>NW_027441809.1:0-667762 GCF_048569485.1 Anomaloglossus baeobatrachus | reverse complement strand
TACTAGGGCTTATTTTCCGGGTACGTCTTATTTTCGAGGAAACAGGGTACAAAGCGCTGACGGTGCCTCCTCCCCCATATACAGAGGATATGGTTACCGCTGAGACATTATATCAGTCTCAGTTACAAGGGAAGGACGATGAAAATAAAAATAAACTGAACTAACCTCCCCGCCCCCTTCCAAATGTGTGACATATAGGAAAATGCCACTGTCAATCCAAATCTCTGTTATTAGCCCCGACCAGGTAAAAAACAGCCATATATACAAAATAAGAAGTGTTACTAAATAGCTATGAAATATGTAAATGTGATCATAGACATATATTGAGACGGCGCCCAGCTTTCAGTCATAGGGGTGGCACTGATGCAGTTCTAATCACCGCTCAGTATACCGCGCTCTCGACACTGACTGACAGCAGGTTCCAATGCTCAGCTGCTGTCAGTTAGTGGGGGGGGGCAGGGTATTTATGTGGCAATAACAGACATTTCCCTTATTTTCAAACTGATATCGCTCGATATCAGACACAATGCTGAAGTTGGTTTCTTATTCGAGGCTGAAGTTGGTTTATTTTTTTTTTAGGTTTTTATTTTTTGGGTTTTTTTTATACAGGTTTAAGAACAAACATTAAAAAAAAAATCACAATAATAAAATACAATACAGTGCGGAGCACTGATGTGAATACACTTAAAAGCAGCAAAAAATAGTATCAAACTGGCACAAAATGGGCATCAAAGTGACATCAAGGCTCTTATTTCACAAGGGTAACAGGAAAAAATGCACCATACAATTTATTGTGCAGTTTTTCCTGAGTACACAGATACCTCATATGTGCTGGAAATCAATTGTTTGGGTGCACGGCAGGGCTCGGAAGGGAAGGAGCGCCATTTGACTGTAAAATTGTCTGCATTCATTCGCGAATGCCATGTCGCGTTTGGAGCTCCTGAGGTGCCTAAACAGTAGAGCTCCATGATAAGTGATCACATTTTGGAAACTAGACCCCTCAAAGATTTTACCCAGGGATATATTGAGCATTTTGAACCTACAGGTACTTTATAGAATTTAATAAAGTTAGGTCGTCATAATGAAAATTTTCTTTTTTTTTTTCCACAAAAATGTTGCTTTAGCACCACATTTCTCACTTTTTCAAGCTGCAACACCAAAATGTGGACGCCACATTTTGTAATCCAATTTCTTATGAGCACAGTGATACCCCACATGTGGCTAAAAACCTCTGTTTGGACAAACGGGAGGGCTCATAACAGAAGGAGCATCATGTGAAGTTTGGAAAAATTTTAAAAAATTGCGTGCACCATGTTGCATTTTCAGGACCCCTAAGGTACCTATACAGCACAAACCCCCACAAGTGACCCCATTTTGAAAACTAGACCCTCAAGGATTTCATTCGGGGGTATAGTGAGCATTTTGAACCCACAGGTACTTCACAAAAATGTTGCTGTAGTGCCAAATTTCTCACTTTTAGGCTATGTGCTCATGACCAGGTGACACTGTGTCTAGACGCAATGTCAGCTTTCGTGCAGAGATGCGAGTATTGTCCACTGGAGAACGCAGTTGCCCGGGCCCACGATCCAGGTTCAGGCTGCTGAGGACTTTAGCTCTATTTTCCCTTTGGACAAAACTCTCATCTCCACAGCATAAATTGACATCCTGAGGCTCAGGAAGCCGCGCTGCAGGTCAGTTTATGCTAAGGAAAAAAAACAAGCACAGTGGGCAGGAGATTTCCAAAAATCCTTCCATTGCACTTGTACTGCACAGCGCAGCATTTTGGACGCAGCGAAAAGACTCTGTGTCCAAAACGCTGCAAATACTGATCGTGGACACACAGCCTAAAAAGCTAATATGGATGGATAGACAAACACATATATAATGTCCCAGCCCCCAGCATAATCTAAGCTGGCACCCTTTAGTGACTTTCATGTGGCAGTGAAGGGTGTTTACCTTATATTTAGGCAAAAAAAAAAAAATAATTAAAAAAACCTATGTGGGTTCCCCCATTTTTGATAGCCAGCTAGGGTAAAGCAGATGGCTGAAGCCTGCAGATCACAGTTGGCAGCTTCACCTTGGCTGGTAATCCAAAACAGAGGGCACCCCACGCTGTTTTTTTTAAATTATTGATAAATAATTTAAAAAAAAAAAAACATGGGTTCCCCCCAAATTGGATCACCAGCTAAGGTGAAGCTGACAGCTGGCGTCTGGTATTCTCAGGGTGGGAAAGGCCATGGTTATTTGGCCCTTCTCAGCCTAAAAATAGAAGGCTGCAGCCGTCCCAGCAGTGGCGCATCCATTAGATGTACCAATCCTGGCACTTCACTCTGTCTCATCCCGTTGCCCTGGTGCGGTGGCAAACAGGGTAATAAATGGGCTTGATACCAGCTGTGTAATGTCTCCTCAAGCCCTGGGGTTAGAACCGCTCTGCGCATGTGGCTGATAGTTTTCAGAGGATGAGTAGGTGTCGCGGGCGGAGGAGGGGACGCTGCGCTCTCCCATTGCTCGGGTCCGGCTGCCGCTGCTGCTGCTCGGTGGCTCGAGCGATGGGCCGGATCCCGGGGACTCGGGCAGCGCTCCTCGCCCGTGAGTGAAAGGGGGTGGTTTGGTTTAGGGATATTGTCCGTGACGCCACCCACGGTTGTGGTGATTTTGGTGACACCACCGCTGTTCTGGACGGGGATCCCGGGAGCGGTGACTGGGAGCAGCTTGGTTGTTAGTTCTCCCCTCCGTGGGTAGGGGGTTGGTTGTCCCGGGGCCCGGTGATGGGGTAGGGATAAATGGCAGGCGGGTTGCGGGGCCTGGTGACGTGCAGGGTCGCGGGGGCAGCGCTGTGCCGCACGGCACGGTGGTACTCACTCAGCCCGGTGGTACTCACTCAGCCCAATGATGAAGACACAGTTCTCGGTAAAACACTCGGCTGGATGGACGGGTCCCACAGGCGGCTGCGGTGTTGTTGTCTCCCAGCAGGTTGGTGGTAACTGCCTTTCCCTGCACCTAAGTTGCTTGCACGGTTCCAACCGGTAACCCGCTCCCCGGCTTGGATATGGGCCAGAGGAGCCCCTTTTGCCCACAGGCGCTGGCCCTGAGAAACGGTTGCCTTGGCGGTGGCGGTGTCTCCCTCACTTGGTTGGACTGTTGCCTTCTGTCGGGACTTGACTGTTTGGAAACCCAGGAGGTCTCCTTCACTTACGGCAGACTCCAATCGGCCACTCCTGCAGACGGTCACCACCGTCTGCCAACCTTGCTGATCTGTCCGGGCCACACACCCGGACCAACTTCAGGCTGCTCTTTTACTACTTTCCTCCTTCCACTTTCACTGTCAAAACTAGACTGTCTGTTTTCCCGCCTCCAGGACTGTGAACTCCTCGGTGGGCGGGACCAACCGCCTGGCCCACCCCCTGGTGTGGACATCAGCCCCTGGAGGAAGGCAACAAGGGTTTTGTGTCTGACTTTGGTGTGCCTGCTGGGAGTGTGGGGTGTTGTGGTGTTGTTCTCTGTGGCCCCTGGCTTGTCCAGGGCGCCACATAGGGATCGCGAGGACGGAGCAGCAGCTGGTATCAGGAGACCGGGGGAGGACCGGGGAGTGACAGGGGGTGACTTAGCTGGACCTGGGGAGGACGTTTCTGTCCATCTGATATGTCACGTGACAGAAATCAGAGGAGGATGAATGCAGCGTGCGGCCACCATCTTAGATGATCAGTATGAGGAGGGTGAATGGAGGGCACTTTGGCCACAGGGGGGACCGGGGGAGGGGATTTATCTCCATCTGACATGTCTGATCAAGCAGTGTTGGCTCCCCCTTTCTAATATGAGAATGTGCCTGATCAAGAACCGGAGTAAACTGGTCTGGAACTGGACATAACGGGGTTAATGATAATGATGATGACCCCAAAATAGTAGAGACCCTGCACCTACCTCCACCTGCAGAGCCACACACTAGATATATAATACCCTGCACCTACCTCCACCTGCAGAGCCGCACACTAGATATATAATACCCTGCACCTACCTCCACCTGCAGAGCCGCACACTAGATATATAATAACCTGCACCTACCTCCACCTGCAGAGCCGCACACTAGATATATAATACCCTGCACCTACCTCCACCTGCAGAGCCGCACACTAGATATATAATACCCTGCACCTACCTCCACCTGCAGAGCCGCACACTAGATATATAATACCCTGCACCTACCTCCACCTGCAGAGCCGCACACTAGATATATAATACCCTGCACCTACCTCCACCTGCAGAGCCGCACACTAGATATATAATACCCTGCACCTACCTCCACCTGCAGAGCCGCACACTAGATATATAATACCCTGCACCTACCTCCACCTGCAGAGCCGCACACTAGATATATAATACCCTGCACCTACCTCCACCTGCAGAGCCGCACACTAGATATATAATACCCTGCACCTGCCTCCACCTGCAGAGCCGCACACTAGATATAATACCCTGCACCTACCTCCACCTGCAGAGCCGCACACTAGATATATAATACCCTGCACCTACCTCCACCTGCAGAGCCGCACACTAGATATATAATACCCTGCACCTGCCTCCACCTGCAGAGCCGCACACTAGATATATAATACCCTGCACCTACCTCCTCCTGCAGAGCCGCACACTAGATATATAATACCCTGCACCTACCTCCACCTGCAGAGCCGCACACTAGATATATAATACCCTGCACCTACCTCCACCTGCAGAGCCGCACACTAGATATATAATACCCTGCACCTACCTCCACCTGCAGAGCCGCACACTAGATATATAATACCCTGCACCTACCTCCACCTGCAGAGCCGCACACTAGATATATAATACCCTGCACCTACCTCCACCTGCAGAGCCGCACACTAGATATATAATACCCTGCACCTACCTCCACCTGCAGAGCCGCACACTAGATATATAATACCCTGCACCTACCTCCACCTGCAGAGCCGCACACTAGATATATAATACCCTGCACCTACCTCCACCTGCAGAGCCGCACACTAGATATATAATACCCTGCACCTACCTCCACCTGCAGAGCCGCACACTAGATATATAATACCCTGCACCTACCTCCACCTGCAGAGCCGCACACTAGATATATAATACCCTGCACCTACCTCCACCTGCAGAGCCGCACACTAGATATATAATACCCTGCACCTACCTCCACCTGCAGAGCCGCACACTAGATATATAATACCCTGCACCTACCTCCACCTGCAGAGCCGCACACTAGATATATAATACCCTGCACCTACCTCCACCTGCAGAGCCGCACACTAGATATATAATACCCTGCACCTACCTCCACCTGCAGAGCCGCACACTAGATATATAATACCCTGCACCTACCTCCACCTGCAGAGCCGCACACTAGATATATAATACCCTGCACCTACCTCCACCTGCAGAGCCGCACACTAGATATATAATACCCTGCACCTACCTCCACCTGCAGAGCCGCACACTAGATATATAATACCCTGCACCTACCTCCACCTGCAGAGCCGCACACTAGATATATAATACCCTGCACCTACCTCCACCTGCAGAGCCGCACACTAGATATATAATACCCTGCACCTACCTCCACCTGCAGAGCCGCACACTAGATATATAATACCCTGCACCTACCTCCACCTGCAGAGCCGCACACTAGATATATAATACCCTGCACCTACCTCCACCTGCAGAGCCGCACACTAGATATATAATACCCTGCACCTACCTCCACCTGCAGAGCCGCACACTAGATATATAATACCCTGCACCTACCTCCTCCTGCAGAGCCGCACACTAGATATATAATACCCTGCACCTACCTCCACCTGCAGAGCCGCACACTAGATATATGGCTGCTCTGTGCTTACAGGACCTGTGATGATGTCACATGGAGGGGAGGAGTCAGGGTCACATGATCAGCTCCTCAGTGTATGCAGGACTCTGCTGTGCTGGTTGTCATGGTGCTGGATGAGGGGAAGTTTATGTGTGGGGTCAGGAGGGGTTTACAGTGTGGATGTAGCAGAGCCGTGTGTGTACGAGGTGTACGGAGCGGAGCCGTGTGTGTACGAGGTGTACGGAGCGGAGCCGTGTGTGTACGAGGTGTACGGAGCAGAGCCGTGTGTACGAGGTGTACGGAGCAGAGCCGTGTGTGTACGAGGTGTACAGAGCGGAGCCGCGTGTGTACGAGGTGTACAGAGCGGAGCCGCGTGTGTACGAGGTGTACGGAGCGGAGCCGCGTGTGTACGAGGTGTACGGAGCAGAGCCGCGTGTGTACGAGGTGTACGGAGCAGAGCCGCGTGTGTACGAGGTGTACGGAGCAGAGCCGTGTGTGTACAAGGTGTACGGAGCAGAGCCGTGTGTGTACGAGGTGTACGGAGCGGAGCCGCGTGTGTACGGAGCGGAGCCGCGTGTGTACGAGGTGTACAGAGCGGAGCCGCGTGTGTACGAGGTGTACGGAGCAGAGCCGCGTGTGTACGAGGTGTACGGAGCAGAGCCGCGTGTGTACGAGGTGTACGGAGCAGAGCCGCGTGTGTACGAGGTGTACGGAGCAGAGCCGTGTGTGTACAAGGTGTACGGAGCAGAGCCGTGTGTGTACGAGGTGTACGGAGCGGAGCCGCGTGTGTACGGAGCGGAGCCGCGTGTGTACGAGGTGTACGGAGCGGAGACGCGTGTGTACGAGGTGTATGGAGCGGAGCCGTGTGTGTACGAGGTGTACGGAGCAGAGCCGTGTGTACGAGGTGTACGGAGCAGAGCCGTGTGTGTACGAGGTGTACGGAGCGGAGCCGCGTGTGTACGAGGTGTACGGAGCGGAGCCGCGTGTGTACGAGGTGTACGGAGCGGAACCGCGTGTGTACGAGGTGTACGGAGCGGAGCCGCGTGTGTACGAGGTGTACGGAGCAGAGCCGCGTGTGTACGAGGTGTACGGAGCAGAGCCGTGTGTGTACAAGGTGTACGGAGCAGAGCCGTGTGTGTACGAGGTGTACGGAGCGGAGCCGCGTGTGTACGGAGCGGAGCCGCGTGTGTACGAGGTGTACGGAGCGGAGCCGCGTGTGTACGAGGTGTACGGAGCGGAGCCGCGTGTGTACGAGGTGTACGGAGCGGAGCCGCGTGTGTACGAGGTGTACGGAGCAGAGCCGCGTGTGTACGAGGTGTACGGAGCAGAGCCGCGTGTGTACGAGGTGTACGGAGCAGAGCCGCGTGTGTACGAGGTGTACGAGGTGTACGGAGCGGAGCCGTGTGTGTACGAGGTGTACGGAGCAGAGCCGCGTGTGTACGAGGTGTACGGAGCAGAGCCGCGTGTGTACGAGGTGTATGAGGTGTATGGAGCGGAGCCGTGTGTGTACGAGGTGTACGGAGCGGAGCCGTGTGTGTACGAGGTGTACGGAGCGGAGTCGTGTAGGGACTTTTTCAAAAAAGTTTGTAACTGCGCCATTGGGAGCCATGGTCTTGGTTTTCTGTCAGGGGGTCACAAAGTGAGGTAATGGAGGCTGTAGGCAGACAGGAGACTGAAAGCCGTGGACGGACATGGAGCAGATATCCTGGAAGACCTGGGGCGAGTAGCAGAGGCACTATCAGTCACAGGCATACAGCAGAAGTCCTGAAGACTGCAGACAGGCTGCAGAGGTACTGACACCCACAGGCAGACAGGTAACTGAGGTATTGGAAGCCGCAGACGTCCTGGAGACCTCAGACAGGGGCAGACATACTGGAAGCCACAGGCAGATTGGTAGCTGAGGTGCTGGAGGCCACAGATAGTCTGGAGATGTTCTGGAGACTGCAGACAGGTCGCTGTGCACAGACTAATAGTCCTAATACCAGGACACAGGGGTGTATCTTGGTAGTATTATATAGGCCAGTTAAGCTCAGCACATGGAGCGTGTCCGGCTACTTACAAAGCCCAACATGGAGCACAGGAAAGTTTAGCAGAGCGGGGGAAGGGGCAGATCCCAGACACGGGACAGGCGTGTAACAAGTGGATGTTGTCAGCCAAATATCCAGCAATGATCCATAAAATTGTGACAACTCTGCATTTCTCTTCCCCTTACATCTATTAATTAATTCTCTATTGATCTATTCTCCCCTTTATCAGTGAATAACATTTATTTTTATCCTTTATCAAGTAAAATAATAATTGCAGATAGTGAAAGTCATTTTTCTGTTACCCAAATCTCTGCTGAACATTACACAATGTACATATCACATTCCTCTAAATAATGGGCACAATCTAGTTACACCTTTATCAATCCATTCTGTGACATTCCCAAAGTGCTCACAATTCCTGTTCTTCCAGATCAGAGCACAACATAAGTAATAACCTATACTAAAATGGAGTTTATTTCTGTCCAACACTGATCACACATTTTCCCACTCCACATTTGTCCCCTGTCTGTCCCAGGAGTCCCACTTCTAGGGGACATCGATTGCCGCCTTTCTCTGCACCATGATAGACATTTGGCTCATAGCGCAATGTCGGGCAAACACCTTCTTTCACAGAAGTAAATCTTATAGAAAATCCCTCACAATAACTATTGCACGGACACTGCAAAGATCCACAGATCTGGAATCTTCAGAACTGTAATCCTGATAATTTAAGTGATTATCAAAGAGAAAATGTTCATTCTAATACGTCATTCAGAGAATTTTGGAATTCAGAAAATGAAGAGGAGGAATGAGAACCAATAAGAAGGATATGAGAAGATCTCCAATACAGAACAAGAAAAAATGTACTTGAGTATGAATGAATTTATGGATAATGTGTCATGAGTGTGTCCCGCTCTGGGGAGACCTCTAGCGACTCTGGGATCAGAACGTCACAGCATCTTATTGTTCATAGGTCTACATCTTGATTTGAGTGAATCTACTTTTTTTTAGTGCTGTAGGAGTTAAGGACTCTTTCCATTCTGGCTGTCCTTTGTAACCTTAATCTCAGGTTCATCTCTTTTGTGACCACTCCCCTTTGTTAGAAAAATGCATGCATCTTACCATCTGACACCGGTTATAGCTTCTCATTTTATGCTGACCTTTATGGAAGGAGCCTGTCTCTGGACGAAGCTGAGGAGTTCTGACTATTGCAGCTGTGATGTTTAGCTGCATTGGAAGGGTTTGAAGTGTTTTTCTTTTTTGTGTCTATTTTCCCTTTGTCTCCTTTACCTTGTGTTGTATTAGTGCAGTGGCGAGACTACTGTTTTCGTCGGCCTTCTCACTAGCCATGGTGAGATCAGGGCGAGCGAAGGTCTAGGCACGTGATGATGTCGGGTGGGGGAGGACCCATATAAAGATGTTAGGGAGCGTAGGGTACAGATTCATGCAAGTTGCAGGAGGACCCCTCTCCTCATCATCAGGACCTTCCTTTTTTACCATTTCCGTTGTTACTTTTTTGTTATGCTGCACACTGAGCATCTGTAGGCTTTGACGTGACGTAATATTTTGGTTTTGACACCCACAGTTTTATCAGTTGAGCAGATTAATGTCCTGGCCAGGGGCCTAAATTTTGTCCCTGGCATTTTTTTGATAAGGATAGAAATCTTTCAGGTCATAATTACTCTAATATATTTACAATGTTTAATGGATCTGAAGGATTCTTCTCTGAACAGAAGGCCATTGCAATGTTAAACTAAATGGATAAGGATCGTAATTTGGAAGACGAGACTCAAGAGCATGGAGCTAGGCAGACCTAGAAAAAAGACAAGTTTGGAAGCACAAGAAAGTGGATCTTCTCCGAATGTTTATCTCCAATGCATAATTACACTTGCTCAGGAATGAAGCATCTGGGTTCGGATAGGAGCATTCCATCCACGCATGACACCAACAAGGCCTTCAGAAGGTGTCGAATTGGTATCTGCTAACGCTCCACCACAGTTTGCTGAACAAAATTCCCAATAGAACTGGAGTCCAGATGAGCCGTCTAAGGGAGCTAAACGTCTCCAAACGATGCAGACATGGAATGGAACGAGGAATAGGAAGAAGGCTTGCTTTTGCGGAGGGTAATCCCTCCTTCCAATTCCAGGTAATAGGTTTCCGGCTTCAAAGAACAGGTTTGGACAAGGTGCTCTGCTCCTAAACACAGTACCACGATTTGGAGATTTTCACAATGTAGATCAGATGTTTTGATACTGATTACTTTTGTAGGCTCAGGAACAGGAGCAGAAACAGGAACCTGAGAATCAAATGGCCTTTGGAAGGATGGAGCCAGGTGGATAGCTTTCTTCACACAGAAGACTTCCTTGGAACATTCCTATAACGTATGGCAAAGGAGATAAGATGATCCAGGGTAGTAGGTATATCAAGACCAGCCAGTACATCATTGGTTCTCTTAGATAAAACCTTCCCAAAAGGTGTCCGCCAGTGCCTGATCTTTCCATCTTAATTCAAAAGTGTTACGAGGGGGACCCGGGGAAGCGTGCCAAGATGGGAAATGGACAGCTTCCGCCGGTCAAGGTCCACTGTGCGGTGTAAGGGACCGCTGCTATGGTCAGGAAAGAGTGAGCGGGTTGCTGCTAGTGATTGTCTGGAACGTCACAGACGATCTATGTACACCGGTCCGCCCTAACCCGTGAGGGTTGTATGGCTCGGGGCTTCTCGTACGGTGTACCTGTTGCACGGGGACGCACAGAGGTGCCTACACACGTGTGCCAGCGTGAGTCACAGGAATATGGCACGGGGGTAGCACAGAGGTGCCCACGCACGTGTGCTTCAGAAACCAAGTGAGTCCGACAGAGACTCGAGGAGCTCACCTGGGACAGGAACACAGCCTGCTAAACGGGATACTGCCGGAGCAGCAAGGCAGGGGCAAGACCTGCAAACTAGGTGCTGCCTGAGCAGCAAGGGCAAAGCCCACAAAAGACAATAATGCCTAAGCAGTGGCATGGCAGCACGCTGCCAGACATCCAAACATAGAAGGACGGTCGCGCACCGCCATGATGGCAGGGGGAGCTTTTAAGGAGGTGTAGCTCCACCCAAGGGCGGGCGCGAGACGGGCGTGACCCAATCAGGGTTCGTGACGTCCTGGCCCAGCCAGTCAGGATTCAGCACATCACCAGCCTCGTCATGGGGCCGTGTGATATCAGTGAGCGAATCAGAAGACGTCACGTGGAGCACATGCTCATCTTCCTGCCTCTGGGTCATAAAGGTGGGATCCCCGGTTTCACAATGTGCAGAGACATGGGAAGTCTTGCTGCTTCCCTGAGCATCTATTCTTTGCACACTGCGCAACCTCCCAGAGCCTCCGTGATGCTGAGCAGGAGAGCTCGTGGCAGGCAAGGGATGGGAGACCGCTCCATTCCTTGCAAGGGGAGAACCACTAGGTGTCACCCTTCTGCTGTGTCTCTGAGAAGGCAACTCCTGCAGACTGCGCAGTCTCCCAGACCTTTGGTGCTGCTGAGCAGGAGGGCTCGTGGCCGACAAGGAATGGGGGACCACCTCATTCCTTGCAATAAGAGAGCCACGACGTGTAACACAAAAGGGTGCAGCCAAGATGACCTGCGTCAGTTTCTCAAAAACTCTCCAGAAATTCTATGAGGTCATTAGTAATTGGCTCATTTTTTCCCCACAAGGTACAGACCCAGGAGACAGCTTCTCCACCGAGGTGTGAAATCAGAAACACCACTTTGGACTGATCTGAAGAAAATGATTGACCCAACAGCTTAAAATGCAGGGTGCATTGTTTTATGAAACCTCGGCATTGCTTGGGATACAGCATCCTAGTGCTAGTATGGCACTGCCATATAGCAAAATCCTGAAGAGGGCGTGGCCTGCGTCCGTTCAAGATGGACGCTAGGTGAATGAGTTCTATGAGTCAGTAAGTTCAAGCGACAAATAAATCTACCCAAAGAAGAAAACACTGATCAAATCCTTTTTCATCAGACATAGGAATATCCTGTGATCATTTAGAGACTAGCCTCATCAATTTCCTGAGGTAGATAAGAAAGATATAGGGAGTTATTCCCGGCAGGTCTGTGACACAATTCTATATAACTGAATAGGATAACTGAAGTGAGCACTAATATATATATTATGAGTGCAAGCCAAAAATTACATACTATATACGGATAAGGCTGCACATCAAACTTAGATAATAGTATAATGCCTCAAGCATATGGACAAATATTGGAATATACAATGAAAAATGCTACTTGCTAATTTGAACATGTGAATAATGAATTGCATACCTGCCATGAATATTAGGAAAAAGGAGATATTTAGCAATCGCATTGATCAATGTAACTGAGCCCCAAGGCCTCGTCAAGGCATATCTCTATATTGGGGTCCCTAGCTCTGTGACCCTAACTGTGTGTCATCTCATTGCAATTAAAAACTGCTATGGGTGGAGAGGGGTAACTAAGGACTTTCTTATATAGGAGATGGAAAAAACATGGCCGAAAGGGGCGGAGCTGTGTTCACATTCAGAAAAAAACTACATATAACTGAATAGGATAACTGAAGTGAGCACTAATATATATATTATGAGTGCAAGCCAAAAATTACATACTATATACGGATAAGGCTGCACATCAAACTTAGATAATAGTATAATCCGTATATAGTATGTAATTTTTGGCTTGCACTCATAATATATATATTAGTGCTCACTTCAGTTATCCTATTCAGTTATATGTAGTTTTTTTCTGAATGTGAACACAGCTCCGCCCCTTTCGGCCATGTTTTTTCCATCTCCTATATAAGAAAGTCCTTAGTTACCCCTCTCCACCCATAGCAGTTTTTAATTGCAATGAGATGACACACAGTTAGGGTCACAGAGCTAGGGACCCCAATATAGAGATATGCCTTGACGAGGCCTTGGGGCTCAGTTACATTGATCAATGCGATTGCTAAATATCTCCTTTTTCCTAATATTCATGGCAGGTATGCAATTCATTATTCACATGTTCAAATTAGCAAGTAGCATTTTTCATTGTATATTCCAATATTTGTCCATATGCTTGAGGCATTATACTATTATCTAAGTTTGATGTGCAGCCTTATCCGTATATAGTATGTAATTTTTGGCTTGCACTCATAATATATATATATATTAGTGCTCACTTCAGTTATCCTATTCAGTTATATGTAGTTTTTTTCTGAATGTGAACACAGCTCCGCCCCTTTCGGCCATGTTTTTTCCATCTCCTATATAAGAAAGTCCTTAGTTACCCCTCTCCACCCATAGCAGTTTTTAATTGCAATGAGATGACACACAGTTAGGGTCACAGAGCTAGGGACCCCAATATAGAGATATGCCTTGACGAGGCCTTGGGGCTCAGTTACATTGATCAATGCGATTGCTAAATATCTCCTTTTTCCTAATATTCATGGCAGGTATGCAATTCATTATTCACATGTTCAAATTAGCAAGTAGCATTTTTCATTGTATATTCCAATATTTGTCCATATGCTTGAGGCATTATACTATTATCTAAGTTTGATGTGCAGCCTTATCCGTATATAGTATGTAATTTTTGGCTTGCACTCATAATATATATATATTAGTGCTCACTTCAGTTATCCTATTCAGTTATATGTAGTTTTTTTCTGAATGTGAACACAGCTCCGCCCCTTTCGGCCATGTTTTTTCCATCTCCTATATAAGAAAGTCCTTAGTTACCCCTCTCCACCCATAGCAGTTTTTAATTGCAATGAGATGACACACAGTTAGGGTCACAGAGCTAGGGACCCCAATATAGAGATATGCCTTGACGAGGCCTTGGGGCTCAGTTACATTGATCAATGCGATTGCTAAATATCTCCTTTTTCCTAATATTCATGGCAGGTATGCAATTCATTATTCACATGTTCAAATTAGCAAGTAGCATTTTTCATTGTATATTCCAATATTTGTCCATATGCTTGAGGCATTATACTATTATCTAAGTTTGATGTGCAGCCTTATCCGTATATAGTATGTGACACAATTCTAGGCCTGGGAGTCCCCTGAAAGCGAAAGCACTGAAGAATAGTGATTCCCCCAATGAATTGGACCTCAGGGAGTTTATAGAAGAAACTCACTACTGCTAATCTATGATTCACTGTTGGGGGATCTGAAGACCCTAAAACCAACTGTTTCTGATAAGGAATAGATTAGATATCAATCATCTTTCCAGGCAGTGAGGGAAGCTGCAGCTCCGCTGATATCCCTGGACTCCTGTCATCACAGAGTATGTGAGGGCTGTAACACCAAATAAATCACTCGGTCAGCAAGCTCAAGCACATAAAAGTTTTATTAATTTCACACCAAAAGAATAAGAAGCTCCTAATAAATTGTCATTAAGGAATTTGTGACTGAACAGCATCCAGGGTGTGAGGAAGAGGCCGGGCTGCTGTGCTGAGGTTGCCATGGTTACTCCTCACACACTATACCTGCTGCTGTAACATGGCAGTGGAGCTGTGGTGCCGTACTTATACGATCCTCAGTGGAGGCTGATCTGATTGAGACAACTGAAGAAATCCTCTTATCTACAGGAGGCTCCTTACCTGTGAGGAACCGGAGCAGACCTGTATCTTCTGAACGCCTGCGCTACCCCCAAATAAGTTATATAGATAACTAAAGAGTACTACATTAACATATGTGGTACTGAACAAATTAAAGGAAATGCCTGGGGTTTGGAAAAATAATAAAACCACCTTAAATAGAAGAAACACTACACATAAAACAAATACTCCTCTTGAGCCTCATCAAAATGACAAAAGCAGGCAGTTACAAGCATCTAATTTTGTAGGGCATAACCCTTCGGACCCTCCTGCACTTGCAAAAATTGGGCTCTCATCTAAGGCCTGTAAGGAAGTCTTGGTCCACATCCACAGCATGTAACACAGATACTAAATCGATAACATTGGAACAGAAGTGCAGTCAACGCAAAACAGAAAACCTGCTGTACTTACCCAAGACCAGGATTATAAGATACCCTGGAGACAAAATCCACCAAGAGGCTCAGTACTATCTCCTTCCAAGCCTACAACACCCCTGCATCAGGAAATAGATATACAAAAACACAAGTCAGCGGCTGCAGATGTAAAAGCTGCGGAGATCAAAATAGCTTCACCCTCCCATGAGGAAAATAATGATAGTGTTCAAATACAAGGAGAGGACCACTGGAGGGGCTGTAATCTATAGGAGATAGCTCCTTTTCTTCCTGCAAGGGTAACTTCAGAAGAAGACGACAAATATACAAAACTAATTTACCACACTAATATATCTGATGCAGCTAACATAGAGGAACCCAAGACTAATGGGGAAATTTCCACCCCTTCACCAGTTGATGAATCTGAAGGAAATGCAACTGCATTATGGGAAAAAGACTCTCTATCTTTAACTAATATCCCTGCTACTAACTCTCCAATCACTAGATCATATTTAATAAGGTTATGTAAAGCTTTTCAGGACAATATGGATAAACATCTCAAAAACATGAGCGATACAATTAAACGTACCATCAACCCAGACAAAGACTCCATTACGGATGACTCTAAAATACTAGATTGTGATGATGCCTACAGCCCAGATACCCATATTTCTGAATTGTCTGGTAAAAATTTTAATTCCCCTTCACGCAATAGTACAAAAGACTGTAAAATATTGGATTGTGATGATACCTACTGCACAAACACACATGTTTTAGAACTGTCTGCTGGAAATCATAGTTACCCCTCAAGCAATTGTACAGAAGACGATGTCAACTCTCCGGACACTTATATATCAGGATTCTCTGCTGAGGATGGTAATTACCCTCCAAACGATTGTACTGTGGATTCAATAATACTGGACTGTGATGATGCCGACTGCTCAGACACCCACATCACAGAATTATCTGCTAAGAAAATATTCAATGAAATGCTGGCCTCTATCAAACAAATATTTGCCATACAGATTACAGATTTATCTACGGAAATCAATAATATCCAAAAGAAAACTGAAAATATGGATAATGCAATTCTGGTTATACAACAAAAAAAGAAGATTTAAATAATTCCATCAATTTAATACGTAAAGACATTTCAACTTTAAAAATGCAAATTCTGAGAATTATGCTAGAAGAAAAAATCTGAAAATAAGAGGCGTTCCACAATCGGTAATCCCAACTGACTTAAGATATTATCTTAAGACAATGACAAGCACACTGATACCAGATCTTTCA
Organism: Anomaloglossus baeobatrachus; assembly: GCF_048569485.1. Lineage (NCBI taxonomy): Eukaryota > Metazoa > Chordata > Amphibia > Anura > Aromobatidae > Anomaloglossus > Anomaloglossus baeobatrachus. The sequence continues at coordinate 651,608 of NW_027441809.1, read as the reverse complement.
AACAACAAACTTGTGTCTGATGCCTATAGAATTCCAAAACCTTCTTACCTCCCCAAGGAGACCCCAAGGGATATAATCGTCACCTTCTCCTCTCTCTACTCAAGGAATAAATTGCTGTCACTAACAAGAAACTCAATGAAGCTCCCAAGAACTTTCGACTTGATTTCATTATTCAAAGACCTTTGTAAGTCAACTTTACAAGCTAGGAAACTTTCTAAGGCTATGTGCGCACGCTGCGTTTTTGGCCGCTAAAAGCGCATAAAAACGCACCCGCTGCAGAAACGTCAAAAAACGCGACGGTAAAAATGCGTGCGTTTTTACCGCATTTTGCTGCGTTTTTCCAATGCATTGCATGGGGGGAAAACGCAGAAAAACGCTGGAAAGAACTGACATGTCCATTTTTTTTTAAGCTCAAAAACACAGCTTAAAAAAAAGTTGTGTGTGGACAGCAAAAATGAAAACTCGTAGGCTTTGCTGGGGAAGCAAAGTCATGCAGTTTTGAGCCCAAAAACACACCAGAAAAACGCGCGAAAAATGAACTGTGCACACATAGCCTTAGGGCTTCACAAAAGAACTTATCAACAGTGCAATAAAAATATAAATGGTCACAGTCCGCACCTATCAAGCTATGTTTAAACAACAAGTCCTTCTTTGTTTCATTACCGAAGGAAGGATTTCAGTTACTTCAACGCTTTAACATAAACATTGATCGGAATGGCCATCATATCTGCTCCACTTGATTAAGAATTATTTTTAGGCTACTTTCACACATCCGGGTTGAGCACTGCGGCTCAATCCGGCTGTGAAACCTATGCAACGGATGCGGCGAAAACACCGCATCCTTTGCGTACGTTTTTACATGCGGCCGGTCCGTTTTTTTCCGGTTGCGGCACGCTACTGAGCATGCGCAGTGTAAGAAACCGCATGCGGCGGCCGGATGCGGTTTTTTCCGCATCCTGCCGCATCCGGCGTCCATAGGCATGCATTGAAAATGCGCCGCAGCAGCTGGATGCGGCGCGATGCGTTTTTTTTTGCCGGAGCAAAAAACGTTGCAGGCAACGTTCTATCCGGCCGCGGCATCGGCTAAATCTGCCGCATGCGGCAAAAACCGGACCGAACGCAAGCCCATGCGGCACAATACGGCACTAATGTAAGTCTTTGCAAAAAAACCCGCAACCGGCGGCAAAAAAAACAGTTGCGGTTTTTCTGCAGAGTGCCGTATTGTGCCGCAGAGCAAAAACCGGATGTGTGAAAGTAGCCTTACATGGTCTCTGATCAGTTGTAGTTTGAAAATATGGATCTTGATCTTAAGGCTGCTTTACACCAGACAATCTATCGTGCGATAGATCGTCGGGGTCACGGTTTTTGTGACGCACATCCGGCATCGCTGGCGATGCCGGCCTGTGTGACACCTCCTAGCGACGCAGTATGGTTCACAAATCGTGAGTCGTGTACTGCTCGCTAGGTTCCATAATATCATTTAATTTAGTTGTTCATCGTTTCCAGGGTAGCACACGTCGCTCCGTGTGACACCCCGGGAACGATGAACAGCAGCTCACCTGCGTCACGCGGCCGCCGCCGGCTATGTGAAGGAAGGAGGTGGGCGGGATGTTTACATCCCGCTCATCTCCGCCCCTCCGCTTCCATTGGCCGGCGGCAGTGTGACGTCGCTGTGACGCCGAACGTCCCTCCCACTCCAGGAAGTGGACGTTCGCCGTCCACAGCGTGGTCGCACGAGAGGTAAGTACGTGTGACGGGGGTTACTGACTTTGTGCGTCACGGGCAGCGATTTGCCTGTGACGCAAAAAGGATGGGGGCGGGTACGATCGATTGTGAAATTGCACAATCGGTCGTACCGTGTAAAGCCCCCTTTAGGAGTTTTTAACTGAAAAGACTACTAAATCTTTCAGCCCTATTGGATCTACCAGTTATAAGGCTACTGTATGATTACAATGGATACTCCACCACTAACTTTATACTTTGGAACTACTACTCTTTCTTGCAATATCCTTTAGTACTTCCTCATTTAATGGTGGACTAAGGATCTTAATTCAGGAACTGTTCGTTTCACCTAAAGGCCGGACTCTCTTCCCCCAGAGTTGAGGTTTAATCTCGACCTGGGCAAGCGTAATAAACATTGTGAGCTAAGTATTGCTTGATATGTATTACTAATGAAGCGACCGGTGGTAGGGCCGCGGGTGTGTGTGTATGCTCTATTCCAACAAAATCCCCATACTCAGATTTTACCGGTAGTAACATTTCTTTACTATGAAACATATTTATAACACAGTCAACCGAACTATCTGCGCACATGTGTATGGTGGAGTCCCCGGATCTTCACTCCTTCCGGGTACGCAGCAAGGAAAAAAAAAAGAAAAGAGAAAAACACAAAGAAATGGCGGCAACTTTCCCTAACTTTCCCTACAATCACGTACCAGTCTATCCCAGAAGAAGATGCCGCTCCCACGTCGCAGGCCTGGAGTCTCACAATGATGGGTCCCGGTGCAGCGCTGAAGAGATGCAGCTCCTCGGTCTTCTCCTTTGATCTTCTCCCGCTGGTAACGGATTCTAGTCAGTCTCTTAGTCCCGGGGCACACCGAGCAGAAGAAGGGAGGTCATGGTTGCACGAATGGCTCCCTTGTGTCGGTAACGGCCCCTGCACTTGCACTCAGGGTGCGATGCTCTGCAGTCAAGTTGTCATAGCCCCTGGATATGCACTCCGGGCGCGATGCTCTGCAGTCCGGTTAGATCCTCGGTGAAAACAAAGTCCTGCAAACCGGGGATGGCAGAAACCACTTTCACAGGGTGATCGTTCCAAGAATCCGGTTGCAAAAGAGCCCTCTGTTCAGGGAGACCACACGTAGCTCTGTGCTGGCTGAGCTCCGGGGCTGTACTGTGCTCCCGCTCTTTTTCTTCCTGGTTAGAACACACAAACTGTAGGGAATTTCCCACCTCTGTGTCTGTGATTGCACAGTCTGACACTGCCCCCTTGTGGGCAAGTGCTGAAGCAATGTTCAAATCCATTTCTACATTGATGATGCAGTCTGAATGGTTGATCCCATTACATACCCCCCCACTTAAAGGTTGGCAGTCCCTGTCGACTACCGTCGGTTCCCAGGCAGTGATGACTGCAGATGTCACAGGGGTTGGTTGAGAAGTGGGCCATATATACTGGTCCCTGTAAGACCGCCCGGGCAGGATCCCAGCAGTGGTGCGGTCAGTGCGTCTCAAGGGTCGGTTGTTCCCCTCCCCGTCACTGTCTTTATGCCCCACTTCAGTCAGCACTCCGGGGGAAGAACTGGGTTGTGTAGGTGGGTCACCGGTCTCAGAGTCGACGTGATCAGTATGCTGGGAAACGTCCGTGACGTCAGTCGTGTCGGCAGCGTCACCCCCTCCGGGTACGGTGGTAGGGGAGTCAGGCTGGGATCGGCAGGGACGCAACATATTTCGGTGCACAGTGCCGATGCTGCGACTGTCTTCACCCCGCACTCGGTATACATGCCCGTTGGGGTAGGGGCGTTCGATTACCCGGTAGACCTCAGTCTCCCACTTGGCTCAAAGTTTCCCTTGTGGCTTCTTGATACGGAGCAGGACTAGCTGTCCCAACTTCAAGGGGTGCTCTTGCACGGGGAGTGGGTCAGCATGTATCTGGCCCCAGATTTGTTGGCTCACCAGCCGGTGTACAGTCTCCATCTTCTGTCGGTGAGCATTTAGCCAGGAGAGGTAGTTATGGCAGACATCATCTCCAGGGCGGAATAGGTTCAGGTCATGGACCCCTTTTCCGGGGCGGCCAAAGAGAAGGGTGTGTGGGGTGTAACCAGTCACGGAGTGGACCTGGTTGTTGTAGGCCCATAATAGATCGGAAAGGAATTGGGGCCATTGATCTTTCTTATCATCGGCCAAGGTGCGGATCTGCTGGAGTAGAGTCCGGTTGAAGCATTCACATGCACCGTTCCCTTGTGGGTGGTAAGGAGTGGTCCTTGACTTCTGGATCCCATACATCCGATGCAGCTCTTCGATGACTCGGCCTTCGAAACAAGCCCCCTGGTCGGAGTGCAACCTCTCCGGACACCCATAGACGTGGATGAACTGTCGACAGATGGCCCGTGCAGCCGATTCAGCCGTCTGGTCTTTGGTAGCAACAGCGACAGCGAATTTTGTGAAGTGATCCACCATGACTAGGCAGTACTGATAGCCACTGCTCGCCGTCCCAATCAGCAGATAGTCCACCATCAACAGCTCAAGGGGCCTGGATGTTTTAATTGTCTGGACAGGTGCACGCTGCTCAGGGGACTTGTGTAGTTCACAGGTGCGACAGGTTTGGCAGACGTCTTCAACCAGCTTGCGGAGCCCCGGACAATAGATGGACTGTTGAATCCACCGAAAGGTCTTGTCTATTCCGAAGTGTCCATTCCTTTTGTGGGCTTTGGCCACCATCTCACGGGCCAATTGATCAGGCACCACAACTTGTGTGCATTCCTCCAGCATGTGCGACAAGAGAACCTTCCGGTATAGCACTCCTTCTCTCAGAATCAGCCGGTCCCACTGACTGAGCAGGGTCAAGGTCCCGGTAGACAGTCGTGCCCGTATATCGGCGGGAGGCTTCTGCTGCCGCTTCACCCATTGTTTGAGTAGAGCCCATTCAGGGTTCTGGTCCTGGAGCCTGCACCACTCCTGGGGTGGCAAGGCGACCCCCACTGGAGTTCCAGCTTCGCCCACAATGAACTGGCGGTAATCCATCATCTGTTGGGCGAGCTTTGCAAAGTCAGGCGTCTCGTCCCCTTCTAATTCTTCATCCCGGTCTCGGTGGAGTAAGGGGTATGACACTCTAGACAGGCTGTCCGCATTTTGATTCTCAGCTCCAGCCCTATATTTGATCTTGTAATTGAACTTGGAGAGCCGAGCCATCCAACGCTGCTCCATGACTCCGAGCTTCGCATTTTCTAAGTGGGCCAACGGGTTGTTATCGGTCAGGACTAGTATTTCGGTCCCCGTGAGGTACCCTGCAAATTTCTCCGCCATAGCCCATGTTAGGGCCAACAGCTCCAGCCAGAACGAGCTATAATTGGTGGGATTCTTCTCACCCTCATGTAGGGACTGACTGGCATAGGCTATTACCCGTTCCTTGCCTTCTTGTACCTGTGAAAGTACTGCCCCTAGACCCTGTAGACTGGCATCGGTGTGTAGTTGGAAGGGCAGGTTGTAGTCCGCATATGCCAGGATGGGGGAAGACGTTAAGGCACCCTTTAGGGCTTGGAAGGACTCTTCCTGGCTGGGTCCCCAGCTGATGGGTCGTCCTCTGGGGCTGTTGGTGGTCCCTCGAAGCAGGTCATGCAAGGGTGCAGCAAGCCGGGCGAAGTTTTTGACGAACCCGCGGTAGTAGCCGGCCAACCCCAGGAAAGCCCTGACCTCCTTGACGTTTGTGGGCTGCGGCCAATCCCGTACGGCGGCTATCTTCTCTGAAGACGGCTGAACACCTTCGGCTGAGATCCGGTGGCCCAGGTAATTGATCTCGGGCTGCAGAAGACGGCACTTGCTGAGTTTCAACTTCAGGCCATGTTCTCTCAACCTACTGAACACATGGCCCAGCTGCTGCAGGTGTTCTTCAAATGTGGCCGAATAGACTACAATGTCGTCCAGGTAGATGAGGGTGAAGTCAAAGTTGAAGTCTCCCAAGCAGCGCTCCATCAGCCGCTGGAAAGTCCCCGGCGCGTTGTTCAGACCAAAGGGCATCCGGTCGAACTCGTACAGGCCCATGGGTAGGATGAAAGCAGTCTTCTCTCTATCTTTCTCGTGCATGGGTACCTGCCAATATCCGCTGGCCAGATCCAACGAAGAGGAGTATTTGGCTTTCTTCAGGGCTGTCAGGGATTCTTCGATCCTTGGCAAAGGGTATGAGTCCCGGGTGGTGCAAGCATTCAAACGGCGGTAGTCCACACAGAACCTCAGGGACCCGTCCTTCTTCTTGACTATCACCACCGGTGCAGCCCAGGGGCTCTGGCTTTCTCGTACCACTCCAGCGTGTAGCATGGAATTCAGGAGATTTTTCACTTCTTGGTATTGCTGGGGAGGTATTTGGCGGTACCTTTCACGGATCGGAGCAGTGTCACCTGTGGGGATTTCGTGCTTGATACTGGTGGTGCACCCAAAGTCGGTGTCATGCCGGGCAAAGGACGCCTGATGTTCTTGAAGTAGCTCTTCCACCTGGGACACCTCCCGTTTGGAGTATTGGGATATGTCCAACTGACACTTCTCTCGTAGTTCTCGCCCCGCGTTGGTGTCACCCGCGACAGCGGCCATGGCAGAGACCGTCACTGTCCAATCTCCCTCTGTAGACGGAACAAACTGGAGGGGGCTCATAGGGTTCACCTCTTCGGTTAGAGCGTAGACTCGGGCGAGCTGTGTCCCGGCTTCTAGGTCAACGCTCACGTTAGCCGTGTTGCCCAGCCTGACAGGAATTCTTCCCTTTCTCACTACTGCTAGAGTTCGAGCGACTAGTGGATTCAGATTCCCTTCCTTCGGGGTGCGCGGCTCAAGCAGCACCTCCACGCCTTCAAGCTGTCTCGTGGTGCTAAGGGGTAGTGAGATAACTGTCTCTTTCCCAGCCGGTAAGGTGATCCTAGTATGGCGGGGTACGGTGATCGTGGCCAGTGGCAGTTGTTCTTCTGTCATTCGCTGGAGGTTGTAGGTCCGAACCACTTGCTGAAAGGCACGGCGGGTGGCCCTATGTGCGGTCACTTCTTGCCAGTACTTGGGCCCCCTCTTGGTAAACAACACCAGATTCAGGTCCTTCAAGATGTTCATCCCAATAATCATGGGCGTTTCTGATCCAAAGCCTTCCCTGACCACAATTATCCCTCTCTTCCTGAGATCTTGGCCACAGATTTCGGTGTTCATCCAGGCAACTCCCGTCACCGGAATGGGTAGATTATTGGCTGCTTTGATCTTGATGGCGGTATCCGGGTCATAGGCAACCCGCGGCTTTAGACACTCTTCGTAGAACTGCTCGGAGATGGTGGATACCTGAGACCCAGTATCCATTAACCCTTGTACGGCGATCCCTTCCAGTAATACTTCCAGGGTGGGGCTATTTGATGCAAGTTTGTTCCGTGGCTGGCTCTGTTTTCCCACACCCCTCTCTTTGGCCTCCCCTGCCGAGTGAGCCTATTTGGCAGGGGCGTCTAGTTTAAAGGCGGCCGCTGTTGTGAGACATGACTTGCTGGTTCTGGTAGATCGGACCGTGGATGAACTTTAAAGTTCTGGGGGCAATGGTTTGCTCTATGGCGGGGGTCGCCGCATGTCCAGCATCTTCCCATCGGCCGGCTGGGTTGTTGTCTCGCTTGCCGGCCCGCCTGTTGGTCTAGGGTGAGCTGTAACACCTGTTTCTGCAACTCTGCCACCATCTGCTTCAGTTCTTCCGTGTCGCTGTTCGGAGTCCCGATACCAAATATGGACCTGCAAGCCGCGGTATATGTCTGTGTCTCCACGACAGGTCCCCTTGAACGTTCTATAGCTTCTTGTTTGACCTCAGCGAACTTAAGGGCCGGATTTATCCGGAGTAGATCTTGCAATGAGCGGTTAAGGTACGGGTCTCTCAATCACGTCACGAACTGATCTGTCAACACCAGGTCACGGGCACCCATACTAGCTATCTGTTCTTCTTTTCTACAGGCTTGTTCTAGCAGCACTTGAAGGGCATTGGCATATTGAGGAATGTCCTCCGACTCGAGCTGAGTACGCCGGAAGAACATATAGCGCAATGTTGCCGCATATGTGGTCGGCCCATAGGTGTTCTCCAGCACCCGCACCAAGTCATCCAACGTACGCCGGCCCCTAACCGTCTCCAGCCTGACTGTCGTCCATGCTTCCCCCTCTAATGTTAGCGTGGCCATTTCTGCTAAGGTCTTAGGATCAGTGTTATACATTTCCCCCACTATCTTAAGTTGTTCAGTCCATTCAGTTACAGGATAGTTCCGTCCGTTAAACTTTCTCACCTGATTGACAATAGACGTCGGGGGAGCTGTCCGGTTATAAGTTACTACCGGGGGATGATTTTGTTGGTCACACATCCTGCCGACTACGCCACATGAAGCGACCGGTGGTAGGGCCGCGGGTGTGTGTGTATGCTCTATTCCAACAAAATCCCCATACTCAGATTTTACCGGTAGTAACATTTCTTTACTATGAAACATATTTATAACACAGTCAACCGAACTATCTGAGCACATGTGTATGGTGGAGTCCCCGGATCTTCACTCCTTCCGGGTATGCAGCTGTCACGCTCCCCGGCTCCCCTGCTAGGCTCCCCGGCTCCCCTGCCATGCTCCCCGGCCCCTCTGCCTTGCTTACCGGCTCCCCTGCCACGCTTCCCCGCTCTCAGGTCGCGCTCCGCCGCTCCCGTGCCAGGCTTCCCGGCCCCCCGCTCCACAGCCTTCCTGCCCCTTCGCCTGCGGTCCCCAGGCAGCCCGGTCCCCGCTCCCGGCGCCCGTCGGCTACTCGGCCTCAGCCCGGCTCTCCTGCTTCCTACTCACCGCTCCCTCCTCTGGCTTCTGGCACCCGGGCCTCGCGCATGCGCATTAGGGCGCGCGGTCATTGACCCTCTCTTAAAGGGCCAGTGTCCTCCAACAGGATATTGAAGGATCAGGTACTGGGTATATAGGGGGATCCTCTCCAAGTGGGCGGGGCCTGTTCTTCGTGTTTTGCTAAGCTAGGAGTCAGGTCTCCTTGTGTCTTGCGGTATACTTACCTATCTCTCTCCTAGAGCCGCTCCTGCCTCGCCATCCGGTCCTGTCGACTCCCGAACCCCGAACGGTGGCTGTCCGCCATCCCGTCAGTCCATACCATCGCTGATCCCTGTGGTGACCCGTCTTCTCGCTCCGTCGGTTCCGGACTCTGCCTGACAACATCTCGGCCTCCGAACCTGAGCTCCGTCACCCGGACTACCTTCGGTGACTCCGTGGTCCCAGGGACTTCTACACTCCACTCCTTCGAACGGACTGTCCTGCTACCTGTAGTGCTCCGGCTACCGGACCCCTTGCCTTCAGTGAGGTGTTCGGCCCAGTGGATCCACCTCCTGGGTCTGCCCGTCCACCTGGCCCTAACAGTAAGAACAGGCCATGGATCCCGCCGAAGCACTAGCGGCCCAGCTGGGCAACTTGCAGCAGGAACTCGGACGACAGCGCGAGACCCAGTCCTGCATCCTGGCCTTCATGTCCTCGGTAGATACCCGCCTGAACACGCTGCAAGCAACTGCCACGTCCCTGGCATCTCAGGCTTCAACGGCACAGGCCACGGCCGCGGCCACAGTTCCCGTGGCGGCTACCTCGGAAGCTTCTAAACTCCGCTTGGCCTCTCCACCCCGCTATGCCGGAGATCCCAAGACCTGCAGAGGATTCCTAAATCAGTGCTCCCTCCACTTTAAGCTGCTGCCGCACCTGTTTGCCTCCGACCAAGCCAAGGTGGCGTTTGTGATGTCCCATCTGGAGGGTGAGGCACTGGCCTAGATGAACCCCTTGTGGGAGAAGGAGGATCCTGTAACGACTAACATCCAGGAATTCCTGCAGGCGTTTAGAACCACCTTTGACGAGCCCGGACGTGCCGCCGCATCCGCCTCATCACTCCTCAGGCTACGTCAGGGGACCCTGACGGTGGGGCAGTATGCCGTCCGCTTTCGCACCTTGGCCTTAGAAGTGGGGTGGAACAATGAAGCCCTCACCGCCGCCTTCTGGGAAGGACTCTCCAGTCGTATTAAGGACGAGCTGGCAGGCCGCGATGTTCCTCCTACACTGGATGCCCTAATTGCATTAGCCACCCGCGTGGACCTCAGATTCCAGGAACGATCCAAAGAGGTGTCCCGCGAGAGATGTCCGATACGGCATTCCTCTCCTCCGCAGAAGCCCGTCGTACCTCAGTTGGCTTCGTCTGGCGTCTCGGTCCATGAACCCATGCAGATTGACCGTCTGAGGCAGTCCGAACAACGCCGAGCAGAACGGCTCGCTAAGGGTCTCTGCTTCTACTGCGGAGAGGGCACACACCTGCTACGTTCCTGTCCAGAGAGGCCGGGAAACTCCAAAGCCTAGGGTTGGTAGGAGAGGCCACCCTAGGTGCTGGGACTCTCTCAGATCCGGTTACGTGGACTGTTCAAGTGATAACGGGAGAGACGCGGTTCACGGCCGAGGCGTACCTCGATTCCGGGGCAGCAGGCAATTTCATCCAGCAGGCCACGGTGGACAAGTACCAGGTGCCTGTTACTCCACTCGACAAACCCCTCATGATTTGTAGTAGTAAAAAGAAAGATTTGCGGGGCACTACTTCCACTAAGGACTGTCCACATCAAACAACCAGCGCCTAGTTGCAGGAAGCACACGCGGTGCTATTGATCTCTGCTGTAACAAGTGAAAACTTCCAGGTCGGACTGTGCTGAGTACAGCTACGGGGTGCTTATTCCAAAAGCATCAGAACATGGTACATTAAGCAAAAGGAAAAAAGGGGACAGCACTCACCGATAATTGCTGTGAAGTACTCAGGTTTATTTCATGGTCGGAGGATACATGCTTCGGCGTTACAGGGAGGGAATGAGGATGGTCAGCACAGAAAGACAACGGCCGTTTCGCCCCTGTGGCACAGGGAAATAAACCTGAGTACTTCACAGCAATTATCGGTGAGTGCTGTCCCCTTTTTTCCTTTTGCTTAATATTAAACCCCTCATGATTGCCTCTGTAGATGGGAGACCCCTCTCTGACACCATCTCGTGGATCACCAAGCCGGTGGAACTACGTATCGGTGCCCTGCACACCGAGAACATCGTTCTCTACGTCCTCCCACACATGTCTCATCAAATCCTGCTGGGACTCCCCTGGTTACGGACACACGAACCGTCAGTCAGCTGGGGTACTGGTGAAATCACCCGATGGGGCTCCTCTTGCCACGAGAACTGTCTGAAGACTATACAGCCCATCCAACGACCTCCGGTTCCGGAGTCCCTACCAGGACTGCCTTCGGCCTACTGGTCCTACGCGGACGTCTTTGATAAAAAGGAGTCAGAGGTACTGCCGCCACATCGTCCTTACGACTGTGCCATCGATCTACTCCCGGGAACTACACCACTTCGAGGACGGATATATCCGCTGTCTCCTGCTGAAACACGGGCCATGTCTACCTACATCAAAGAGAACCTGGCAAGGGGATTCATCCGGAGATCCTCCTCTCCTGCTGGAGCAGGTTTTTTCTTCGTTAAGAAGAAAGAGGGCGACCTACGCCCATGCATTGACTACCGGGGATTGAACCAGATCACCGTGAAAAATAAATACCCCCTGCCGCTCATCCCCGAATTGTTTGATCGGCTTAGAGGAGCTCGTGTGTTTACCAAGTTGGATCTTCGGGGTGCCTACAACCTGGTCCGCATCCGCTCTGGGGACGAATGAAAGACCGCATTCAATACTCGTGATGGGCACTATGAATACTGTGTGATGCCCTTCGGCCTGTGTAACGCACCAGCAGTCTTTCAGGAATTGGTGAACGACGTGTTCCGGGACCTTCTCTACGTCTGTGTGGTGGTGTATCTCGATGATATCCTGGTCTTTTCTCCGGACCTCCAGACCCACAGAGAGAACGTGCAGCTGGTACTACAAAGACTGAGGGAGAATCGTCTGTACGCCAAGTACGAGAAGTGTGTCTTCGAACAGTCGTCTCTTCCCTTCCTGGGGTACGTCATCTCCGATACCGGTCTGCAGATGGACCCGGAAAAGGTCTCTTCCATTCTCAACTGGCCCCCTCCTTCCGGACTGAAGGCAATCCAACGCTTTCTGGGATTCGCAAACTATTACCGTCAGTTCATCCCTCACTTCTCTGCTCTGACTGCACCTCTCTCCGCCTTGACCAAGAAGGGGGCTAATCCAAAGGATTGGTCACCTGCGGCCGACGCCGCGTTTGGCTCCCTGAAACAGGCATTTGCTTCTTCCCCTGTGCTCCACCGTCCTGAGTTAAACTGACAGTTCACCTTGGAGGTGGATGCCTCCTCCTCGGGAGCCGGAGCGGTGCTCATGCAGAAGTCCTCCTCCGGGAAGATGGTTACTTGAGGTTTCTACTCCAAGAGCTTCTCAGCGCCTGAACGCAACTACACCATCGGTGACCGAGAGCTATTAGCAGTCAAACTGGCTCTGGAGGAATGGCGCTACCTTCTGGAGGGAGCAGTGTACCCCGTGATCATTTACACAGACCACAAGAACCTAGAATACCTGCGGTCCGCTCAGCGACTGAACCCACGGCAAGCCAGGTGGTCCTTGTTCTTTGCCAGGTTCGATTTCCAGCTCCATTTTCGACCCGCGGACAAGAACGTACGAGCAGATGCCTTGTCCAGGTCATTCATGCCCATGGAGCAGGAGGAGGAGACATCCCAGCCCATCATCTGCCTCAGTAAAATCATTCCGGTGGCCCCTGTCACCCTGGTCCAGATACCGCCTGGGAAGACCTATGTCTCTGAGACTGACAGGCAAAAAGTGTTGCACTGGGGCCATGCCTCGAAAATAGCCGGCCATGCTGGGCAGAAGAAAACATGGAGTACAATTGTACGTCACTACTGGTGGCCATCCCTTCGCACGGACGTCGCTTCTTTTGTCTCAGCCTGCTCCTCTTGTGCCAGGAACAAGACGCCCAAACACCTGCCATATGGCCGTCTTCTGCCTTTGCCTATACCCTCCGTTCCGTGGCAACACATTGCAATGGACTTTATCACGGACTTGCCCCTGTCCTCCGGACACACAGTCATATGGGTCGTGGTGGATCGGTTCTCCAAAATGGCTCATTTCGTCCCTATGGCTGGACTGCCCTCTGCCCAGGAACTCGCTGACGCCTACATACAGCACATCTTCCGGCTGCATGGCTTTCCCTCACACATTGTGTCCGACAGAGGAACTCAGTTTACCTCCCGCTTCTGGAGGGCTCTCTGCAAACATCTGGGAGTGACTTTGGACTTTTCTTCAGCCTACCATCCTCAGTCGAATGGCCAAGTGGAACGAGTCAATCAGATCTTGACCTCCTTCTTACGTCACTACGTCAACGCCCATCACGACGACTGGTCCACGCTCCTTCCTTGGGCCGAATTCTCCCATAACCACCACGTCAGTGAGTCCTCCTCCAGTTCTCCCTTCCATGTCGTTTACGGACTTCAGCCTTCCGTCCCATTACCTGTATCCTCTTCCTCGGATGTCCCTGCTGCTGATGCTGTAGTCCGTGACTTTGCAACGATTTGGGACTCTGTCAAGACGTCCCTTGGACGTGCTTCCCTGCGGATGAAGAGACACGCAGACAAGAGGCGTCTGGATCCTCCGTGTTTCTCTCCAGGAGATCTGGTCTGGCTTGCTTCCAAGTACGTCCGATTGAAGCTACCATCATACAAGCTGGGTCCTTGCTACATCGGGCCGTTTAAAGACCTCAGCAAAATAAATGAGGGCTCCTACAAGCTGCAGCTCCCGGCCACGATGAGAATACCCAACTCCTTCCACGTCTCCCTGCTCAAGCCGGTTGTCCTTGGTCCCTTCTCCGCTGCTGCCAGTTCTGCTCCTCCTCCTATTGCCGATGATGACATCTATGCGGTAAGGGATATCGTGGCCATGAAAACCGTACGGGGCCGACAGTTCTTCCTGGTGGACTGGGCAGGGTATGGTCCTGAGGATAGGTCCTGGGAACCCCGGGAGAATGTGGGTACTCCCCTGATACGTGCCTTCCTGTCCCGGTTGCGGGGAGGGGGGCGTGGGGGAGGGGGTACTGTCACGCTTCCCGGCTCCCCTGCTAGGCTCCCCGGCTCCCCTGCCATGCTCCCCGGCCCCTCTGCCTTGCTTACCGGCTCCCCTGCCACGCTTCCCCGCTCTCAGGTCGCGCTCCGCCGCTCCCGTGCCAGGCTTCCCGGCCCCCCGCTCCACAGCCTTCCTGCCCCATCGCCTGCGGTCCCCAGGCAGCCCGGCCCCGCTCCCGGCGCCCGTCAGCTACTCGGCCTCAGCCCGGCTCTCCTGCTTCCTACTCACCGCTCCCTCCTCTGGCTTCTGGCACCCGGGCCTCGCGCATGCGCATTAGGGCGCGCACGCGGTCATTGACCCTCTCTTAAAGGGCCAGTGTCCTCCAACAGGATATTGAAGGATCAGGTACTGGGTATATAGGGGGATCCTTTCCAAGTGGGCGGGGCCTGTTCTTCGTGTTTTGCTAAGCTAGGAGTCAGGTCTCCTTGTGTCTTGCGGTATACTTACCTATCTCTCTCCTAGAGCCGCTCCTGCCTCGCCATCCGGTCCTGTCGACTCCCGAACCCCGAACGGTGGCTGTCCGCCATCCCGTCAGTCCATACCATCGCTGATCCCTGTGGTGACCCGTCTTCTCGCTCCGTCGATTCCGGACTCTGCCTGACAACATCTCGGCCTCCGAACCTGAGCTCCGTCACCCGGACTACCTTCGGTGACTCCGTGGTCCCAGGGACTTCTACACTCCACTCCTTCGAACGGACTGTCCTGCTACCTGTAGTGCTCCGGCTACCGGACCCCTTGCCTTTAGTGAGGTGTTCGGCCCAGTGGATCCACCTCCTGGGTCTGCCCGTCCACCTGGCCCTAACAGCAGCAAGGGAAAAAAAAAAGAAAAGAGAAAAACACAAAGAAATGGCGGCAACTTTCCCTAACTTTCCCTACAATCACGTACCAGTCTATCCCAGAAGATGCCGCTCCCACGTCGCAGGCCTGGAGTCTCACGATGATGGGTCCCGGTGCAGCGCTGAAGGGATGCAGCTCCTCGGTCTTCTCCTTTGATCTTCTCCCGCTGGTAACGGATTCTAGTCAGTCTCTTAGTCCCGGGGCACACCGAGCAGAAGAAGGGAGGTCACGGTTGCACGGATGGCTCCCTTGTGTCGGTAATGGCCCCTGCACTTGCACTCAGGGTGCGATGCTCTGCAGTCAAGTTGTCACAGCCCCTGGATATGCACTCCGGGCGCGATGCTCTGCAGTCCGGTTAGATCCTCGGTGAAAACAAAGTTCTGCAAACCGGGGATGGCAGAAACCACTTTCACTGGGTGATCCTTCCAAGAATCCGGTTGCAAAAGAGCCCTCTGTTCAGGGAGACCACACGTAGCTCTGTGCTGGCTGAGCTCCGGGGCTGTACTGTGCTCCCGCTCTTTTTCTTCCTGGTTAGAACACACAAACTGTAGGGGATTTCCCACCTCTGTGTCTGTGATTGCACAGTCTGACACTGCCCCCTTGTGGGCAAGTGCTGAAGCAATGTTCAAATCCATTTCTACATTGATGATGCAGTCTGAATGGTTGATCCCATTACACTAACCTGACTTTTTATCCCCTTCTAGCTGTTGACCTTTCCCCAAGGAATATATTATACCGTACTCTACCTTTAGAAAGTTATATTTAAGACTTTACATAATCCTCCGCTACTTACTCTACGCATTAATATTTAGCACAACTTATCCAAGAACTGAATTATAATGTGTAACGCCTGGTCCCACCAGACCCCGGTGGGGGGAGCTCTCCCTCACATCTGCCCAGTCCAAGCATGGCTCCCACGTGCACTCCTGGTCCCAGTCCCAGGCAGCGAAGGCCTTCCTCTTACCGGTCCCATGGCTCTGCAGACGCTGCTCCTACTCCCAGGCATGCTGCAGCCTCTTCCTGTCTCCCGTCCTCACACAGAATTGCAGTAAGTGACTCTAGGCTGCGCGCGAAGCCACGCCCCCTTTCTTAAAGTGGTATGCCCCGTTTTCTGGAAGTGACCTCAGAGGTCACCTGTTACCTAATAGGTATTTAGGTTCACCTCCCCCGGCAGCAGGCGCCCGAGCAACGCTTCTACTTGAGCTCTGCTAGTGTTCAGGCCGCTTTGTACTTCTGTTACCTGTTTGTTATCTGCCCGTTTCTAATACTCTATCTCACCGTAGTGCCGTCTGTACCTTCCGGCTATACCCGCAGTGGACGTCACCAGCCATACCCCCAGTGGACGTCACCAGCCATACCCGCAGTGGACGTCACCGGCCATACCCGCAGTGGACGTCACCGGCCATACCCGCAGTGAACATCTCCGGTACCACACCCGTGTTCTGCCTGCTGCAGACGTCGTACCCGAGCTACGCCTGTTCGTACAGAGACTCCTACCAACGGTTCCTGGCTGCCGTGCATTTAGGCCTTCTGGGGAGGCGCCGCACAATCCCTGTACAGGGGTTCGCTGTTGGTCGCCTTCTCAGGGGAGTCCGGTGCACGGTCCAGTGGGTCCACCTCCGGACGCTCGCCGCTGCCCGGTGAGCATAACATAATGTAATTGTAGATGTTTAGATGCTTGTCATCTTTCCCTTTTTAAGGGATTTCCCTCTTCTTCCTGCTCTTTACCTCTTCCCTAATAAAGATTTCCTTCCCTACCTTTCTCTTTCCCTTCCTCACCTCCCTTATGTTTCAGATTCCTATGTGTTAAATGTTTATGTACAATATGAGTAAGTAACTAAGTTATTGGAAGCTTTTAATTGTTTTTTATGGTAATGTATAACACATATATAAAAATCCTGGTGGTTGGTTCTCTTTAAGATTCCTTTCTCAAAAGCTTTTGTTATGAGGAGAGCATATTTTGTTTTAAATGTAGAAAAAGGATCCATAGTTGTAATCCCTTAGTGTATGGGGTCAGAGAGATTAAACCGAGCTTCCTTAAAGTCATCCCTGTTTTGCATGACTATTCCATCCCCCTTGTCTGCTAATAGTTACTATATCTGAATCATTTCATAATGATTTTAGGGCAACTTTTGCTTCTTATTTAGGTTATTTTGGGTATATGGGAGTGTAAATGTGATGCTACCACCAGGGGGAGCCAGTACTGAGGCAGAATGTAGTGCTTCTAAGTGTAGTTAGGCGCAAGCCCACTAGAGGTCACTAGCATCTGCGGAATGATGTAATAGAATGGTCGATCAAGCCGAAAGTCAGTGCCAGGAAGTCACGTAGGTACAGAGGGATAAGCGGAGCTGGAGTCAAGTGAAAGTCGAGGGTTGGAAAGCCAGGAGGTATCATCAGAAGCAGGAGGGGAGAAGAGCCGTAGTCAGATAGCAAGCCACGGTCGTAAACCGAGAGGACAAGTTAGTATAGAGGGCGTGGAGACGGGATAACAAAGCAGAGAGCGGGTTAGGGAGACAGGTAGGTAAGACAAGACAGGAAGGACAAAGGTTAGGGAAAGGAGTACTAGGTAGTGGGCAGGATCAGAACAGACTCACAGGAACCAAAAGCGCACAGTGCGGAGCAGGAACTATCACTGTAAGCGTACCAAGGAAAACAGTTCCAAGATAAGGAAGAATGTACCCCGGAATGAGGCACAACAGAATAGGCTCCTCCCATCAGACCAAACCCTGGAGATTAAAGATAGCAGGAAAACAAACACACATAATTGCTTTCCACAAGCAGAGTCATACGTAAATCATGATAGTAATTTTTCCGATTTTATTGAACTCTTCAAGCACCAAGTCGAGAAAAGTGTCCAAAAAATGACCTTGGCTTTCAAGGGGTAAAAGCATGATTTTGGAAAACATCAATATGTAGTCCAGTGTCATATAGAAATTATAAAATCCATAAAGACTCAACAAGACCCCTATGCAGCTGAACCCCTCCTTTGAAAACAGGTAACTAAAAAGAATCCTATAGCAGATGTAAGGCCAATCTCATCTTGAATGCACAAGAATGTAGAAAAGGACAGATGTATGACCGGTAGAGATAAGAGCAGCAGTTGAACAGAAAAATAGCAGAGAAATTAAAATCTTGTGTTTCTCCTTATAGAAAATATGAATTGAGGTTTTATGAACTGCATCAATATAATAGATAGGAAAGTCATATTTTGAAATTTGTGATATAGTGGAGAACACAAAGCATCGTTTCGCATCTATGGGTGATGGCCGGGGTCCCGCCAATAGGATATCGACCAGATAGGAGACATTGCATAGATATTTTTATCTATCTATGAACAGATATAATCGTGATAGGAAAGATTATTGTAATATCTCCCACCTGGGACCTCCAGGGGCAAAGATATCAGAATGTTGGGACCCTCATAATTTTCTAAGACTTAAGGGTACTTTACACGCTGCGACATCGCTAGCGATCTCATTAGTGATGTGAAATTCTAGATCGCAAGTGCGATCTTTAGAGATCGCACATAGGTTATTTTACGCATGTACGATCTCTAAAGATCGCACTTGCGATCTAGAATTTCACATCGCTAATGAGATCGCTAGCGATGTCGTAGCATGTAAAGTACCCTTTAGATACATCCTATAATTATCTGAAGTCCAGCCCTGTTATGAGTCACCAGAGGGGAAGTATGGGAGTGTAACTTGTGTTAATAAAAAGCTAATGCCAATTATGATCCTCGTTCAATGAAAGGAATATTGCCATGTAGGATTGCTCCACGTTCCATTGGAGTCTTTCCCTCCATAAATCTGAAGCCAATTTTTGTGACCCAGGTTCAATAATTTTCTTTCGTTATTCCTTTTAATTTTATGTAATTGTATATACTGTATTGTTTTGTTCCCCTTTGTAATATCTTTTGTATATTTTATGAACACTGCTTACTTTTCCGATTAATTAGCTAAAATTTAATAGCTTCATTCTTCTTACTCTATATATTGCATCCCGAAGCCATACGCTACCTGTAACGTGTGTCCAATTGGCCTGTATAAGCGATTGGTGGTGGCAGCTAGCAAAAGTTCCTTTTGTTATTGTGGAGTTGGCAGTGACTGTATCAAGATGTAGATATATTCCATGAGATAGAAAAGGTTGTATATATCCTATACCCTCACTGTGAGCTCCCCAATAATCGGCCTAGTAATGGAAACAGTCATGGCCTCTTCCGTTAAGCGTCGGTCAATTGCATAATTATCCTGACAATTAGGGGCAGCAGCGTGCTGTTTTGTATCAAACGTTTTTCTGTTTGGGGGACTATCGTTATCCATTGTGAAATGTAAGGGCTAATTTACATATGATTGTGTGAAGGTCCATGAATAAAGAGTATTTATCTATGGTATTTGTGGGACAAATGAAGAGTATTATAGATAGCACAAAAGACTACATTTCCAAAAGTTAATAGCAAAATAAATAAAAAATTAGCACGATTATTATTGTCATTTAGCTGACATCATTTTTTCCTTAGTTTAGCTAAATAGATGTTTATCTGGCAGTCATTTAAATGGAATTTGTCACTGGGTTTTGCTATTTCATCTCAGAACAGCATGATGTAGGGGCAGAGACCCTGGATTCAGCGATGTGTCACTTCCTTGGCTGCTTGCTGAAGTTTTGATAAACATCAGTTTTATCTGCTTAAGATCTACCAGTTCTTGAAATGCTGCTCTGTGTATAACCCCACCCACACCACTGATTGGCAGCTGTGTACAATAAGCAAAGACAGAAAGCTGCCAATCATGGGTGGGGCAGGGGTATACAGAGCTAATAGAGATCAACGATACATGGTAGAAGGTTTACTAGTTCTCTAGTGATAATCCCTTGGTGGTAATAGTGATTTTATTAAAACTACAGAAAGCATCCCAGTAAATGACACTTCAGAGTCCCTGTCTGTCACAGCGTTTGGCTGCGTAAAATGCTCCCTGACTTTCTATTTTTCCTGCTATCAATATTCATTGTACTAGGTATCTCCTCTGTTGGGTTTTCATCCTTTTCCCATTAGGACCTAAGGGAACTCTTCTTCCCTTCAGTTGCTAATAATCTGTATTTTCCCTTGGGTTTAAATACTCTCATGTTCCCTGGACTTGTGCTGGTGATATTCAGTTCATTCACAAGTTCTGGATGCAAGCAGGTGGCTTGCAAGCATCAGAGTCGTCTAGAGATAAGTTGTTTGTTGTTCTCCCTTGTTTGTTATCTCTGTGTGTCCTTTAGTGCTTAGTGGGGTTGACGAAGAGCTCATCCCATCCGTTCCCTATTTAGGGCTCAGATCAGGGTCAGGCTAGAGTCAGGTATCCGGCTCGGCGCATAGGTGTGGAATCTATCTAGGGTGGTGAGGGAACTCAGATCCCAGGGTAGACTAAAGGTGGCTTTACACGCTACGATTTCGCTACAGCAATCTCATTGGGATCAAGGAATTTGTGACGCACATCCGGCCGCTGTAGCAATCTCGTTGTGTGCGATTTTGAATCATCGCAAAAACATTCAAAATCACCCATCGGTGACATGCCCCCCTATTCCCAATTATTGTTGCTGCTGCTTGGACGATGTAGTTCCTCATTCCTGCGGCAGTACACATCGCTATGTGTGACACTGCAGGAACGAGGAACCTCACCTCACCTGCGTCATGGCAGCAATGAGTAAGGAAGGAGGTGGGCGGGATGTTACGTCCCGCTCATCTCCGCCCCACCTCTTTGATTGGGCGGACGCTTAGTGACGACGCTGTTACGCCGAACGAACCGCCCCCCTTAGAAAGGAGGCGTTACACCGGTCACAGCGACGTCGTTACGCAGGTATGTGTGACGGGGTATGCGATTTTGTGCGCGACGGGCAGCGATATGCCCGTATCGCACAAACGATGGGGGCAAGCACGCACGCTATCGATCTCGCAAGCGAGATTGCAGCGTGTAAAGCGGGATTAAGTCAGGGGTCACAATCTCCCCCTTCCCTAGGCTTCCCTTTCGCTGTTCATTTGGTACTTCCCTGTAACTAGCGTGACACTATTTTTACAGTATTCTGATGTTTAATTAAGTAGTAAATAGTTAGTGACCGAATCCCATTAAATTCACAAAACCCCAGCATAGGTATCATAAATGTTACTTGCTTTTCACACAGAGCTAGGCCCCTTTTAGCTCTGGTCTCTTTTACACCCATAATCTAAACTGTAATAAAGGTTTGTGGGCAAAGATGAGTGAACCTGAATAGTAAAGTTCGGTGTTTGTACCAAACACAGACTTTGTAAAAAAAAAATCAGTGTTAGAGTTCGGAGTTTGGGTGCTTTATGTATCCTAACCACTTGATCTAGCATCGGTGTGCTCGGGTACACTCAGTGCTCGGCCCAGTGCGAGCCGCTTGCAATGTGTGAATGGCTTTCACGGGGAGGTAAAAACATTGTTATAGGTGTATTGTGCACAAGGAAAAAACTCCGTCATCCCTCCCCCTGTAATAAATACTCTGTTAATGGCCGGTTACATGTGGGCGGAGACCCGAACTGTCCAATCAGTGGCTTCCAACGGGGTTCAGGTCAAGTCCGGTTTCCGAACTAAACTTTATTTAAAGTCCGACTGAAAAAGCCGAACCCGAACTTCAACGGGTCCGCTCATCTCTATTTGTGGGTAGCCCCACAAAAAAAACAATCCCTTTGGATATTAGACATATATAATCCTTCCATTTTTTTTTTATTACAACAATTATCTTTTGCAAAAGGGATTGTTTTTATAACATAAAGAGCCCAGTTTATGCGGGGACCACTCTTGATGGATGAAGTGCCTTTTCATGAATCTGGAGCGTTTGACGAGTAGCATGTGCCTTCTTGTGCTATGCTAGAAATATTACTCCCATCAGACACTGGAGTGAGATTTCTGGCATAGGGAACACCACAGCTCATCATGAATTTAAGGAGCTGTGGTGTCACGCCCCCGTCCCACCCAAACTCCGCCAATTTTGGGGTGAAATGGCAAAATCTGCCAAAATTTGAGAACTATGAATTGATCCAAATTTTTGGGACTTTTCTCAGCTTCTGTAACTTTTTTTGGCATACAAGCTTTGATAAACTGGGACCAGATTGTCTTAACAACTTTCACATATCTAGGATGCATAGTGCGATTCACTTCTGCGCTGTCACGGCTGGGGACAGAAGCTATACCAGCTGTATATTACAATACAAAGGGAAGGGGAAAATAATGCCCTATCACTAGGGAAAGAGTGAAGTGGTGACCCCTGACAATACAGCTCACCCTCACTGCCCTCACCAACCCTATACAGGTTCTGCACCTATCGCCGAGCAGGAATACCTCACCTTAGGCAAACCCTGATCTGGGCCTAAGTAAGAATGGCAGGTATGAGCTCTTCATCAAACTGATGCTAAGGGAGACAAAAGGAAACAATACAGGGGAGACAGAAATGCTACCACCTGAGCCCAGGTACATAGCAAAATTCAAACACTTATCTTAGGAGTAGTTACCACAGAAGTCTGTAGAACAAAAAGAGGAGACAACTGCTGCAAATCACAGACAGGATCAACTATAAACCTCACCCAAAGCACCCAAGGGTGAGGTTTATAAAGGAAGTCAGAGGCTCACAACTGAGAGAGAAAAAAACTGACAGTTTTCCAGAGTCATAGAGTCTGCTGCTGCAGAAACAGAGAACTGTCAGTTAACAACACGTTCTGCAAATTTTTGGGATTTTCCAACACTTCTGCCATTGGATTCTCTGCCGGCCGTGACAACTCTGTGACATCCCGTCACTATTTTTGTGCTAAATGCCTACAACTCTGACTCAACTCCAGAGGTTCACAGGCAAAATCATCACATCTAAACAATAGAGAAAGACAGGCATGAAGAATATACATTTACAAGCATTTATTAACAAAGTCAAGTTTTGAAATGCAATTAGATACAATATGATATACTTCAGAGTTCCTATCTCCAATCTGGGGCTGCACTTTTTAGTAAATGAATCAGTGGGCAACCTGAGATTAGTGAATTATCTAAATATAATCCCGTATCAAAACCTTTCACAAATGTTAATAAAGGCTCTCAAAATACCCAACTTACTAGCAAAGTGGAGCTTGAATTTCCACTTTGTGGGATCTTAGTATGTAGAGCGGGATCCCACAAATCTCTGCGGCTGCTCTAAGCACAAGAAGTAGCTCTGTAAACTAATCCAGGGCTGTCACAAACTTTTTTTTAAGGTTTTACTGAAGTACTTAAGAAGGATGCCGCAGAGCTGGGGTCGTAGAGCTCACTCTTCCACTGTGAGGGTGATCACTGAGGGTTGTGGGATCTCACAACCTAGAAGTTCCTTTTGGGGGACATTAGGGACACTTCAAAAAGTTTTAGTACTGGATTATATTTAAAAAATTCACTAATCTGCGACTTTTCACTGTTTTAGTAAATAATAAAGGCAGCCACAGATTTATTATAAGCACAATTTAGAGGGAAAGTCATCTAACACATTGCACTAGAAACTGGGGGATATTACCCTTGTAACAGAGTCAGCAGCAGATCCCCCTATAAGGCTGGAATCACACTTATGTGTGTAAAATTGGTCCAAGTCTCATGCTAGAAAGTAGCATGAGCTCTGTTCACATTATGATCAGTGTGCAATGCAACTGCAATGCGATTCTGTGATTTTTCATTTGATTGTAGTCCGTGTGCAATCCGTGTTTGATGCGTATGTGTTCCTTTTTGTATTCTCAGCAGCTATGTCATCTGCCATTCAGCTCTGCTACATGGCCACTGACAGCAGACACAGACAGAGCCATGTAGCAGAGCTGAATGGCCGCTGACAGCAGACACAGACAGAGCCGCGCAATCAGAATGAAGTCGGATGAACTTCACCCGACTTCACTGTCATCCCGTGGCTCTGTCTTTGTGTCATGGCCAGATTTTCGGTCACCGGTGAAGGTATCACCGGTGACCGCAGATCCTTTGAGTGACTGCAGTGATCTCCGCTATCAGCGGTGCCATCACTGAGGTTACCCGCGGCCACAGCAGAAATTCTCTCGCTGAGATCTGTGGCCGCGGGTAACCTGAGTGACGTCATCGCTGATAGCGCGACTCACTTCAGTCGCTGCGGGGAGCTCACAGAGAGCGGTCGTGGTCTGTGACCGCTCTCTGTCAGCTTCCGATGTAACAGAGCTGAAAGCGTCGTGGGACCTCTGTGGATTACGTCGGACATCGAGGGGTATTTGGGGACTTTAATAAAATGGTGAAAGAGGTTGTTGTTTTTTGTCATTTATTACAAATAAAGGATTTTTGGATGTGTGTGTTTATTTTCTTTAACTAACAGGTTAATCATGGAAGTTATCTTGGGGAGACATCTGCCATGATTAACCTAGGACTTAGTGGCAGCTATGGGCTGCTGCCATTAACTCCTTATTACCTCGATTGCCACCGCACCAGGGCAATTCGGGATGAACCGGGTACAGTCCCGGGACTGTCGCATCTAATGGATGCAGCAATTCCGGGCGGCTGCAGGTTGATATTTTTAGGGTGGGGGGCTCCCCATAACGTGGAGCTCCCAATCCTGAGAATACCAGCCTTCAGCCGTGTGGCTTTACCCTGGCTGGTATCAAAATTGGGGGGACCGCACATCGTTATTTTTTAAATATTTATTTATTTATTTAACTTCATGATATAGACCCGCCCACTGGCAGCTGTGATTGGTTGCAGTGAGACAGCTGTCACTCATCGTGGGGGCGTGTCTGACTGCAACCAATCATAGGCGCAGGTGGGCGGGGAAAGCAGGGAATACGAGATTGAATAATGAGCGGCCTGCTTTTTCAAAAGAGAAGCCGCCAGTGTGAACGCCGTGCAGCGCCGTGCCAGTGATCGTGGATCGGTGAGTATGAGAGAGGGGGTGGGAGGGAGAGACTGACATGGACAGAGAGAGAGATAGAGCCAGAGAGAGAGACCAACCGACCGACAGAGAGAGAATAGAGACCGAGAGGGAGACACCGACTGACAGAGATAGATTGACCGACATTGTCAGACCTCACTCATTTACCAGTGTTTTCTGAAACATGCGATAAATGTATTTAGAAAAACGGATGTCACTAGGATGGTGTGTGTGCCATCCCTGTGACATCCGCTTATTTACCCGCTCCCATAGAGTTGCATTGGAGAGACTTGTGCGAGAAACTCACCAAAACGCAGCATGCTGCGATTTTTTTCTCAGTCCGATTTGGACTGAGAAAAAAATAGAAGATGGGAGCTGCCTCATTGATTAACATGGGTCCGAGTGCAGTGTGAGAATTTCTCGCCATTGCACTCGTGCGAGTTAATCACAAGTGTGAAGCCGGCCTAACAGTGCGTCATGACCACATTCTTATGGTTTGAAAAATACGATAAGTTTAAAAAGAGAGAAAATAGTTCTATCCCTCACCAAATCTTACTTGAGCAATTGTAGCCAATTTTTAAATAAAACCCTTTGAATTATAGTACATTATGATGGCTTCTCCCATGTGACTCATCTGACAACAGAACCTGATTAATGATAAAAAACATTTGGCAAATTCTGAAAACAAGAATGGCTGCTCCGCTCTGTTGGTTTTCTGATGGTCGGCAAGACTTGATTTACCAGTTAAGCATTTCAATTAATTACTCACAGAATGAAAAAGGTTCCTTCCCTATGCGGCTTCTTCACATGTTTAACAAGATCTGATTTCTAAGAAATACATTTTCCACCTTCAGAACATAAAAATAGTTTATTTCGTGTGATGTTTTTGATGGTAAACAAGACCTGATTTCCTAGTAAAACATTTACCACATTCTGGGCATGAAAATGGCTTCTCCCTTCTGTGAGATCTTTGATGAACAACAAGGTGTGATTTCTGAATAAAACATTTCCCACACTCTGAACATGAATACGGCTTCTCCATTGTGTGATTTTTCTGATGTCTAACAAGGTCTACTTTCTGAATAAAACATTTCCCACACTCTGAACATGAAAATGGCTTCTCCCCTGTGTGATTTTTCTGATGTCTAACAAGGTGTGATTTCTGAATAAAACATTTCCCACACTCTGAACATGAATACGGCTTCTCCTTTGTGTGCTTTTTCTGATGTCTAACAAGGTCTGCTTTCTGAATAAAACATTTCCCACACTCTGAACATGAAAATGGCTTCTCCCCTGTGTGATTTTTCTGATGTCTAACAAGGTGTGATTTCTGAATAAAACATTTCCCACACTCTGAACATGAAAATGGCTTCTCCCCTGTGTGATTTTTCTGATGTCTAACAAGGTGTGATTTCTGAATAAAACATTTCCCACACTCTGAACATGAAAATGGCTTCTCCCCTGTGTGAGATCTATGATGCCAAACAAGATCTGATTTCCGAATAAAACATTTCCCACACTCTGAACATGAAAATGGCTTCTCCCCTGTGTGAATTTTCTGATGTCTAACAAGGTATATTTTCTGAATAAAACATTTCCCACACTCTGAACATGAAAATGGCTTCTCCCCTGTGTGAATTTTCTGATGTCTAACAAGGTCTGCTGTCCGAATAAAACATTTCCCACAGTCTGAACATGAAAATGGCTTCTCCCCTGTGTGAATTTTCTGATGTCTAACAAGGTCTGATTTCTGAATATAACATTTCCCACACTCTGAACATGAAAATGATTTCTCCCTTGTAGGAGCCGTTTCATGTTCCACATCCCTTCTGTAACTTTTATTTTGCATACAATTCTGTGATAAATCAGAATTTTGGACTTGTTTGAAAAGATCAGATGATAGAGCTTTCCGAGAAAGGACTGGAGGTATATCTGGAACAGCAGCATGCTCTTCATATGTATCATGTGTTATACTTTCATCATCTGTTTTAAATTCTGAAGATATTAGAGGTCCATCTGAACTCCTGATACAGTTATCGGCTAAAAATAAACACAACGTTATTATTTTTTATTATATAATTTTGAAAGTAGATTTATTTTTTTAAACCAGAACATACGAAATTAAATTAGGAAACAAATTATTCTTAATTTGTTTTCCCATTTTGAAATCTTAAGCGGGCTTTACACACTACAATATATCTAACGATGTCTCGGCGAGGTCACGTCATTAGTGACGCACATCCGGCATCGTTAATGACGTAGTTGCGTGTGACACCTACGTGCGATTCGGATTGTACGAAAAACCGTGATCGCATACACGCCGTTCAATAGCTAAAAATTGAACGTCCGGTTGTTCAATGTTCCCGAGGCAGCACACATCGCTGTGTGTGACACCCCGGGAACGATGAACACATCTTACCTGCGTCCCGCCTGTAATGCGGAAGGGAGAAGGTGGGCGGGATGTTTACGTCCCGCTCATCTCCGCCCCTCCGCTTCTATTGGCCGGCCGCTGTGTGACGTCGCTGTGACGCCGAACATCCATCCCCCTTCAGGAAGTGGACGTTCGCTGCCCACAGCGAGGTCGTATGGAAGGTAAGTACGTGTGACGGTGTTTAATCGTTTGTGCGACACGGGCAACAAATTGCCCGTGCCGCACATACGAAGGGGGCGTGTGCGATCGCATACGAGATCGCATATGTGATTGCAACATGTAAAGCAGCCTTAAGAGTTACATCTTCGTTAACTCGGATCTCCCATTCCTAGCACCAGTTCTATGGAATGCGCTACAGTAAATAATCTAATTGATTGTCACAATGTGACTGTAGGATAATGAGGGACAGGAGGCTCCTATACTTTCCCTAATGCTAGGAGACCTTAGGCTATCCCTAACCTCTGGATTCTCCCTGAACGTGGAAGTATGGCAGGAGTATGATGGAAATACAGATTAAGAGACAGATGGGAAAACCAAAATTCAGACACACTACAAACTCACAGAAATAAACAGTGAGAGACTAAGGAGAAAAGCAAGAGCAGGAAGGCAGAAACAAAAAAACAACAAGGGTTAACATCACAACTGCTCACAGCAATAATGCATGACAACCATCAGTTTGTATCACAACACCTCACCAGACCTGTATAGGTAAACTATAGCTGGCATTAATGGAATAGTCCAGCCAGCATATATAGAAGGGGAGCGAATGATACTGACTCCCCTACAGCATGTGATGAAAGACATTAACAAGGAGCCCAGCAGAGAATAAGTCTTGCTAGTCTAAAGCGAGCTTTACACGCTACAACAAATCTAACAATGTGTCGGCGGGGTCACGTCATAAGTGACGCACACCCGGCATCATTAGTGTTGTTGTAGCATGTGACAGCTACGTGCGATTGTGATTGAACGTAAAACCGTTCATGGCATACACGTCGTTCATTTCCTTAAAATTGCACGTCGGGTTGTTCAATGTTCCCGAGGTACCACACATTGCAGTGTGTGACACCCCGGGAACGATGAACAGATCTTACCTGTGTCCCGCGGCTCCCGCCGGCAATGCAGAAGGAAGGAGGTGGGCGGGATGTTTATGTCCCACTCATCTCCGCCCCTCCACTTCTATTGGCCGGTTGCCGCATGACGTCGATGTGAACGAACGTCCCTCCAACTCCGGGAAGTGGATGTTCGCCGCCCACATCGAGGTCGTATGGAAGGGTAAGTATGTGTGACGGCAAATAATCGTTTGTGCGACACGGTCAACAAATTGAACGTGCCGCACATACGAAGGGATGGGTAGGATCGCAAGGTGTAAAGCAGGCTTTACTAAGTATGTGGTTCGACGCCTGCGTCTCCCTGCACTGCTCACAGACATCCGAGGAGTTAGCAAGCAGAGTGCCAGAATCTGTAATTTCCACAGATCCTGATGCCGCCATGAAAGTTGGCGATGCCTGCAAGCATCTCGTTGTGACATTGATCCACAACATAGACAATTTCAAAAAGGTTTTTTTTTCAAAGACGAAAATAAAATAGAGACAGATGCCAAACATTTAATGGGCTTGTCCGGGACTATAACGCTGATGGCCTATTCTTAGGCTTTGTAACCAAAAGGTAGCATGGTCTTGCTGTCTGTGCAGATAAACATTAGCGCTCCAATTCATCAAGACCGGCGATGTACAATGAAAATTGATGTCAGGGACTGAAGTTAGATTTGTGGCATAGGGAACATCGCAGTTTGTTATGAATTAGAGAAACGGTGACATCACACCCTTCTTCTGGCCAAGCTCTGCCTATTTTTGCAAAGCTGGTTAAAATTGGCGTGAAACCTCCAAAAGTTGCACAATTTATTTTTTGTACATTCATTTATTATTGACTGTATAATGGCTATGACGTATCAATGTTTGGAATCAGCGGTACAAAATGATGTTGATGAAATAGAGACTCATGACTGTAAGGCACTAGAGTATTAATAAGTGCTGAGAAAACCATGCAATGTAAAAACAACAACGGTCATCATAATCAAAGCAAACAAGAGACTATAACAATATAGCTCTGCAGTGCAGCCAGGCCAACCATCTGTCCTTATAAAATCCTTCTCCGGTCTTCTTTCCAAGCTTATTGAGCAATTCACTGGGGGCAAAAAAGGGGGTTTTCAGGTTCCATCTGGTACCAAACATCAATGATGTATTTACTAGTGTCAAGACTAACATAATCCAAAAGCTCAAAAGGACCCATTGGGTAACAGGTTTCCAATTTCATTGCAACATCCATGTCTTCCTTAGATGCATGACCTCTTTCATGAAGATGCACGAATTCCATTAGGTATGGTACCAGAAGACGGTTAACAATGAACCCTGGGATGTCCTTATGTACCGCCCAAGCACCAGCATCCGGGCAGCTGCTCGGATCCGGATCTGCGGTGGCTCGAGCGGTCTTCAGACCTGAGAGAGGTCGCGCGGACACTCGAAATAAAAAGGGGGGTATTTACAGGGGATTTTGTGGTTAGAGTTCGTGACGCCACCCACGGTGTGTGGTAAGGTGGAGTACCACCGCTGCTGTTGGGAGCACAAAACCGAAATTCTGAGCACCACTGCAGCAAGGAGGGAGCACGCTTGGATCCCATGCCCGATGGTGTTGCTTGTTAGCCTGTGACCTTTCCCTTGGCACCTTCTTTACTTGTTGGCCCCTGTAGTTTAAAACTAGTCGGGTCCCGCTCACCTGTATGGCTAACGGTGTGAGCTTGCTCTCAAAGTTCACGCTTGGTATTTTCTGGACTGTGTATTGGGAAAGTCCTATCCCCCTCGTTGCGCTAGTAACCCGATTTGGGAGTGGGTGGAGAACGAATCATGAAGTCTTCGCCCTCGTTGGGTAAATTACAAGGACGCTTGAAGCTACTTCCTGGCCTAGGGTCCAAGTACCCCGTCGTGCCTTGGCCCCTGCCCGGAGACGGCTCAAGGCCGCCGGCTGCCCTCCTCGGCAGTTCCGTGCCCCTTGACACGATCCCCTGCGACTGGGGTTCCAGCTCGTACCAGGACCAGACCAACGTCTGCCACCTAGTACTGAGGAGCCCAGCTCCTAACCTGTGACCTCTCCTCTCAAGAGTCACTTCACAACTCCCCTCTCTTCACACTCCTGACCCTTCCAAACCAACCCCCCCCCTAAGTAGGCAGCCTTATTCCCTTCAGGCTACCCAATAGCGTGTCTGGTGGGTGTGGTGGAGCGTGTTTCTATGATTTTTGATTGTCTTGGCTCTTAGCAACACGAAAAGTTCAGGGACCCGTAACCAAGGAGGTGGATACTGTGCATAAGGGCAGACTGCACAATACCCTGTGACGACCTGATAGGCCAGGGCGTCACACTTACATGACACAGGCATCTTTCTTAGTGTTTAACTGAAGTCCATGAGAGAGTCAGAAGTCGTTTGGCTCGTCACTGGCGTCTTAATGACCTCCACCAGCTTCATCATTGGTACTGGATTAAAGAAATGCAGCCCTCCGAACTGATCCTGCCTAGTTGTGGAGATGGCTATGTCAGTTATTGCCAATAAGAATGTGTTGCTGGCAAATATGGTGTGTTCTGGTGCAAATCTGTCCAGTGTCTTCATTAGTGCGTTTTTCACTTCCAAGTTTTCTATTATGGCTTCCACCACCAGATTATTGCTGTGCACCACGGCCGCTGGGTCTATGCTTATGCCGAAGTTTGAGAGGGTTTTGCTGATGAACTGTGAAGCAGCCTCAGGCTTGTCCGCAAACATCTTCTTAATTAGTTTAAACCAAATTATCCCAATAAAGCTATAGATCATTAAAAAGTTCCTTTATTGATGGCATATTAAAAAACATAGACACAAACATTAATTAAAAATCAAGGCAAGGGGAGCACGTACTAAACCCACAATAACCAAGCATATACAATAAATGTACTAAATCTTTAGCAGGCCAAATAACACGCTCAGAGTATAGAGCATTACAAAAGCAGTTTACAGCATCCCTATATTGGTAAAATACCAGCAAAAATCTGCATTAGTATGCACTAATAGCTGCCCATTATCACACTTAGCTCATATGAATACCAGACCTGCTGTCATATTAATGGTAAAATACTGCTCCCCTGCCAGCCACTCCAACACGTGTTTCACACCGCTTCCTCAGGGAGTGATGTGGAGGGAGGCAGTGAGCGTTCTTATATAGGACAGGCACATGTGTAGAATTAATCAATCTCCCTATACCTTCATATGTGGCGCCACCATGTCAGCGCCCCGACCGGAAGCCCAGGAGCGCGTCACCGTCGACCACGTCACACGCATGCGCAGAGGGCATGCAATGACGTGGGAGAGAGAGACGCGTCCCCTAGCAACCGCCGGGACGCAAACAAGCGGCGCACGGCAAGGGGAATATCACATGCTGTAACCAGGTCACATGACCGCATTGTGAAACCGCCCTACCAGGAAACCCAGGGGCGCACCACCCCAAACCACGCCACCAATGCCTAAGCATATGATGACATGGATGGGGGCGCGCGTCCCCAGGAAAACCCAGGACGTCAGATGAAAACCGCATAACAAAGGGCAGATAACATACTCGAAAGGTCATGTGACCTGGTTACAGCATGTGATATTCCCCTTGCCGTGCGCCGCTTGTTTGCGTCCCGGCGGTTGCTAGGGGACGCGTCTCTCTCTCCCACGTCATCGCATGCCCTCTGCGCATGCGTGTGACGTGGTCGACGGTGACGCGCTCCTGGGCTTCCGGTCGGGGCACTGACATGGTGGCGCCACATATGAAGGTATAGGGAGATTGATTAATTCTACACATGTGCCGGTCCTATATAAGAATGCTCACTGCCTCCCTCCACATCACTCCCTGAGGAAGCGGTGTGAAACACGTGTTGGAGTGGCTGGCAGGGGAGCAGTATTTTACCATTAATATGACAGCAGGTCTGGTATTCATATGAGCTAAGTGTGATAATGGGCAGCTATTAGTGCATACTAATGCAGATTTTTGCTGGTATTTTACCAATATAGGGATGCTGTAAACTGCTTTTGTAATGCTCTATACTTTGAGCGTGTTATTTGGCCTGCTAAAGATTTAGTACATTTATTGTATATGCTTGGTTATTGTGGGTTTAGTACGTGCTCCCCTTGCCTTGATTTTTAATTAATGTTTGTGTCTATGTTTTTTAATATGCCATCAATAAAGGAACTTTTTAATGATCTATAGCTTTATTGGGATAATTTGGTTTAAACAAGTTGTTGGTTTATCCCGGTAGGATATAATTGTGATGATTTATGGTCAACTCTTCTAATTTTGGGTTTAAACATCTTCTTAAGGCTGCTTTACACGTTACAATTTCACATGCGATCTCGTGTGCGATGTGACACGCCCCCATCGTATGTGCGGAACGTTTAATTTGTTGCCCGTGTCGCACAAAACAATGAAACCCTGTCACACGTACTTACCTTCCATACGACGTCGCTGTGGGCGGTGAACATCCACTTCCTGAAGGGGATGGACGTTCGGCGTCACAGCGACGTCACACAGCGGCCGGCCAATAGAAGCAGAGGGGCGGAGATGAGCGGGACGTGAACATCCCGCCCACCTCCTTCCTTCCGCTTTGCCGGCGGGACGCAGGTAAGATATGTTCATCGTTCCTGAGGTGTCACACACAGCGATGTGTGCTGCCTCGGGACCATTGAACAACCGGACGTTCAATTTTTAGCTAATGAATGACGTGTATGCGATCAACGTTTTTTCGTACAATCCGAATCGCACGTCGGTGTCACACGCAACAACGTCACTAACGATACCGGATGTGCGTCACTTATGACGTGACCCCGCCGAGACATCGTTAGATATATTGTAGCGTGTAAAGCCCGCTAAAAGCAATAATTTTATTAGATAATTTTTGGTAGTTTAAAAGTTTGGTATTTCAGTGTGCGGTTGTAACTTTTTTTTTTTCTATTATCTAGCTATCTACACACACACACACAGACACACCAGCCTGTCTCCTCCTCAGCTTTAGACTCCTGCAATTAAGAGACCTTTGGTCACATGACGTGATGTCAAAAAGGTTCTTAAGCAGTCCTATAATCGGCATATAAACACTGGGGTCGCTAGAAGAATGGGGGCCCTGTGAAATTGCCCAGTTTGCTCTCCCTTACCCCTAATACCAGTCCTGCATGCCAGCCTGTCTTCTGTTCAATTCTTTGAGACTCCTGCTATTAAGAGACCTTTGGTTACATCATGTCACATGACTTCATCAAAGGTCCTTAAACAATCAACCTTAGAATACAACTGATGGGGTCCCTAAAGGCCCAGTCACACGCTACGATATATCTAACGATATGTCGGCGGGATCACGGAATTTGTGACGCACAACCGTCATCCTTAGAGATGTCGTAGCAAGTGACATCTCCGAACGACTGTTAACGAGCAGGAATACTCACCTTATCGTTGCTCGTTGACATGTCGTTCATTTCCATAATGTCGTTCCTCCTTCTGTGCGCCGTTTGTTCATCGTTCCCGAAGCAGCATACATCGCTAAGTGTGACACCTCAGGAACGACGAACACAGCTTACCTGCATCCCGCCGGCAATGCGGAAGGAAGGAGTTGGGCGGGATGTTACGTCCCACTCATCTCCACCCCTCCGCTTCTATTGGCCGGCCGCTGTGTGACGTCGCTGTGACGCCGAACATCCATCCCCCTTCAGGAAGAGGATGTTCGCCACCCACAGCGACGTCATCCGGGAGGTAAGTACGTATGACGGGGGTTCACGACATTGTGCTCCACGGGCAACGAATTGCCCGTGACGCACAAACGACGGGGGCTTGTGCGATCGCTCATGCAATTGCACGATATATCGACGAGTGTGAAGGGGCCTTAAGAGAGTGGGGTTCCTGAGAAATTGCACAGTTGCAACGCTGGTTCTTACTGTAACTAGGGCTTATTTTTAGGGTAACAGAGCATTCGTGAACCCTCTGCAGGTATTTGAGTTGCCTTCATAACAACATAGAGAAGGCACTAGAAACAAACAGCAGAAGAAGCAGAAGCAAAGAAAATACAGCTGAAAAAAACCAGAGCAGAAAACCTAAAAATGTAATCACAAAATTAGTGCAGAAAGTACATGAGTAGATATCTCTTACAGGATAGAGCTGGAGGAAACACATCCTGAGGAACATCGGGGTCTTCTTGTTTACAGTCCTGTGGGAGAAGAGGACGGGGACATCTCTCTGGTGTTGTCCTCTTACTGGATAGACCTGGAGGAGACACATACAGGGACTGAATTCATTCCTTACATACAGATAATTATAGGCCGTGTGTATTTAGTCCTGTCTATTACCTGGTGATGTGAGGGGCTGGGGAACCGCCATCATGACGTCCTTGTACAGATCTTTGTGTCCTTCTAAATACTCCCACTCCTCCATGGAGAAATAGACGGTGACGTCCTGACACCTTATAGGAACCTGACACATACAATGATACCGTCACCCCCGATCCCTTCATAGCGTTACTGTATAATGTCCCAGCATTCCCAGCAGTGTCACCTCTCCAGTCAGCAGCTCAATCATCTTGTAGGTGAGTTCTAGGATCTTCTGGTCATTGATGTCCTCATGTATCGGGGGGTGAGGTGGAGGCCCCGTGATTGGGCTCAGGGGTCTTCCCCATCCCTCAGACACAGGGGCCTGACAGCGCTCACTAGAGTTCTTCTTCACTACTGTGTAATCCTGGTTATGGAGAGACACAGTAATAAATCTCACTCCAGACATTTCCAGAGTCCTCACCTCTCCAGTTCTGTCCATCTGTTATTCCCATAGATAAGAATGGTGTAATGTGACGTCATCAGAATCTCTCACCTCTCCAGTAAGCCGGAAGAGGATCTCTAGGGTGAGGTGTAATATCCTCTCCGCCATCTTGTCCCTGTCCATATCCATCCTTCACGGGGCAATCAGGAGAATTCTCTTCTATGGAGCGATTGTTCTCCGCCAGCATCTAATGTGTATGGAGCCTGAGCCCAGTAATGGGGAATCTCCACACACCTCCACCTGCAGAGCCGCACACTAGATATATAATACCCTGCACCTACCTCCACCTGCAGAGCCGCACACTAGATATATAATACCCTGCACCTACCTCCACCTGCAGAGCCGCACACTAGATATATAATACCCTGCACCTACCTCCACCTGCAGAGCCGCACACTAGATATATAATACCCTGCACCTACCTCCACCTGCAGAGCCGCACACTAGATATATAATACCCTGCACCTACCTCCACCTGCAGAGCCGCACACTAGATATATAATAACCTGCACCTACCTCCACCTGCAGAGCCGCACACTAGATATATAATACCCTGCACCTACCTCCACCTGCAGAGCCGCACACTAGATATATAATACCCTGCACCTACCTCCACCTGCAGAGCCGCACACTAGATATATAATACCCTGCACCTACCTCCACCTGCAGAGCCGCACACTAGATATATAATACCCTGCACCTACCTCCACCTGCAGAGCCGCACACTAGATATATAATACCCTGCACCTACCTCCACCTGCAGAGCCGCACACTAGATATATAATACCCTGCACCTACCTCCACCTGCAGAGCCGCACACTAGATATATAATACCCTGCACCTACCTCCACCTGCAGAGCCGCACACTAGATATATAATACCCTGCACCTACCTCCACCTGCAGAGCCGCACACTAGATATATAATACCCTGCACCTACCTCCACCTGCAGAGCCGCACACTAGATATATAATACCCTGCACCTACCTCCACCTGCAGAGCCGCACACTAGATATATAATACCCTGCACCTACCTCCACCTGCAGAGCCGCACACTAGATATATAATACCCTGCAGCTACCTCCACCTGCAGAGCCGCACACTAGATATATAATACCCTGCACCTACCTCCACCTGCAGAGCCGCACACTAGATATATAATACCCTGCACCTACCTCCTCCTGCAGAGCCGCACACTAGATATATAATAACCTGCACCTACCTCCACCTGCAGAGCCGCACACTAGATATATAATGCCCTGCACCTACCTCCACCTGCAGAGCCGCACACTAGATATATAATACCCTGCACCTACCTCCTCCTGCAGAGCCGCACACTAGATATATAATACCCTGCACCTACCTCCACCTGCAGAGCCGCACACTAGATATATAATACCCTGCACCTACCTCCACCTGCAGAGCCGCACACTAGATATATAATACCCTGCACCTACCTCCACCTGCAGAGCCGCACACTAGATATATAATGCCCTGCACCTACCTCCACCTGCAGAGCCGCACACTAGATATATAATACCCTGCACCTACCTCCTCCTGCAGAGCCGCACACTAGATATATAATACCCTGCACCTACCTCCACCTGCAGAGCCGCACACTAGATATATAATACCCTGCACCTACCTCCACCTGCAGAGCCGCACACTAGATATATAATACCCTGCACCTACCTCCACCTGCAGAGCCGCACACTAGATATATAATACCCTGCACCTACCTCCACCTGCAGAGCCGCACACTAGATATATAATACCCTGCACCTACCTTCACCTGCAGAGCCGCACACTAGATATATAATACCCTGCACCTACCTCCTCCTGCAGAGCCGCACACTAGATATATAATACCCTGCACCTACCTCCTCCTGCAGAGCCGCACACTAGATATATAATACCCTGCACCTACCTCCACCTGCAGAGCCGCACACTAGATATATAATACCCTGCACCTACCTCCATCTGCAGAGCCGCACACTAGATATATAATAACCTGCACCTACCTCCACCTGCAGAGCCGCACACTAGATATATAATACCCTGCACCTACCTCCTCCTGCAGAGCCGCACACTAGATATATAATACCCTGCACCTACCTCCACCTGCAGAGCCGCACACTAGATATATAATACCCTGCACCTACCTCCACCTGCAGAGCCGCACACCAGATATATAATACCCTGCACCTACCTCCACCTGCAGAGCCGCACACCAGATATATAATACCCTGCACCTACCTCCACCTGCAGAGCCGCACACTAGATATATAATACCCTGCACCTACCTCCACCTGCAGAGCCGCACACTAGATATATAATACCCTGCACCTACCTCCACCTGCAGAGCCGCACACTAGATATATAATACCCTGCACCTACCTCCTCCTGCAGAGCCGCACACTAGATATATAATACCCTGCACCTACCTCCTCCTGCAGAGCCGCACACTAGATATATAATACCCTGCACCTACCTCCTCCTGCAGAGCCGCACACTAGATATATAATACCCTGCACCTACCTCCACCTGCAGAGCCGCACACTAGATATATAATACCCTGCACCTACCTCCACCTGCAGAGCCGCACACTAGATATATAATACCCTGCACCTACCTCCACCTGCAGAGCCGCACACCAGATATATAATACCCTGCACCTACCTCCACCTGCAGAGCCGCACACCAGATATATAATACCCTGCACCTACCTCCACCTGCAGAGCCGCACACTAGATATATAATACCCTGCACCTACCTCCACCTGCAGAGCCGCACACTAGATATATAATACCCTGCACCTACCTCCACCTGCAGAGCCGCACACTAGATATATAATACCCTGCACCTACCTCCTCCTGCAGAGCCGCACACTAGATATATAATACCCTGCACCTACCTCCACCTGCAGAGCCGCACACTAGATATATAATACCCTGCACCTACCTCCACCTGCAGAGCCGCACACTAGATATATAATACCCTGCACCTACCTCCACCTGCAGAGCCGCACACTAGATATATAATACCCTGCACCTACCTCCACCTGCAGAGCCGCACACTAGATATATAATACCCTGCACCTACCTCCTCCTGCAGAGCCGCACACTAGATATATAATACCCTGCACCTACCTCCACCTGCAGAGCCGCACACTAGATATATAATACCCTGCACCTACCTCCTCCTGCAGAGCCGCACACTAGATATATAATACCCTGCACCTACCTCCTCCTGCAGAGCCGCACACTAGATATATAATACCCTGCACCTACCTCCACCTGCAGAGCCGCACACTAGATATATAATACCCTGCACCTACCTCCACCTGCAGAGCCGCACACTAGATATATAATACCCTGCACCTACCTCCACCTGCAGAGCCGCACACTAGATATATAATACCCTGCACCTACCTCCACCTGCAGAGCCGCACACTAGATATATAATACCCTGCACCTACCTCCTCCTGCAGAGCCGCACACTAGATATATAATACCCTGCACCTACCTCCACCTGCAGAGCAGCACACTAGATATATAATACCCTGCACCTACCTCCACCTGCAGAGCCGCACACTAGATATATAATACCCTGCACCTACCTCCACCTGCAGAGCCGCACACTAGATATATAATACCCTGCACCTACCTCCACCTGCAGAGCCGCACACTAGATATATAATACCCTGCACCTACCTCCACCTGCAGAGCCGCACACTAGATATATAATACCCTGCACCTACCTCCACCTGCAGAGCCGCACACTAGATATATGGCTGCTCTGTGCTTCCAGGACCTGTGATGATGTCACATGGAGGGGAGGAGTCAGGGGTCACATGATCAGCTCCTCAGTAGTGATGGGTAAAATGCGGTTTTTTGGTGAGCCGGGTCTTTTGGCTCCGAAAACGGCTCTTCATTTCCTATTACCTTTGGCTTTAAATTTGAAGCCCAATTCTGGTATGTTTTAACCCATGATTGTATACCTTTTAGTAAAAATCTACACATGTGCCAATTTATGACATAAAACAGAATAGTTTCCAGAATAACCAGATTTTATATTATTTGCTGTAAAAACTTTAACAAACACAATGTTCGATAAAAAAAAAGTGCAGAAATCAAACAAGTGCAATTCAATGAGCTGAACACTACTGGCAATTGTATGCAGAATGGGATGTGATGTGAGAGGCTGCACTGCCTTGTATAGGACTAGTTCTGTGCATGAAGTGGTCCCTCAGATTGGCACTGCTATCATGTAACAGGGGCTGCTGGGATTCACCAGAAACAACAGAACCATTCCAAGCTGCACTAGCTAATGGTGCATTTACACAGTCGCTGCAGCCCCCGAGCCTGCGATCCAGTGATGCTCGATCCAGCATCGCGGATCATTTGTTCTCTTCCATTCAAGTGAATGGGAGAGAACAAGGGACGCACATTTCCATCCGCTGTTTCTCCCTCGCTCAGCGAGGATTTACAAGCTGGCGGTAAATAACTATAATCAGGCGAAATCCAGATGTCAGTGTTCTTTTAATAAAGTGCCTGACTGCCTGACTGCTGCTTGTCACAGATTGGAGGGGGCGGAGCTGTGACTGCCTGACTGCTGCTTGTCACAGATTGGAGGGGACGGGCCTGTGACTGCCTGACTGCTGCTTGTCACAGATTGGAGGGGGCGGGGCTGTGACTGCCTGACTGCTGCTTGTCACAGATTGGAGGGGGCGGGGCTGTGAGTCAGTGCTATGTGCGGCAGCAGGAGGAGCATTCTCAGTCTCCTGGATAAGATCAGAGTGACTACTGCCGGGAGGGAGGGGCCGGGAGGGGCGGGGCAAGAGGGGAGGGGCGGGGCAAGAGGGGAGGGGCGGGGCAAGAGGGGACTGACTGTGGAAGGGAACTGGCAAAGAGCCGTTTACATTTCAATTGGCTCCTGCCAGGAGCCGACTCATATGATTCACTATGAAGAGCCGGCTCGTTCAGGAGCTACCCATCACTACAGTGTATGCAGGACTCTGCTGTGCTGGTTGTCATGGTGCTGGATGAGGGGAAGTTTATGTCAGGGGGTCAGGAGGGGTTTACAGTGTGGATGTAGCAGAACCGTGTGTGTACGAGGTGTGCGGAGCGGAGCCGTGTTTGTACGAGGTGTACGGAGCAGAGCCGTGTGTGTACGAGGTGTACGGAGCAGAGCCGTGTGTGTACGAGGTGTACGGAGCGGAGCCGAGTGTGTACGAGGTGTACGGAGCGGAGCCGAGTGTGTACGAGGTGTACGGAGCGGAGCCGTGTTTGTACGAGGCGTACGGAGCGGAGCCGTGTGTGTACGAGGTGTACGGAGCGGAGCCGTGTGTGTACGAGGCGTACGGAGCAGAGCCGTGTGTGTACGAGTTGTACGGAGCTGAGCCGTGTGTGTACGAGGTGTATGGAGCGGAGCCGTGTGTGTACGAGGTGTACGGAGCGGAGCCGTGTGTACGAGGTGTACGGAGCGGAGCCGTGTGTGTACGAGGTGTACGGAGCGGAGCCGTGTGTGTACGAGGTGTACGGAGCGGAGCCGTGTGTGTACGAGGTGTACGGAGCGGAGCCGTGTGTGTACGAGGTGTACGGAGTGGAGCCGTGTGTGTACGAGGTGTACGGAGCGGAGCCGTGTGTGTATGAGGTGTACGGAGCGGAGCCGTGTATGTACGAGGTGTACGGAGCAGAGCCGTGTGTGTACGGTATGTACGGAGCAAAGCCGTGTGTGTACGGTATGTATGGAGCAGAGCAGTGTGTGTACAATGTGTACTGAGTGGAGCCACGTGTGTATGATGTGTATTGAGTGGAGCTGCGTGTTTATGATGTGTAGTGAGTGGGGCTGTGAGTGTATGACGTGTAGTGAGTGGGGCTGTGTGTGTATGATGTGTATGGAGCAGAGCCATGTGTGTATGACGTGTAGTGAGTGGAGCTGCGTGTGTATGACGTGTAGTGAGTGGGGCTGTGAGTGTGCAGTGACCAGAGTAGACTCTACTAGAATGTCCCCTGATGGGCCGTGTGTCTCTCTATAATGTTGCGCATTATCTGTGCCTTCTGAAGCCTTGCTCTGAGAGTTGTAGCATCTACACTGACCTCTGCTGGCCGTTCTCAAAACTACCTTTGCCTTATATGGTAAAAGGAAGTGACGCAGCAGAGAGGAAATTTCCAGGTCCTTTTCTGACAGGAAAAAGAGAAAGATGTCTGTGTCTGAGGACTCAGGAGGTGAGGACTGAGTATTGGGGGGAGAGGTGTATGACGCTGGAGGCGGTGGGGCTATTTCCAGTCACTTCTATC
This sequence comes from Anomaloglossus baeobatrachus, assembly GCF_048569485.1. NCBI lineage: Eukaryota > Metazoa > Chordata > Amphibia > Anura > Aromobatidae > Anomaloglossus > Anomaloglossus baeobatrachus. Next base: position 610,511 of record NW_027441809.1, on the reverse strand, counting down.
CTCTATTTACAGTGTTTGGTAAGAAGGAAACTCTCTGTGGAAAGGAAAATCCAGGCTGCCATTTATCCTAAATCAATGAAGGCCCCTAACATAGCGAGAGCCAGAAAGCCACAAACTGCTCAAAGCCAAGACGGTTATAGAGGCCAAGATGCTACCTACTCCCAGGAGGAGCTTGCACCCAGCTCCACCTGTTTTATGTACATCTTTTTATATTAATTAATCCATTTTTACGGGCCTTGGAGTGGAGCCACTTTTTCTTCTTCTCTCGATAATACTTCGGACATTTTATTTCTCATCTGAGTGTGCTCCTCGTGGCTCATTTTGTTACAAGGACTAGAGCAGCTTTCCTTCAGCCACGAAACTGAAGGTAAACCCTGGTGGTGCAGGATCAATTTATTTTTTAAATTTGAAGCCCACTAGAGGTCACTAGCATCCGCAGAAGGATGCAATAGAATGGTCGATCAAGCCGTAATTCAGTACCGGGAAGTCACGTAGGTACAGAGGGATAAGTGGAGCTGGAGTCAAGTGAGAGCCGAGGGTCGGAAAGCCAGGAAGTATCGTCAGGAGCCGGAGGGGAGCAGAGCTGTAGTCAGATAGCAAACCAGGGTCGTAAACCGAGAGGACAAGGAAGTATAGAGGGAGTGGAGACGGGATAACAAAGCAGAGGATGGGTTAGGGAGACAGAGAGGTAAGACAAGACAGGAAGGATGGAGGTCAGAGAAAGGAGTAGTAGGTAGCGGGCAGTATCAGAACAGACTCACAGGAACCAGAAGCGCACACTGCAGAGCAGGAACTATTCACTCGTGGCGTACCAAGGAAAACAGTTCCAAGATAAGGCAGGGTGACCCAACGAGGCACGACAGAATAGGGTCCTCCCATTGGACCTAACCCTGGAGAATGCAGACAGCAGGAAACCAAACACCTACAATGGCTCTCCACAAGCAAAGTCAGACAAGAATCATGACAGTAATATTTCTGATTTTATTGAACTCTGCAAGCACTAAGTCCAGGAAAGTGTCCAAAAAAATGACCCTGGCTTTCAAGGGGTTAACAGCTCAATTTTGGAAAAAGATGTATTAATGTCTTGTCCTGTATCATATACAAATTAAAATAACCATAAAGACTCCTATAAAGGGGGTCAGCTATGAAGCTGACCCTGTCCTTTGGAAACAAGTAACTAAAGAGATTCCTCTACCAGATGTAAGGCCAATCTCATCGTAAATGCACAAGAATGCAGAAAAGGACAGATTTATGACCGATAGAGATAAGAGCAGCAGTGGAACGGAAAAATAGCAAATAAATTCAAATCCTTTGTATCGCCTTACAGAAAATATGAATTGAGGTTTTATGAACTGCATTGTTAAATAGAAAAGTCATATTTTCAAATTTGTGATAAAACGGAGAATGCAAAGAATTGTTTTGCATCATTGGGTGATGGCCAGGGTCTCACCAAATGGATACTGGCCAAAGAGATGAAAATATCTATGCAATGTTTCCTATTTTTGAACAGATAAAATCATGAGAGGAAAGATGACAGTAATATCTTCCGCCTAGAACCTCCAGTGGCAAAGATATTGTAAAAGTTGGTAATCTCATAATTTTCTAAAGGGTGCTTTACACGCTGCGACATCGCTAGCGATAACTAGCGATGTCGTACGCGATAGCACCTGCCCCCATTGTTCGTGCGACATGTGGTGATCGCTGCCGTAGCGAACATTATCTCTACGGCAGCGTCACACGCACATACCTGCTTCGCGACGTTGCTGGAGACACCGAACAAGCTCTCCTTTAAGGGGGAGGGGTGTTCGGCGCCACTGTGATGTCACACGGCAGCCGTCCAATAGCAGAGGAGGGGCGGAGATGAGCGGCCGTAACCTGCCGCCCACCTACTTCCTAACTCATTGCCGGTGGACGCAGGTAAGGAGATGTTCCTCGTTCCTGCGGTGTCACACATAGCGATGTGTGATGCCGCAGGAAAGAGGAACAACCAGCGGCATGCAACAGCAACGACATTTGGAAAAGGAGCGACGTGTCAACGATCAACGATTTTTTCCGTCTTTTTGATCGTTGATCGTCGCTCCTAGCTGTCACACGCTGCGATGTAGCTAACGGCGCCGGATGTGCGTCACAACCACCGTGACCCCGACGATATATCGATAGCGATGTCGCAGCGTGTAAAGCACCCTTAAGACTTAGACACATTCTGTAGTTATCTGAAGTCCAGCCGTGTTATGTGTCACCAGAAGGGAAGTATGTGGGTGTAACTTGTGTTAATAAAATGCTAATGCCAAATATGATCCTCATTCAATGAACGCAACATTGCTGTATAGGATTGTTCCACGTTCCATTGGCGTCCTTCCCTCTATAAATCAGAATCTATGTTTGTGATCCAGGTTCATTTATTTTCTCTCGTTATTCCCTTTTATTTTATGTAATTGTATATGCTGTAATGTTTTGTTCCCCTTTGTAATATCTTTTGTGTATTTTTATAAATACAGCCTACTTTTCAGATGAAATATATAAAATTTAATAGCTTATGAATTTGGGATGTTGTTTATGGAGTAAGAGGAACAAAGCTACTTGTAATGTGTGTCCAATTAACCTGCATAAGCAAAGACCCTGATTCCAGCGATGTGTCACTTACTTGGCTGCTTGCTGAAGTTTTGAAAATCAGTTTTCTTTGTTTAAAATCTACCAGTTCTTGAACTACTGCTCTGTGTATAACCCTCCCACACCACTGATTGGCAGCTGTGTACAATGAGCATAGACAGAAAGCTGCTAATCAGGGTGGAGTTATACAAAGCTTATGGAGATAGAGGATACATAGCAGCAGGTTTACTAGTTCTCTAGTGATAATCCCCTAGTGATAACACAGTGAATTTATCAAAACTACAGCAAGCAGCCCAATAAATCAGAGTCCCTCTCTGTCAGGTGTGTCACGGGTGACTGTAAAATAGTGAGTTTATGGAGATTGATTCATAGACTGGATTACATATATTCATAAATATATGTATATTTCCCCATCCCTTTAAGTATGCCTGTGAGTTGGAAAATGCTAACCAAGGGTTTTGACATTGTAGAACCACAGTCATCTGCTAGTTGTTCATCAAAGCCATCTGACATTGTTTGTCAAAGTTGTCAAAGTAGTGCTATATTCTGTTTGGAATGTTGGGCTAAGAGCTGAAATAGCGATGAGAACCTTCTTACTGTTTCTTTAAGGTCAAAGTTCAGCGAGCCTCAAAGGGTTTCTATATATAAGTTGAAGTAGGTTTTGTTACAAGTCTCTAGTGCGCAAGTACACTTATTTCGCGGGTAAAATGTACCACGTGACATGATGTAATGCTCAACCTAAAATAAGGATAGTTAGTTTTTGTGTTACCATGTAAAGCAGGGGTGGGCAATTAATTTTCCCATGGGGCCGCATGAGAAATTGGGATTGGTTTAGAGGGCCGGACTAATATAATTACCTCAGTTCTACCCAATATACTACATCACTACACCCCCTCCATATACTACACCTGTAATATACTACACCACTACACCCCTATATACTACACCTGTATTATACTACACTCCCTCCATATACCTGTAATATACTACACCCCCATATACACCTGTATTATACTACACCACTATATAATACACCTCCGATATACTACATCATTACACCCCTATATACTACACCTGTAATATAGTACACCTCCATATAGCACACCTGTAATATACTACATCACTACACCCCATATACTACACCTGTAATATACTACACCTCTATATAGCACACCTGTAATATACTACATCACTACACCACTATATAGCACACCTGTAATATACTACACCTCCATATAGCACACCTATAATATACACCTCCATATAGCACACCTGTAATATACTACGCCTCCATATAGTACACCTGTAATATACTACACCTCCATATAGCACACCTGTAATATACTACACCTCTATATAGTACACCTGTAATATACTACATCACTACACCCCATATACTACACCTGTAATATAGTACACCCCCATATAGCACACCTGTAATATACTACACCTCCATATAGCACACCTGTAATATACTACACCTCCATATAGCACACCTGTAATATACTACACCTCCATATAGCACACCTGTAATATACTACACCTCCATATAGCACACCTGTAATATACTACACCTCCATATAGCACACCTATAATATACTACATCACTACACCTCCATATAGCACACCTGTAATATACTACACCTCTATATAGTACACCTGTAATATACTACACCTCCATATAGCACACCTGTAATATACTACACCTCTATATAGTACACCTGTAATATACTACATCACTACACCCCATATACTACACCTGTAATATAGTACACCCCCATATAGCACACCTGTAATATACTACAACTCCATATAGCACACCTGTAATATACTACACCTCCATATAGCACACCTGTAATATACTACACCTCCATATAGCACACCTGTAATATACTACACCTCCATATAGCACACCTGTAATATACTACACCTCCATATAGCACACCTATAATATACTACATCACTACACCTCCATATAGCACACCTGTAATATACTACACCTCTATATAGTACACCTGTAATATACTACACCTCCATATAGCACACCTGTAATATACTACACCTCTATATAGTACACCTGTAATATACTACATCACTACACCCCATATACTACACCTGTAATATAGTACACCCCCATATAGCACACCTGTAATATACTACAACTCCATATAGCACACCTGTAATATACTACACCTCCATATAGCACACCTGTAATATACTACACCTCCATATAGCACACCTGTAATATACTACACCTCCATATAGCACACCTGTAATATACTACACCTCCATATAGCACACCTATAATATACTACATCACTACACCTCCATATAGCACACCTGTAATATACTACACCTCTATATAGTACACCTGTAATATACTACACCTCCATATAGCACACCTGTAATATACTACACCTCCATATAGCACACCTGTAATATACTACACCTCCATATAGCACACCTGTAATATACTACACCTCCATATAGCACACCTGTAATATACTACACCTCCATATAGCACACCTGTAATATACTACACCTCCATATAGCACACCTGTAATATACTACACCTCCATATAGCACACCTGTAATATACTACACCTCCATATAGCACACCTGTAATATACTACACCTCCACATAGCACACCTGTAATATACTACACCTCCATATAGCACACCTGTAATATACTACACCTCCATATAGCACACCTGTAATATACTACACCTCCATATAGTACACCTGTAATATACTACACCTCCATATAGTACACCTGTAATATACTACACCTCCATAGAGCACACCTGTAATATACTACATCACTATACCCCCATATACTACACCACTATATACACCTCCATATAGCACACCTGTAATATACTACACCTCCATATAGCACACCTGTAATATACTACACCTCCATATAGCACACCTGTAATATACTACACCTCCATATAGCACACCTGTAATATACTACACCTGTAATATACTACACCTCCATATAGCACACCTGTAATATACTACATCACTACACCCCTATATAGCACACCTGTAATATACTACGCCTCCATATAGTACACCTGTAATATACTACGCCTCCATATAGTACACCTGTAATATACTACACCTCCATATAGCACACCTGTAATATACTACACCTCCATATAGCACACCTGTAATATACTACACCTCCATATAGCACACCTGTAATATACTACACCTCCATATAGCACACCTGTAATATAGTACACCCCCATATAGCACACCTGTAATATACTACACCTCCATATAGTACACCTGTAATATACTACACCTCCATATAGTACACCTGTAATATACTACACCTCCATATAGTACACCTGTAATATACTACACCTCCATATAGCACACCTGTAATATACTACACCTCCATATAGCACACCTGTAATATACACCTCCATACAGCACACCTGTAATATACACCCCCATATAGCACACCTGTAATATACTACACCTCCATATAGCACACCTGTAATATACACCTCCATATAGCACACCTGTAATATACACCCCCATATAGCACACCTGTAATATACTACACCCCCATATAGCACACCTGTAATATACTACACCTCCATATAGTACACCTGTAATATACTACACCTCCATATAGTACACCTGTAATATACTACACCTCCATATAGTACACCTGTAATATACTACACCTCCATAGAGCACACCTGTAATATACTACATCACTATACCCCCATATACTACACCACTAGCCTGCACCCCCATATCACACACACTACACCCCCATATGTCACACACCATGCCCACATATCTCACCCTGCCTGTACCCCAACTTACCCCTCTCAAACACTCTGCACCCCTTCACATCCTTCTGTCAGTCTGCAGCCCTCATATGCCACTCACCCTGCAACTCCATCTTCCCTCATATGCACTCACCCTGCAGCCCCCTTCCCCCTCATGTCCCCTCTTTTCTCATTACCGGTCATCATGTGTCCACATCTCCTTCAGGATTCAGCATGTCTTGCTTTCTGCCCGGCATCCTGTGTCTCCTCCCACACAGTCACATGGGCGTGACATCATCGCAGGTCCTGCAAAATGAATTATTCCGTCTGCTGTGCTGCTCCTTCTCCTGCAGGGCGGGCGGGAACTTTTGAAATGACACACGCAGCGCAGTACTGACAACGTCGGAGCGCGCGTGTGTCACTGACAATTAGTGCCGGCAGGGAACAGAGGAAAGACTCCTGCGTTCCGCTGCCTGCACTGACTGTGCGGACCTGCACAGGATCTCCCCCTGCTCGGCACGCTGCAGCCCGGCTCCACTGCACCGGCTGAAGACGGGCGGGCCGGTCACAGAGAGCAGGCGGGCCGGATGTGGCCCGCGGGCCGCCCCTTGCCCAGGTCTGATGTAAAGAGATAAGGGCAATCAGGAGGAGGGGTTTTGGGTTATAAAAGAAGCCCACACTTCAAAGGTAGTGGAGAAGGAGGGAGAGGCAGAAGGTGACAGGAGAAAGACGGACCCATCCGACCAGATCATCTACAGACCATCCCGAGACGACTTACACACTACAGCGATGTAAGACATATGAACTGTTATTTTTTTCTATCTGTCTCCATCTATTAACTCAAGCCAAGACAGTTATTTTTCTCTAATGACTGTAACCCTCCAACTCTTATCTGAATAAATTCATAATATGTTTTTGACCTATCTTCGCTCCAATCATTATATACTGGCTATGCAGTTGTCGCCGTAAACCCATTATTTAACATTTGGCGAGCACCAGCCTGAATGATTGTGAAACACAGCTGTTTTCTGTGCGAGGTGATTTTTTTCACGCTGCCTATTCTTGCAGAAGGACTCTTTTTTTTTTTTTTTTTTTTTTTTTTCTCACGTCATTCCCTGCCCTTTGTCCGAGAAGGGGGGTCTGTGGGTCTGTGAGTAATTTCTGTCCAAGTAATGCAGGCAAAGACGATACACTGTGTCCACATCAGAACCTAAGAGAGGGTTAACGTGACAAGCTGCACGGAGGTCGTATGTGTCAAAGCCATTCCAGGACCATCCTTCCAAAAGACGGTTGGAGACATCTCAGGACCATCCATCCAGTCGGTTGGAGCCATCCGAGGACCATCCATCCATAAGACGGTTGAAGCCATTCCAGGACAAGCATCACATATTGGTGAGATATGGATTTCATTCATCATTATTCTAATAATTGTCATGTAGAGTATACATTTGACCAGAGACACACTGACGCACAGTTATGGTCAAATTTGTACCGGCAATGTGAACTTGAGAATACTAAGTTAGATAAAAAGTTTTTTACTGTGAATCGGTTACAGAAAAAGATACAGAATGTATTGGGTATGGTATACACTTACAACTCCATGGTGGGTGGGGCACAGCCATATGCACACACTATCTGCATGGTGACTGACACACCCATAACAACAGGCACGCCCAATACAACAGACACACACGTCACAGATTCAGAAGCAACAGATTGTCCAAATTGTTCGATATTAGCAGAACATATCGAACATCTGGAGGATCAGTTGGAAACAAGAGCAGATTTAATATCAAAACTACGGAAAGATATTAAATATGTATCTGTTAATACGAGACAGAACACGACAGGTGCTTCCCAGTCACCTGCATCAGGTTCAGGTTCAGACATGCCGGACAGGCTGGATACGGCCGAGGACGAGAGTCTGAATGAGGGGGAACTTCGGAAAAAGAAGTTACATGATAAGGCCGCCCGTCTTAACATTAAAATCCATGACCAGTTAATGAAAATCATTAAAGACATACCGAAATATGATGATAAAATGGACGCCTTCCATAATGCGGACATTTTTGAGTCACATTCCGATAAATATAATCTAACAAATGAACAGAGAAACAAGATTTATAGGGTATGGCTTCCCTCCCACATGGCAAAAAGGTTACAAGCAACACCTAGGACTGACGAACACAATGACCTGATCCATGACACAAAGGAAGATAGGCTGAGACAGTTAATTCTTTTTACCACAGGAGAGTCTATCCCAACAGTCGAATTGTTAGAAAACCTTAAGACACACATACAGGAGGATCCGTTTGTCTTCTTAGTGAAATTCGAGCAAGGATATCGTTTGATAATGGAAATCGGATCTGATCAAGAACCGCCTTCCATGATCAAGGCCTTTGTTAAAAAGTTTAAATATTTGGACCCTGCTTCATTCGAAATAGCTTCTAGAATGGAAAGTCTACAAGAAGCCACATCATTTATTGATAGAATACGTAGACGAATGAAGCAAAATCAGGTAAAATCAAAAATAGCCATGATAGAAGGGAACACTGACACATTAGTATCCCAGGAAAAACAGATCAAAAACAACAAAAGACCGGTGTTGAATTCTAAAAACAAGAATTCAGGGGGGGGTAACAGGAAAAGCACAATTCACTGCTTTTTTTGCGGCCAACCCGGACACCTGAAGTGGGAATGCAAGAAATTCCTGAGGGCGGGAGCTGAGGAAAGGCTGGGTAAGGAAAATGGACTGATGCCAAACACATCCAGTGCACCTCCCCCATCTTCAGCACCCCCACCATTATACACGCCCACTCATACTGACAACAGAAATAACCAATCACCATACACGCCCACTCATACTGACAACAGAAATAACCAATCACCATATGCACCACTGACCAGACAGATAAGGGAAATGTCCATACAGGGATTGGATGGAAGGGGCAAGACACCTGCTGCTCTTCTCCCTTCTCCATCCTCCTGACTCGCAAAGCCGGTCCCCAGGCTGCATCCACTGGAATTCGTCACTCGAGTTTCAATGGATAGCTGTGGTCGACCATTTTTAAAGGTAAATCTTGAAGGTCAGGAAGTAACATTTCTCCTTGATACAGGTGCGCAATTGAGTGTCACAAATGTTGATTTACATTTAAAGCCAGATTCCCCTGTATGCACAATTGTTGGTTTCAGTGGTAAAAATGGAACAAAAGGTGACATTAGTGCAGGATGTTTCTTTGGAAATACCTGGTTTTTTGAAAACGAAAATGGATATTTGGTGTTGTCAGGATACTGAGAATATAATTGGCACTGATTTTATGGAAAAGCATGGCTGGATTATTGATTTGGGTAACAAAACAGTTTGGAAAGATTCTAACGGTTGTAAGGCGGTAGTTATTGATCCAGATGAATATAGTCATGTCGGGACCATTTGTTTGACCGATGTAGTGTCAGCAGATCATTTGTGGCCTGAAACTGGTGGTGATGAAGTATTGACTGAGTTAGTACAGCGGTTTCCTTCTTTATGGGCTCAGTACAGGAATGAGGTTGGAACAATGAAGGATGTAGTTGTCAAAATTGAAGGCCGAGACCCACCTCCACAGCGTCAGTATAAGTTGCCTCCGGAGTCAGTTGCTCCGATGTCGAAGATTATACAGGAATTGTTGGCTCAAGGTGTCATACGTAAGGCAAATTCGGTTTGTAACAATCCATTGTGGTGTGTTCTGAAAAGCGATGGTAGCTATAGGATGTTGTTGGACTTGAGGATGTTCAATAAGTGTACTCCCAATGTAGCACCGATTGTAGCTGATACACATGACATGATGTCGAGATTGGATGCTAAGGCAAGGTATTTCTCAGTATTGGATATCAGTAATGGTTTTTTCAGTATACCGATTGAGCAAAGTTGCCAATATCGATTTGCATTCAACCACCTCGATCAGCAATATGTATGCTGTAGGCTTCCTCAGGGGGCAAGTATGTCACCAAGCATTTTTCATCAGGCGCTAGCGAACGTTTTGTCGAAATTTTCTCGTCCGGAATGTTTATTGCAATATGTGGACGATATCTTGTTGAGCACGGAGGATGAGGAGATGCACGTGATCTTGCTTGCAGAATTGTTTGAGCTGCTGCATGATGCAGGTTTAAAACTGAATACCAAAAAGGTCAAGCTGATGCAGACTGAGGTCAGGTTTTTAGGAGTTCTGCTAAGTCCAGGTACACGGCGACCCCTACAGGACAGAATAGAGGCAATTGCATCTCTTCCAATTCCAACATCACACAAGGCACTAAGACATTTTTTAGGGCTTGTAAATTACTCAAGGGATTTCATTGAAAATTTTGCTGACAAAGCCAGACCTTTGTATGATCTTTTAAAAGGTGACAATGATGATTATTTTGGTCCCTGGAGTGTTGAACAGGAAAAAGCCTTCACACAATTGAAACATGATCTACAACACGCACCTGCGTTAAGTATGGTGGAAAAGAACGCACCTTTTGCGCTTCAAGCACACACTTCAGAGACAAGTATCTCTGTGGTTTTGCTGCAGCTGCAAGGGGGGGAATGGAGAATCTTGGGGTACTTCTCTAAGCTTCTCTCACCTGTTGAGAGGGGGTTTGAGGTGTGCGCAAGACACCTGGTGGGAGTGTATTTTGCGATAAAAATCACTCAACACATCATCGGGTTCCAAAAGGTTATTCTCCAAACGCCACATTCCACACTGAAACTTCTCTTTGAGAAAAATATCCCAGGTGTGTCAAATCAGAGATTTGCCCATTGGTTGCTCTCATTGTCTCCAAATCAAATTGAGGTAGATTATAAGGCCAAGTATGTTCTTCCTCAATTGATGCAGTATGAAGGACAAACCCATGATTGCATAGAAACGTTCCATGAACCAAGTCCATCTCTCTTCAGACGACAGTCGGAAGACGCAGATGAACCTGTGTTTGTAGACGGTTCTAGATTTTTTCTGGAAGGACACTATCACACAGGATATGGAATTTTCTATTCCAAGCGAGGACAAGTGGTAAAACACAAGTTACCGAGTCATTTCTCAGCTCAAAGGGCAGAGATAGAAGCGGTAAGAATGGTCCTACAGCTGAATGAAGCTGATGATCAAACTCCAATGGTAATCTACAGTGATAGCTCCTATGTTGTCAGATCCCTAACCGATTACCTGCCTGTTTGGGAAAGGAGAGGCTACGTGGACTCGTCCAACAAAGCCTTGTTGCACCGCGAAACTCTAGAATCAATTTTTGAGATGGCATCTAGGGCCCCAAATAGATTTGCTATAGTGAAAGTCGCTGCACATCAAAGATCTGATGATGAGTTATATGTAGGAAATGCAACCGCAGATGCTCTAGCCAAAGAAGCTGCCCTGACAGGAGAGGAAGTGTTTGACTCTGAACCTTCTGAGATTTCAGCGGTTCAAAGAGCAGACACGTACATACCTTCATTTGCAGAGGAACAGAGAAAAGATCCTTCTCTTGTTATTTTTCTGGATGATCCAAAACCTCCTTTCATTTGTGAAAATGGGGTTTTGTGTCACAGTTCAAATGAAGAATTGCGTCCAGTTGTACCAAAACATCTACAGGTAGAATTCACTCGATACAACCATGAGAGTTTAGGTCACTTGGGACAACAGAAATTGTTAGTCATTCTCAAGGAGAAATTTTATTGGGAAAAAATGGACGAAACAGTTCAAAGTGTTGTACTATCATGTCTCATTTGTGCCCAAATAAATCCAAGACCTAAAAGGACAGAAGCCACCACTTCTATGGATCGCACCTGCAGATGGTCCATGGTCTACACTGCAGATAGACTATATTGGTCCTTTACCCTCAGGTAAACATGGTCTCAGGTATGCATTGATTGTGGTAGATGTGTTCTCAAAATGGGTAGAAATATTACCTGTTAGGAAAGATGATGCTTTGTCCACAGCGAGGGAATTGGTACAACATGTCTTTTGTACTTGGGGGATCCCAAGGATGATTACCTCCGATCGAGGTAGCCACTTCACAGGTAAAATCATGCAAACTGCTTGTGCTATTCTAGGGGCGCCACAGCAATTTCATGTCCCCTATCATCCACAATCTGCGGGAATTGTGGAAAGAATGAATAGGACAATCAAGTCCAGAATTGCAAAGATGCTTTTGGACAAAGGTAATACTTGGGTTGACAAGGTTCCTTTCATACTGATGAGTATAAGAGGTTCAATCTCTTCTACAACTCAATTCACTCCGTTTGAGTTGATGACGGGAAGAAAAATGCCATTGTGGTTCCCACATGAGCCATTTTTATCCACTCCACAAAAAGATGCTATCTCAAGGTCCCAATGGTTGAGATCGCTGCAGGAGAACCTGAAAGCGATTCTGCCATATGCGGCATCAAGAATGCAGAAAATGGAGCCACCCTATGAGTCCAAATTCAAGAAAGGTGCTCTAGTGATGATCAAAACCTTTCGCAAGAGTGGTCCATGGAAGTGTAATTGGGAAGGTCCTTTTGAAGTCCTTGAGACTATGGGACAAGTCATGATTCTTGTGCACCGAGTGTCAAATGTGGTAAAAAAGACCCGGAAAACACAAAAAGTGTGGGTTCACGTTGACCAGTGCAAAATATTTGTGACAAAATAATGATACTGCATTTCTTTCCAGGAAGAAATGGATTCCTATACGAACTGGAATAAAGAACCTAAAGACTGTGAAGGAAAGATGACATCAAGCCTTCTGGAGAAAGAACATCTTCCCAAGCTCAAGTCAAGCTTCTACGTGATGGGATCTACTTTCCTGCTGCTTTGCTTTATTTTCGTCATTGTTTACATGTTACATCAAGGAACAATCGCCAATGATGTGAATGAACGGACTAGAGAGATTCAACATTCTCGAAGACCAAGAGGATCAGATACACGGAACTTACTGACAGAGAACATCACGGACGATTCTGTGGAGATAACAGGAAATATCTGCATGGGATATGGAACAAAATGTTGCATTGAATTACATTTCATACACGACACAGACATAATATTACATGCGATTGCAGGACCTAAAACTAGATTCACACAATTACAAGGAGAATATGTACACAATAATAAAACTGGTACATGGGAATGTTCTCCTACAGATGTACTATACTGGAACATAGAGATCAGAGGTGATGAACCTGCTGTATGGTCCGGTGATATTACAAATGACATGATTGCAAAGGGAAAGTTTGGAAGATCCAAAACAGAAATTTTGTTAAAAACTCAGGTTTTTGGGAAAATTCTGGATCCTTCTTTACTCTCCATCACAGAAGGAGATAAAGATTGGGTCAAAACATGGAATTTCCAGATAACACGGGAACCTGTGCAAGTTCAGGTATCTGTAGTGTTTACCGTTACTAACACTATAGTTCCGGAAATAAGGGTTTCACCACAGACAGTACATGATAAAGTAAATACATTACCCATAATGTTAAAATGTAACACAAGGTTGAAATTGCCTTCTGAGTCTTTGTTGACATGGACCAAGAATTCATCATTTTTGGGAAGTTTTTTAAACAGTCCAACTAATGTCATTCACAGAGGTCAGATTGGTAATATCAGGTGGATGGATGATACGTTCATTTTTTCCATAGAAAATCCATCTTCCAGGGACTCTGGAATTTACCAGTGTTGCGTTGAAACAAAGACACATTACAGACATTGTAAAGACGTTAGTGTGAATATTTGGTCAGCAGCAGATAGTGCATGCACATACACGAGGTTCATGCCGTCTACTCCTTTCCAAATTAATCAATTTCAGTCCAAGTCCTTATTAAGGGATGGAGAATTTATGACAATGGTGTGGACTTTCAATATGTCTCATTGGAAGATCTCTACCAGGTTTCCTCAGTGTCAATCACATCTCATAAACATGGAGATGGGGATAGAACAATGGTTTGGGAAAAGAACAGCTCAGACTAGGAGTAAGAGAGGAGTGTTAGAAGGAATTCTGGGAGGAATTGGGACAGTGGGAAGTCTGACTAATGCCATGAATATACAGACACTTAAGTCAGATTTGGATAATATTGGTTTTATTGGAGGAAAAGGTGTAAAGGTTCAGAAGAGTCTGAATCAACTTCTTGAAAAGATGGTAATGAATACAGCTGCTGTACTAGGCTCTTCCGTGTCACATCTACAGGATGCTACATTAGCTCTCGTGGAAAGCACACACGAAACACAAGTGGCTAAAGCGTGCCTGGAGATACAGGTAGAGTACTCTTCTAATTTGAAGTTGATTGCACAAGCTTTACAGAGTGGAGTTACTCCACTGGGAATACTGCGAAATTTACCTGTAGAGTATGATTTTGCATTGAATCATACGGATTTGTGGGTAAATAAGTGGTTAGGATGTGAACGAAACATTTGTGTTGGCACATCGCTAATCCCGGTGATTGGAAGAGAGGGGACTATTGTTCCTGTTACAGTTTTGGGTATACCTGTGAGCAACACACAACAAGTGTTCTATCAACTGCAGTACACAGATTTTGCATTTGATGGAGTGAACACTGAACAAGTAGACATTTCTTCATGTTTGCATTTTGTTTCTAAGGTGATGTGTTTACCTGGACAGGATAAGGTGATTTATCATTCATGTTTTCATAATCATTCTTCTTGTCATGCGAGAATAGAGACTGTACAGACACTACATGATCTGGTGACTCCAGTAAGTCCAACTAAGATATGTTTTCAGGTCATGTCTGAGACAGAGAAGGTTTCTGTTTTCTATTCTGCTTGTGTACATAAGGAAAACCTACCTATGGGTTTGTATTGTATAGAAGGAGATGTGAGATCTCTTTCAAAGAAAGAAGGAAGTTTTAATATCACTTCTATAGGAAGGAGAAACTTAACGGCATTTCCGATACAATTCAATTTATCACAGATAAATGATTTTCCTTGGGATATGTGGACAAGTGAAATAAAGAAAGACAAGGGTTTGTTAGATTTATTAACGAAACAGTTAAAGGAAGCAGAAATTATATTCAGACATGAACAAGGTGAATTAAGTGATATTGAACACGAATGGAATGGAATGTCAGGTAGAACTTGGTGGAAGAGTTTTAGTAAATCTGTACATTCCTGGTCTCAGTCATCTTTTCAGTCAGCGGTTGGTAATGTTTTATTTAATCCCATCATAATCATATTTTTATTAGTTTTGATGTGTATTATATATCAAGTTTTTGTGATGTGTAGAATTCAGAAGATATATAGGAACATAAAAATAGAAATGAAAAAGGAAGATAACATTCTTAGGGGAATGTTAAATCGCAAGATGACTTTTTGACAGAAAGTTGCAGATTGGTTTATCAAGTCAAATATTGGTCTAGAATTTCCAACAAGAATGTATGTGATACGAATGATGACACGATTGAGTTAGGGTTTCCCGGGGTTCATCAAACTTCCATATAAGGGGGGACTGTAAAATAGTGAGTTTATGGAGATTGATTCATAGACTGGATTACATATATTCATAAATATATGTATATTTCCCCATCCCTTTAAGGATGCCTGTGAGTTGGAAAATGCTAACCAAGGGTTTTGACATTGTAGAACCTAAGTCATCTGCTAGTTGTTCATCAAAGCCATCTGACATTGTTTGTCAAAGTTGTCAAAGTAGTGCTATATTCTGTTTGGAATGTTGGGCTAAGAGCTGAAATAGCTATGAGAACCTTCTTACTGTTACTTTAAGGTCAAAGTTCAGCGAGCTTCAAAGGGTTTATAAATAAGTTGAAGTAGGTTTTGTTACAAGTCTCTAGTGCGCAGGTACACTTATTTCGCGGGTAAAATGTACCACGTGACATGATGTAATGCTCAACCTAAAATAAGGATAGTTAGTTTTTGTGTTACCATGTAAAGAGATAAGGGCTATCAGGAGGAGGGGTTTTGGGTTATAAAAGAAGCCCACACTTCAAAGGTAGAGGGAGAAGGAGGGAGAGGCAGAAGGTGACAGGAGAAAGACGGACTCACCAATCCGACCAGACCATCTACAGATCATCCCGAGACGGCTTACACACGACAGCGATGTAAGATATGAACTGTTATTTTTTTCTGTCTCCATCTATTAACTCAAGCCAAGACAGTTATTTTTCTCTAATGACTGTAACCCTCCAACTCTTATCTGAATAAATTCATAATATGTTTTTGACCTATCTTCGCTCCAATCATTATATACTGGCTATGCAGTTGTCGCCGTATACCCATTATTTAACAAACTATCTTCACTAATGACCTACTAACTGCCAAAGCAAAGCAACACTACTCTGTCCTACTCCTCCTAGGCCTGTCCTCTGCCTTCGACACAGTAGACCTCTCCCTCCTTTTACAGATTCTCTCCTCTCTGGGCATCACAGAATTGGCCCTATCTTGGATCTCTTCATACCTAACTGACCGAACTTTCAGCGTCTCCCATTCTCACACCACCTCCTCATCCCACCCTCTATCCATTGGTGTCCCCCAAGATTCTGTTCTTGGACCCCTGCTGTTCTCCATCTACAACTTCAGCCTGGGACAGCTCATAGAGTCCCATGGCTTTCAGTATCATCTCTATGCCTAGGATACGCAGATCTACCTTTCTGAACCTGACATAACCTCCTTAATAACCAAAATCTCACAATGTCTGTCTGCTATTTCATCCTTCTTCTCGGCGCGATTCCGAAAGCTTAACATGGCCAAAACAGAATTCATTGTCTTTTCTCTTCCTCATTCAACTCCTCCACCAAGCCTGTCCATCAATTTTGATGGCCGCTCACTCTCCCCGGTCTCACAGGCTCGTTGACTTGGAGTAACCCTCGACTCTGCTCTATCCTTCAAGCGGCACATCCAAGCCCTCTTCACCTCATGCCGACTAC
Source organism: Anomaloglossus baeobatrachus (assembly GCF_048569485.1). Taxonomy (NCBI): domain Eukaryota; kingdom Metazoa; phylum Chordata; class Amphibia; order Anura; family Aromobatidae; genus Anomaloglossus; species Anomaloglossus baeobatrachus. The sequence goes on along the minus strand of NW_027441809.1, from coordinate 593,239 downwards.
AACTTAAAAATATTTTCCGGATCCATGATTTACTTAACCAAGAATCAGCAAAAACATTTGTACATGCCCTCATCATCTCCTGCCTCAGCTACTGCAACCTCCTGCTCTCTGGCTTCCCTTCCAACACTCTTGCACCCCTCCAATCTATCTTGAACTCTGCAGCCCAATTAATCCACCTCTCCCCTCTCTATACCCCAGCCTCGCCACTCTGCCAATACCTTCACTGGCTTCCCATTGCCCAAAGACTCCAGTTCAAAACATTAACCATGACCTACAAAGCCATCCACAACCTGTCTCCTCCTTACATCTGTGACCTAGTCTCCCGGTACATACTGTACCTGCACGCAACCTCAGATCTTCACAAGATCTCCTTCTCAACTCCTCTCTTATCTCCTCTTCCCACAATCACATACAAGATTTCTACCATGCCTTCCCCATACTCTGGAATGCTCTACCCCAGTATATCAGACTCTCTCCTACCGTGAAAAGCTTCAAGAGGAACCTGAAGACCCATAACTTGCGACAAGCCTGCAACCCACAATAACTCTCAGTCCAGTACACCACTGCGTAACCAGCTCTGTCCTCACCTAGTGCACCCTCACCCATTTCCTATAGACTGTGAGCCCTCACGGCCAGGATCCTCTCTCCTCCTGTACCAGTCTGTTTTGTACTGTTAATGATTGTTGTACTAGTATTTATGTATACCCTTTTTCATTTGTAAGGCGCCATGGAATTAATGGCACTATAATAATAAATAATAATAATTATAATAAATCACTGACGGCTGCGGCCCCTGCACCAGCCGTGATCATCAAGGGGGGCACGGGCTTGCCGGCCGCCAGAAGCAGCCTTAGGAGCCGCATATTTGATATCCTTGCTCTACAACATCCACTTCTTGCAAATTTCCAGAGACTAGAAAAACCACAAAGAACTATATCAAAAAAACACCAAAAAGGTGCACACACAGAATGTGGTTTGCCAAGACAAATGATATGTGCACACACAGAATGTGGTAAAATTTCCAGAGACTTCCTGTGGAGTCAAAATACTAATTTAGGCTAATAAAGCAGACTATGGTAAATGCTATCTATTGACTACATGTTGCGGTATCACTATTTGTTTTAAGAGCTTCCAAATACAATGTTTCTTTACTTCTAATTCTTTTATATTTTTGGTAAATTTCAGGATTTTTTTTGTTTAAATAAATGGAAAACAAATCAACCTAACATTACAGCTAAGATAAAGTAGAATATGCCACAGAGAAAAATCTCAGACACTGGGATCAGATTCAGCATTACAAAGGTGTTATCATGTAAAGTGACAGATGTCAGATTGGAGAAATGGGGCCTGGATAGGAGCAGAAAACTGGCTGCAGTGGAAAGCCATGAAATAAAAGCGGCTTTGGTACTAACTACTATAGAGGAAACTGTGACTATAGACAATAACACCTCTACTAAAATGACCGCCCTCCACCCAGACAGCCTTCACCACCAGTGATTTAGTGACTAGAGGTGACATCTGGAGTAATTACAGTATGTGGCTCGGGGGCTCTCGGCAATCCAAACTATTGTAGGGGCCAATATCTTCTGTCAGATGAGTTTCCTGAAGAAATATTGGACATTTACTTTTTGCCTCTCGGACTCCACAATGGACGGCTCCAGTACAAGTTCTTATATAATGGACATTTGTACAATTCAGAGAAAATATCTTTCAGGCTCTTGAAGGTAAAAATATCAGAACTTTTTGTATTATTACTTTCCTTTGTTGTCTAATTACATTTTGGAAATCCTGTGGGTGGGCTGCCCGGCCTCCATGTACCCACTGCGGGATAATCCTAACCCCCCTCATATGTTACAATTACCCTGTGCTGAACTTTGGATAAAAAAGCCCCTATCAGCACATTCATCAGAAGGGAGAGAAGGAAGATCCATCAATAAGAGGCCAAGAGTCTAGGAAGATGGAGTCATTGCTCTCAGTGGAGAAACAATAAGAATCTTGAAGTTATGATACTTAATAATGGCGAATAAAAATGAAATAAATGATGTTACAAAGCAAGCTTTCCAGACTACTGAGGTCTCTTCATCAACTACAAGATTATTATGTTGGTTCTCCCACTGAGAGCAATCAATCTTTATTCACCTGGTGAAGACGGCACCAAACTAAAAATCTAGGAGGTCACCAGCATCATTACCCTCCGCTTTGTCTTAGGGGTCCACCATACAGATCAGATTCTTGTTCCCATGATTTTCTAAGTTGTCTGCACATTCCACGTACGCTGTCATTTGGGTTTGCAGATTAGAGATCTGGGCACCTAAGGGTCAACATCTAATTTCAGAGGATAGGATGGATCCTACCTGTGAGATCCGGCTGATACAGATCTCACTCCAACAGAAGGGCGTCCAATGCCCAAAAAAATGGGGATAGTTTGGGGTGGAGGAGGATGTGGTGGTCTAGCAGCAGAATGGTGACCATTTGATATGGCCGGACTACAACCCTGATAAAGCAGCCACAGCCGGTGACTGAGAAGAATCTGTGACTTCTCTGCATTTAGTGGTCACTACTCACCTGGGCGGTTATCTGTAGGAATCTCCTCTTTACTCCGCTCATCACCCCTCACATATGTCTCTGTAGTATTAATATGGGGCAGATCTTCCCCCTGAAACAAATATTGTAAAAGTCACAGACAGATGGAGAAGTCCCATCTATGATCATCTCTAATCCTGCCATCTCCACCGCTCTCATTACACAAGTATAAAACATATAATACTGGAAAATAAAACACGACTGAGCACAAGACCTTCACAGCCGCCTACACATCATAGGGAGATTCCATGGCCCCTTCTCTCCATCTACCTGATGATCCTGAGGAACATCGGGGTCTTCTTGGTTACAGTCCTGTGGGAGAAGAGGACGGGGACATCTCTCTGGTGTTGTCCTCTTACTGGATAGAACTGGAGGAGACACATACAGGGACTGAATTCATTCCTTACATACAGATAATTATAGGCCGTGTGTATTTAGTCCTGTCTATTACCTGGTGATGTGAGGGGCTGGGGAACCTCCATCATGACGTCCTTGTACAGATCTTTGTGTCCTTCTAAATACTCCCACTCCTCCATGGAGAAATAGACGGTGACGTCCTGACACCTTATAGGAACCTGACACATACAATGATACCGTCACCCCCCGATCCCTTCATAGCGTTACTGTATAATGTCCCAGCATTCCCAGCAGTGTCACCTCTCCAGTCAGCAGCTCAATCATCTTGTAGGTGAGTTCTAGGATCTTCTGGTCATTGATGTCCTCATGTATCGGGGGGTGAGGTGGAGGCCCCGTGATTGGGCTCAGGGGTCTTCCCCATCCCTCAGACACAGGGGCCTGACAGCGCTCACTAGAGGTCTTCTTCACTACTGTGTAATCCTGGTTATGGAGAGACACAGTAATAAATCTCACTCCAGACATTTCCAGAGTCCTCACCTCTCCAGTTCTGTCCATCTGTTATTCCCATAGATAAGAATGATGTAATGTGACGTCATCAGAATCTCTCACCTCTCCAGTAAGCCGGAAGAGGATCTCTAGGGTGAGGTGTAATATCCTCTCCGCCATCTTGTCCCTGTCCATATCCATCCTTCACGGGGCAATCAGGAGAATTCTCTTCTATAGAAGATCTCCACTGAGAGGATCCGATATTGTAGGGACCTGAATGGGGAGAAGATGACGATGTAACATGATAGAGAATCCGCTGTAATAATACAATTACTGGAGATACAAGAAATCTCTTTCACTATAGGGAAAATCCTGAGAATATAACAAGATGGAGACGACATTTCCCAGTACAGAGGCCGGAATATCATCAGAACGTATGTGACCGACACAGATAAAGGAGAGAGAGGAATCTCCCCCGCCCCAAATAGTCTCATAGCTGAAGGGGTTAATGCCGCCTGCCCCAGTAATGGGGAATCTCCACACACCTCCACCTGCAGAGCCGCACACTAGATATATAATACCCTGCACCTACCTCCACCTGCAGAGCCGCACACTAGATATATAATACCCTGCACCTACCTCCACCTGCAGAGCCGCACACTAGATATATAATACCCTGCACCTACCTCCACCTGCAGAGCCGCACACTAGATATATAATACCCTGCACCTACCTCCACCTGCAGAGCCGCACACTAGATATATAATAACCTGCACCTACCTCCACCTGCAGAGCCGCACACTAGATATATAATACCCTGCACCTACCTCCACCTGCAGAGCCGCACACTAGATATATAATACCCTGCACCTACCTCCACCTGCAGAGCCGCACACTAGATATATAATACCCTGCACCTACCTCCACCTGCAGAGCCGCACACTAGATATATAATACCCTGCACCTACCTCCACCTGCAGAGCCGCACACTAGATATATAATACCCTGCACCTACCTCCACCTGCAGAGCCGCACACTAGATATATAATACCCTGCACCTACCTCCACCTGCAGAGCCGCACACTAGATATATAATACCCTGCACCTACCTCCACCTGCAGAGCCGCACACTAGATATATAATACCCTGCACCTGCCTCCACCTGCAGAGCCGCACACTAGATATATAATACCCTGCACCTACCTCCACCTGCAGAGCCGCACACTAGATATATAATAACCTGCACCTATCTCCACCTGCAGAGCCGCACACTAGATATATAATACCCTGCACCTACCTCCACCTGCAGAGCCGCACACTAGATATATAATACCCTGCACCTACCTCCACCTGCAGAGCCGCACACTAGATATATAATACCCTGCACCTACCTCCACCTGCAGAGCCGCACACTAGATATACAATACCCTGCACCTACCTCCACCTGCAGAGCCGCACACTAGATATATAATACCCTGCACCTACCTCCACCTGCAGAGCCGCACACTAGATATATAATACCCTGCACCTACCTCCACCTGCAGAGCCGCACACTAGATATATAATACCCTGCACCTACCTCCACCTGCAGAGCCGCACACTAGATATATAATACCCTGCACCTACCTCCACCTGCAGAGCCGCACACTAGATATATAATACCCTGCACCTACCTCCACCTGCAGAGCCGCACACTAGATATATAATACCCTGCACCTACCTCCACCTGCAGAGCCGCACACTAGATATATAATACCCTGCACCTACCTCCTCCTGCAGAGCCGCACACTAGATATATAATACCCTGCACCTACCTCCTCCTGCAGAGCCGCACACTAGATATATAATACCCTGCACCTACCTCCACCTGCAGAGCCGCACACTAGATATATGGCTGCTCTGTGCTTCCAGGACCTGTGATGATGTCACATGGAGGGGAGGAGTCAGGGGTCACATGATCAGCTCCTCAGTGTATGTTAGTCGTCGTTTCACAGTTGGCAGCGTTGTGATGTAACGCTCTGAAGTGATTGTTTCTCCATGTTGTAGGAAATCCCCGTGGATAACGTCATCTGCGCCCCAAACACTGAGGCCAGGATTTCCCGGCTGAGGACGGGGTCTTGAATGTCTTTTTCTGGGGCGAGCCTTTGTGCTGATATTCCATGGACGGACGTTGCGGCTCCGGTCCGTAGTGGTGTACACAAGGGGACATACTAAAAAGAATGATGAAAAGGAATAAATAAAAAGAATGAAGATAATAACTTATTAGGTGTATATCATGTAGATGTATAAAAGGTTTCTTGGGCAAGTTACACATGGAATGATCATGAAATATATGTAGATAATAGGAGAATGAATGCATATGCCATATAACCAGATGTATATTATGTTACCTGAGCATTATAGGTGTGGAATGATCATGAAATATCTGTAGATAATAGGAGAATGAATGCATATGCCATATAACCAGGTGTATATTATGTTACCTGAGCATTATAGGTGTGGAATGATCATGAAATATATGTAGATAATAGGAGAATGAATGCATATGCCATATAACCAGATGTATATTATGTTACCTGAGCATTATAGGTGTGGAATGATCATGAAATATATGTAGATAATAGGAGAATGAATGCATATGGCATATAACCAGGTGTATATTATGTTACCTGAGCATTATAGGTGTGGAATGATCATGAAATATATGTAGATAATAGGAGAATGAATGCATATGCCATATAACCAGGTGTATATTATGTTACCTGAGCATTATAGGTGTGGCATGATCATGAAATATCTGTAGATAATAGGAGAATGAACGCATATGGCATATAACCAGGTGTATATTATGTTACCTGAGCATTATAGGTGTGGAATGATCATGAAATATCTGTAGATAATAGGAGAATGAATGCATATGGCATATAACCAGGTGTATATTATGTTACCTGAGCATTATAGGTGTGGAATGATCATGAAATATCTGTAGATAATAGGAGAATGAATGCATATGGCATATAACCAGGTGTATATTATGTTACCTGAGCATTATAGGTGTGGAATGATCAGGAAATATCAGTAGATAATAGGAGAATGAATGCATATGGCATATAACCAGGTGTATATTATGTTACCTGAGCATTATAGGTGTGGAATGATCAGGAAATATCAGTAGATAATAGGAGAATGAACGCATATGGCATATAACCAGGTGTATATTACGTTACCTGAGCATTATAGGTGTGGAATGATCAGGAAATATCTGTAGATAATAGGAGAATGAATGCATATGGCATATACCCAGGTGTATATTATGTTACCTGAGCATTATAGGTGTGGAATGAACATGAAATATCTGTAGATAATAGGAGAATGAATGCATATGGCATATAACCAGGTGTATATTACGTTACCTGAGCATTATAGGTGTGGAATGATCATGAAATATCTGTAGATAATAGGAGAATGAATGCATATGGCATATAACCAGGGGTATATTATGTTACCTGAGCATTATAGGTGTGGAATGATTATGAAATATCTGTAGATAATAGGAGAATGAATGCATATGGCATATAACCAGGTGTATATTATGTTACCTGAGCATTATAGGTGTGGAATGATTATGAAATATCTGTAGATAATAGGAGAATGAATGCATATGCCATATAACCAGGTGTATATTATGTTACCTGAGCATTATAGGTGTGGAATGATCATGAAATATCTGTAGATAATAGGAGAATGAATGCATATGGCATATAACCAGGGGTATATTATGTTACCTGAGCATTATAGGTGTGGAATGATTATGAAATATCTGTAGATAATAGGAGAATGAATGCATATGGCATATAACCAGGTGTATATTACGTTACCTGAGCATTATAGGTGTGGAATGATCAGGAAATATCTGTAGATAATAGGAGAATGAATGCATATGGCATATACCCAGGTGTATATTATGTTACCTGAGCATATAGGTGTGGAATGAACATGAAATATCTGTAGATAATAGGAGAATGAATGCATATGGCATATAACCAGGTGTATATTATGTTACCTGAGCATTATAGGTGTGGAATGAACATGAAATATCTGTAGATAATAGGAGAATGAATGCATATGCCATATAACCAGGTGTATATTATGTTACCTGAGCATTATAGGTGTGGAATGATCAGGAAATATCTGTAGATAATAGGAGAATGAATGCATATGCCATATAACCAGGTGTATATTATGTTACCTGAGCATTATAGGTGTGGAATGATCATGAAATATCTGTAGATAATAGGAGAATGACTGCATATGGCATATAACCAGGTGTATATTATGTTACCTGAGCATTATAGGTGTGGAATGATTATGAAATATCTGTAGATAATAGGAGAATGAATGCATATGGCATATAACCAGGGGTATATTATGTTACCTGAGCATTATAGGTGTGGAATGATTATGAAATATCTGTAGATAATAGGAGAATGAATGCATATGGCATATAACCAGGTGTATATTACGTTACCTGAGCATTATAGGTGTGGAATGATCAGGAAATATCTGTAGATAATAGGAGAATGAATGCATATGGCATATACCCAGGTGTATATTATGTTACCTGAGCATTATAGGTGTGGAATGAACATGAAATATCTGTAGATAATAGGAGAATGAATGCATATGGCATATAACCAGGTGTATATTATGTTACCTGAGCATTATAGGTGTGGAATGAACATGAAATATCTGTAGATAATAGGAGAATGAATGCATATGGCATATAACCAGGGGTATATTATGTTACCTGAGCATTATAGGTGTGGAATGATTATGAAATATCTGTAGATAATAGGAGAATGAATGCATATGGCATATAACCAGGGGTATATTATGTTACCTGAGCATTATAGGTGTGGAATGAACATGAAATATCTGTAGATAATAGGAGAATGAATGCATATGGCATATAACCAGGTGTATATTATGTTACCTGAGCATTATAGGTGTGGAATGAACATGAAATATCTGTAGATAATAGGAGAATGAATGCATATGGCATATAACCAGGTGTATATTATGTTACCTGAGCATTATAGGTGTGGAATGAACATGAAATATCTGTAGATAATAGGAGAATGAATGCATATGGCATATAACCAGGGGTATATTATGTTACCTGAGCATTATAGGTGTGGAATGATCATGAAATATCTGTAGATAATAAGAGAATGAATGCATTTGCCATATAACCAGGTGTATATTATGTTACCTGAGCATTATAGGTGTGGAATGATCATGAAATATCTGTAGATAATAAGAGAATGAATGCATTTGCCATATAACCAGGTGTATATTATGTTACCTGAGCATTATAGGTGTGGAATGATCATGAAATATCTGTAGATAATAAGAGAATGAATGCATTTGCCATATAACCAGGTGTATATTATGTTACCTGAGCATTATAGGTGTGGAATGATCATGAAATATATGTAGATAATAGGAGAATGAAGGCATATGGCATATAACCAGGTGTATATTATGTTACCTGAGCATTATAGGTGTGGAATGATTATGAAATATCTGTAGATAATAGGAGAATGAACGCATATGGCATATAACCAGGTGTATATTATGTTACCTGAGCATTATAGGTGTGGAATGATCAGGAAATATCTGTAGATAATAGGAGAATGAAGGCATATGGCATATAACCAGGTGTATATTACGTTACCTGAGCATTATAGGTGTGGAATGATTATGAAATATCTGTAGATAATAGGAGAATGAACACATATGGCATATAACCAGGTGTATATTATGTTACCTGAGCATTATAGGTGTGGAATGAACATGAAATATCTGTAGATAATAGGAGAATGAATGCATATGGCATATAACCAGGTGTATATTATGTTACCTGAGCATTATAGGTGTGGAATGATCATGAAATATCTGTAGATAATAGGAGAATGAATGCATATGGCATATAACCAGGGGTATATTATGTTACCTGAGCATTATAGGTGTGGAATGATCATGAAATATCTGTAGATAATAAGAGAATGAATGCATTTGCCATATAACCAGGTGTATATTATGTTACCTGAGCATTATAGGTGTGGAATGATCATGAAATATCTGTAGATAATAAGAGAATGAATGCATTTGCCATATAACCAGGTGTATATTATGTTACCTGAGCATTATAGGTGTGGAATGATCATGAAATATCTGTAGATAATAAGAGAATGAATGCATTTGCCATATAACCAGGTGTATATTATGTTACCTGAGCATTATAGGTGTGGAATGATCATGAAATATATGTAGATAATAGGAGAATGAAGGCATATGGCATATAACCAGGTGTATATTATGTTACCTGAGCATTATAGGTGTGGAATGATTATGAAATATCTGTAGATAATAGGAGAATGAACGCATATGGCATATAACCAGGTGTATATTATGTTACCTGAGCATTATAGGTGTGGAATGATCATGAAATACCTATAGATAATAGGAGAATGAACGCATATGACATATAACCAGGGGTATATTATGTTACCTGAGCATTATAGGTGTGGAATGATCATGTAATATCTGTAGATAATAGGAGAATGAACACATATGCCATATAACCAGGTGTATATTATGTTACCTGAGCATTATAGGTGTGGAATGATCATGAAATATCTGTAGATAATAAGAGAATGAATGCATTTGCCATATAACCAGGTGTATATTATGTTACCTGAGCATTATAGGTGTGGAATGATCATGAAATATCTGTAGATAATAAGAGAATGAATGCATTTGCCATATAACCAGGTGTATATTATGTTACCTGAGCATTATAGGTGTGGAATGATCATGAAATATCTGTAGATAATAGGAGAATGAAGGCATATGGCATATAACCAGGTGTATATTACGTTACCTGAGCATTATAGGTGTGGAATGATCATGAAATATCTGTAGATAATAGGAGAATGAACACATATGCCATATAACCAGGTGTATATTATGTTACCTGAGCATTATAGGTGTGGAATGATTATAAAATATCTGTAGATAATAGGAGAATGAACACATATGCCATATAACCAGGTGTATATTATGTTACCTGAGCATTATAGGTGTGGAATGATCATGAAATATCTGTAGAAAATAGGAGAATGAACACATATGCCATATAACCAGGTGTATATTATGTTACCTGAGCATTATAGGTGTGGAATGATCATGAAATATCTGTAGATAATAGGAAAATGAATGCATATGCCATATAACCAGGTGTATATTATGTTACCTGAGCACTATAGGTGTGGAATAATCATGAAATATCTGTAGATAATAGGAGAATGAATGCATATGGCATATAACCAGGTGTATATTACGTTACCTGAGCATTATAGGTGTGGAATGATTATGAAATATCTGTAGATAATAGGAGAATGAGCGCATATGGGATATAACCAGGTGTATATTACGTTACCTGAGCATTATTGGTGTGGAATGATCATGAAATATCTGTAGATTACAGGAGAATGAACGCATATGGCATATAACCAGGTGTATATTATGTTACCTGAGCATTATAGGTGTGGAATGATCATGAAATATATGTAGATAATAGGAGAATGAGCGCATATGGCATATAACCAGGTGTATATTACGTTACCTGAGCATTATTGGTGTGGAATGATCATGAAATATATGTAGATAATAGGAGAATGAACACATATCCCATATAACCAGGTGTATATTATGTTACCTGAGCATTATAGGTGTGGAATGATCATGAAATATATGTATATAATAGGAGAATGAATGCATATGGCATATAACCAGGTGTATATTATGTTACCTGAGCATTATAGGTGTGGAATGATTATGAAATATCTGTAGATAATAGGAGAATGAATGCATATGGCATATAACCAGGTGTATATTATGTTACCTGAGCATTATAGGTGTGGAATGATCATGAAATATCTGTAGATAATAGGAGAATGAACACATATGTTATATAACCAGGTGTATATTATGTTTCCTGAGCATTATAGGTGTGGAATGATCATGAAATATCTGTAGATAATAGGAAAATGAATGCATATGGCATATAACCAGGTGTATATTATGTTTCCTGAGCATTATAGGTGTGGAATGATTATGAAATATCTGTAGATAATAGGAGAATGAATGCATATGGCATATAACCAGGTGTATATTATGTTACCTGAGCATTATAGGTGTGGAGTGATCATGAAATATCTGTAGATAATAGGAGAATGAATGCATATGGCATATAACCAGGTGTATATTATGTTACCTGAGCATTATAGGTGTGGAATGATTATGAAATATCTGTAGATAATAGGAGAATGAATGCATATGGCATATAACCAGGTGTATATTATGTTACCTGAGCATTATAGGTGTGGAGTGATCATGAAATATATGTAGATAATATTAGAATGAACACATATGGCATATAACCAGGTGTATATTATGTTACCTGAGCATTATAGGTTTTTTACCGCTGGTGCAGTAATCTTTCAGACCCTGTGGAATTTTCTTAAAACAATTACGTTTTCCAGTGCGCACAGGGCCTAAGGCTGACAGTTTGCAGCTCTTGATCTTCCCAGTTGCGGGAGCAGGCTGCTGTTTTAACAACCGGCTCCATCGAACTGAGGGGAACCGGGCGAGTCCCAGCCCTGGCTACGGGATGCGACAAATGGCGAAAAGAGTCCAAGTCTCTTGTTTTACACTGCTTAAATAAAAGTATACATGTTTGTTATCTAAAAACTGGTTCTTACCTGAGGCATCATACTGCCATGTCAGTTTTACCATGTAGTGAACATGGTTAATAAAACACCCAAAGTCAATTGTGAAATTGCACTTGTGTTTGCAATTTCATTGCACTTGGATTTTCTCCCCCATTTTCCTGTATAGTATATGGTAAAATGAATCATTTCATTCAAAAGTACAAGTCATCCCACAAAAAAAGAAGCCTTATATATCTATATTGACATAAAAAATAAAAATATTATTGAAGAAGGTGACCGAAAAACGAAAATTCAAAGCAAAAATCGCCAGGGGGTGAGAGGAATAACCCCCTAAATGCTGTAATAAATAGCAATCTCGGCATTTAGGTGGATGCGACCGCTGCCATGATGACCAGTCATAACAACTTCTCAGTCACTCAGCTGGAGAATGCCTGGTATACCATGCGAAATGCATGTTATGTGAGGCAAAGTGTCAGCTGCAAGTGCAGCTCTGACATATAATCCATTGCAATGCTGGTAAATTGCAATGGATTATATCAGCAGTCAAACTAATAAAAGGTGATGTCTCATAAAGGGAGTAAGTAAAAAAGTAAAAAAAAAATAAAAAATGAAGAGCAAATAAAATTTCAAAAAATTTAATACCAGTTAATACATATTTTTAAGTAAAAAAATAATTAAACAATAAATGTACACATTTTTGTTATCGCCACATTTGTAACGACTCACTGTTTACAACTGTCACACTAGTTTACCCCTTCAGTGAACACAGTAAAAATTAAAAACTGGAAAAACAATATGCTTTATTCATCATATCGCCAAAAAAAAGTGTAATCAAACGTGATCGAAACATTGTTACATGTAAATAAAAATTTTATCTGCGGAAACATCATCTTATTCTGCAAAAATACAAGCTGTCACATAGTTCCATCAGTGAAAAATGTAGAAGGCTACAGCACTTAGAACACAACAATGCATAAACAATTCCTTTTCCCTATAAAATTGTTTTAAAGTTGTTAAAGCGCCAAATAAAAAAATATATAATATATGTAATAGTGGTATCACTTTAATCGCAGTGACCCGAATAATAAAGTTGTGTTATCACTTTTATGACGTGGTAAACAGCGTAAGCAAAAACCCTGAATTTCTGGTCCTTCTAGATTCTGCCTCACAAAAAGTGAAATAGAAAAAAATATTATGTGGCCCAAAATGGTATCAATGAAACCTCCCAACGTATCCTGCCAAAATCATGACGGTCAGTAGAAATATATAAAACTCTAACATTCCAGGTTTGGTGATGTATAACCTTTATTAATTAAAGGTTGAGAAGATAGAATTAATACACTAACAACATATCATCAGAAGAAGCTAAATTGTCAAAGATTGAAATGTTATTGTTAATATCAAGGTTGAAAATTATTTATTTCTTAACAATAAATAAATGAATTACAATAAAATGGTAGGATCAAAGAAGAAGGTGAAAGATAAAATAAAGACAAATAAAATACACCTCTTTCTTGTATTTGGATTGCTGCTGGTAATTTCAATTAACCATGGATGTTGGCTTATTAGAAGTAAAAATCTAAACCTAACACAAGTATGAAATACTGCGCTACAACAAATGGGATGGACCTGACAAAAGGACAGAGATTTCCAAGTTAAACACAGACTGTTCATGTCACAGACTTAGCTAAATACAAACCTAAATATACACAGACTTATGTTTTTATTTAGCTAATTTTTGGATGCAATCAAGTCTGTGACAGTCTGTTTTTAAGTTTGAAATCTTTGTCCTTTTGTCAGGTCCATCCCATTGATTGTAGCGCGGTATTTCATACATGTTAGGCCTGCAACACACATCCGTATAAAACGTGCGTGTTTGGTCCGTTTCCGTATATACCAGAGACACGGCCAAACGTGCACCAATGTTATTTAATGTTTGAGGACACATGTGCGTTTTTCATTAAGGTCCGTGTGTCCGTGTGCGTGCTACGTTTGTGTCTCCGTTTTGCACGGAAGCATGTCCGTTTTCAGCATGCAGCACGGGCCCAATGAAAGTCAATGGATCTGTGCGCACGACCGAGTGACACGGTCGCATCTCTGTTTGTTCCCTGTACGTTTTGTGCTTTTTTCATGTGATGTCGGTCGTTTTTCTTTTTCTGTTTCGTTCTCTCCCTCAGTCCGTCGGTCGGTCGGTCTCTCTCTATGTCTGTCGGTCGGTCTCTCTGTCTTATCTGTCCCTCTCGCTGTCTGTCAGTCAGTTCCCCCCCTCTCTCATACTTACCATTCCCCGATCTCCGGCGCGGTGCTGCACTGCTGTTATAAAAGCTCCGGCGGCTTTTACTATTTTGAAAATGCCGGACGCTCATTAAACAATCTCGTATTCCTTGCTTTCACTGCCCACAGGCGCCTGTGATTGGTTGCAGTCACACACGCCCACCACCGTCGGCAGACTATTGTGAACGATCAGCTGATCGCTAACAGTAGTCCGCCGCCGGGTGATCAGCTGATCACTAACAGTAGCCGGCCACCGGGTGATCAGCCGATCACTCACAGTAGCCGGCCACCGGGTGATCAGCCGATCACTCACAGTAGCCGGCCACCGGGTAATCAGCCGATCACTCACAGTAGCCGGCCGCCGGGTGATCAGCCGCTCACTCACAGTAGCCGGCCGCCGGGTGATCAGCCGATCAGTCACAGTAGCCGGCCGCCAGGTGATCAGCTGATCACTCACAGTAGCCGGCTGCCGGGTGATCAGCTGATTGTTCGGTCGCCGACAATGTGTGCGGGGGGCAGGAGTGGGAGGCGGAGTGCGGTGGGTGGAGCCGAGCAGGGCCATGGCTGAGGACGTCAGTGCCGCGGGGACTCCATCGCTGGGGGACAGGTGAGTGAGTGTGAGAGTGTGTGTGTGTGTGTGTGTGTGTGCGCGCGTGCGATTGTGTGTGTGTGTGTGCGTGCGTGTGTGCTATTGTGTGTGTGTATACATACGAGTGCGGGGAGGGGGTGGAGCCGAGCAGGGAAGTGTCGGGTTCCTTGGTTACCCGATGTGTACCCTGGTTACAGGTGGAGGGAGCCAGAGAGAGCATGCGCAGTGAAGTCCAAAGGATTCCGCTGCTCAAAAAAAGTTACATGCTGCGTTCCTTCCGCCCGACGCAGCGTCAAAATAACGACACTGCGTCGTCCGGCGGATGCAACGCTGACAGTTGCGTTACAGTGCGTCATCCATACAAGTCTATGGAAAATAGCGCAGTGCGTTAACGGACTGCGCTATTCTCCATAGTGACGGACTCCGCTGAACGCAAGTGTGAAACTAGCCTAACTGACACAGAACAAGAGAACTTAAATTTAAGTTCTTGCAAACACACTTTTTGCATCTCACGGAGCTCTGCTATATTGAAACAATGTTGCACCCTGTCTGCCTGTGAGATGGAAGCTTAAAGGGAACCTATCAGGTAGTTTAGATTACCTAATGCTGGTTTCACATCACAATTTTTTCCTGTATGTGGGGATGCTATATTTTGCAGGGCCCCATGGACAGGAAAGGACACATCACATGTGACCTCCACATTCCATTTCTGTATCCGTGTTCGTGATTTTCACGGATCAGAACACAGAAAGGCCGAGCCTGCAAAGCGCAGGCAAGAGGGGCACTTTAACTCCCACATTGCAGGAGTGAAGCAAGTGTTAAAAATAAAAAAAAAATCCTCACCTCTCCGGCGTGTGTCCCGCGATGCACTTCATCTATTCCGAGCTTAAGGACCTGGCAGGGCTACCTGATCAGCTGATCAGTCACATGAACGCATTTCATCATCATTCCACACCTATAATGCTCAGGTAACATAATATACACCTGGTTATATGCCATATGCATTCATTCTCCTATTATCTACAGATATTTCCTGATCATTCCACACCTATAATGCTCAGGTAACATAATATACACCTGGTTGTATGCCATATGTGTTCATTCTCCTATTATCTACATATATTTCATGATCATTCCACACCTATAATGCTCAGGTAACATAATATACACCTGGTTATATGCCAAATGCATTCATTCTCCTATTATCTACAGATATTTCATGATCATTCCACACCTATAATGCTCAGGTAACATAATATACACCTGGTTATATGCCATATGCATTCATTCTCCTATTATCTACAGATATTTCATGATCATTCCACACCTATAGTGCTCAGGTAACGTAATATACACCTGGTTATATGCCATATGCATTCATTCTCCTATTATCTACAGATATTTCATGATCATTCCACACCTAAAATGCTCAGGCAACATAATATACACCTGGTTATATGCCATATGCGCTCATTCTCCTATTATCTACAGATATTTCATGATCATTCCACACCTATAATGCTCAGGTAACGTAATATACACCTGGTTATATGCCATATGCATTCATTTTCCTATTATCTACAGATATTTCATGATCATTCCACACCTATAGTGCTCAGGTAACATAATATACACCTGGTTATATGCCATATGCATTCATTCTCCTATTATCTACAGATATTTCATGATCATTCCACACCTATAATGCTCAGGTAACATAATATACACCTGGTTATATGCCATATGCATTCATTCTCCTATTATCTACAGATATTTCATGATCATTCCACACCTATAGTGCTCAGGTAACATAATATACACCTGGTTATATGCCATATGCATTCATTCTCCTATTATCTACAGATATTTCATGATTATTCCACACCTATAGTGCTCAGGTAACATAATATACACCTGGTTATATGCCATATGCGTTCATTCTCCTATTATCTACAGATATTTCATGATCATTCCACACCTATAATGCTCAGGCAACATAATATACACCTGGTTATATGCCATATGCATTCATTCTCCTATTATCTACAGATATTTCATGATCATTCCACACCTATAGTGCTCAGGTAACATAATATACACCTGGTTATATGCCATATGCGTTCATTATCCTATTATCTACAGATATTTCATGATCATTCCACACCTATAGTGCTCAGGTAACATAATATACACCTGGTTATATGCCATATGCATTCATTCTCCTATTATCTACAGATATTTCATGATTATTCCACACCTATAGTGCTCAGGTAACATAATATACACCTGGTTATATGCCATATGCGTTCATTCTCCTATTATCTACAGATATTTCATGATCATTCCACACCTATAATGCTCAGGCAACATAATATACACCTGGTTATATGCCATATGCATTCATTCTCCTATTATCTACACATATTTCATGATCATTCCACACCTATAATGCTCAGGTAACGTAATATACACCTGGTTATATGCCATATGCATTCATTCTCCTATTATCTACAGATATTTCATGATCATTCCACACCTATAATGCTCAGGTAACATAATATACACCTGGTTATATGCCATATGCATTCATTCTCCTATTATCTACAGATATTTCATGATCATTCCACACCTATAATGCTCAGGTAACGTAATATACACCTGGTTATATGCCATATGCATTCATTCTCCTATTATCTACAGATATTTCATGATCATTCCACACCTAAAATGCTAAGGCAACATAATATACACCTGGTTATATGCCATATGCATTCATTCTCCTATTATCTACATATATTTCATAATCATTCCACACCTATAATGCTCAGGTAACATAATATACACCTGGTTATATGCCATATGCGTTCATTCTCCTGTAATCTACAGATATTTCATGATCATTCCACACCTATAATGCTCAGGTAACATAATATACACCTGGTTATATGCCATATGCCTTCATTCTCCTATTATCTACAGATATTTCCTGATCATTCTCCACCTATAATGCTCAGGTAACATAATATACACCTGGTTATATGCCATATGCATTCATTCTCCTATTATCTACAGATATTTCATGATCATTCCACACCTATAATGCTCAGGTAACGTAATATACACCTGGTTATATGCCATATGTGTTCATTCTCCTATTATCTACAGATATGTCATGATCATTCCACACCTATAATGCTCAGGAAACATAATATACACCTGGTTATATGCCATATGCATTCATTTTCCTATTATCTACAGATATTTCATGATCATTCCACACCTATAGTGCTCAGGTAACATAATATACACCTGGTTATATGCCATATGCATTCATTCTCCTATTATCTACAGATATTTCATGATCATTCCACACCTATAGTGCTCAGGTAACATAATATACACCTGGTTATATGCCATATGTGTTCATTCTCCTATTATCTACAGATATTTCATGATCATTCCACACCTATAATGCTCAGGCAACATAATATACACCTGGTTATATGCCATATGCATTCATTCTCCTATTATCTACAGATATTTCATGATCATTCCACACCTATAATGCTCAGGTAACGTAATATACACCTGGTTATATGCCATATGCATTCATTCTCCTATTATCTACAGATATTTCATGATCATTCCACACCTATAATGCTCAGGTAACGTAATATACACCTGGTTATATGCCATATGCATTCATTCTCCTATTATCTACAGATATTTCATGATCATTCCACACCTATAATGCTCAGGCAACATAATATACACCTGGTTATATGCCATATGCATTCATTCTCCTATTATCTACAGATATTTCATGATCATTCCACACCTATAATGCTCAGGTAACATAATATACACCTGGTTATATGCCATATGCATTCATTTTCCTATTATCTACAGATATTTCATGATCATTCCACACCTATAATGCTCAGGTAACGTAATATACACCTGGTTATATGCCATATGTGTTCATTCTCCTATTATCTACAGATATTTCATAATCATTCCACACCTATAATGCTCAGGTAATGTAATATACACCTGGTTATATGCCATATGCATTCATTTTCCTATTATCTACAGATATTTCATGATCATTCCACACCTATAATGCTCAGGTAACATAATATACACCTGGTTATATGCCATATGTGTTCATTCTCCTATTATCTACAGATATTTCATGATCATTCCACACCTATAATGCTCAGGTAACATAATATACACCTGGTTATATGCCATATGCGTTCATTCTCCTATTATCTACAGATATTTCATGATCATTCCACACCTATAATGCTCAGGTTACATAATATACACCTGGTTATATGCCATATGCGTTCATTCTCCTATTATCTACAGATATTTCATGATCATTCCACACCTATAATGCTCAGGTTACATAATATACACCTGGTTATATGCCATATGCGTTCATTCTCCTATTATCTACATATATTTCATAATCATTCCACACCTATAATGCTCAGGTAACATAATATACACCTGGTTATATGCCATATGCATTCATTCTCCTATTATCTACATATATTTCATAATCATTCCACACCTATAATGCTCAGGTAATGTAATATACACCTGGTTATATGCCATATGTGTTCATTCTCCTATTATCTACAGATATTTCATGATCATTCCACACCTATAATGCTCAGGCAACATAATATACACCTGGTTATATGCCATATGCGTTCATTCTCCTATTATCTACAGATATTTCCTGATCATTCCACACCTATAATGCTCAGGTAACATAATATACACCTGGTTATATGCCATATGCGTTCATTCTCCTATTATCTACAGATATTTCCTGATCATTCCACACCTATAATGCTCAGGTAACATAATATACACCTGGTTATATGCCATATGCGTTCATTCTCCTATTATCTACAGATATTTCATGATCATTCCACACCTATAATGCTCAGGTAACGTAATATACACCTGGTTATATGGCATATGCGTTCATTCTCCTATTATCTACAGATATTTCATGATCATTCCACACCTATAATGCTCAGGTAACATAATATACACCTGGTTATATGCCATATGCATTCATTCTCCTATTATCTACAGATATTTCATGATCATTCCACACCTATAATGCTCAGGTAACATAATATACACCTGGTTATATGCCATATGCGTTCATTCTCCTATTATCTACAGATATTTCATGATCATTCCACACCTATAATGCTCAGGTAACATAATATACACCTGGTTATATGCCATATGCGTTCATTCTCCTATTATCTACAGATATTTCCTGATCATTCCACACCTATAATGCTCAGGTAACGTAATATACACCTGGTTATATGCCATATGCATTCATTCTCCTATTATCTACAGATATTTCCTGATCATTCCCCACCTATAATGCTCAGGTAACATAATATACACCTGGTTATATGCCATATGTGTTCATTCTCCTATTATCTACAGATATTTCCTGATCATTCCACACCTATAATGCTCAGGTGACGTAATATACACCTGGTTATATGCCATATGCATTCATTCTCCTATTATCTACAGATATTTCATGATCATTCCACAGCTATAATGCTCAGGTAACATAATATACACCTGGTTATATGCCATATGCATTCATTCTCCTATTATCTACATATATTTCATGATCATTCCACACCTATAATGCTCAGGTAACATAATATACACCTGGTTATATGCCATATGCATTCATTCTCCTATTATCTACAGATATTTCATGATCATTCCACACCTATAATGCTCAGGTAACATAATATACACCTGGTTATATGCCATATGCGTTCATTCTCCTATTATCTACAGATATTTCATGATCATTCCACACCTATAATGCTCAGGTAACATATTATACACCTGGTTATATGCCATATGCATTCATTCTCCTATTATCTACAGATATTTCATGATCATTCCACACCTATAATGCTCAGGTAACATAATATACACCTGGTTATATGCCATATGCATTCATTCTCCTATTATCTACAGATATTTCATGATCATTCCACACCTATAATGCTAAGGTAACATAATATACACCTGGTTATATGCCATATGTGTTCATTCTCCTATTATCTACAGATATTTCATAATCATTCCACACCTATAATGCTCAGGTAACATAATATACACCTGGTTATATGCCATATGCATTCATTCTCCTATTATCTACAGATATTTCATGATCATTCCACACCTATAATGCTAAGGTAACATAATATACACCTGGTTATATGCCATATGTGTTCATTCTCCTATTATCTACAGATATTTCATAATCATTCCACACCTATAATGCTCAGGTAACATAATATACACCTGGTTATATGCCATATGCATTCATTCTCCTATTATCTACAGATATTTCATGATCATTCCACACCTATAATGCTCAGGTAACATAATATACACCTGGTTATATGCCATATGCCTTCATTCTCCTATTATCTACAGATATTTCATAATCATTCCACACCTATAATGCTCAGGTAACATAATATACACCTGGTTATATGCCATATGCATTCATTTCCCTATTATCTACAGATATTTCATGATCATTACACACCTATAATGCTCAGGTAACGTAATATACACCTGGTTATATGCCATATGCATTCATTCTCCTATTATCTACAGATATTTCATGATCATTCCACACCTATAATGCTCAGGTAACATAATATACACCTGGTTATATGCCATATGCATTCATTCTCCTATTATCTACAGATATTTCATGATCATTCCACACCTATAATGCTCAGGTAACATAATATACACCTGGTTATATGCCATATGCGTTCATTCTCCTATTATCTACAGATATTTTATGTTCATTCCATGTCTAACTTGCCAAAGAAACCTTTTACACATCTACATAATATACACCTAATAAGTTATTATCCTCATTCTTTTTATTTATTCCTTTTCATCATTCTTTTTAGTATGTCCCCACTGGGATCTAGACTCTACCATATATCTAGTGTGCGGCTCTGCAGGTGGAGGTAGGTGCAGGGTATTATATATCTAGTGTGCGGCTCTGCAGGTGGAGGTAGGTGCAGGGTATTATATATCTAGTGTGCGGCTCTGCAGGTGGAGGTAGGTGCAGGGTATTATATATCTAGTGTGCGGCTCTGCAGGTGGAGGTAGGTGCAGGGTATTATATATCTAGTGTGCGGCTCTGCAGGTGGAGGTAGGTGCAGGGTATTATATATCTAGTGTGCGGCTCTGCAGGTGGAGGTAGGTGCAGGGTATTATATATCTAGTGTGCGGCTCTGCAGGTGGAGGTAGGTGCAGGGTATTATATATCTAGTGTGCGGCTCTGCAGGTGGAGGTAGGTGCAGGGTATTATATATCTAGTGTGCGGCTCTGCAGGTGGAGGTAGGTGCGGGTTATTATATATCTAGTGTGCGGCTCTGCAGGTGGAGGTAGGTGCGGGTTATTATATATCTAGTGTGCGGCTCTGCAGGTGGAGGTAGGTGCGGGGTATTATATATCTAGTGTGCGGCTCTGCAGGTGGAGGTAGGTGCGGGGTATTATATATCTAGTGTGCGGCTCTGCAGGTGGAGGTAGGTGCGGGGTATTATATATCTAGTGTGCGGCTCTGCAGGTGGAGGTAGGTGCAGGGTATTATATATCTAGTGTGCGGCTCTGCAGGTGGAGGTAGGTGCAGGGTATTATATATCTAGTGTGCGGCTCTGCAGGTGGAGGTAGGTGCAGGGTATTATATATCTAGTGTGCGGCTCTGCAGGTGGAGGTAGGTGCAGGGTATTATATATCTAGTGCGCGGCTCTGCAGGTGGAGGTAGGTGCAGGGTATTATATATCTAGTGCGCGGCTCTGCAGGTGGAGGTAGGTGCAGGGTATTATATATCTAGTGCGCGGCTCTGCAGGTGGAGGTAGGTGCAGGGTATTATATATCTAGTGTGCGGCTCTGCAGGTGGAGGTAGGTGCAGGGTATTATATATCTAGTGTGCGGCTCTGCAGGTGGAGGTAGGTGCAGGTTATTATATATCTAGTGTGCGGCTCTGCAGGAGGAGGTAGGTGCAGGGTATTATATATCTAGTGTGCGGCTCTGCAGGTGGAGGTAGGTGCAGGGTATTATATATCTAGTGTGCGGCTCTGCAGGTGGAGGTAGGTGCAGGGTATTATATATCTAGTGTGCGGCTCTGCAGGTGGAGGTAGGTGCAGGGTATTATATATCTAGTGTGCGGCTCTGCAGGTGGAGGTAGGTGCAGGGTATTATATATCTAGTGTGCGGCTCTGCAGGTGGAGGTAGGTGCAGGGTATTATATATCTAGTGTGCGGCTCTGCAGGTGGAGGTAGGTGCAGGGTATTATATATCTAGTGTGCGGCTCTGCAGGTGGAGGTAGGTGCAGGGTATTATATATCTAGTGTGCGGCTCTGCAGGTGGAGGTAGGTGCAGGGTATTATATATCTAGTGTGCGGCTCTGCAGGTGGAGGTAGGTGCAGGGTATTATATATCTAGTGTGCGGCTCTGCAGGTGGAGGTAGGTGCAGGGTATTATATATCTAGTGTGCGGCTCTGCAGGTGGAGGTAGGTGCAGGGTATTATATATCTAGTGTGCGGCTCTGCAGGTGGAGGTAGGTGCAGGGTATTATATATCTAGTGTGCGGCTCTGCAGGTGGAGGTAGGTGCAGGGTATTATATATCTAGTGTGCGGCTCTGCAGGAGGAGGTAGGTGCAGGGTATTATATATCTAGTGTGCGGCTCTGCAGGTGGAGGTAGGTGCAGGGTATTATATATCTAGTGTGCGGCTCTGCAGGTGGAGGTAGGTGCGGGGTATTATATATCTAGTGTGCGGCTCTGCAGGTGGAGGTAGGTGCAGGGTATTATATATCTAGTGTGCGGCTCTGCAGGTGGAGGTAGGTGCAGGGTATTATATATCTAGTGTGCGGCTCTGCAGGTGGAGGTAGGTGCAGGGTATTATATATCTAGTGTGCGGCTCTGCAGGTGGAGGTAGGTGCAGGGTATTATATATCTAGTGTGCGGCTCTGCAGGTGGAGGTAGGTGCAGGGTATTATATATCTAGTGTGCGGCTCTGCAGGTGGAGGTAGGTGCAGGGTATTATATATCTAGTGTGCGGCTCTGCAGGTGGAGGTAGGTGCAGGTTATTATATATCTAGTGTGCGGCTCTGCAGGTGGAGGTAGGTGCAGGGTATTATATATCTAGTGTGCGGCTCTGCAGGTGGAGGTAGGTGCAGGGTATTATATATCTAGTGTGCGGCTCTGCAGGTGGAGGTAGGTGCAGGGTATTATATATCTAGTGTGCGGCTCTGCAGGTGGAGGTAGGTGCAGGGTATTATATATCTAGTGTGCGGCTCTGCAGGTGGAGGTAGGTGCAGGGTATTATATATCTAGTGTGCGGCTCTGCAGGTGGAGGTAGGTGCAGGGGATTATATATCTAGTGTGCGGCTCTGCAGGTGGAGGTAGGTGCAGGGTATTATATATCTAGTGTGCGGCTCTGCAGGTGGAGGTAGGTGCAGGGTATTATATATCTAGTGTGCGGCTCTGCAGGAGGAGGTAGGTGCAGGTTATTATATATCTAGTGTGCGGCTCTGCAGGAGGAGGTAGGTGCAGGGTATTATATATCTAGTGTGCGGCTCTGCAGGTGGAGGTAGGTGCAGGGTATTATATATCTAGTGTGCGGCTCTGCAGGTGGAGGTAGGTGCAGGGTATTATATATCTAGTGTGCGGCTCTGCAGGTGGAGGTAGGTGCAGGGTATTATATATCTAGTGTGCGGCTCTGCAGGTGGAGGTAGGTGCAGGGTATTATATATCTAGTGTGCGGCTCTGCAGGTGGAGGCAGGTGCAGGGTATTATATATCTAGTGTGCGGCTCTGCAGGTGGAGGTAGGTGCAGGGTATTATATATCTAGTGTGCGGCTCTGCAGGAGGAGGTAGGTGCAGGGTATTATATATCTAGTGTGCGGCTCTGCAGGTGGAGGTAGGTGCAGGGTATTATATATCTAGTGTGCGGCTCTGCAGGTGGAGGTAGGTGCAGGGTATTATATATCTAGTGTGCGGCTCTGCAGGTGGAGGTAGGTGCAGGGTATTATATATCTAGTGTGCGGCTCTGCAGGTGGAGGTAGGTGCAGGGTATTATATATCTAGTGTGCGGCTCTGCAGGTGGAGGTAGGTGCAGGGTATTATATATCTAGTGTGCGGCTCTGCAGGTGGAGGTAGGTGCAGGGTATTATATATCTAGTGTGCGGCTCTGCAGGTGGAGGTAGGTGCAGGGTCTCTATTATTTTCTTTCCTTCATTTTCCTGTCGTCGTCTTTATTGTTTCTTTGCTTTTATGACGAGGCTGAAGTCGGTTTCTTATTTGGGTTTTTCCTGGGGTTTTTTTTCAGGTTTTTATCAACAAAAATAAAAAATCCCAACAATAAAATCCAGTGCAGTGCGGAGCCCGGATGAGAATAACTTACAGGGAAGGGAATAAGTATTGGATCCCTCGCTGATTGTGTAAGTTTCCCTCTGATAAAGACATGAACAGTTGATAATTTTAAGGGTCACTTAATTTTGTCAGTGAGTCATAGAAAATGCAAAATAAAATCCAGAAAATCACATTGTATAAATTCTATACATTTATTTGCATTTTGCAGAGAAAAATAATTATTTGATTTCTCTGGCAAACAAGACTTCATACTTTGTGGCCGTCCCCTTGTTGGCAGCGCAGCAGTCAGATGTTCTTTGCAGTTGATGATGAGGTTTGATGTCATGAGGAATTTTGCTCCACTTTTCTTTGCAGATCATCTCTAAATCAATTAAGATTTTAAGTCTGTTGCTTGGCAACTTGGAGCTTCATGTCCTCCATGGGTTTTCTATGGGATTAAGGTCTGGAGTCTGGCTGGGCCACTCCATGACCGTAACCCCTTAACGACCCATGACGTACTCAGTACGTCATGGCGAAATCGCGGTCCCGGAGCACCGGGGAGTGAAATTTGTTTACTTAAACGGTAGATTCGGGAAGGAGGGGACCTCTGCCTGACCTCAGGAGGGGTGGTGCCTCCTCCCCGAACCTACAGAGGCTGTGATTGGCTGACGAATGCCGCTCAGCCAATTACAGCCACTGTAATGTTCCAGCCATTGAAAATGGCTGGAACATTGAAATCCAGCCCTGATCAGTGCTGCTGTAGCACTGGCCATTGGCTGGAGCTGGGTGATCAATGCTTCACCCGCCCCCAGCTCTGATTGGAGAGACCGGTCTTGTGACCGCTCTCTCCAATCAATGTGGATCTGCGGCCTGTGACCATCCCTGGAAGCCGAGGAGAGCGGTAAGTTGCTGCCCCCGATCGCCCCGCCGCTGCTCCCGCTCCACCGCTGTCCCTGTCGCTGTCTCCGCTCGCCCCGCCGCTGCTCCCGCTCCACCGCTGTCCCCGCCGCTGTCTCCGATTGCCCCGGCGCCATGCTCCCGCTCCACCGCTGTCCCCGCCACTGTCTCCGATAGCCCCGGCGCCATGCTCCCGCTCCACCGCTGTCCCCGCCGCTGTCTCCGATCGCCCCGGCGCCATGCTCCCGCTCCACCGCTGTCCCCGCCGCTGTCTCCGATCGCCCCGGCGCCATGCTCCCGCTCCACCGCTGTCCCCGCCGCTGTCTCCGATCGCCCCGGCGCCATGCTCCCGCTCCACCGCTGTCCCCGCCGCTGTCTCCGATCGCCCCGGCGCCATGCTCCCGCTCCACCGCTGTCCCCGCCGCTGTCTCCGATCGCCCCGGCGCCATGCTCCCGCTCCACCGCTGTCCCCGCCGCTGTCTCCGATCGCCCCGGCGCCATGCTCCCGCTCCACCGCTGTCCCCGCCGCTGTCTCCGATCGCTCCGGCGCCATGCTCCCGCTCCACCGCTGTCCCCGCCGCTGTCTCCGATCGCCCCGGCGCCATGCTCCCGCTCCACCGCTGTCCCCGCCGCTGTCTCCGATCGCCCCGGCGCCATGCTCCCGCTCCACCGCTGTCCCCGCCGCTGTCTCCTATCGCCCTGCCGCCGCTCCCGCTCCACCGCTGTCCCCGCCGCCGCTCCCGCTCCACCGCTGTCCCCGACGCTGCTCCCGCTCCACCGCTGTCCCCGCCGCCGCTCCCGATCCACCGCTGTCCCCGGCGCCATGCTCCCGCTCCACCGCTGTCCTCGCCGCCGCTCCCGATCCACCGCTGTCCCCGCCGCTGTCTCCGATCGCCCTGCCGCTGCTCCCGCTCCACCGCTGTCCCCGCCGCCGCTCCCGATCCACCGCTGTCCCCGACGCCATGCTCCCGCTTCACCGCTGTCCCCGCCGCCGCTCCCGATCCACCGCTGTCCCCGCCGCCATGCTCGCCACTGTCCCCGCCGCCGTCGCACCCACCTTTTTCAGCCGCTGCTGCCCCCGAATCGGCCCCCACTGTTCCCGATCGGCGGCCGCCGCCGCCTCCTTCATCGGCTGCCCCTTCTCCATCGCCACACCTCCTATCCCTCCATGTGCTGCAAGCCACCCTCCTCCCACGTGGGGGGAGGGTGGCTTGCAGCACATGTGGGGGGAGGGTGGCTGGCTTGCAGCACATGTGGGGAGAGGGTGGCTGGCTTGCAGCACATGTGGGGGGAGGGTGGCTGGCTTGCAGCACATGTGGGGAGAGGGTGGCTGGCTTGCAGCACATGTGGGGGGAGGGTGGCTGGCTTGCAGCACATGTGGGGGAGGGTGGCTGGCTTGCAGCACATGTGGGGGGGGGTGGCTGGCTTGCAGCACATGTGGGGGGAGGGTGGCTGGCTTGCAGCACATGTGCTGCAAGCCACCCTCCCCCCACATGTGCTGCAAGCCACCCTCCCCCCACATGTGCTGCAAGCCACCCTTCCCCCACATGTGCTGCAAGCCAGCCACCCTCCCCCCACATGTGCTGCAAGCCACCCTCCCCCTACATGTGCTGCAAGCCACCCTCCCCCTACATGTGCTGCAAGCCACCCTCCCCCCGGGGCCCCCCCTCCTCCATGTGCCATCTCTCTCTCCCATCAGACTCTGCCCCACTCCCCGATCTGCTGCCTGCTCTCTCCCATTTTCTATCTACTGCCCCCTCTCACCCTCCTCGATCTGTTGCCTCCTTCATCTGCTGCCTCTTCTGTCTGCTGTGATCCTGCTGCCTAGATCCATCCTGTAAGGTAGGTATCCCCATCTCACCTCCCCCCCCCCCATCCTCTGCCGCTCCTCCATCCGCTGCGCCATTTCCCATCCATCCGCTGCGCCATTTCCCATCATCCATCCTCTGCGCCCTTTCCCATCCTCTGCCGCTCCTCCACCCGCTGCGCCCTTTCCCATCTTCCATCCGCTGCGCCCTTTCTCATCTGCCGCCCCGCCCTCTCGCATCGCATTATCCAGCGCAGTTGCTCGCTTCCAGACTGCAGTGGATGATGCGATGCGAGACTCGTGCATTGCTCTCACGTTTGGCACTGGTCTTAGTAGCAGGCGCTCATTTTTTTTTTTATTTTTTTTTTTTACTGATGTCTGTATTTTTTATTTCGCCAAACTAATTTTTTTTGTATGGGCGGGGTCTAGTTTCCAAAATGGGATCACATGTGGGGGAGCTCCATTGTTTAGGCACCTCAGGGGGTCTCCAAATGAAACATGGCGTCTGCTAATAATTCCAATCAATTTTACTGTGAAATGGCGCTCCTTCTCTTCTGAGCCCCGCCGTACGCCCAAACAATTGATTTCCACCACATATGAGGTATCGTCGTACTCAGGAGAAATTGCACAATACATTTTATAGTGCATTTTTTCCTGATACCCTTGTGGAAAAAAAAGCTACCTGTTTGAAAAAACAATTTTGTGGTAAAAAAAAGAATAAAATATTTTCACGGCTGAACATTACAAACGTTTGTGAAGCCTCCAGGGGTTCAAAGTGCTCACTAAACAGCTAGATAAATTCCATGAGGGGTCTAGTTTCCAAAATGGGGTCAATTGTGGGGGAGCTCCATTGTTTAGGCACTTCAGGGGGGTCTCCAAACGCAACATGGCGTCCGCTAATAATTCCAACCAATTTTGCTGTGAAATGGCACTCCTTGCCTTCCGAGTCCTGCCGTGCGCCCAAACATTTGATTTCCACCACATATGGGGTATCTGCGTACTCAGGAGAAAATGCACAATACATTTTATGGTGCATTTTTTCCTGATACCCTTGTGATAAAAAAGCTACCTGGTTGAAGCAACAGTTTTGTGGTAAAAAAAATTTTTTTTCTTTTCACGGCTCAACGTTATAAACGTCTGTGAAGCCCCCAGGGGTTCAAAGTGCACATCAAACATCTAGAAAAAATATTTGAGGGCTCTAGTTTCCAAAATGGGGTCACTTATGGGGGAGCTCCATTGTTTAGGCACCTCGGGGAGTCTTCAAACCCGACATGGCGTCCGCTAATGAGTGCAGCTAATTTTGCACTCAAAAATTCAAATGGCGCTCCTTGCCTTCCGAGTCCTGCTGTGTGCCCAAACATTTGATTACCACCACATATGGGGTATCTGCGTACTCAGGAGAAAATGCACGATACATTTTATGATGCATTTTTCCTGATACCCTTGTGAAAATACTAATTTTTATGGCTAAAGTAACATTTTTGTGTTAAAAAAGTAAAATTTTCATTTTTTCGTCTACATTGCTTTGGTTGCTGTGAAGCTCCTAAAGGGTTAATAAACTTCTTGGATGTGGTTTTGAGCAGAGTGAGGGGTGCAGATTTTAGAATTGGGTCACTTTTGGGTATTTTCTGTCGCCTAGGTTTCTCAAATCACTCCAAATGTTATGTGGTACCTAAAAAAATTTTTTTTCTAAAATTTTGTTGGAAAAATGAGAAATTGGTGATGAACTTTGAACCCTTCTAACTTCCTAACGGAAATTTTTTTTTTTTCAAAAATTGCGCTGGTGTAAAGTAGACATGTGGGAAATGTTATTTAGTAACTTTTTTGTGTGACATATCTCTCAGATTTATGGGCATAAAATTTAAAATTTTGAAAATTGCAAAATTTTCAAAATTTTCGCCAAATTTCCGAAATTTTCACAAATAAACGCAAAACATATCGGCCTAAATTTACAACTGACATGAAGTACAATATGTCACGAAAAAACAATCTCAGAATCGCCAGGATCCGTTGAACTGTTCCAGAGTTATAACCTGTCAAAGTGACACTGGTCAAAATTGCAAAAAATGGCCGGGTCTTTAAGGTGAAAACAGGCTGGGGGCTGAAGGGGTTAATGTGCTTCTATTTATGCTTGGATTTTCCATTCAAAAACAAAATCACCTAAGGTTTGAATCTGAGGCACGATGTTATGTTTCATTATTAGAATTTGTTTATGCTGTTATACATTTTTATGTATTTTTATATTTGTATATACATACAATTTTTTAATTGTTGATTTTTTTTAATCAACATATGTTGATTGTATGTTTTACTTTTTATTTTTTTCCCTTTGTTTGTATTGATAAATAAAGCAAATTTAAGAGGCATAAAATGTAACTTTTAATCTAGTTATATTAAAAGTTTTTAACCAAGCTAGTAACCCAAAACTCACTGGACTGCTGGTACAACCAGCTTAAAGTGTAATGTCCAGGGAGCCTATGACATATAACAAAATAATCAAAAAAACAAAACATACATAAAGAAAATATTGAGCATGATAATCTCACTCAAGGAAGAGATAGTGGTCCCAATAATGAGTGCCAAAATTTTTTTCAAAATTAACTCAATATAAAAAACCATATAGCGTGAAGTGGTCCTCAAAGGAGGAATCCACCAATATTAAGGCTTATTTACAGAATGAGTTGTAAACGATCTCACCCATTCATCACAGCTTGGGGTAAACGAATCTTCCTCTATGGGTCCTCACAGCATCCAGCTGGCCCTATAATATACCTGAGGAAAACTAATAGTATCTGTTGCCCCCATGACTCAGTGTGCTATGTGAGCTTGGGCTTAGGACCTCTGACCTCCTATGTGTTTCCAGAGTCCCCTGATGATTCTAGAAAGATGAAACGCGTCGGGACGAGGGCCAGGAACATTGTAGGGGCACTAAGAGAGGGTTAGATGTGGTCTGCCCTTGTGAGGGCGGAAGTCATTGGGGCAACAGATACTATTAGTTTCCCTCAGGGATATTATAGGGCCAGCTGGATGCTGTGAGGACCCATAGAGGAAGATTCGTTTACCCCAAGCTGCGATGAATGGGTGAGATCGTTTACAACTCATTCTGTAAATAAGCCTTAATATTGGTGGATTCCTCCTTTGAGGACCACTTCACGCTATATGGTTTTTTATATTGAGTTAATTTTGATAATTTTTTTGGCACTCATTATTGGGACCACTGTCTCTTCCTTGAGTGAGATTATCATGCTCAATATTTTCTTTATGTATGTTTTGTTTTTGTTGATTATTTTGTTATATGTCATAGGCTCCCTGGACATTACACTTTAAGCTGGTTGTACCAGCAGTCCAGTGAGTTTTGGGTTACTAGCTTGGTTAAAAACTTTTAATATAACTAGATTAAAAGTTACATTTTATGCCTCTTAAATTTGCTTTATTTATCTATTTCTAAGTGGTATCCCTCTTTGGAAGATTGCTGTGATCCTTTGTTTGTATAACATGTGTATTGTGTGTTTCTACTGATTAAGTCCACTCCATGCCTGATTAGCTGGAGTGGACTTATTATATAACTTAGGGTAAATTTTCCCATTGGGGTTGACAAAGAACACAGACCATGTTTGAAACGTGTTGCTGTTTCCATGTCTTTCCGGCCCCATTTCATTATATCTTGGTGTATGTCCATGTCCATTTTTTTCTGTATTTTAAATGAATAAAGAATTGCTAAGTTTTTTAAAGACAATTCGGAAGCTGGATCTCTTCTTCTCAGGCCCCAAAGAAAATGGACACCCTCAAAAGAAAGCAGAACCCCCCCAGACCAGACCCCAAACAATTACAATTGGCACATACCGATGGTGGATGGGCTCTTACACACAGATCTGCGTCACTGTTAGATCCCTCACCGTTACAGCTGCATTGCACCGCACAGCTGTGTATACAGTGACAGAGAAGGCAGAGGCAGTAATAAACCATCTCTGCCTTATGTAGAGATGGATGGATTTATTCTCCGTTGCTACATGTTTGCGTATAGATGCACTGCTATGTAATGACATTGTAGAACATCACTGCAAAGTAGGAGTCAGATGATGTAAGCTCCAGGGAGGACTGGTAGGCCCAGGAGGTGAATCCACCGGACCGTGCACCCCACCGGAGGCCTAGGTACACGGTAGCCGGAGCACTAGCGTGGCCGGGACGGGGACAGCGTCCCACAGGGGAGGGGTGGAACAAAGTCACTGGGGTCACGGAGTTCCTTAGGACAATACGGAATACTGGTACAGGTGCCGGGTAGTAATGGCAAGCAGTAGTACAGGTAACGGAACAAGGCCAAGGGGACCTGGGCACCTAGCTTTGAAGACTAAGCTTCAAGACACGTTGATCAGGCCCCGCCCACATGGAAAGGCCAGTCTTGTATACCCAGCACAGCCCTATGTCATATCCTGCTTCAGGTGTGCTGGGCCTATAAGACCAGGAGAGTGGGCGCGGCCCGGTCCTAAACAGAAACATGTGGCTAAGACTCAGTGTCAGGCTATTTGCGCACGTTGCGTACAGTTCACTGCAGAAATTTCTGCAGCGATCTGAAGAGCACATGTGCGCTTTAAATCGCTGCAGAAATGTCCATTGTGAAGCCGATTCCATGCGCTCTGCCTGCAGCTCCTGCCATAGACAGAGCAGGAGCTTCCGGCAAAGCGCACGGAAGAAGTGACATGTCACTTCTTAGAACACAGCGCTTCGGCAATAGCCGAAGCGCTGCGCTCTAAAACGCCACGTGCATATGGCCCGTGCACATGGCCCCTACACAATCTCCGTAGACTGTGCAGGGGACGCAGGACGCATGCAGTTACGCTGCGCTACAAAGCGCAGCGTAACTGCATGTATTTGCGCAACGTGCGCACATAGCCTCAGACTCATAAGACCAGGAGCAGGATACAGGAGAGCACGAGCGGGAGCGGCAGCCATGACCGGTGGATACGTGGACTGGATCAGTGGTTAAGGAGCGGTGCCGGGTTGGTGTGACCGGATCAGTGGGTAAGGAGTGGTGCTGGGACACCGGGAGCGTGACAGATGACCCGGATGTTTAAAGTCTACGAGCTCCGAAACCAGTTAAGAATATCTAAACTCTTTTATTTACATAATTTTTCTAGTTTAAAAGGGAAATATAATATGGGCACATTTTTCAATTGTGTTAATTTTCACTATTTTGCTGCCTTCATACAAGAAATGGGAGGTAAATTGTGTGTGTCACCCAGTGCACAGATCTGTACACCATCTGTGAGCTCTGTGACCCTCGTATTAGAGAGACCCCGCTACGGTCACACTTGTCTCCGTGATCTGATTTCCATACAAGCGCTCTCACTGTGCCGTATCACTAGAGTCTTGAGATGGGGAAACCGATTTGCAGGACCCCGATGCAGAGGCCAGGTCAGTAATCCACGGGGGCTGAACAGGAGCCATGTGAGCATTTTCTTTTCTTCTTAAAATAAATAACAGAAAGAAATCGCACAGGCCCCATATGAATCAACGCTGGGCCCCTCTGCGTCCGTTAGAAACAAGAATACATCAAATCCTAATTCCATTGCCCTATTCTTAACTGAAAAACTCAGAAATGTTTAGTTTTTGCTCTTTCCTATTCTCCTTCTCTTATTCCGGGAGCAATTGTCCTTTTTTTTTTTCAATCCACATTGCTGTATGAAATTTTTTTTTTGAAGATGACTCATAGTTTTTCATTTTACCATAAAATGTACTGGAAATTAAGTAAAAATTCAAAGTACGGTGAAATGGTGAAAAAAAAAATAATTCCACCATTGTTTTTACTACATTCATTGTGTGCTGAAAGTGAGCGGTCAGCGTGATTCTCCAGGTCAGTGTGATTACAGCAATATCAGACTTGTATATTTTATTATTTAGCGGTGGCTAGAGATGAGCGGATGTTCGGCTTCTCCTGATCCAGCTGAGCTTTTGTAAAGATCGGTTCTGGACTTAGACTTAACCTGAACTTTATTTGAAGTCATTAGTTGGGCAGGTCATGTCTCCACCCACATGCAGCCATAATCACATCACTTCCGGCGGATAGTGGATTTTTTCTATTTATTTTTTTGTTTGTGCACACTACATCCAATCACGTTGTTGTTACTCCCAGTGTGAGCCGATCAAACGCTGCAAGCGGCTTATACTGGGCTGAGCACCGAGCGTACCCAAGCACCGCGATCCTCGCGAGAGTAGTTTATATACGTAAAGCATCCGAACTCCGAACATGACTATTGTTTTCTGGGGTTCTGATTTTGTATCACAACTTCAGGTTCGCTCATCTCCAGTGGTGAATAAAAATCACTTTTGTAAACTTGTAACTTGTATTTTTTCTTGATGAGCCGACATTTTCATTGATACCATTCTGGATGCAATATGGATAACTGATCACTTTTCATTGTATTTATATTGCTATAAAAATAATGTGCTACTTTTATCGGTTGGTTTCACTACTTACATAGCACGTTTCATATTGAATTTTTTTTTTCTACCCAAATGATATCTTACCTCCATTAATTTTACATATGGGTTCATCTCCTTCCCATTCAGGTCCTTATAATATCGGATCCTCTCAGTGATTTTATTCTGTTTTAAGAAAATTTTCTATCAAGGATGGATATGGACAGGGACAAGATAGCGGAGAGGATATTACACCTCACCCTAGAGATCCTCTTCTGGCTTACTGGAGAGGTGAGAGATTCTGATGACGTCACATTACATCATTCTTATCTATGGGAATAACAGATGGACAGAACTGGAGAGGTGAGGACTCTGGAAATGTCTGTAGTGAGATTTATTACTGTGTCTCTCCATAACCAGGATTACACAGTAGTGAAGAAGACCTCTAGTGAGCGCTGTCAGGCCCCTGTAGCTGAGGGATGGGGAAGACCCCTGAGCCCAATCACGGGGCCTCCACCTCACCCCCCGATACATGAGGACATCAATGACCAGAAGATCCTAGAACTCACCTACAAGATGATTGAGCTTCTGACTGGAGAGGTGACACTGCTGGGAATGCTGGGACATTATACAGTAACGCTATGAAGGGATCGGGGGTGACGGTATCATTGTATGTGTCAGGTTCCAATAACGTGTCAGGACGTCACCGTCTATTTCTCCATGGAGGAGTGGGAGTATTTAGAAGGACACAAAGATCTGTACAAGGATGTCATGATGGACGTTCCCCAGCCCCTCACATCACCAGGTAATAGACAGGACTAAATACACACGGCCTATAATTATCTGTATGTAAGGAATGAATTCAGTCCCTGTATGTGTCTCCTCCAGGTGTATCCAGTAAGAGGACAACACCAGAGAGATGTCCCCGTCCTCTTTTCCCACAGGACTGTAAACAAGAAGATCCCGATGTTCCTCAGGATGTGTTTCCTCCAGTTCTATCCAGTAAAAGATATCTACTCATGTACTTTCTGCACTAATTTTGTGTTTACATTTTTAGACTTTTTGCTTTGGTTTTTCAGCTGTATTTTCTTTGCTTCTGCTTCTTCTGCTGTTTGTTTCCAGTGCCATCTCTATGTCATTATGAAGGCAACTCAAAGATCTGCAGAGGGTTCATGTATACCCTGTTTCCCTGAAAATATGATCTACCCCCAAAATAAGCCATAGCACGATTTTATGGGATTTGTGGAGAATACTTGAAATATAAGCCCTACTCCAAAAATAAGGCCTAGTTACAGTCAGGGCCAGCATTGGGAGGAGTCAAATTCACAATTTCTCAGGAACCCAACTCTCTTAGGGTCCCCACCAGGTGTATTCTAAGGTTGATTGTTTAAGGACCTTTTATGATTGCAAAGTAATTTGACATGATGGAAGCAAAGGCCTCTTAATTACAGAAGTCTAAATGAACTGAACAGACAACAGGCTGGCATACAGGACTGGCATTAGGGGAAAGGAAGTGGAAACTGAGTAGTTTCACAGGGCCCCCATTCTCCTTTTATTTGTATGCCAATCATAGGACTGCTTAATGACATGTTTGACAATGTCTTTCATCACATGCTGTAGAGGAGAAAGTATCATTTGCTCCCGTTCTGTATATGCTGGCTGGACTATTTCATTAATGCCAGTTATAGGTTACCTATACTGATCTGGTGAGATTTTGTGATCCAGACTTACAGGTGGTTGTTGTGCATTATTGCTGTGAACTGTTGTGGTGTTAACTCTTGTTGTCTTTTTGTTGCTACCTTCCTCCTCTTGCTTTTGTCCTTAGTCTGTCACTGTTTATTTCTATGAGTTTGCAATTTGTCCCATCTGTCTTAATCTGTGTTTCCATCATACTCCTGTCCCTTTTTTCCCAAGGGGATCACAGAATAAATCTGATCAGGAAGACAGTAATGCACGGGACTCCGGCATCTCCATCTTCAGGGGTAATCCAGAGGTTAGGAATACCTTAGGGTCCCCTAGTGTGAGGGACAGTATAGGAGCCCCCTGTCCCTCATTATCCTGCAATCACATTGTGACAATCCATCAGATTATTTACTGTAACACATTCCAGAGAACTGGTGCTAGGAATGGGAGATCCGAAGTAACGAAGATGTAATTCTTAGATGTCAAAATTAGATAGCAGATTCAGAATACATTTTTTTCCTAATTTAATTTCTTATATTATGGTTTAAAAAAAATAAATGTATTTTCAAGATATCATTATAAAATAATAACATTGTGTTTATTTTTAGCAGATGACTCTATTGGGAGTTCGGATGTAAATCTGATATCTTCAGAATTTAAAACAGATGATCAAAGTATGATACATATGAAGAGCATGCTGTTGTCCCAGATATACCTCCAGTCCTTTCTCGGAAAGCTTTAACAACTGATCTTTTCAAACCAGTCCAAAATTCCGATTTTTCACAGAATTGTAAGCAAAATGAAAGTTACAGAAGGGATGTGGAACATGAAACAGCTCAAACAAGGGAGAAGCCATTTTCATGTTCAGAGTGTGGGAAATGTTTTATTCGGAAATCTGAATTTGTTGAGCATCAAAGATCTCACACAGGGGAGAAGCCATTTTCATGTTCAGAGTGTAGGAAATGTTTTATTCAGAAATCAGAACTTGTTGCTCATCAAAGGTCTCACACAGGGGAGAAGCCATTTTCATGTTCAGAGTGTGGGAAATGTTTTATTCGGAAATCTGAATTTGTTGAGCATCAAAGATCTCACACAGGGGAGAAGCCATTTTCATGTTCAGAGTGTGGGAAATGTTTTATTCGGAAATCAAATCTTGTTGTGCATCAAAGACCTCACACAGGGGAGAAGCCATTTTCATGTTTAGAGTGTAGGAAATGTTTTATTCGGAAATCAGAACTTGTTGCGCATCAAAGGTCTCACACAGGGGAGAAACCATATTCATGTTCAGAGTGTGGGAAATGTTTTATTCGGAAATCAAATCTTGTTTGGCATCAAAGATTTCACACAGGGGAAAAGCCATTTTTATGTTCAGAGTGTGGGAAATGTTTTATTCAGAAATCAGACCTTGTTAGACATCAGAAAATTCACACAGGGGAGAAGCCATATTCATATTCAGAGTGTGGGAAATGTTTTATTCGGAAATCAAATCTTGTTGGACATCAAAGATCTCACACCGGGGAGAAGCAATTTTCTTGCCTGGAAGGTGGTAAATGTTTTACTAGGAAATCAACTCTTGTTGACCATGGAGAACTTCACACAGGGGATAAACCATTTTTATGTTCTGAATGTGGAAAATGTTATTCTCAGAAATCAGAACTCGTTAAACATCTGAAGAAGCCGCACAGGGAAGGAACTTTTTTCATGTTGTGAATATTTGAAATGTTTAACTGGTAAATCAAGTCTTGTCGACCATGAGAAAACACACACAGTAGAGGAGCCATTCTTGCCTTTGAAATTTGGCAAATGTTTTTATCATTAATCAGGTCCTCTTATCAGATGAGTCACATGGGAGAAGCCATCATGATGTATCGTGAGTCAAAGGTTTTTATCCAAAAATTAATTGCTCAAGTAAGAATTGGTCATGGAAAGCACCATTTTCTTTCTTTTTAAACTTACTGTATTATTATGACCATAAGAGACACCTAGGTTTTAGAGAAGGAAAATAGGAAAAAGATTTGAAGCAAAAAATGTAGTCATGATACACTGTTATGTGGGGGGGGGGGATCTGCTGCTGTCACTTTTATAGTGATAATATCCCCCAATTCTGTACTAATGTCCCCCATCCTGGGCCCTTTCCAGTTATATGTGTCGATCATGCTGGTGTATATGTCTTTCATCCTGGTATATATATTCCCCATCTTTGTCCCATCATGGTAAATATAGCTTGCATCCTGGTATATATAGCCCTCATCCTGGTATATATGGCTCTCATCCTGGTACACAATCTTCATCCTGGGCCCTTTCTGGAATATATAGCCCTTATCCTGGTATATATGGAATATATAATCCCCATCTTGGTATTTACAGGTGAAATGGGCCCCCTTACCTCTTGGGCCGCATGTTCCACCAATGATATGTCTTTCCCTGCCATTATCCTGGTATATATGTCCCTCATCATACTGCAGACATAAAAAATGGTTATACACACCATCCCTCTGCTCCCCCAGTGTGTGGTGTTGTCTTTGATCCTGGCAAGTGAATTCAGTGTGTAAGTGACGCATTGCATGACGTCACTGCCATGCACCTGCAGTTACATGCGGACATCAGCTGCCGGAATATTCACTGCTCCCATACACCCGAGATTATGGGCTTGTGAAGCAGTGACTATTCATTCTCTATTAGAGATCATCCAGCCGCAGCAGTAAGTTGGCAGCTGGGTGATCATGTGTGCCCATCATTAAAGAGAAGGAATAGTCACTGCTCCCCACACCCATAATTTCTCCCACTCCTCAATGGCAGCTTCAGTGCCTAGAGGTAGATGGCATTATGAGAGTGAGCAGCAGTGAATATTCACTTTCGTTATAAGTGGGCACAGTGTTAGCCCTGACTCTGGTTCCTGCCTCCTGTGACCCACTTGTCCACTGCCACCCCTCCAGCAGGAGCACTCGGACTATGAGACAACCCCCCCCCCCCTTTTCATTTTTTTTTGGGGGGGAGGGGGGAGAATGTGTCTTACAGTCTGAAAAATACTATAATTGGTTAATAGTAAAAGTAAAAAAGTACAATAGTCAAAATCACATATCATAAAAGGGCACAAATTGTTGTGAATCTGTCTGACCATTTCAGGCACCACCCTCTTTCACTAAACTCTTCTGACAATTTTTAGAAGTGTCCCTAATGTCCCCCGAAAGAAACTTCCAGGTTGTGAGATCCCAGAGCCCTCAGCGATCACTCTCACAGTAAAAGAGTGAGCTCTACGACCCCAGCTCTGCGGCATCCTTCTTAAGCAGTTCAGTAAAATCTTAAAGTATGTGACCGCGCTGGATTAGTTGAGAGCAATGTCTCGTGCTTAGAGCAGCCGCAGAGATTTGTGTGATCCCGCTCTGCACACTGAGATCCCACAAAATGGAAATTCAGGCTTAACTCTGCTAGTAAGTTGTTCATTTCGAGAGCCTTTAGGAACATTTGTGAAAGGTTTTGATACTGGATTATATTTAGATTATTCACTAATCTCAGGTTGCCCACTGCTTTATTTACTAAAAAGCGCAGCCCCAGATTGGAGATAGGAACTCTGAAGTATATCACATTGTATATAATTGCATTTCAAAACTTGTTTTGTTAATAAATGCTTGTAAATATATATTTTTCATGCCTACCTAGAAGGTCGACAGCAGCTGGGGAAGCAGGATGTCTCCAAACTTTTTGTAAATCTCTGTGGGGATCCCATCTGAACCCGGTGACTTATTATTGGGCATGGAGGACACTGCTAAATGCAACTCTTCCAGTGTGAGTGGACTGTTTAGGTATACCCTGTCCCCATCTGAAAATGAGGGCAGGGGGATGTCTTTCAGGTAAGAAGCTATCTGTTCCCTATCATATTGCAGTTTAGTACTGTAAAGTTGTTCGTAGAATTCAGAGAAGGTAGCCAAAATTTGGTCAGGTTGATTGACTATGGTCCCGGTTTTGTCCCTTAGCGCCCCCACAAATGTGTTCCCCCTTTGTGCTTTAGCAATCACCGCTAATAAATAACCCGCTTTTTCGCTCTTTTCAAAGAATCTCTGTTATGAAAAAAGTCTTTTGTTAGTGGCCCGTTCCTTAATGTGAGAATCATATGCTTCTTGTGCCCCCCTACATTCCAGTAAGTCCCGTATCCCCTGACAGAATGTACTTCTGTTCTGTCGTCTGGACCCGTTCTTTAAGAAAAATTTCAAATTGTGCCGACTTAATTTTAGATCTACTGACCCCCTGTATCAGTGATCCCCTCAAACAGGCCTTCATGGCATCCCAAACAGTGTTAAGCAACATCTCCCCAGTACAGTTGTCCTGAAAATAGTATTCAAGGGCTAGTTCAACCGGGCCCACATCTATAATCTGTAGCCAAAAAGGAATAAAGGACCACAAGCTACCGGTATGATCAAGCTTGGGTAAAATATTAAGTCGTGTCAACAGTGGGGAATGGTCTGATAAACCTCTAGGAAGGTACTCTGTGTTTTCCACCTTTGGTAGTATACCCTCCGAGCCCAAGATCAGGTCTATTCTGGACAGACTGTTGTGTGTTTTGGAATAGCATGAAAATCGCTTGATTCCAGGGTTTCTGATTCTCCACAGATCTGAAAGTGCCAGTTCAGCCACCGTGTCCCCAAATTTGGAGTTAGGATAGTGTTCTGAGTACCCGCATTGTGTTTGTCCCAATATGGGTGAATGATGTTGTTGAAATCCCTCGTGCACACCACCTGTACATTGGGGGTCTTGCTAATCATTTCCGCAATTTTGTTTATAACAGTATTATTATATGGAGGCGGTATATAAACTGTTATCAGAAGGAGCTCCTTGTTAAATATTTTACAGTGCATGCAAATGAATCTACCTTCCTGATCTACTGTGGATGAAATGAGCTCAAATGGGATTGCTCTGTGGACTTAGGCGGGCTTTGCACACTGCGACATCGCAGGTGCGATGTCGGTGGGGTCAAATTGAAAATGACGCACTTCCGGCATCGCACGCGACATCGCAGTTTGTAAAGCCTAGATGATACGATTAACGAGCGCAAAAGCGTCGTTATCGTATCATCGGTGCAGCGTCGGCGTAATCCATGATTACGCTGACGCGACGGTCCGATGTTGTTCCTCGCTCCTGCGGCAGCACACATCACTGTGTGTGAAGCCGCAGGAGCGAGGAACATCTCCTACTGGCCTCACTGCGGCTTCCGTAGGATATGCGGAAGGAAAGAGATGGGCAGGATGTTTACATCCTGCTCATCTCCGCCCCTCCTCTCCGACAGTGACGCCGCACGACCCGCCCCCTTAACAGGGAGGCGGGCCGCCGGCCACAGGGACGTCGCACGGCAGGTGAGTGTGTGTGTGAAGCTGGCGTAGCGATAATTTTCGCTACGCCAGCTATCACCACATATCGCTGCTGCGACGGGGGCGGGCACTATCGCACTCGGCATCGCAGCATCGGGCTGCGATGTCGCAGTGTGCAAAGCCCGCCTAAGATACTGACACCTCTGGAATGAGCTGTGTAGGTTGAGTGGAAACAATGGCCCACCAATGAGCAATTCATGTATGCTATTTTGTCGCCCTCCAAATGTGTTTCCTGTAGGCAGATGATTGCTGGAAAGTGGGATTTGACCTGTTCCATTACTGCTACCCTTTTTGTGGTGTCCCCCAAGCCACAGACATTCCAAGAAAGAATGTTAATCCTACCCGCCATCCTGGTGGTATGCGTATGTAGTGCAGGCAGTCACACCCGGCAAAGAGTTCCAACCCTCCTCCACCTTCCTGAACCACATGAGAACCATTAACAGACATAAATATAAAAGCATCATTAAAGCTGCCGAAATATTCCCCCCCTCCATCCTACCCCCCCTTCCCCCACATCTAACAGTTGTCCCACAACATAAACATTGAAACTGAGGCACCAGTCCATCCTGCAGCCGAAACAAGAGAGACAATAAAATTCCCGCTACCCAAAATGGTTTAAGGCAAGAAAAAAAAAACCTGAGAACAATGAAAAATGCAGGGAAGTGAGAAAACCAAAAACCGTCTCTGGAAGTGAAAAAGGGAAAGAAAGGAAACCCAAACTCCTCTTCCAGGGAGTTCTGATGGAACCAATCAATGGGTATCATAATAATTTTATCCACTGGGCCAATCCTATGGAATCACAGCAGACAGTCGAGTATTCATCACCCATAAAGTCCTTAAAGGGTTACATATCAACGTTGTGGACTTTGCCTG
Organism: Anomaloglossus baeobatrachus; assembly: GCF_048569485.1. Classification (NCBI taxonomy): domain Eukaryota; kingdom Metazoa; phylum Chordata; class Amphibia; order Anura; family Aromobatidae; genus Anomaloglossus; species Anomaloglossus baeobatrachus. The sequence continues at coordinate 550,653 of NW_027441809.1, read as the reverse complement.
AGCCATTGCTCATTGATGTCGAGCCATCTGAGAGCATCTTTAGGATTTTCAAAAAAGAATGTCTCTTGAAGTGCAGCCACCCTGAGCCTCGCTGGGTACAGCATGGAGTATGAGACTTGTGCATTTCTCAGGCGTCGTTTGACATTTGTGAATTGAGCTCTTCTTTTTGAAATTTCAACGGAATAATCAGGAAAGAGGGATATTTTATGGCCGTCCACCGTTATGGACCCTTTGTTTCTAGCCGCTCTTAAGATTGCATCCTGGTCTCTATAATGTAGTAGTTTCACCAGGACAGGTCTTGCAGGAGCTCCCGGAGGCAGGGGTCTGGTGGTCACTCTCTGGGCTCTCTCTACAGCATATAGGGGGGATAGGATCTCTGCACCAAATACTTTTTGTAGCCATCTCTCAAAGAATTCTGACGGATTTGTGCCCTCCGCTTTTTCTGGAACCCCTATCAGCCGCACATTGTTTCTCCTCAGTCTATTTTCTAAATCATCTGTCTTGTTAAGTAGACATGCCAGTTGCTGATCATGCCTGTGGGAGTCACTGGTAACCTGGGGCATTTTGTCCTCTAAGTCACTGATTCTCCCCTCTGACGCCGTCATGCAGTCATTCACTTTTTGGAGGCTCTGTTTCACACCTGATAACTCCTCCATGATTTGGCCCATCTGGAAGCTGAGGGATGTCATCATGGAGCCATTTTGAGCTATAGCAGCAAGCACATCTTTCAGAGTGGGCTCAGCACCCTGCAAAGTTGTGGCAGGCTCAGGGGGACATTTATTATGCATGGATGCAGGGGGCTCCAGCTTGTTTTGCAAACCTTGCTGTAATAATAATGAGTCTGCACTAGTTCCTCCTTCCTCCTCCACTGTATTGTGAGGGCTGTGCTGCCTGGAGCTCCGCAGTTCAGCTCCTTCATCCCTGTGTACCGTGGGAGCCCTGCGTTCTGTGCCCTTGGCGTACTCAGACAGTTTTTCAGCAGCGTGCATGGCTGCAGCTCTCCCTGCTTTGGAGGCTGGTGTCTGTGTCCCACCACCATTTTGTGCAGTACCTTCCATTCCTGCCGCCACCTCCTTCTGCCTCCTGCTCGTCCCCCTGGCCATGTAACCACCGACCAGGCTGTGCAGTAAGTGCAGGGTGGTCTCTGGTTTCTGTACGGATGATTTTTGTCCTCTCCACGGCCCAGTGGAAGTCAGGATAATCGGCAGTTCCAGGAGCTCTCCCTCTTAGTTCCTCTCACATCTCCAGCCAGGCCACACCCCACACCCCCCACTATTAACCTGTAAGTGAAAGAAAATAAACACATACACCCAAAAAAAATCCTTTATTTGGAATAAAAGACAATAAACACCCTCTTTTACCACTTTATTAATCCCCCAAATAGGGTGAGGTATTCCTGCTCGGCGACAGGTGTAGAACCCATATAGGGTTGGTGAGGGGCAGTGAGGGTGAGCTGTATTGTCACTTCCCTCTTTCCCTAGTGATAGGGCATTCTTTTCCCCTTCCCTTTGTATTGTACTGTACGGCTGGTATAGCTTCTATCCCCAGCTGTGACAGGGGAGAAGTGAATCGCATTCTGCATCCTAAATATGTGGAAGTTGTTAAGATGCTCTGGTCCCATTTTATCAAAGCTTCTATGCCAAAAAAATGGCACAAAAGCTTTGAAAAGTCACAAAAATTTGTATCAATTCATAGTTGTGCCAAATTTTGGTGGCTTTTGCCATTTTCACTCTAATATTGGCAGGGTTTGAGTGGGACGGGGACGTGACACCACAGCTCCTTAAATTCATGACGAGTTGTGGTGTTCCCTATGCCAGAAATTTCACTCCTGAAGGGAGTAATATTTCTAGCATGACACTAGCAGGGACACATGCCACTCGTCAAACGCTCCAGATTCCAGACGATGCATGCACCACTTCATGAATCAGGAGTGGCCCCCGCATAAATTGGGCCCTTTATATTATAAAAACGATCCCTTTTACAAAAGATAATTGTTGTAATAAAAAAATTGAAGGATTTTATCTGTCTAATATCCAAAGGGATTGGGTTTTTTTGTGGGGCTAACCACAAATAGAGAAAAGCGGACCCGTTGAAGTTCGGGTTTGGCTTTTTCAGTCGGACCTTAAATAAAGTTCAGTTTGGGAACTGGACTGGTCCTAAACCCCATTGGAAGTCACTGATTGGGCAGTTCGGGTCTCCGCCCACATGCATCCAGCCATTAACAGAGTATTTATTACCGGGGAAGGGAGGGCAGGTTTTTTCCTTGTACACAATACCTCCTATAACAATGTTTTTACCTCCCCGTGAAAGCCATTCACACACTGCAAGCGGCTCACACTGGGCTGAGCACTGAGTGTACTCGAGCACACCGATGCTAGATCGAGTGGTTAGGATACATAAAGCACAAAAACTCCGAACTCTAAGGCTATGTGCACATGTGGCGTACTGTCACTGCAGAAATTTCTGCAGCGATCTGAACAGCACACGTGCGCTTCAAATCGCTGCAGAAAATGTCCGTAGTGAAAAAAAAAAATAGACAGAGTCTGCCATAGACAGAGCAGGAGCTGCCGGCAAAGCGCACGGAAGAAGTGACATGTCACTTCTTAGAACGCGCGCTTCGGGCAGCAGCCGAATCGCTGCGTTCTAAGACGCCACGTGCGCACGGCTCCTGCATAATCTTCATAGATTATGCAGGGCACGCATGCAGTTACGCTGCGCTACATAGCGCAGCGTAACTGCATGTAATTACGCAAAGTGCGCACATAGCCTAACACTGATTTTTTTTTTTACAAATCTGTATTTGGTACAAACACCTAACTTTACTATTCAGGTTCACTCATCTCTGTCCACAAACCTTTATTACAGTTTAGATTATGGGTGTAGAAGAGACCAGAACTGAAAGGGGCCTATCTCTTGATGAAGAGCAAGTAACATTTATGATACCTATGCTGGGATTTTGTGAATTTAATGGGATTCGGTCACTAACTGTTTACTACTTAATTAAAAATCAGAATAAAGGTCCAGTCACACTAAGCAACTTACCAGCGATCCCAACAACGATAGGGATCGCTGGTAAGTTGCTAGGAGGTTGCTGGTGAGATGTCACACTGCAACGCTCCAGCGATCCCACCAGCAACCTGACCTGGCAGGGATCGCTGGAGCGTGGCTACACAAGTTGCTGGTGAGCTCACCAGCAACCAGTGACAAGCCCCCAGCGCCGCGTGGAAGATGCTGCGCTTGGTAACTAAGGTAAATATCGGGTAACCAACCCGATATTTACCTTGGTTACCACCGCACAGAGCTACACGTGCAGAGAGCAGGGAGCAGCGCACACTGAGCGCTGGCTCCCTGCTCTCCTAGTTACAGCACACATCAGGTTAATTACACGATGTGTGCTGCAGCTAAATGTGCACAGAGCAGGGAGCAGCGCACACTGCTTAGCGCTGGCTCCTTGCTCTCCTAGTTACAGCACACATGGGGTTAATTACTCGATGTGTCCTGCAGCTACATGTGCACAGAGCAGGGAGCAGCGCACAATGCTTAGCGCTGGCTCCCTGCTCTCCTAGTTACAGCACACATGGGGTTAATTTCCCGATGTGTGCTGCAGCTAAATGTGCACAGAGCAGGGAGCAGCGCACACTGCTTAGCGCTGGCTCCTTGCTCTCCTAGTTACAGCACACATCGGGTTAATTAACCCAATGTGTCCTGCAGCTACATGTGCACACAGCAGGAGCCGGCAGCACAGGCAGTGAGAGCGGCGGAGGCTGGTATCAAAGGTAAATATCGGGTAACCAAGGACAGGGCTTCTTGGTTACCCGATGTTTACATTGGTTACCAGCCTCCACAGAAGCCGGCTCCCTGCTGCCTGCACATTTAGTTGTTGCTGTCTCGCTGTCACACACAGCGATCTGTGCTTCACAGCGGGACAGCAACAACTAAAAAATGGCCCAGGACATTCAGCAACAACCAACGACCTCACAGCAGGGGCCAGGTTGTTGCTGGATGTCACACACAGCAACATCGCTAGCAACGTCACAAAAGTTGTTCGTTAGCAGCGATGTTGCTAGCGATGTTGCTTAGTGTGACGGGGCCTTAAAGGATACACAGAGATAACAAACAAGGCAAACAACAAACAACTTATTTCTAGACGACTCAGTAAAAAGTTCAGTAAAGAGCAACAACGATCCTACTGATGCGTGCAAGCCACCTGCTTGCATCCGGACCTTGTGAAGGAACTGAATATCACCAGCACAAGTCCAGGGAACATGACAGTATTTAAACCCAAAAGAAAATACAGATTATTAGCAACTGAAGGGAATAAGAGTTCCCTTAGGTCCTAATGGGAAAAGGATGAAAACCCAACATAGGAGATACCTAGTACAATGAATACTGATAGCAGGAAAAATAGAAAGTCAGGGAGCATTTTACGCAGCCAAACGCTGTGACAGAGAGGGACTCTGAAGTCTCATTTACTGGGCTGATTTCTGCAGTTTTAATAAAATCACTGTATTATCACTGGGGGATTATCACTAGAGAACTAGTAAACTTCTACCATGTATCGTCAATCTCCATTAGCTCTGTATACCCCTGCCTCACCCATGATTGGCAGCTTTCTGTCTTTGCTTATTGTACACAGCAGCCAATCAGTGGTGTGGGTGGGGTTATACACAGCAGCATTTTGAGAACTGGTAGATCTTAAGCAGATAAAACTGATGTTTATCAGAACTTCAGCAAGCAGCCAAGTAAGTGACACATTGCTGGAATCAGGGTCTCTGCCCCTACATCATGCTGTTCTGAGATAAGATAGCAAAACCCAGTGACAAATTCCATTTAAATGATTGCCAGATAAACATCTATTTAGCTAAACTAAGGAAAAAAATTTATGGCAACTAAATGACAATAATAATCGTGCTAATTTTTTATTTATTTTCCTGTTAACTTTCAGAAATGTAGTCTATTGTGCTATCTATAATACTCTTGATTTGTCACACAAATACCATAGATAAATACTCCTTATTCATGGACCTTCACACAATCATATGTAAATTAGTCCTTAAATTTCACAATGTATAACGATAAACCCCCAAACAGAAAAACGTTTGATACAAGATGTCACAAAAGAGCACGCTGCTGCCCCCAATTGTCAGGATAATTATGCAACTAAACAACGCTTAACGGAAGAGGCCATGACTGTTGCCGCTACTAGGCCGATTATTGGGGAGCTCACAGTGAGAGTAGAGTGTATATATACAACCTTTTCTATCTCATGGAATATATCTACATCTTGATACAGTCACTGCCAACTCTACAATAACAAAAGGAACTACTGCTAGCTGCCACCACCAATCACTTATACAGGCCAATTGGACATACGTTACCAGTAGCATCTGGCTTCGGGATGCAATATCTAGAGTAAGAGGAATGAAGCTATTAAATTTTAGATAATTAATCTGAAAAGTAGGTGTACCGCCCCGTGCTCAGCGGCCGCCGAGCCTGCTCGGATACGGACTCGCTGGGCGGTGGCTCGAGCGTCTCTGGACCCGGGGGGGGGCCCGTGGTCCACTTCGACCTGAAAGGGGGGCTGGCATTTTTAGGGGGACGTAGGTGTGCGGCCGGAGCCACGTGTGAGTTCGTGACGCCACCCATGGGTTGTGGAGAAGGTGGACACCACCGCTGTAGTTACTGGGCACCCGGGGGAGATGTTGCGCAGCAAGATGTTAACCCCTCCGTGGGTAGGGATGGTGGCCCCGGGACCCGTTGGGGTTTGTTAGGCGGTGCAGGGAGGTGTGCGGCCAGAGGGCACGGTTGTACTCACGATTAGTAACACACACAAGTCTCTGGTAAACCAAGGTGATGGTGGTCGGTGCCCGCAGTCAGCTGCAGTCTGGTCCCCCACCCGGTTTGGTGGTCTCTGCCTTTCTCCTGCACCGTGTTGTATTGGTGGGCTGCCTGCGCTTCAGCGTCAGGAGTCCGCTCCCCGGCTTTGTGGATGTCGGGAAAGCCCTTTGCCCGCAGACGCTGGCCCATGGGATATCCTGCCTGTGAGGTGGCTTTCTATCCCCCTCGTTGGGCTGTTGTCTTCAGTCGGGACTTTAGGTGGGAAAGGACCTATAGTCCTAGCCGCAATCAGTTAATTAACTCAGTCCAGTAGTTTCTGGACCTCGTTTCAGGGTCTGAGTACCCCCCTGTTATGATCCGGAACCATGGAAGACCACCATAAATCATTGGTAAAAGGTGACAAGAGCATTGGCAACTAATCTGGCCGCCATCCCCTTACTAACCATCACAACTAGAAGTAGCCGAGGGGTGAACTAACATCCTGTGCACCACGAACCCAGCCGGAGAACTAGCTATCCTAAAGGAAGGAAAGATGAATAACTTTCTACCTCAGAAAATAGATAAAGAATAGCAAGCCCCCCACATTCAAAGACTGCGGTGATATAGGAAAACACAATACACAGATAGATGATAGGATTAGCAAAGGTGAGGCCCCCACTGACTAAAATAGGAAAGTACAGGAAAGGGGCTGATGGTGGCCAGAGAAAAACCCTACAAAATTCCAAATTCCTGATAGTACAAAAAAGCCCTCAGATCGCACAATCTGCACTCCGTCCTATACCAGGCGCTCTTGTCATACCAATGAACAGAAAACAGGAATCATTACAAATTCAAAAAAGCCACAAACACATGGACTTATAGGAGCAATACTCCAAAAATAACTGCAGGGAGTTCCCAGCTAAGCAACTGAGAGGGAAGATCCCTGCATGCAAATAAAGTGAAAACAACCACAGCAAATGATAAACTCAGATAAGAGCAAGAAGCACAAAGCAACAAATAAAGAACAAAGCAACTTATCTGAGGTAAATGTGGTCTGAAGCAGGCTGGTGAACAAAGAACAACTGACATCCGGCATAGCCTGCTATCAGACCAGGATTTAAATAAGCAGAGAGTTAGCAATGGAAACACCCATTGCTCAACACACCTGGTCTCTGTCCAAACCATTCCTAGCCACAAGAGGGAGCCTCCCAGCAGCCAAAGCATAACTGACATTCACAACACCCCCCTTTGTGCTCCGGTTTACGAGTCGGTTCCCCGGGTCGGTACCGGAGGGCCACTACCCTGTCCCGGTCCACCACGGTTCCACCGAGCCGTCTTCCCGGCTCCTGCAGGCAGAAGCCTAGGTATACCTCCTTGCCAAAGGTGCCCGGACTCCTACCCTGGCATCTGTCACTACGCTGCAGACCTGTTACACAGACCTGCTTCCACTAACAGACTGCTCTCCACTCCACTGCTCTCACTAGACTAGACTGCACTGACTTTTCCCACCTCAGGCTCTCTGAACTCCTTTATGGGCATGGCCAACCGCCTGACTCCGCCCCCTGGTGTGTCCATCAAGCACTGAGCAAGGTGGTGTAGGGTTTTATTGGTTGGCTGATGACACCTTATTAGGGGACAGGTGTTGTGCGGGGCACTAACTGTGACTACCTGGCTGGTCCAGGGCATCACATAGGCAGTGTTCATAAAATATACAAAAGATATTACAAATGGGAACAAAACAATACAGTATATACAATTACATAAAATAAAAGGGAATAACAAAAGAAAATTATTGAACCTGGGTCACAAAAATTGGCTTTAGATTTATGGAGGGAAGGACTCCAATGGAAGCAATCCTACATGGCAATATTCCTTTCATTGAACGAGGATCATAATTGGCATTAGCTTTTTATTAACACAAGTTACACTCACATACTGGTGACTCATAACAGGGCTGGACTTCAGATAACTATAGGATGTATCTAAAGCTGGTGTCACACTAAACGACAGCGACAACGACGTCGCTGTTACGTCACCATTTTTGGTGACGTAACAGCGACCTTGTAAGTCGCTGTTATGATCGCTGCTTAGCTGTCAAACACAGCAGAAGCAGCGATCATAACGTCGCTGTGCTACATGTTCAGAGAGCAGGGAGCCGCGCTTAGCGCTGGCTCCTTGCTCTCCTGCAGCACACATCGGGTTAATTAACCCGATGTGTGCTGCAGCTACATGTCACAGTTCAGAGAGCAGGGAGCCGCGCTTAGCGCTGGCTCCTTGCTCTCCTGCAGCACACATCGGGTTAATTAACCCGATGTGTGCTGCAGCTGCATGTCACAGTTCAGAGAGCAGGGAGCCGCGCGCACTGCTTAGCGCTGGCTCCTTGCTCTCCTTGCTACAGTATACATCGGGTTAATTACCCGATGCATACTGCAGCCACATGTCACAGTGCAGGAGCCGGCACTGGCAGCAAGAGCGGAGGCTGGTAACCAGCGTAAACATCGGGTAACCAGGGAAAGGTCTTCCCTTGGTTACCCGATGTTTACGCTGGTTACAGCTTACTGCAGCTGCCAGTGCCGGCTCCTGATCGCTTCATTTCGTCGCTCTCTCGCTGTCACACACAGCGATGTGTGTGTCACAGCTGGAGAGTGACGACCAAAAAATGAAGCTGGACATTCAGCAACGACCGGCGACCTCACAGCAGGGGCCAGGTCGTTGCTGGATGTCACACACAGCGACAGCGACGGGACGTCGCTGCAACGTCACAGAAAATGGTGACGTAGCAGCGACGTCGTTGTCGTCGTCGTTATGTGTGACACCAGCTTAAGTCTTAGAAAATTATGAGGGTCCCAACTTTCTGATATCTTTGCCCCTGGAGGTCCCAGACGGGAGATATTACAATCATCTTTCCTATCACGATTATATCTATTCATAGATAGGAGACATTGCATAGATATTTTTATCTATCTGGCCGATGTCCAATTGGCAGGACCCCGGCCATCGCCCATAGATGCAGAACGATGCTTTGTGTTCTCCACTATATCACAAATTTACAAATATCCCTTTCCTATCTATTATATTGATGCAGTTCATAAAACCTCAATTCATATTTTCTATAGGGAGAAACAAAGGATTTTAATTTCTTTGCTATTTTTCTGTTCACCTGCTGCTCTTATCTCTACTGGTCATAAATCTGTCCTTTTCTACATTCTTGTGCATTCAAGATGAGATTGGCCTTACATCTGCTAGAGGATTCTTTTTAGTTACCTGTTTAAAAGGAGTAGGTCAGCTGCATAGGGGTCTTGTTGAGTCTTTATGGATTTTATAATTTCTATATGACACTGGACTACATATTGATGTTTTTCCAAAATCAAGCTTTTACCCCTTGAAAGCTAATGTCATTTTTTGGACACTTTCCTCGACTTGGTGCTTGAAGAGTTCAATAAAATTGGAAAAATTTCTATCATGATTCACATATGACTTGTGGAAAGCAATTATGTGTGTTTGTTTTCCTGCTGTCTTTATTCTCCAGGGTTTGGTCTGATGGGAGGAGCCTATTCTGTTGTGCCTCATTCCAGGGGTCATGCTTCCTTATCTTGGAACTGTTTTCCTTGGTACGCTTAGGGTAAGTTCACACAGTGCGTTTTTCAAGGCATTTTTGCGCAGTTTTCGGGTGCGTTTTTGCTCAGAAAACTGCATGACTTTGCTTCCCCAGCAAAGTCTATGAGTTTTCATTTTTGCTGTCTGCACACAGCGTTTTTTTTCAGCTGCGTTTTTGTGGTGCCACAAAAACGCAGCATGTCAATTATTCCTGCGTTTTTCACTGCGGTTTTCATCCATTGAGTGCAATGGGATGTTGAAAGACGCAATGAGAAACGCAAATAGCTGCGTTTTGGTGCGTTTCTAAGACCAAAAACGCAGCTATAAACGCAGGAGGTGGGTAGTAAAGTGACATGTACAGGAAGAGGATTCCTTCTGTCAGTAAACACAGAAGCGTGAATCCTTCCGGTACCGTCACCACCGGTTCCACCTCGAGTCCTGTGCATGTCAGCTGCCGTGTGGCGCCATGTTTGGGCAGGAGGTGGAAGCGGCTGCGAAAACAAAAGTGAACAGTAGAAAAAAAAATGTCATACTCACCTGTCTGCAGACTCCCGGTGCCATGTCTGCTCCCAGCTCCTCTCCCGGTACCGTCGCTCCGGGTGTGTGCAGTCTCCCCGGGCACGTACGATGGATGCAGGACCTGGCGATGGATCACCTGATGCGTCAGCTGATCGTAAGTCTCGGGGTGACGCTGGCGCCCGGCCGGCTTCACCTATCAGCGGATGCCGTCAGGAGACTTCATCAGCTGATTACCGGCAGCTCCTGCAGTGATCGGACGGGATCAGACTCCGCTCCAGGAGCTGCCGGTAATCAGCACATAAGTGAGTATTTTTTTTGGACTTATGTTTTTTGGACCGGCGTTTATACAATCAGCTGCTGTGTCATGCGATTCACATCCTTTAACCTGCCACATCATCTGATCGCTTTGCCTTCCAGCAAACCGATCAGATGATATTGGATCCGGATTGGACGGCGCGGGACCCTTGACCCAGGATTACTGTGGAGGGGGGGGCTCTTTATTTCAATAAAGATGGAGTCGCTAATTGTGTTGTGTTTTATTTCGAATAAAAAATATTTTTCTATGTGTTGTGGGTTTTTTTTTATCTTTACTAGAAATTCATGGTGGCCATGCCTAATATTGGCGTGCCACCATGAATTTCAGGCTTAGGGCCAGCTGATAATATACAGCTAGCCCTAACCCCATTATTACCCAGCGAGCTACCGTCACCAGGGCAGCTGGAAGAGTTGGATAAAGCGCCAGAAGATGGCGCTTCTACGAAAGCGCCATTTTCTGGGGTGGCTGCGGACTGCAATTTACAGCGGGGGTCCCCAGAAAGCATTGGCACCCTGCACTGTGGATTCCAATCCACAGCTGCTTAGTTGTACCCGGCTGGACTCAAAAATTGGGCGAAGCCCACGTCATTTTTTTTTTAAATTATTTCATGAAATTCATGAAATATAAAAAAAGGGGCTTCCCTATATTTTTGGTTCCCAGCCGGGTACAAATAGGCAGCTGGGGTTGGGGGCAGCCGTACCTGCCTGCTGTACCTGGCTAGCATACAAAAATATGGCGAAGCCCACGTCATTTTTTTGGGGGGCAAAAAACTCCTGCATACACTCCTGGATGGAGGATGCTGAGCCTTGTAGTTCTGCAGCTGCTGTCTGCTCTCCTGCATACACTATTGGATGGAGTATGCTGAGCCTTGTAGTTCTGCTCCCCCTGCCTCTCCCTCCAGCATACAGTCCTGTATGGAGCATGCTGAGCCTTGTAGTTCTGCAGCTGTCTGCTCTCCTGCATACTCTAGTGGAGAATGAAGAAGGAAATTACATCAGACCTTTTTTTTTTTAACAATCTTTAATGGCAATGGTCACTGAAAAAAAACCGCAGAAAAACGCAGTGAGCAAAAAAACGCAGCAAAACGCAGCCAAAAAACGCACCAAAACGCGGTAAAAAAGCATGTGTTTTTAAAGACGCTGCGTTTCTGTGCGTTTTTAGCGCTAAAAAACGCACAAAAACGCAGCGTCAAAAAAACGCAGTGTGTGCACATAGGCTTACAGTGATAGTTCCTGCTCTGCAGTGTGCGCCTTTGGTTCCTGTGAGTCTGTTCTGATCCTGCCCACTACCTAGTACTTCTTTCCCTGACCTTTGTCCTTCCCATCTTGTCTTACCTACCTGTCTCCCTAACCCGCTCTCTGCTTTGTTATCCCGTCTCCACTCCCTCTATACTATTTTGTCTTGCTATCTGACTATGGCTCTGCTCCTCTCCAGCTCCTGACGATACCTCCTGGCTTCCCAACCCTCGGCTTTCACTTGACTCCAGCTCCGCTTATCCCTCTGTACCTATGTGACTTTCTGGCACTGACTTTCGGCTTGATCGACCATTCTATTGCATCATTCTGCAGATTCTAGTGACCTCTAGTGGGCTTGCGCCTAACTACACTTAGAAGCACTACATTCTGCCTCAGTACTGGCTCCCCATGGTGGTAGAATCACATTTACACTCCCATATACCCAAAATAGCCTAAATAAAAAAACAAAAAGATGCCCTAAAATCATTATGAAATGATTCAGATATAGTAACTATTAGCAGACAAGAGGGATGGAATAGTCATGCAAAACAGGGATGACTTTAAGGAAGCTCAGATTAATCTCTCTGACCCCATACACTAAGGCGGGCTTTGCACATTGCGACATCGCAAGCCGATGCTGCGATGTCGCACGCGATAGTCCCCGCTCCTGTCGCAGGTACGATATCTTGTGATAGCTGGCGTAGCGATAATTATCGCTACGCCAGCTTCACATGCACTCACCTGCCCTGCGACCGTCGCTCTGGCCGGCGACCCGCCTCCTTCCTAAGGGGGCGGGTCGTGCGGCGTCACAGCGACGTCACACGGCAGGCGGCCAATGGCGGCGGAGGGGCGGAGATGAGCAGGATGTAAACATCCCGCCCACCTCCTTCCTTCCGTATAGACGCTGGCGGCAGGTAAGGAGATGTTCCTCGTTCCTGCGGCTTCACACACAGCGATGTGTGCTGCCGCAGGAACAAGGAACTACATCGTACCTGTCGCGGCACCGGCATTATGGAAAGGCCGGAGCCTGCACCGATGATACGATAACGACGCTTTTGCGCTCGTTCATCGTATCATCTAGGATTTACACACTACGACATTGCAAGTGACGCTGGATGTGCGTCACTTTCGATTTGACCCCACCGACATTGCACCTGCGATGTCGTAGTGTGCAAAGCCGCCCTAAGGGATTACAACTATGGATCCTTTTTCAGCATTTAAAACAAAATATGCTTTCCTCATAACAAGAGGTTTTGAGAAAGGAATCTTAGAGAGAACCAACCACCAGGATTTTGCTATATGTGTTTAAAATATTTGTATAGGATAATTTGAACATAAGGGTATATACAATACAATACAGTACAATACAGTACATTACCATAAAAAAACAATTAAAAGCTTCCAATAACTTAGCTACTTACTCATATTGGACATAAACATTTAACAAATAGGAATCTGAAACATAAGGGAGGTGAGGAAGGGAAAGAGAAAGGTAGGGAAGGAAATCTTTATTAGGGAAGAGGTAAAGAGCACGAAGGAGAGGGAAATCCCTTAAAAAGGGAAAGATGACAAGCATCTAAACATCTACAATTACATTATAATTCAGTTCTTGGCTAAATATTAATGCATAGAGTAAGTAGCGGAGGATTATGTAAAGTCTTGAATATAACTTTCTAAGGCTATGTGCGCACGTTGCGTAAATACATGCAGTTACGCTGCGCTTTGTAGCGCAGTGTAACTGCATGCGTCCTGCGTCCCCTGCACAGTCTATGGAGATTATGCAGGGGCCGTGTGCACGTGGCGTCTTAGAGCGCAGCGCTTCGGCTGCTGCCCGAAGTGCTGCGTTTTAAGAAGTGACATGTCACTTCTTCCGTGCGCTTTGCCGGCAGCTCCTGCTCTGTCTATGGCAGGAGCTGCAGGCAGAGCGCATGGAATCGGCTTTTTTTTTTTTCTCTATGGACATTTTCTGCAGCGATTTGAAGCGCACGTGTGCTCTTCAGATCGCTGCAGAAATTTCTGCAGGGCTAGTATGCAACGTGCGCACATAGCCTTAAGGTAGAGTACGGTATAGTATATTCCTTGGAGAAAGGTCAACAGCTAGAAGGGGATAAAAAGTCAGGTTAGTAATACATATCAAGCAATATTTAGCTCACAATGTTTATTACGCTTGCCGAGGTCGAGATTAAACCTCAACTCTGGGGGAAGAGAGTCCGGCCTTTAGGTAAAACGAACAGTTCCTGAATTAAGGTTCTTCGTCCACCATTAAATGAAGAAGTACTAAAGGATATTCCAAGAAAGAGTAGTAGTTCCAAAGTATAAAGTTAGTGGTGGAGTATCCATTGTAATCCTACAGTAGCCTTATAACTGGTAGATCCAGTAGGGTTGAAAGATTTAGTATTCTTTTCAGTAAAAACTCCTAAGATCAAGTTCCATATTTTCAGACTACAACTGATCAGAGACCATGTAAAAAGAATTCTTAATCAAGTGGAGCAGATATGATGGCCATTCTGATCAATGTTTATGTTAAAGCGTTGAAGTAACTGAAATCCTTCCTCCGGTGATGAAACAAAGAAGGACTTGTTGTTTAAACATAGTTTGATATTTGTAGACTGTGACCATTTATATTTTATTCCACTGTTAATAAGTTCTTTTGTGAAGCCCTAAGGCTATGTGCGCACAGTGCATTTTTCGCGGCATTTTTGCGCGTTTTTCGGGTGTGTTTTGGGCTCAAAACTGCATGACTTTGCTTCCCCAGCAAAGCCTATGAGTTTTCATTTATGCTGTCCACACACAACTTTTTTTTTAAGCTGTGTTTTTGAGCTTAAAAAAAATGGACATGTCAATTCTTTCCAGCATTTTTCTGCGTTTTCCCCCCATGCAATGCATTAGAAAAACACAGCAAAACGCAGAGATCAAAAACGCAGCAAAACACGATAAAAACGCATGCATTTTACCGTCGCATTTAATGCACGTTTTTGCAGCGGGTGTGTTATTGTGCATTTTTGGCGGCTTAAAATGCAGCGTCAAAAAAAACGCAGCGTGCGCACATAGCCTTAGAAGTTTCCTAGCTTCTAAAATTGACTTACAAAGGTCTTTGAATAATGAAATCGAGTCGAAAGGTCTTGGGAGCTTCATTGAGTTTCTTGTTAGTGACAGCAATTTTTTCCTTGCGAAGAGAGAGGAGAAGGTGACGATTATATCCCTTGGGGTCTCCTTGGGGAGGTAAGAAGGCTTTGGAATTCTATAGGCATCAGACACAAGTTTGTTATTTGAAAGATCTGGTACCAGTGTGCTTGTCATTGTCTTAAGGTAATATTTTAAGTCCGTTGGGATTACCGATTCTGGAACGCCTCTTATTTTCAGATTTTTTCTTCTAACATAATCCTCAGAATTTGCCTTTTGCATTTTTAAAGTTGAAATGTCTTTACGTATTAAATTGATGAAATTATTTAAATCTTCTTTTTCTTGTTGTATAACCAGAATTGCATTATCCATATTTTCAGTTTTCTTTTTGATACTATTGATTTCCGTAGATAAATCTGTAATCTGTAGGACACATATTTGTTTGATAGAGGCCAGCATTTCATTGAATATTTTCTTAGCAGATAATTCTGTGATGTGGGTGTCTGAGCAGTCGGCATCATCACAGTCCAGTATTATTGAATCCATAGTACAATCGCTTGGAGGGTAATTACCATCCTCAGCAGAGAATCCTGATACATAAATGTCCGGAGAGTTGACATTGTCTTTTGTACAATTGCTTGAGATTTCATTATGATTTTCAGCAGACAGTTCTAAAACGTGCGTCTGTGCAGTAGGTATCATGACAATCCAATATTTTAGAGTCTTTTGCACTATTGCTTGAAGGGGAATTAAAATCCTTACCAGACAATTCAGAAATATGGGAATCTGGACTGTAGGCGTCATCACAATCTAGTATTTTAGAGTCATCCGTACTGGAGTCTTTGTCTGGGTTGATGGTACGCTTAATTGTATCGCGCATGTTTTTGAGGTGTTTATCTATATTGTTCTGAAAGGCTTTACATAACTATTAAATATGATCTGGTGATTGGAGAGTTAAGGCCGCTTTACACGCTACAATATATTTAACGATATGTCGTCGGGGTCACGTCGTTAGTGCGCACATCCGGCTTCGTTTGATATATCGTAGCTTGTAACACAAATGAGCGTCTGTGAATGAGCAAAAATACTCACCTTATTGTTGCTCATTGACGCGTCACTCATTTTCAAAAAATCGAACGTCTTTCTGTGCTCCGGTTGTTCATCATTCCCGAGGCAGCACAAGTCGCTCCATGTGACACCCCGGAAACGATGAACTGCAGCTTACCTGCGGCCGCCGGCAATGCGGAAGGAGGGAGGTGGGCCCCTCCGCTGCTATATCTCTGCCCCTCCGCTTCTATTGGCCGGCCGCTGTGTGACATTGCTGTGACGCCGAACGTCCCTCCTCCTTCAGGAAGAGGATGCTCGCCGCCCACAGCGAGGTCGTTCAGGAGGTAAGTACGTGTGACGGCGGTTACCGAGTTTGTGCGACACGGGCAACAAATTGCCCGTATCACACAAACGATGGGGGCGGGTGCGATCGCACATGCGAACGCACGATAAATTGATACGTGTAAAGCGGCTTTAGAAGCAGGGATATTACTTAATGATAGAGTCTTTTTCCCATAAGAAACTTTTGAACTCATAAAGCTGTCTCCTGTGAATTGAAGCTTCTCAGAGCTGTTAGATGCAGTTGCATTTCCTTCAGATTCATCAACTGGTGAAGGGGTGGAAATTTCCCCATTAGTCTTGGGTTCCTCTATGTTAGCTGCGTCAGATATATTAGTGTGGTAAACTAGTTTTGTATATTTGTCGTCTTCTTCTGAAGTTACCCTTGCAGGAAGAAAAGGAGCTATCTCCTGTAGATGACAGCCCATCCAGTGGTCCTCTCCTTGTATTTGAACACTATCATTATTTTCCTCATGGGAGGGTGAAGCTATTTTGATCTCCGCAGCTTTTATAAATGTAGCCGCTGACTTGTGTTTTTGTATATCTATTTCCTGAGGCAGGGGTGTTGTAGGCTTTGATGGAGATAGTACTGAGCCTCTTTGTGGATTTTGTCTCCAGGGTATCGTATAATACTGGTTTTGGGTAAGTACAGCAGGTTTTTCTGTTTTGCGTTGACTGCACTTCTGTTCCAATGTTATCGATTAAGTATCTGTGTCACATGCTGTGGACGTGGACCAAGACTTCCTTACAGGCATTAGATGAGAGCCCAATTTTTGCAAGTGCAGGAGGGTCCGAATGGTTATGCCCTAAAAATTTAGATGCTTGTAAGAGGTACTTTAAATGCTGCGATATCGGTACCGATATCGCTAGAGAGCGTACCCGCCTCCGTCGGTTGTGTGTCACGGGCAAATCGCTGCCCATGGCATACAACATCGCTAACACCCGTCACACGCACTTACCTGTCTAACGACGTCTCTGTTGTCTGTGAACCGCCTCCTTTCTAAGGGGGTGGTTTGTGCGCCGTCACAGCGACGTCACACGGCAGCCGTTTAATAGCAGAGGAGGGGCGGAGATGAGTGGCTGGAACATTCCACCCACCTCCTTTCTTCATCATTGCCGGTGGACGGAGGTAAGGAGATGTTCGTCGCTCCTGCGGTGTCACACATAGCGATATGTGATGCCGCAGGAACGACGAACAACATCGCTACTCACCAGACAATGATATTTATTGTTTGGACGACCTCTCCAACACCAACGATTTTTACCACTTTTGCGATCGTTGAAGGTCGTTCGTGCGTGTCACATACTGCGATGCCGCTAACGACGCCGGACACCGTAACCCCGACGATAAATCGTTAGCGATGTCGTGTGTAAAGTACCCTTAACTGCGTGCTTTTGTCATTTTGATGAGGCACAAGAAGGGTATTTGTTTTATGTGTAGTGTTTCTTCTATTTAAGGTGGTTTTATTATTTTTCCAAACCCCAGGCATTTTCTTTAATTTGTTCAGTGCCACATATGTTAATGTAGTACTCTTTAGTTATCTATATAACTTATTTGGGGGTAGAGCAGGCTTTCAGAAGATACAGGTCTGCTCCGGTTCCTCACAGGTAAGGAGCCTCCTGTAGATGAGAGGATTTCTTCAGTTGTCTCAATCAGAACAGCCTCCACTGAGGATCGTATAAGTACCGCACCACAGCTCCACTGCCATGTTACAGCAGCAGGTATAATGTGTGAGGAGTAACCATGGCAACCTCAGCACAGCAGCCCGGCCTCTTCCTCACACCCTGGATGCTGTTAAGTCACAAATTCCTTAATGACAATTTATTAGGAGCTTCTTATTCTTTTGGTGTGAAATTAATAAAACTTTTATGTGCTTGAGCTTGGTGACCGAGTGATTTATTTGGTGTTACAGCCCTCACATACTCTGTGATGACAGGAGTCCAGGGATATCAGCGGTGCTGCAGCTTCCCTCACTGCCTGGAAAGATGATTGATATCTAATCTATTCCTTATCAGAAACAGTTGGTTTTAGGGTCTTCAGATCCCCCAACAGTGAATCAAAGATTAGCAGTAGTGAGTTTCTCCTATAAGGTCCCTGAGGACCAATTCATTGGGGGAATCAGTATTCTTCAGTGCTTTCGCTTTCAGGGCACTCCCAGGCCTAGAATTGTGTCACAGCCCTGCCGGGAATAACTCCCTATATCTTTCTTATCTACCTCAGGAAACTGATGAGGCTAGTCTCTAAATGATCACAGGATATTCCTATGTCTGATGAAAAAGGATATGATCAGTGTTTTCTTCTTTGGGTAGATTTATTTGTCGCTTGAACTTACTGACTCATAGAGCTCGTTCACCTAGCGTCCATCTTGAACGGCCGCAGACCACGCCCCCTTCAGGATTTTGCTATATGACATAAAGGCAGTGCCATACTGGTACTAGGATGCTGTATCCCAAGCAATGCCCAGGGTTCATTAACCAATGCACCCTGCATTTTAAGCTGTTGGGTCAATCGTTTTCTTCAGACCAGTCCAAAGTGGTGTTTCTGATTTTGCACCTCGGTGGAGAAGCTGTCTCCTGGGTCTGTACCTTGTGGGGAAAAAATGAGCCAATTACTACTGACCTCATAGAATTTCTGGAGCGTTTTTGAGGAACTGACGCAGGTCATCTTGTCTGCACCCTTTTGAATTAAGACGGAATAATCAGGCACTGGCGGACACCTTTTGGGAAGGTTTTATCTAAGAGAACCAATGATGTACTGGCTGGTCTTGATATACCTACTACCCTGGATGATCTTATCTCCTTTGCCATACGTTATAGGAATGTTCCAAGGAAGTCTTCTGTGTGAAGAAAGCTATCCACCTGGCTCCATCCTTCCAAAGGCCATTTGATTCTCAGGTTCCTGTTACTGCTCCTGTTCCTGAGCCTACAAAAATAATCAGTATCAAAACATCTGATCTACATTGTGAAAATCTCCAAATCGTGGTACTGTGTTTAGGAGCAGAGCACCTTGTCCAAACCTGTTCTTTGAAACCTATTACCTGGAATTGGAAGGAGGGATTACCCTCTGCAAAAGCAAGCCTTCTTCCTATTCCTCGTTCCAGTCCATGTCTGCATCGTTTGGAGACGTTTAGCTCCCTTAGACGGCTCATCTGGACTCCAGTTCTATTGGGAATTTTGTTCAGCGAACTGTGGTGGAGCGTTAGCAGATACCAATTCGACACCTTCTGAAGGCCTTGTTGGTGTCATGCGTGGATGGAATGCTCCTATCCGAACCCAGATGCTTAATTCCTGAGCAAGTGTAATTATGCATTGGAGATAAACATTCGGAGAAGATCCACTTTCTTGTGCTTCCAAACTTGTCTTTTTTCTAGGTCTGCCTAGCTCCATGCTCTTGAGTCTCGTCTTCCAAATTACGATCCTTATCCATTTAGTTTAACATTGCAATGGCCTTCTGTGCAGAGAAGAATCCTTCAGATCCATTAAACATTGTAAATATATTAGAGTAATTATGACCTGAAAGATTTCTATCCTTATCAAAAAAATGCCAGGGACAAAATTTAAGCCCCTGGCCAGGACATTAATCTACTCAAGTGATAAAACTGTGGGTGTCAAAACCAAAATATTACGTCACGTCAAAGCCTACAGATGCTCAGTGTGCAGCATAACAAAAAGGTAACGGAAATGGTAAAAAAGGAAGGCCCTGATGATGAGGAGAGGGGTCCTCCTGCAACTCGCATGAATCTGTACCCTACGCTCCCTAACATCTTTATACGGGTCCTCCCCCACCCGACATCATCACGTGCCTAGACCTTCGCTCGCCCTGACCTCACCATGGCTAGTGAGAAGGCCGACGAAAACAGTAGTCTCACCACTGCACTAATACAACACAAGGTAAAGGAGACAAAGGGAAAATAGACACAAAAAGGAAAAACACTTCAAACTCTTCCTATGCAGCTAAACATCACAGCTGCAATAGTCAGAACTCAGCTTCGTCCAGAGACAGGCTCCTTCCATAAAGGTCAGCATAAAATGAGAAGCTATAACCGGTGTCAGATGGTAAGATGCATGCATTTTTCTAACAAAGGGGAGTGGTAACAAAAGAGATGAACCTGAGATTAAGGCTACAAAGGAAAGCCAGAATGGGAAGAGTCCTTAACTCCTACAGCACTAAAAAAAAGTAGATTCACTCAAATCAAGTTGTAGACCTATGAACAATAAGGTGCTGTGACTTTCTGATCCCAGACTCACCAGAGGTCTCCTCAGAGCGGGACACACTCATGACACATTATCCATAAATTCATTCATACTCAAGTACATTTTTTCTTGTTCTGTATTGGAGGTCTTCTCATATCCTTCTTATTGATTCTCCTTCCTCCTCTTCATTTTCTGAATTCCAAAATTCCCTGAATGATGTATTAGAATGACCATTTTCTCTTTGATAATCACTGAAATTCTCAGGATTACAGTCTGAAGATTCCAGATCTGTGGATCTTTGCAGCGTCCGTGCAATAGTTATTGTGAGGGATTTTCTCCAAGATTTACTTCTGTGAAAGAAGGTGTTTGCCCGACATTGTGCTGTGAGCCAAATGTCTATCCTGGTGCAGAGAAAGGCGGGAATCGATCTCCCCCTAGAAGTGGGACTCCTGGGACAAACGGGGGACAAATGTGGAGTGGGAAAATGTGTGATCAGAGTTGGACAGAAATAAAATCCATTTTAGTATAGATTATTACTTATGTTGTGCTTTGATCTGGAGGAACAGGAATTGTGAGCACTTTGGGAATGTCACAGAATGGATTGATAAAGGTAGAACTAGATTGTGCCCATTATTTAGAGGAATGTGATATGTACATTGTGTAATGTTCAGCAGAGATTTGGGTAACAGAAGAATGACTTTCACTATCTGCAATTATTATTTTACTTGATAAAGGATAAAAATAAATGGTATTCACTGATAAAGGGGAGAATAGATCAATAGAGAATTAATCAATAGAAGTAAGGGGAAGGGAAATTCAGAGTTCTCACAATTTCATCAATCATTGTTGGATATTTGTCTGACAACATCTACTTGTTACACGCCTGTCCCGTGTCTGGGATCTGCCCCTTCCCCCGCTCTGCTAAACTTTCCTGTGCTCCATGTTGGGCTTTGTAAGTAGCCGGACACGCTCCATGTGCTGAGCTTAACTGGCCTATATAAGGCTACCAAGATACACCCCTGTGTCCTGGTATTAGGACTATTAGTGTGTGCACAGCGACCTGTCTGCAGCCTCCAGAACATCTCCAGACTATCTGTGGCCTCCAGCACCTCAGCTACCAATCTGCCTGTGGCTTCCAGTATGTCTGCCCCTGTCTGAGGTCTCCAGGACGTCTGCGGCTTCCAATACCTCAGTTACCTGTCTGCCTGTGGGTGTCAGTACCTCTGCAGCCTGTTTGCAGTCTTCAGGACTTCTGCTGTATGCCTGTGACTGATAGTGCCTCTGCTACTCGCCCCAGGTCTTCCAGGATATCTGCTCCATGTCCGTCCACGGCTTTCAGTCTCCTGTCTGCCTACAGCCTCCATTACCTCACTGTGACCCCCTGACAGAATCCAAGACCATGGCTCCCAATGGCGCAGTTATGGACTCTTTTGTGAGCGTCTCTACACGGCTCTGCTCCGTACACCTCGTACACACACGGCTCCGCTCCGTACACCTCGTACACACACGGCTCCGCTCCGTACACCTCGTACACACGCGGCTCCGCTCCATACACCTCGTACACACACGGCTCCGCTCTGTACACCTCGTACACACACGGCTCTGCTCCGTACACCTCGTACACACATGGCTCTGCTCCGTACACCTCGTACACACACGGCTCCGCTCCATACACCTCGTACACACACGGCTCCGCTCCGTACACCTCGTACACACGCGGCTCTGCTCCATACACCTCGTACACACACGGCTCTGCTCCGTACACCTCGTACACACACGGCTCCGCTCCATACACCTCGTACACACACGGCTCCGCTCCGTACACCTCGTACACACGCGGCTCTGCTCCATACACCTCGTACACACACGGCTCCGCTCCGTACACCTCGTACACACACGGCTCCGCTCCATACACCTCGTACACACACGGCTCCGCTCCGTACACCTCGTACACACGCGGCTCTGCTCCATACACCTCGTACACACACGGCTCTGCTCCGTACACCTCGTATACACACGGCTCCGCTCCGTACACCTCGTACACACACGGCTCCGTTCCGTACACCTCGTACACACACGGCTCCGCTCCGTACACCTCGTACACACACGGCTCTGCTCCGTACACCTCGTACACACACGGCTCTGCTACATCCACACTGTAAACCCCTCCTGACCCCACACATAAACTTCCCCTCATCCAGCACCATGACAACCAGCACAGCAGAGTCCTGCATACACTGAGGAGCTGATCATGTGACCCTGACTCCTCCCCTCCATGTGACATCATCACAGGTCCTGTAAGCACAGAGCAGCCATATATCCGGTGCGCGGCTCTGCAGGTGGAGGTAGGTGCAGAGCAGTGGCGTATCGTCAATAGAGGCAGGCCACGCCACTACTATGGGGCCCGTGACCTTAAAGGTGCCCCATGATGGCTCCCGTGGTGTCTGCGATTTCACTTTCCTCATTCCCAGCATGGGCTGCCCGGTCACCAAGCAGCTGATTAAGGCCGCAGGGGCCCGCACTGTTTGTACAGCTGCAGGCCACCGCAACACAGAGGAGCAGACTTGCCCACACTGCACACCACGCAGCCTCTGCGGTAGAGGAGGGAGTGGCCAGGCAGCATCTTCTGCCAATCAGAGAGGTGTAAGAGATGCCAGGAGGAGAACAGCCACTCAGGAGAGGGGGCGGAGCTTGTTCAGTACAGCCCCCTGAGTATGTATGTGACCCCTGTTGCGTATGTATGTGACCCCTGTTGCGTATGTATGTGACCCCTGTTGCGTATGTATGTGACCCCTGTTGCGTATGTATGCGACCCGTGTTACGTATGTATGTGACCCCTGTTGCGTATGTATGTGACCCCTGTTGCGTATGTATGTGACCCCTTTTGCGTATGTATGTGACCCCTGTTGCGTATGTATGTGACCCCTGTTGCGTATGTATGTGACCCCTGTTGCGTATGTATGTGACCCCTGTTGCGTATGTATGTGACCCCTGTTGCGCATGTATGTGATTCCCTCACACTCTTATTTCAATCTTTGCTTTATTGAATTCTTTATTGATAAGTTCAGGTGAGGAGAAGATTTGTTGAGCGACTTTAAAATAAAGACGTTTGGACCTGATCAGTCTTGAACACAAGTTGCTGAAAATGTGTGTATGACGTATATGGAGCAGAGCCGCATGTGTACGATGTGTACAGAGCACTGCTATGTGTGTATGACGTATATGGAGCAGAGCCGCATGTGTACGATGTGTACAGAGCACTGCTATGTGTGTATGATGTACATGGAGCAGAGCCGCATGTGTACGATGTGTACAGAGCACTGCTATGTGTGTATGATGTATATGGAGCAGAGCCGCTTGTGTACGATGTGTACAGAGCAGTGCTATGTGTGTATGATGTCTACGTAGCAGAGCAGTGTATGTAACTGTCGCGGGCGGCGGGGCACTGCGCTCGCTAACACTCGGGTCCGGCGCTGCTGCTGCTCCTCAGTGGCTCGAGCGGTGGGCCGGATCCGGGGACTCGAGCGGCGCTCCTCGCCCGTGAGTGAAAAGGGGAGTTGGTTTGTTTGGGGATTTAGTCCGTGACGCCACCCACGGGTTGTGGTGAAGATGGGCACCACCGCTGCTGGTGACAGGGATCCCGGGAGCGATGGTAGGGAGCAGCTGGGATGTTATTATCCCCCTCCATGGGTTGGGGTTGGTGGTCCTGCGGCCCGGTGGTGTGACGGGGAGGCAGGGTTGGTGAGGGGCAGGGACAGCGCGGTGCCGATTGGCACTGGTGTACTCACTCAGCAATGAACGCACAAAGTCTCCGGTAAACCAAACGGCTGGATGGACGGGTCCCGCAGCCGGCTGCAGTGTGGTCGTTGTGCTCTCCCCGGACAGGTGATGGCGGCTGTCTCTCCCTGCACCTTTGTGTACTGTGTTGACTCCAATGGCTTCCCAACGTTAGTCCGCTCCCCAGTGCATGGATACCGGAGGAGCCCGTTTTGCCCGCAGGCGCTGGCCCTTGGATCTCTAGCCTTGGCGGTGGCTGTATATCCTCACGATGTGAGCGGTTGCCTTCTAACGGTCTTTGGTTGTTAGGAAACCCCTGGGGTTCCGGTCACACTCGGATTTGACTTTTCTCGGCGGCTCCCAGCCTAGTCGGGGTCCGATGGCCCTGCCTGTGTGTGCTGGCTTCACTTTGCTCCCCGGTCGGTACCGGCGGACCACCGCCCGACCCCGGTCCTATGGGTCCGCGTTGCTCCACCACTCCTGCAGACGGCCACCACCGTCTGCCAACCTTGCTGTCGGTGCCTGGGCCACTACCCAGGCACACCAGTGTCTCAGCTCCACTCTCCTTGAACTTCACAACTGAACTTCTCAACTGATCTGATCTGTTTTCCCGCCTCCAGGCCTGTGAACTCCTTGATGGGCGAGGCCAACTGCCTGGCTCCGCCCCACCTGGTGTGGACATCAGACCCTGGAGGGAGGCAACAAGGATTTTGTGTTTGGCTAATGTAACTGTCTGGGGGTGTGGGGTGTGTGTGTGTGTTACCTGTGACGACCTGGCTGTCCAGGGCGCCACATGACGGAGCGGTTGGGTGCATGACGTGTATTTAGTGGAGCCATGAGTACACAACATGTATTAGCAGATACCCTCTTTTACCACTTTATTAATCCCCAAAACACCCATGCATCTCCAAGATGATCCACACGAGGTCCCACGAGGATTCAAGCTCTGCTACATGTAAAGTCACAGCGTGATTATGGCATATGACTGCCCGCTATGAGGTTCAGGCAGAGACTGAGCAGCAATCAGTGATCAGTGGTGACGTCGCTCAGGTTAGCTATGGCAACAGCTGGAGGTTCCCACGATCCTCCACTTCTGATCGCAGGTAACTTGACCTCAGGTGACGTCAGCGACCTCACCTGAGTTCATTCACCTGTAGGGAGTCGGGGATAGGCCACCCCTGCACAACTGCGGCACACTGAGGGGTTTAGTATATTTTAATTCAATGCATTGTACTGTGTGTGGGTGTGACGCCCTGGACTAGCCAGGTAGTCACATACAGAACACCAAACACACCCCCCACCCTAGACAGCTACATCAGTCAACCAAAAACCCTTGTTGCCTCCCTCCAGGGTCTGATGTTCACACCAGGTGGGGCGGAGCCAGGCAGTTGGCCCCACCCACTGAGGAGTTCACAGGCTTGCAGGCGGGAAAAACAGACAGATCAGTTGTAGAGTTCAAGTGGAGAGGAGTGAAACGTCTGGTGTGCCTGGGTAGTGGCCCAGGCACTGAAAGCAAGGTTGGCAGACGGTGGTGGCCGTCTGCAGGAGTTGATGGAACTCCGCAGAGCCGTAAGGACTGGGGTCGGGCGTCTGTCCGCCGTTACCGGACCGGGGAACGGAGTGAAGCTAAGCACACAGGCAGGGCCATCGGACCCCGACCAGGCTTGGAGCCGCCGTTAATAGTCAAATCCGATTGTGACAGGAACCCTAGGGGTTTCCCAACAACCAAGTCCCGTTAGAAGGCAACCGTCTGCACCGAGAGGATATACAGCCACCGCCACAGGCTAGAGATCCAAGGGCCAGCGCCTGCGGGCAACACGGGCTCCTACGGCACATATACGCCGGGGAGCGGACTTCCGGTGGGCAACCACAGGAGTCAGAACAAACTAACAGGTGCAGGCAAAGACAGCCACCATCAACCGTCCGGGGAGAGCACAACAACAACAACACTGCAGCCGGCTGCGGGACCCGTCCATCCAGCCATTTGGTTTACCGGAGACTTTGTGCATTTATTGCTGAGTGAGTACACCAGTGCCATCCGGCACCACGCCGCGCTGTCCCTATAACCCTGCACCTCACCAACCCTGCCTCGCCGTCACACCACCGGGCCCCGGGACCACCAACCCCTACCCACGGAGGGGCAAAACAACATCCCAGCTGCTCCCTACCATTGCTCCCGGGATCCCTGTTACCAGCAGCGGTGGTGGCCTTTATCACCACGACCCGTGGGTGGCGTCACGGACTAAATCTCCCAAACAAACCACCCCTTTTCACTCACGGGCGGGGAGCGCTACTCAAGTCCCCGGGGCCGGCCCACCGCTCGAGCCATCGAGCAGCAGCCCCGGACCTGAGCGTGGCGAGCGCGTCCCCTCCGCCCGCGACATGGGTCGCCACCAGGTGGCAGTCTGGCCCAAGGATCATACAGTATGCTTGGCACCTGGGTTGGCGGAGAGAGGGTTAATAGAGGAGGAGGACAGAATACTATAAATAGGGCAGTTAGAGGGAAAAGGGTAGGTGAGTCCCAAAGAAGAAGTAGAAAAGATAAGGCCAACATTGAGACTCAAAAGCGGGCTTTACACACAGCAACATCGCTAACGAGATGTCATTGGGGTCACTGAATTCATGACGCACATCCGGCCTTGTTAGTGACGTCGTTGCGTGTGAAACGCAGAAACGACCGTTAACAATCAAAATTACTTACCAAATCGTTGATTGTTGACCAATCGTTCCTATCCCGATTATAGTTGCTGTTGCAGGATGCAGGTTGTTCGTCGTTCCTGCGGCAGCACACATCGCTATGTGTGACACCGCAGGAACAAGGAACAACACCATACCTGCGGCCGCCCACAATGAGGAAGGAAGGATGTGGGCGGGATGTTCGGCCCGCTCATCTCCGCCCCTCCGCTTCTATTGGGCGGCCGCTTAGTAACGCCGCTGTGACGCCGAACAAACCGCCCCCTTAGAAAGCAGGCGGTTCGCCGGCCACAGCGACGTCGCTAGGCAGGTAAGTATGTGTGACGGGTGTAAGCGATGTTGTGCGCCACGGGCAGCGATTTGCCCGTGACACACAACCGACGGGGGCGGGTGCTTTCATCAGCGACATCGCTAGTGATGTCGCTGTGTGTAAAGCCCGCTTAAGAGTCATCCCTGGATTACGGATACGTGGGAGGCCGACAAGTTGGAGAATGGTCTAGTCACGTCCCCTGTGTTTGGGGTATAGTCCGGTGGTCGGGGTGATGGCCGTCTTCCTGGAAGCGTATTTCCCTACGAAGTCCCTAGTGAGACCAAAGTCAGTGGCGCCCTTAAACAGAAGGACATGCTTGTTATTGACCTAAGCAGTGACCAAGGAGTTAAAAACACTATAAGCTATTCCTAGTGCAAGCATCCCTGTGGGAGGGAATGGAAGGCCTAAAAGAGTATATGATCCGGTCAACGCCGGTCAACTGAGGGGCCTAGCGGTATCTTACAGAACCCAGGTGCAAGGAAGACGGTCGGCTAAATTCATTTACGAGATGGAGTCTGGAGGGAACCCCCGTGGGTCTGAATACGGTGACTGTGTAGCCCAGACGTTAACAAATGCTGTGAAGGAAAGAAGTGGAATTGTAATTGAAACGAAGAAAGGAAGTAAAGACAAGTTCATGAATTCAAATGCTATGGCGTCTTGTTTATGTCTTTTGAAAATGACTGAAGTGTGGAGCGGACGAGTTGGGAGTGATCCTGCACGTGATGTGGCAGCGGGGAGGCATGGGGTTAACGAGCGGCTGTGCTGCGTTCGGCTTCCACCTGCAAGCACGACTACTACGGCCTGCCCCGTGCCTCTCACATCTTGGCGTAGTCGGCAGGATAAACTTCCGTGTTCCGTGTTTTAACGTGACCTGCTCGGTGAGAATGAAGAAAAAGAGAAAGAAAACCCTTGGTGTTGTGTGCGTGAGAACTAAAATGGCGCTGATCGCTTTGGAAGAGCGGCGGGCCCATCTTGAGCGGAGTCACAGCACAATGGCACAAAAGTCTGGCCCACCCCCGGGAGCATTGATGACTGTCGGTCAATCCCAGGTGGGGTGTAGCAAGAAGGAAAATCCACAGCCCCAAAGATGGATCCCGGCAATACTAAGATGGATCCCGGGACTTTCTAGGCAAAAGAGGAAACAAAACTCTGAGAGGAAAGCTGCCGGAGGAGAGAGCCACGAAAGTCTGGGTGAGAGGAAAGCTGCCCAAAAAGCAGAGTGTCCCAAAGACTGTTGTGAGCAAAAAGCTGAGGGAGATTCCGTCCATTATGGAAAAAAGGCCCAGACCTGGTCCAGCGTGGGACGCTGCACTGAATTCGCTTTCCAGGGCTGCGGCTGTCACCATCTTTTATGTGCGTTTAGGAGTTGGCACAACCCTAATAGGTGAATGAAGTTACCTTGGTTTATCTGTTACCTTACCTGGTAAGACCCTATTCTGCGCTTTTATCCACAGTATTTCCTATGTACACTGTGATGGTCAGGCACAGACTGAGTGAGTCGCGTGATGAGCGGTGAATGAACTCCGGTGAGGTCACTAAAGTCACCTGAGGTCAAGTTACCTGCGGTCACAAGTGGAGACCCTCAAGCTGTGGCCGTGGCTAACCTGAGTGACGTCACCACTGATCGCAATTCAGTCTCTGCCTGAACCTCACAGCGGGTGGTTATGTGCCATGATTGCGCGCTGTGACTACATGTAGCAGAGCTTGAAGCTTCGTGGGACCTCGTGTGGATTATGTTGAACCTGCACGGGTGTTTTGGGGATTAGTAAAGTGGTAAAAGAGGGTATCCACTACATATATGTTGTGCACACACGGCTCTGCTACATAGACGTCATGCACACACGGTTCCACTACATACACAGCTCCACTACACACAGCTCCACTATGTAGACACATGGTACTGATCCGTACACATTGTACACATGCGGCTCTGCTCCATATACGTCATACACACATTTTCAGCGACTTGTGATCAAGACCGATCAGGTCCAAATGTTTTTCTTCTAAAGTCGCTCAATAAATCTTCTCCTCACCTGAACTTATCAATAAAGAATTAAATTTAGCAAAGATTCAAATGAGTTTGAAGGGATCACATACATACGCAACAGAGGTTTACTATAACCGTCCACTGACACCGTGCCTCATCCAGTGTGTGCATGCCAATATAGGAGTATACTGAGGAGCTGATCATGTGACCCCTGACTCCTCCCCTCCATGTGACATCATCACAGGTCCTGTAAGCACAGAGCAGCCATATATCTAGTGTGCGGCTCTGCAGGGGGAGGTAGGTGCAGGGTATTATATATCTAGTGTGCGGCTCTGCAGGTGGAGGTAGGTACAGGGTATTATATATCTAGTGTGCGGCTCTGCAGGTGGAGGTAGGTGCAGGGTATTATATATCTAGTGTGCGGCTCTGCAGGAGGAGGTAGGTGCAGGGTATTATATATCTAGTGTGCGGCTCTGCAGGAGGAGGTAGGTGCAGGGTATTATATATCTAGTGTGCGGCTCTGCAGGTGGAGGTAGGTGCAGGGTATTATATATCTAGTGTGCGGCTCTGCAGGTGGAGGTAGGTGCAGGGTATTATATATCTAGTGTGCGGCTCTGCAGGTGGAGGTAGGTGCAGGGTATTATATATCTAGTGTGCGGCTCTGCAGGTGCAGGGTATTATATATCTAGTGTGCGGCTCTGCAGGTGCAGGGTATTATATATCTAGTGTGCGGCTCTGCAGGTGGAGGTAGGTGCAGGGTATTATATATCTAGTGTGCGGCTCTGCAGGTGGAGGTAGGTGCAGGGTATTATATATCTAGTGTGCGGCTCTGCAGGTGGAGGTAGGTGCAGGGTATTATATATCTAGTGTGCGGCTCTGCAGGTGGAGGTAGGTGCAGGGTATTATATATCTAGTGTGCGGCTCTGCAGGTGGAGGTAGGTGCAGGGTATTATATATCTAGTGTGCGGCTCTGCAGGTGGAGGTAGGTGCAGGGTATTATATATCTAGTGTGCGGCTCTGCAGGTGGAGGTAGGTGCAGGGTATTATATATCTAGTGTGCGGCTCTGCAGGAGGAGGTAGGTGCAGGGTATTATATATCTAGTGTGCGGCTCTGCAGGTGGAGGTAGGTGCAGGGTATTATATATCTAGTGTGCGGCTCTGCAGGTGGAGGTAGGTGCAGGGTATTATATATCTAGTGTGCGGCTCTGCAGGAGGAGGTAGGTGCAGGGTATTATATATCTAGTGTGCGGCTCTGCAGGTGGAGGTAGGTGCAGGGTATTATATATCTAGTGTGCGGCTCTGCAGGAGGAGGTAGGTGCAGGGTATTATATATCTAGTGTGCGGCTCTGCAGGTGGAGGTAGGTGCAGGGTATTATATATCTAGTGTGCGGCTCTGCAGGAGGAGGTAGGTGCAGGGTATTATATATCTAGTGTGCGGCTCTGCAGGAGGAGGTAGGTGCAGGGTATTATATATCTAGTGTGCGGCTCTGCAGGTGGAGGTAGGTGCAGGGTATTATATATCTAGTGTGCGGCTCTGCAGGTGGAGGTAGGTGCAGGGTATTATATATCTAGTGTGCGGCTCTGCAGGTGGAGGTAGGTGCAGGGTATTATATATCTAGTGTGCGGCTCTGCAGGAGGAGGTAGGTGCAGGGTATTATATATCTAGTGTGCGGCTCTGCAGGTGGAGGTAGGTGCAGGGTATTATATATCTAGTGTGCGGCTCTGCAGGTGGAGGTAGGTGCAGGTTATTATATATCTAGTGTGCGGCTCTGCAGGAGGAGGTAGGTGCAGGGTATTATATATCTAGTGTGCGGCTCTGCAGGTGGAGGTAGGTGCAGGGTATTATATATCTAGTGTGCGGCTCTGCAGGTGGAGGTAGGTGCAGGGTATTATATATCTAGTGTGCGGCTCTGCAGGAGGAGGTAGGTGCAGGGTATTATATATCTAGTGTGCGGCTCTGCAGGAGGAGGTAGGTGCAGGGTATTATATATCTAGTGTGCGGCTCTGCAGGTGGAGGTAGGTGCAGGGTATTATATATCTAGTGTGCGGCTCTGCAGGTGGAGGTAGGTGCAGGGTATTATATATCTAGTGTGCGGCTCTGCAGGTGGAGGTAGGTGCAGGGTATTATATATCTAGTGTGCGGCTCTGCAGGTGGAGGTAGGTGCAGGGTATTATATATCTAGTGTGCGGCTCTGCAGGAGGAGGTAGGTGCAGGGTATTATATATCTAGTGTGCGGCTCTGCAGGTGGAGGTAGGTGCAGGGTATTATATATCTAGTGTGCGGCTCTGCAGGAGGAGGCAGGTGCAGGGTATTATATATCTAGTGTGCGGCTCTGCAGGAGGAGGTAGGTGCAGGGTATTATATATCTAGTGTGCGGCTCTGCAGGAGGAGGTAGGTGCAGGGTATTATATATCTAGTGTGCGGCTCTGCAGGTGGAGGTAGGTGCAGGGTATTATATATCTAGTGTGCGGCTCTGCAGGAGGAGGCAGGTGCAGGGTATTATATATCTAGTGTGCGGCTCTGCAGGAGGAGGTAGGTGCAGGGTATTATATATCTAGTGTGCGGCTCTGCAGGAGGAGGTAGGTGCAGGGTATTATATATCTAGTGTGCGGCTCTGCAGGTGGAGGTAGGTGCAGGGTATTATATATCTAGTGTGCGGCTCTGCAGGTGGAGGTAGGTGCAGGGTATTATATATCTAGTGTGCGGCTCTGCAGGTGGAGGTAGGTGCAGGGTATTATATATCTAGTGTGCGGCTCTGCAGGTGGAGGTAGGTGCAGGGTATTATATATCTAGTGTGCGGCTCTGCAGGTGGAGGTAGGTGCAGGGTATTATATATCTAGTGTGCGGCTCTGCAGGTGGAGGTAGGTGCAGGGTATTATATATCTAGTGTGCGGCTCTGCAGGTGGAGGTAGGTGCAGGGTATTATATATCTAGTGTGCGGCTCTGCAGGTGGAGGTAGGTGCAGGGTATTATATATCTAGTGTGCGGCTCTGCAGGTGGAGGTAGGTGCAGGGTATTATATATCTAGTGTGCGGCTCTGCAGGTGGAGGTAGGTGCAGGGTATTATATATCTAGTGTGCGGCTCTGCAGGTGGAGGTAGGTGCAGGGTATTATATATCTAGTGTGCGGCTCTGCAGGTGGAGGTAGGTGCAGGGTATTATATATCTAGTGTGCGGCTCTGCAGGTGGAGGTAGGTGCAGGGTATTATATATCTAGTGTGCGGCTCTGCAGGTGGAGGTAGGTGCAGGGTATTATATATCTAGTGTGCGGCTCTGCAGGTGGAGGTAGGTGCAGGGTATTATATATCTAGTGTGCGGCTCTGCAGGTGGAGGTAGGTGCAGGGTATTATATATCTAGTGTGCGGCTCTGCAGGAGGAGGTAGGTGCAGGGTATTATATATCTAGTGTGCGGCTCTGCAGGTGGAGGGAGGTGCAGGGTATTATATATCTAGTGTGCGGCTCTGCAGGTGGAGGGAGGTGCAGGGTATTATATATCTAGTGTGCGGCTCTGCAGGTGGAGGTAGGTGCAGGTTATTATATATCTAGTGTGCGGCTCTGCAGGTGGAGGTAGGTGCAGGGTATTATATATCTAGTGTGCGGCTCTGCAGGTGGAGGTAGGTGCAGGGTATTATATATCTAGTGTGCGGCTCTGCAGGTGGAGGTAGGTGCAGGTTATTATATATCTAGTGTGCGGCTCTGCAGGTGGAGGTAGGTGCAGGGTATTATATATCTAGTGTGCGGCTCTGCAGGTGGAGGTAGGTGCAGGGTATTATATATCTAGTGTGCGGCTCTGCAGGTGGAGGTAGGTGCAGGGTATTATATATCTAGTGTGCGGCTCTGCAGGTGGAGGTAGGTGCAGGGTATTATATATCTAGTGTGCGGCTCTGCAGGTGGAGGTAGGTGCAGGGTATTATATATCTAGTGTGCGGCTCTGCAGGTGGAGGGAGGTGCAGGGTATTATATATCTAGTGTGCGGCTCTGCAGGTGGAGGTAGGTGCAGGTTATTATATATCTAGTGTGCGGCTCTGCAGGTGGAGGTAGGTGCAGGGTATTATATATCTAGTGTGCGGCTCTGCAGGTGGAGGTAGGTGCAGGGTATTATATATCTAGTGTGCGGCTCTGCAGGTGGAGGTAGGTGCAGGGTATTATATATCTGTGTGCGGCTCTGCAGGTGGAGGTAGGTGCAGGGTATTATATATCTAGTGTGCGGCTCTGCAGGTGGAGGTAGGTGCAGGGTATTATATATCTAGTGTGCGGCTCTGCAGGTGGAGGTAGGTGCAGGGTATTATATATCTAGTGTGCGGCTCTGCAGGTGGAGGTAGGTGCAGGGTATTATATATCTAGTGTGCGGCTCTGCAGGTGGAGGTAGGTGCAGGTTATTATATATCTAGTGTGCGGCTCTGCAGGTGGAGGTAGGTGCAGGATATTATATATCTAGTGTGCGGCTCTGCAGGTGGAGGTAGGTGCAGGGTATTATATATCTAGTGTGTGGCTCTGCAGGTGGAGGTAGGTGCAGGGTATTATATATCTAGTGTGCGGCTCTGCAGGTGGAGGTAGGTGCAGGTTATTATATATCTAGTGTGCGGCTCTGCAGGTGGAGGTAGGTGCAGGGTATTATATATCTAGTGTGCGGCTCTGCAGGTGGAGGTAGGTGCAGGGTATTATATATCTAGTGTGCGGCTCTGCAGGTGGAGGTAGGTGCAGGGTATTATATATCTAGTGTGCGGCTCTGCAGGTGGAGGTAGGTGCAGGGTATTATATATCCAGTGTGCGGCTCTGCAGGTGGAGGTAGGTGCAGGGTATTATATATCTAGTGTGCGGCTCTGCAGGAGGAGGTAGGTGCAGGGTATTATATATCTAGTGTGCGGCTCTGCAGGTGGAGGTAGGTGCAGGGTATTATATATCTAGTGTGCGGCTCTGCAGGTGGAGGTAGGTGCAGGGTATTATATATCTAGTGTGCGGCTCTGCAGGTGGAGGTAGGTGCAGGGTATTATATATCTAGTGTGCGGCTCTGCAGGTGGAGGTAGGTGCAGGGTATTATATATCTAGTGTGCGGCTCTGCAGGTGGAGGTAGGTGCAGGGTATTATATATCTAGTGTGCGGCTCTGCAGGTGGAGGTAGGTGCAGGGTATTATATATCTAGTGTGCGGCTCTGCAGGTGGAGGCAGGTGCAGGGTATTATATATCTAGTGTGCGGCTCTGCAGGTGGAGGTAGGTGCAGGGTATTATATATCTAGTGTGCGGCTCTGCAGGTGGAGGTAGGTGCAGGGTATTATATATCTAGTGTGCGGCTCTGCAGGAGGAGGTAGGTGCAGGGTATTATATATCTAGTGTGCGGCTCTGCAGGTGGAGGTAGGTGCAGGGTATTATATATCTAGTGTGCGGCTCTGCAGGTGGAGGTAGGTGCAGGGTATTATATATCTAGTGTGCGGCTCTGCAGGTGGAGGTAGGTGCAGGGTATTATATATCTAGTGTGCGGCTCTGCAGGTGGAGGCAGGTGCAGGGTATTATATATCTAGTGTGCGGCTCTGCAGGTGGAGGTAGGTGCAGGGTATTATATATCTAGTGTGCGGCTCTGCAGGAGGAGGTAGGTGCAGGGTATTATATATCTAGTGTGCGGCTCTGCAGGTGGAGGTAGGTGCAGGGTATTATATATCTAGTGTGCGGCTCTGCAGGTGGAGGTAGGTGCAGGGTATTATATATCTAGTGTGCGGCTCTGCAGGTGGAGGTAGGTGCAGGGTATTATATATCTAGTGTGCGGCTCTGCAGGTGGAGGTAGGTGCAGGGTATTATATATCTGGTGTGCGGCTCTGCAGGTGGAGGTAGGTGCAGGGTATTATATATCTAGTGTGTGGCTCTGCAGGTGGAGGTAGGTGCAGGGTATTATATATCTAGTGTGCGGCTCTGCAGGTGGAGGTAGGTGCAGGGTATTATATATCTAGTGTGCGGCTCTGCAGGTGGAGGTAGGTGCAGGGTATTATATATCTAGTGTGCGGCTCTGCAGGTGGAGGTGTGTGGAGATTCCCCATTACTGGGCTCAGGCGGCATTAACCCCTTCAGTGGTGAGACTTTCTTGGTGTTTTTCTCTTCCTGATTTCTATGAGGTTTTTGTTCTTTTCCTCTGATAGATACAGACGCCCCAACTATGAGAGGCCGGAAGTGAGGAAACCCGTCTGCCCTCAGTCCCCGGCCCCTTTCTGCCCTCAGTCCTCGGCCCCTTTCTGCCCTCAGTCCTCGGCCCCTTTCTGCCCTCAGTCCTCGGCCCCTTTCTGCCCTCAGTCCTCGGCCCCTTTCTGCCCTCAGTCCTCGGCCCCTTTCTGCTCTCGGTCCTCGGCCCCTTTCTGCCCTCGGCCCCTTTCTGCCATCAGTCCTCGGCCCCTTTCTGCTCTCA
This sequence comes from Anomaloglossus baeobatrachus, assembly GCF_048569485.1. NCBI lineage: Eukaryota > Metazoa > Chordata > Amphibia > Anura > Aromobatidae > Anomaloglossus > Anomaloglossus baeobatrachus. The sequence continues at coordinate 515,307 of NW_027441809.1, read as the reverse complement.
GTCCCCGGCCCCTTTCTGCCCTCAGTCCTCGGCCCCTTTCTGCCCTCTGTCCTCGGCCCCTTTCTGCCCTCTGTCCTCGGCCCCTTTCTGCCCTCGGCCCCTTTGTGCCCTCACACAGTATAATGTTCCCCCAGAATGTTCCCATTATATGTTTCCCCTTATTCTCTCCAGTAATTGTATTATTACAGCGGATTCTTTCTGATGTTACATCATCATCTTCTCCCCATTCAGGTCCCTACAATATCGGATCCTCTCAGTGGAGATCTTCTATATAAGAGAATTCTCCTGATTGCCCCGTGAAGGATGGATATGAACAGGGACAAGATGGCGGAGAGGATATTACACCTCACCCTAGAGATCCTCTTCCGGCTTACTGGAGAGGTGAGAGATTCTGATGACGTCACATTACATCATTCTTATCTATGGGAATAACAGATGGACAGAACTGGAGAGGTGAGGACTCTGGAAATGTCTGTAGTGAGATTTATTACTGTGTCTCTCCATAACCAGGATTACACAGTAGTGAAGAAGACCTCTAGTGAGCGCTGTCAGGCCCCTGTGTCTGAGGGAAGACCCCTGAGCCCAATCACGGGGCCTCCACCTCACCCCCCGATACATGAGGACATCAATGACCAGAAGATCCTAGAACTCACCTACAAGATGATTGAGCTGCTGACTGGAGAGGTGACACTGCTGGGACATTATACAGTAACGCTATGAAGGGATCGGGGGGTGACGGTATCATTGTATGTGTCAGGTTCCTATAAGGTGTCAGGATGTCACCGTCTATTTCTCCATGGAGGAGTGGGAGTATTTAGAAGGACACAAAGATCTGTACAAGGACGCCATGATGGAGGATCCCCAGCCCCTCACATCACCAGGTAATAGACAGGACTAAATACACACGGCCTATAATTATCTGTATGTAAGGAATGAATTCAGTCCCTGTATGTGTCTCCTCCAGGTCTATCCAGTAAGAGGACAACACCAGAGAAATGTTCCCGTCCTCTTCTCCCACAGGACTGTAAACAAGAAGACCCCGATATTCCTCAGGATCATCAGGTAGATGGAGAGAAGGAGCCATGATATCTCCCTATGATGTGTAGACGGCTGTGAAGCTCTTGTGCTCAGTCATGTTTTATCCTCCAGTATTATATGTGTAAAGGCTGCTTTACACCAGAAGATCTATCGTGCGATAGATTGTCGGGGTCACGGTTTTTGTGACGCACATCCGGCATCGCTTGCAATGCCGACCTGTGTGACACCTCCTAGCGACGCAGTATCGCTCACAAATCGTGAGTCGTGTACTGCTCGTTAGGTTTCATAATATCGTTTAATTTAATTGTTCCTCGTTCCCGGGGTAGCACACGCCGCTCCGTGTGACACCCCGGGAACGATGAACATCACTTACCTGCGACCCGCGGCTCTCGCCGGCTATGTGGAGGGAAGGAGGTGGGCGGGATGTTTACATCCCGCTCATCTCCGCCCCTCCACTTCTATTGGCCGGTGGCCGTGTGACATCGCTGTGACGCCGAACGTCCCTCCCACTCCAGGAAGTGGACGTTTGCCGCCCAAAGCGAGGTCGGACGGAGGTAAGTACGTGTGACGGGGGGTTACCGACTTTGTGTGCCACGGGCAGCGATTTGCCCGTGACGCAAAAAGGACGGGGGCGGGTACGATCGATTGTAAAATTGCACAATCGGTCGTACCGTGTAAAGCAGCCTTTATACTTGTGTAATGAGAACGGTGGAGATGGCAGGATTAGAGCTGATCATAGATGGGACTTCTCCTCTGTCTGTGACTTTTACAATATTTGTTTCAGGGAAAAGATCTGCCCCATATTAATACTACAGAGATATATGTGAGGGGTGATGAGCGGAGTAAAGAGGAGATTCCTACAGATGACAGTGCAGGTGAGTAGTGGTCTCTATAAACCGACGAGTAAAAGGATAACAATGTTTTGAACTTTTGACTTTCATTCTCCATATCTCACCATCACCTTGAACGGGAGACGACCTTCATTTTATAAACAATCATCTTGGCTATCTCATACATAAATTATTTATTTTTTATTACTATAATGCCATTTATTCCATGGCGCTTTACAAGTGAAAAAGGTATACATAAAAAACAAGTACAACAATCATTAACATTAAAAAACAGACTGGTACAGGAAGAGAGAAGACCCTGCCCGCGAGCGCTCACAGTCTACAGGGAATGGGTGAGGATACAGTAGGTGAGGGTAGAGCTGGTTGCGCAGTGGTGTACTGGACTGAGGATTATTGTAGGCTTGTCAGAAGAGGTGGGTCTTCAGGTTCCTTTTGAAGTGCTCCATGGTAGGCAAGAGTCTGATATGCTGGGGTACAGCATTCCAGAGTATGAGGGAGGCGCGGGAGAAATCTTGTATGCAATTGTGGGAAAAGGAGATAAAAGGGGAGAAGAGAAGGAGATCTTATGCGCGTGTGAGGTTGCGTGCAGGTAGGTACCGGGAGACTAAGGCACAGATGTAAGGAGGACACAGGTTGTGGATGGCTTTGTATATCATGGATAGTGTTTTGAACTGGAGTCTTTCGGCAATGGGAAGCGAGTGAAGGGAATGGCAGAGAGGAGAGGCTGGGGCATAACGAGGGGAGAGGTGGATTAATCGGGCCGTAGAGTTTAGGATAGATTAAAGGGGTGCAAGAGTGTTGGAAAGGAGTCTAGAAAGCAGGAGGTTGCAGTAGTCGATGCAGGAGATGATGAGGGCATGCACTAATGTTTTGATGATTCTTGATTAAGGAAATATTTTTGCGTTATAGTCGGCATGAGGTAAAGGGGGCTTGGATGTGTGGCTTGAAGGATAGAGCTGAGTCGAGGGTTACTCCGAGGCAACAAGCTTGTGAGACTTGGGAGAGTGAGCAGCCATTAACTTTGATGGATAGGCTTGTTAGATGGGTTGAGTGATGAGGAGAAAAGATAATGAATTCTGTTTTATTCATGTTAAGCTTTAGAAATCGAGCAGGGAAAAAGGATGAAATAGCAGACAGACATTGTGAGATTCTGGTTAGTAAGGAGGTGATGTCAGGTCCAGAGAGGTAGATCTGCATATCATCGGCATAGAGATCATATCGAAAGCCGTGTAACTCTGAGCTGTCCCAGGCCGAAGGTGTAGATGGAGAACAGCAGGGGTCGAAGAACTGAACCTTGGGGGACACCGACAGAGGGCAAGATGAGGAAATGGTGGGAGACACTGAAAGTTCGGTTGGTTAGTTATGAAGAGATCCAAGATAGGGCCAAGTCTGTGATGCCTAGAGATGACAGAATGTGTAATAGGAGGGAGTGGTCCATTGTGTCAAAGGCAGAGGACAACTGATCTACAATGACCCTCCTGAAGGCTTCCATTGTGCAACCCTCTGGTGACTCCAAAAGGAGAGAAGGAAATTTCTCCTTGTACCTTAGTTTCATAATGGTGGCCAATCTAGGATGTAGGATAAAATGTGTACCATGCGAGGGTCTTGCCACAGACACTAAAGGCCGCTTTACACACAACAACATCGCTAACGAGATATCGCTGGGTTCACGGAACTCGTGACACACATCCGGCGTCGTTAGTGACGTCATTGCGTTTGACACCTCTGAGCGACCGCTAACAATCCGAAAAACGGCAAAAATTGTTGATTGTTGACACGTCGTTCAATTCCCAAATATCGTTGCTCATTTTGGACGCAGGTTGTTCGTTGTTCCTGAGGCAGCACACATCGCTACGTGTGACACCCGAGAACGACGAACAACAGCGTTCCTGCGTCCTCCGGCAACGAGGTGGGAGTGACGTTAATGCGGCTGCTCTCCGCCCCTCCGCTTCTATTGGTGGCCCGCTGTGTAACGTCACTGTGACGCCGCACGAACCTCCCTTAGAAAAGAGTTTGTTCGCCGGCCACAGCGACATCGTTAGGAAGGTATGTGCCTGTGACGCGTACTAGCAATATTGTTCGCCATGGGCAGCGATTTGCCCGTGATGCACGCACAACTGGGGCGGGTGTGATCACTAGCGAAAGTGGCCTTTGCACATGAACTGTGCCATGTGGGTCAAGCTGCAAACAGGCAAATGTTCTGTGTCCCAAAAAGGAGGAACAATACCCATCCTCTCCTCATGTTGACTCACCTACTCCTCCTCCTCTCCAGCCCATCCATGTTGGACAGACATAATGCTGGGGTTGAGAGTTCCCTCAGTAGCATTGGGAATCACGTCGGTAGCACAGAAAAACAAGTCCTCTTCCTCCTCATCACCCAATGTTGCCTCAGAAAATTGGCTGGGCTGAGTAGTATCACCCACTGGGAAATCTGGCTCCATAGCCACATGCTGGGCACTCAAATCTTCCTCTTTGAAATTATGCAGTGATTGCTTCAACAGACACAGCAGCGGGATGGTTAAGCTGATAATAGCCTGATCACGGCTCACGAGCTTGGTGCAGTACTCAAAGTTCTCAAGAACCTCACAAATGTCAGCCATCCACACACACTCCACAGTTGTTATGTGTGGTGGGCAGGTCACACATGAGTCAGTGGCTTGGCAAATTAAAGCGCTTTTGCAGCACTGTTAGACCAGAAAAAAGCGGTAGAGGAATGGCAGAAATGGGCACTAATACAGTACAACTTCTCAAGGGAATCTGAGCTTACAAGTTGCATGTACACCAACTCATACTCCGGCTCACTTTTTTGTTTTGTTTTTTACCTTCTCAAGTAGGTATGGCAAGTCAGGATATGTTTTGAGAAATTTCTGAACAACTAGGTTCAGCACGTGAGACATGCATAGCACGTGTATTAGCTTGCCGACCTTTAAAGCCACCACGAGATTACACCCATTATCATAGACAACCAGACCAGTTTGGAGGTGCAGCAGGGAGAGCTACTGTACAGTTTGTTCTTTTACACCTTGCCACAGCTCTGCTGCAGTGTGTGGTTTCTCACCTAAACAGATCAGCTTCAGCAGAGCGTGTTGGCGCTTAGACGATGTGTTGCTGCACAGCTCCCTGCTTGGCAGTGATGGGGAGTGTAATTCAGCAGAGGGTGAGTAGCAGGAGGAGGAGAGACAGGAAATGGCATATGATGAGGCAGAAACCCAGATAGGAGTTGGGCCCATTATTCTTGGCGTGGGTAGGATGTGTGATGTTCCAGTTTGCGACTTTGTCCCAGCCTCCACCAGGTTCACACAGTGTGCCGTGACAGATATGTATCGTCCCTGTCCACAACAACTTGTCCACATGTCTTTTGTTAGGTGGACCTTCCCGGTTACGACAGTGGTCAGAGTACGGTTGAGATTGTTTAACACATGCTTGTGTAACACTGGGCAAAATAGTGGCGGCTGGGAACACTGTATCGTGGGGCAGCCACAGCCAAGAGATCACGGAAACACTGTGTTCCCACAAACCTAATCAGCAACATATCTGTACCACCCCGCTCTCAGCAGCCGATGCCGCTCGGATCCGGACCTTCTGTGGGTGGCTCGAGGGTCTCCGGACCCGGGGGTCTCGCGGTCATTTCAATTGAAAAGGGGGTTATGGTGTATGGGATTTTGGAAAGTTTGAACGTGACGCCACCCACTGTATGTGGTAAATGGGGTACCACCGCTGCCGTTGGGGCTCCCGGGGGCGTTGAGCTGGCAGTTGGATGTTATTAACCCTCCATGGGTAGGGATGGATGCCCCGGGGCCCAGTGGGAGTTGTGGTGGTGGCAGGGTTTACAGGGAGCAGGAAACTCACAGTTTGGTTGTCCTGGTGTTGGATGAGGCTGCTTTCATATGTACAGTCATGGCCAAAAGTTTTGAGAATGACACTAAAATTATATTTTCACATGATCTGTTGCCCTCTGGTTTTTAATTGTGTTTGTCTGATGTTTACATCACATACAGAAATATAATTGCAAAAATATTTTGAGTACCAAAAGGTTATATTGACAGTTAGAATGAGTTAATGCAGCAAGTCAATATTTGCAGTGTTGACCCTTCTTCTTCAGGACCTCTGCAATTCTCCTTGGCATGCTCTCAATCAACTTCTGGACCAAATCCTGACTGATAGCTGTCCATTCTTGCATAAGCAATGCTTGCATTTTGCCAGAATTTGTTGGTTTTTGTTTGTCCACCCATCTTTTGATGATTGCCCACAAGTTCTCAATGGGATTAAGATCTGGGGAGTTTCCAGGCCATGGACCCAAAATCTCTATGTTTTGTTCCATGAGCCATTTAGTGATCACCTTTGCTTTATGGCAAGGTGCTCCATCACGCTGGAAAAGGCATTGTTGGGCGCCAAACTGCTCTTGGACAGTTGGGAGAAGTTGCTCTTGGAGGACATTCTGGTACCATTCTTTATTCATGGCTGTGTTTTTAGGCAAGACTGTGAGTGAGCCGATTCCCTTGGCTGAGAAGCAACCCCACACATGAATCGTTTCAGGATGCTTAACAGTTGGCATGAGACAAGACTGGTGGTATCGCTCACCTCTTCTTCTCCTAATAAGCTGTTTTCCAGATGTCCTAAACAATCGAAAAGGGGATTCATCTGAGAAAATGACTATACCCCAGTCCTCAGCAGTCCACTCCCTGTACCTTTTGCAGAATATCAGTCGGTCCCTGATGTTTTTTTCTGGAGAGAAGTGGCTTTTTTGCTGCCCTCCTTGAAACCAGGCCTTGCTCAAAGAGTCTCCGCCTCACAGTGCGTGCAGAAGCACTCACACCAGCCTGCTGCCATTGCTGAGCTAGCTCGGCACTGCTGGTAGTCCGATCCCACAGCTGAAACAGTTTTAAGATATGGTCCTGGCGTTTGCTGGTCCTTCTTGGGCGCCCTGGAGCCTTTTTGGCAACAATGGAAGCTCTCTCCTTGAAGTTCTTGATGATGCGATAGATTGTTGACTGAGGTACAATCTTTGTAGCTACGATACTCTTCCCTGTTAGGCCATTTTTGTGCAGAGCAATGATGGCTGCACGTGTTTCTTTAGAGATAACCATGGTTAACTGAAGAGAAACAATTATACCAAGCACCAGCCTCCTTTTAAAGTGTCCAGTGGTGTTATTTTTACTTAATCATGACTGATTGATCGCCAGCCCTGTCCTCATCAACACCCACACCTGTGTTAATGGAATAATCACTAAAACAATGTTAGCTGCTCCTTTTAAGGCAGGAATGCAATGATGTTGAAATGTGTTTTGGGGGTTAAAGTTCATTTTCTTAGCCAATATTGATTTTGCAAGTAATTGCTGTTAAGCTGATCACTCTTTATGACATTCTGGAGTATATGCAAATTGCCATTAGAAAAACTTAAGCAGTAGACTTTGTAAAAATTAATATTTGTAGCATTCTCAAAACTTTTGGCCATGACTGTAGGGTCAGGAAACACAGAGTCCAGTACTTAAACAGAAATTGCCGGTGTCTGTAGGACTTTGGTACGGGGGTGTTCGGATCCCACACCCGGTACAAGAAGCAGGGCCCTCTCTCTGTCTCCTGCAGTTTTGCTAAGAGTCACCTTCTCTGTTTCGGACGGGGGAAGTCCTCTGTTTTCACAAGTCCGGGGTCCCGTGCACACTACCGGCGGGCCACTACCCTGCCCCGGTCCATTACAGGTCCCCCTGAGCGTACTCTCCACTTCAGCTCCAAGAGTTCTGCTTTCTCCTGGCTCCACTTCCCCTGCAGCACAGGGGATACAACCCTGTCTGCACTCCTCTCCCTCCTTCCACCCACTGACTCAGCTCCTCCCCTCCTGCTCCTTTTGTTACACTGGGGGGGGGAGGTGCAGCTGCTGCACTGTACCAGTGTGAGATCAGGTGGTACCAAGTAGGTTTAACTCTTTCTGTGACTACCTGGTTTTGCCAGGGCGTCACATATCCATGGCTATCAATTTGGCAATGTGCGAGTTTTTGTACCTGTGGGTGTGTGGCTGTGTATTTACACTTCCTTTCTAAGCTCTCAGGCTCAGAAAACTGGATAATTTTCTGGGACATGGAAGTGGATGTGGTTGATGTTTGCTGTGTCTGTGACGACCTGGACTAGACAGGTCGTCCCAGGTAGTCACACACAACACCACAACCCTTCCCAGTTAGGTAACACCAGTCAACCTTAAAAACCTTGTCACCTCCCTCCAAGTTTGATGTCCACACCAGGGGGGGTTGAGTCAGGCGGTTGGCTCCACCCACTGAGGAGTTCACAGGCCTGGAGGCGGGAAAACAGAGAGTCAAGTTCTGACAGTGAAGGAGGAAGGTTGAGTCCAAGGGCAGACCTGTGACCAGGCCTGCCATAGACTACTCCGGTGGCTGGGTCGGAGCCCAGTCACCTTTGGCAAGGAGGCAGACAGTGGTGGCCGCCTGCAGGAGACTGGGAAAACGACCAGTGGAACCTTAAGGGACCGGGGCAGGGTAGTGGCCCGCCGGAACCGAACCGGGGAGCCAACTGGATACCGGAGCACCAGGCAGGGTACTCAGACCCTGAACTAGTCCAGAAACTACTGGACCTTAGTCAAATTAACTGATTGCGGTCTGGACCTCAGGGTCCTTTCCCACCTAACTCCCGACTGAAGGCAACAGCCCAACCAGTATGGATAGGTGCCACCGCCAAAGACAGATATCCAAAGGGCCAGCGTCTGTGGGCAAACGGGCTCCTACGGCGTATACCGGTGCCTAGGCATAGGAGTCAAAGTTTACACACAGAGGTGCAGGAGAAAGGCGTAAACCACCAACTTAATCTGTGAAGAGTTGCAGCCGGCTGCGGGCCCCGTTCATCACTCCGTTTGGTTTACCAGCGACTCCAGTATCTTGTGTCAGAGTGAGTACACCAGTGCCATCGGGCACCGCACCGCGCTGCACCGCAACACCATACCCTGCACCCCGACCCTCGCCTATCGTGCCCCAGGACCAACATCCCCTACCCACAGAGGGGTCAACACTTAGCTGCGCCACTACACCGTTCCCGGGAGCCCCCATACCTTCACCGCAATGGTGGTGTCTATAATCACCACAACCCATGGGTGGCGTCACGAACTATCATCCCCAAACCAAGCCACCGCGGCCCTGGCCGTGGGACTCCCCACCTGAATCCCCTGCGTGTAGCGCCAACTCCCTTGCAGAGCGACGTGACCCCCGGGTCCGTGAGAGGCTCGAGCCACCACCCGCAGTACGAGCACAGATCCGAGCGGTTCGGCGGTCGCAGCCAAGCCCGCGGGGCAGTACATGTCTCTTCAATCGCAGCTTGTGAGTAGGAAGTATGAGTCTGTTTCATGGACAGCAGATTGTGAAGGACGTAGCACAGGTGACATGGCAGTGGTTTGACCCGCAGACACAAATTTGGTACCCTGTTGTTCTGCCCACTGCAGTTTCCAACAGCTTGTCTGCTCTATATTTGAAACTTAACCTTTCCAAAACTGACCTACTTCTATTCCCTCCATCTTCTAACCTCCCTAAACCTGACATCTCCCTCTCTGTGTGTGGTACCACGATAACTCCTAGGCAGCAGGTTCGCTGTCTGGGGGTTATGCTCGACACTGATCTCTCCTTCACCTCCTGTATACAATCTCTTGCCCGCACCTCTCGCTTGCACCTCAAGAACATCTCTAAAATCAGCCCCTTTCTTACCATGGAAACTACAAAAACCCTCACTGTGGCCCTGAGGGGGGGTTGTTTGGTTTGGGGATTTGGTCCGTGACGTCACCCACGGGTTGTGGTGAGGTTGGGGCACTACCGCTGCTGGTGACGGGGATCCCGGGAGTGATTGCAGGGAGCAGCTGGGATGTTGTTTTCCCCTCCGTGGGTAGGGGTTGGTTGTCCCGGGGCCCGGTGAGGTGATGGGGAGGCAGGGCCGGGAAGGTGCAGGGTCGCTTGGGCTGCGCAATGCGGTGCCGGACGGCACGGTAGTACTCACTCAGCCACAAACGTACACAGTCTCTGGTAAACCAAACGGCTGGATGGACGGGTCCCGCAGCCAGCTGCTGTCGTTTCTCCCGGACGGTTGGTGGTGGCTGCCTTTCCCTGCACCTGTGTGTATGTTCGGTCCCGATGGATTCCCACCGGTAACCCGCTCCCCATATGTGCTGGAGGAGCCCTTTTGCCCGCAGGCTCTGGCCCTTGGAACTCTAGCTGTGGCGGTTGCTGTATTTCCTTTTTGCTGGTTGGACGGTTGCCTTCAATCGGGTCTTGACTGTTAGGAAACCCCTGGGGTTCCGGTCACTGACGGATTTGACCTCTAATGGCGGCTCCAAGCCTGGTCGGGGTCCGTAGGCCCCGCCTGTGTGTGCTGGCTTCACTTCGCTCCCCGGTTCGGTACCGGCAGGCCACCGCCCGACCCCGGTCCTACGGTTCCGCGTCAATCTGCCTCTCATGCAGACGGCCACCACTGTCTGCCAACCTTGCTCTTGGTGCCCGGGCCACACACCCGGACACGGTCAGATTGCTCCTCTCTCACCACTTCATTCTTCCACTTCCCTAACTGATCTGCCTTCCTTTTCCCGCCTCCAGGACTGTGAACTCCTCCATGGGTGGGGCCAACCGCCTGGCTCCATCCCACCTGGTGTGGACATCAGCCCCTAGAGGGAGGCAACAAGGATTTTGTGTCTGGCTGATGTGCCTGTCTCGGGGTGGGGGTGTATGTTGTAGTACCTGTGACGACCTGGCTAGTCCAGGGCGCCACATTCCCCCTTGGTTAAATGCAGACCGTCCGCGGACTACCCGTCAATCACCGGTTTTATTTTGCCAACTGTAACAACATAAAAACATCAACAGTTTATGCATCTTAAATTTTCCCATACGGGAGGCAGGTCACTTAAACGTTGCAAAACAAATATATTTACATTTTTATTAACAACGGACAGCTTCTGCTCTCCCACCCAAGCAACCTGTCCCTGATGCTGCCCCTAAGAAAATGGGCAGCACCCCTTGACCCCAGTCCAGATCCAGGCTGCCCGAGCGGGAACGGGTACGGTGTCTCGCACCCGACGGTCATTTCAGGGGACCCCACGTCCATGGGGGACCCCAGACCCCCGGAGGATCACCACCGGTTGCGGTGGTGGCAGGCCTGGGCCATCTCTTTCCTCCAGGCCCATCCTCCAAATCAGCCTCTCCGGAGGCGGCAACGGAAACATGCCCCAACCTATTTACAATCCTACAAGTCCGTGGGTGTCCTGCAAGTTCTCAGGCATGTCCATGAAGAGTTCCTCATGCAACGGTAGCAAAGGGTCCCTACGGGGACTACTTGCCGGCAACGGCCGGATCAATCACGGTGTCAATCAGGTAAAACTTCGGTTTGATTACTTTTATCATTCGTTCTCTTATTTACAACGCATAATGCCCCTAAATGGTAGTTTCCCTGTACCTAAGCGGGGGTCGACCTAGGTTGGGGCGTGTGGACCTTCGGAGCCCAATGTCAGTGGTGACAGGCAGTGGGGAAGAGGAAACAACTGGTTCCTCTTCCCGTCTATCGTGTGTGGCAGGCGGAGACATAGGGGAGCTGGGTACAGGTGCATCTCTGGGCACTGGTTCATTGGCGGCTAGTTCCATCTCTTTTTCCTCCACGGGTTGTGGGAACAGTATCACTGGAAGAATCACTGCGCCGTTCTGCGTAGGCCAATCTGCCGGGAAATCGCCCATCATGGTGTGGATTACCCCTTTTTCTTTCTCCCCAGCCGGTCTGGGGGCCGGAGCTTCATTTGCCACCCTCAACGGTGGTGGGCACCTCTTCAGGTGGTCCCTGGAAGCCGTGGCCAAAGTCTTCCCCTGGTCACGACTGATCTGGTAGGCCTTCCCATTCTCCCATTAAGTGGGTTGTATAACATACGGGGTCTTCTCCCATTGATCATCCAGCTTATGGGTTCTTCTCTTTCGATTCAGTACTACATCCCCAGGCTGAAAGGGACCTGCAGGAGCCTTCCTGTTGAAGCACTGCTCCTGCTGTCCCCGACTCCGGCACAAGTTCTTTTCTACGTATTCTTGGACCTGTCGGTACTGCGCCCTTTGCCGAGTGTCCCATCCAGCAGTCGAAGGGAGGGCTTCTGGGGCTTACCAAACCCATTTCTAGGTCTACTGGCAGCCGACCGGGCCGAGCTCTCACTAGGTACGCCGGTGTACATTTGGTAGAGCTGGAAGGGATGTTATTGAACATATCGACCAGGTCAGGTAGCTTTTCTGGCCACAGGTTGTGCTCTTCTAGCGGTAATGTCTTGAGGAGACCCAGGACCAGATGGTTCATCTTTTCGCACATGCCATTGGTCTGGGCATGGTAAGGCGTGGTCCGAATTTTCTTGCAGCCGTACAACTGGCAAAATTCTTGAAACGCCTCCGCTTCAAAAGCCGGGCCCCGGTCGGTAAGCACCCTCTCCGGGTACCCGTGCGGTCGACAAAAATAGGCCTGGAATGCTCTAGCGGCGGTACGGACGGTCAGGTCCTTGACTGGGACAACCACCATGAATCTTGAATAGTGGTCTACAATGGTAAGAGCGTAGGTGTACCCACTTCGGCTAGGGGTGAGCTTCACGTGGTCGAGGGCGACTAGGTCCAGCGGCTGATGCGTAATGATTGGGCGAAAAGGGGCCTTCTGGCTGGCCTCGTCCCTTCTTCTCAATGCACAGGGACCACATTCTCGGCACCAGGCCTTCACAGACTCCCGCATCCCACTCCAATAGAATCGCTCCCTCAACAACATCTCCAGCTTCTTCCACCCAAAGTGCCCGGCACCGTCATGGTATGCCTGCAGGACAGTGGGCACGTTAGTCTGGGGAATCACCAGCTGGCGAACCTTCTCGTGGGTCTTCGGGTTGATCAATTCCCGATACAGCTTCCCCTGGTGCAGATACAGCCGGGCTCGTTCCCTCCACAGTTGTTGGGCCTCGGCGGGGGCGGCAGGGTCTATTCCGGCGGAGCCCTGTTCCACCAGGGTCTTGACTAAGCGGACAGCAGGTGCCTGGTCCTGGTCTTCTTGCCACCCTTGGCTGGGCAGCGGATCTAAGTTCACTTGTTGTTGATGGACATGCAACTTCTCGGCTGGCGGCCGGTGGAACGCAGGCAACTCGATTTCTTCGAGGTCATCATCGTCCAGCCCCTCTCCCGACAGGTGGGGAATCCGGGAGAGTGCGTCTGTATTAGCATTTTTACGGCCGCCTCGGTACTTGATGGTGAAGTCATAGTTAGCTAACCTGGCCACCCACCACTGCTCCAATGCACCCAGCTTAGCTGTATCCAGATGTGTTAGCGGGTTATTGTCCGTATAAGCGGTGAACTTGGCTGCCGCTAGGTAATGGCGGAATTGCTCGGTGATGGCCCACACCAGTGCTAAGAGCTCAAGCTTGAAAGAGCTGTAGTTCTCAGGGTTCCTTTCCGTAGGTCGGAGTTTCCGGCTAGCATAAGCGATCACCTTCTCTCTTCCCGTCCTGGACCTGGGATAAGACTACTCCCAAGCCTACATTACTGGCATCGGTATAGAGGATGAATGGGAGACTGTAGTCGGGGTACGCCAGGATTTCTTCCCCAGTCAAGGCCGTCTTCAGCTGGCGGAAGGACTCTTCATCCTTTTCTTCCCACGCCAACGGGGGTTCCAGGGGACCTGCCACCCTTGGTCTGTCCCACGAGGAGGTCTTGCATGGGGGCGGCCATCTTCGTGTATCCCTTAATGAAGCGGCGGTAGTAGCCCACCAGACCCAGGAACTGTCTCACCTCTCTCACCGTGGTCGGCCTCGGCCAGTCCTGAATGGCAGTGATCTTTTCGGGATCTGGGGCGACGCCTTCCGCGCCCACCACATGTCTGAGGTACTGCACCCTGGGCTTCAATAGATGGCACTTGAAGGGCTTCAATTTCATCCCGTACTTGGCAAGGGACGCGAACACCTCAGCCAGGTGCTCCAGGTGGGCTTCATACGTCTGTGAGTATACAATTACATCGTCCAGGTACAGCAAGACGGTCTCAAAATTCAGATGTCCCAGACAGCATTCCATCAGCCATTGGACGGTTCCAGGGGCGTTGCACAGTCCGAACGGCATGCTGTTGAACTCACAGAGTCGCATGGGTGTAGCGATGGCAGTCTTCTCACGGTCTTCGGGCGGGCGCCATGGCCACCTGCCAGTACCCAGTGGTGAGGTCAAGGGTAGAGAAGTAGTTAGCGGTTCTCAGCGCGGCCAGGGACTCTTCAATACGGGGCAGAGGATAGGCATCTTTATGCGTTATCTGGTTAATCTTCCGGTAATCCACACACATCCTCATGTTGCCATCCTTCTTCTTTACCAGCACCAGCGGGGCAGCCCAGGGACTGCAGCTATCCCGAATAACCCCCGCCTCCTTCATGTTCCTCAACATCTCTTTGGCGCATTGGTAATGTGCAGGGGGGATAGGTTTGTATCTCTCTTTAATGGGGGATGCTCGCCGGTGGGGATGTTGTGTTGGACCCCTTTAATCCGCCCAAAATCTAGTGAATGTTTGCTGAAAATGTGGCACCCTGGGCAAGCCAGGTCGTCACAGGTACTGCAACAACACACCCCACACCCCGAGATAGGCACACCAGTCAGACACAAATCCTTGTTGCCTCCCTCCAGGGGCTGATGTCCACACCAGGTGGGGTGGAGCCAGGCGGTCGGCCCCACCCACGGAGGAGTTCACAGTCCTGGAGGCGGGAAAGGAAGTCAGAACAGTGTAGTTGAGAAGAGAACAGTGAGGGAGAGTGAAGGAGTAGGAGTAAGAGGGAGTAGTAGAGGAGCAGACTGACCGTGTCCGGGTACGTGGCCCGGGCATAGAGAGCAAGGTTGGCAGATGGTGGTGGCCGTCTGCAGGAGAGGCCGATCGACGCGGAACCGTAGGACCGGGGACGGGCGGTGTCCCGCCGGTACCGAACCGGGGAGCGAAGAGAAGCCAGCACAAACCGGCAGGGCCTACGAACCCCGACCAGGCTTGGAGTCGCCGTTAAACTGGTCAAATCCGTTAGCGACCGGAACCTCCGGGGTTTCCTAGCAACAAAGACCCAACTGAAGGCAACCGTCCAAACCGAGAAAGGGAAATTCAACTACCGCCACAGTTAGAATTCCCAGAGCCTGCAAGCAAAAGGGGCTCCTCCGACCCATATCCAAGCTGGAGAGCGGGTTACCGGTGGGAAGCCATCGGGACCGAAGATACACAACAGGTGCAAGGAAAGGCAGCCACCACCAACCTACCGGGAGTAACCACAGCAGCCGGCTGCGGGACCCGTCCATCCAGCCGTTTGTTTTACCGGAGACTCTGTATCCATCATTGGCTGAGTGAGTACCACCGTGCCTTCTGGCACCGCGCTGCCCCCGCGACCCTGCACCTCGCCTCCCCTGCCTCCCCGTCCCACCTCACCGGGCCCCGGGACCACCAACCCCCTACCCACGGAGGGGAGAGAAACATCTCGACTGCTCCCTGTCATCGCTCCCGGGATCCCCGTCCAGAGCAGCGGTGGTGCCCCAACCTCACCACAACCCGTGGGTGGCGTCACGGACCAAATCCCCAAACCAAACAACCCCCCCTTTCACTCACGGGCAAGGAGCGCCGCTCGAGTCCCCGGATCCGGCCCGCCGCTCGAGCCACCGAGCAGCCATCGCAGCAGCGCCGGACCCGAGCGTTAGCTGGTGACGGGGATCCCGGGAGCGATGGCAGGGAGCAGCTGGGATGTTGTTTTCCCCTCCGTGGGTAGGGGTTGGTTGTCCCAGGGCCCGGTGAGATGACGGGGAGGCAGGGCCGGGAAGGTGCAGGGTCGCTTGGGCTGCGCAGCGCGGTGCCGGACGGCACGGTAGTACTCACTCAGCCACAAACGTACACAAAGTCTCTGGTAAACCAAACGGCTAGATGGACGGGTGCCGCAGCCGGCTGCTGTCGTTTCTCCCGGACGGTTGGTGGTGGCTGCCTTTCCCTGCACCTGTGTGTATGTTCGTGTCATGATGTATGTAGTTTTCTCCATCTCATATTTTTTGTATAAGATGCCATGTGATGTATTTTACCTTCTCACTGTATTTGCTGTAATACTATGTCAGGATGTGATGTAACTTTCCTTTGGTTGTACTTACTGAACACTTTGAAATGTCTTGGGATGTAAGTGACCATACCTTCCCCCCAGCCTGTATCATATTGCAATCAGGCTTCAGCAGTAGCTATTGTCATTGATTTGGTGGGGGTTGCATATATATATTGTTCTTCTCAGCATGGGACTTCTCCAATCTACAAAATGGTAAACAGAACAGAGCCAGCAGTCTAAAGTCCATTCATGCATCAAATGGCCAGGGGGAGGTGTGCCCACCTAAGGGGCTGATCCTAGGAGAGAAGAACATGTTAGTTCAGTTAGTTGGATCTCGGCTGGAGACGTACTAGGATCTATAGCTAAGGCTGGATCCTGGGGTCTGTGTGTGTGGACTGTTACAGACTGGAGATCCGCGGCCACGTGGGATTGTGTTTTGTTGTTCACCCTGTTGGACTCAAGGAACTCATATAAGGACCATTGCCCTAATTTCCCTGGCATCGGAATACCAGGCGGTGCCCCTGGATCTTTTGTTTTGTTGTTGTGGACTCCTTGCAGATTTGAAGGATTTATATTTATGTTTGCTGCTTTATCTTTGTGGTTCCAATAAAGCCCTTTGGATTGTACCTTGGCCTGGCGTCCATCACTGCTCTGTTGCATACCCCGTCACAGTTCGGTCCCGATGGATTCCCACCGGTAACCCACTCCCCAGCGTGTTTATGTGCTGGAGGAGCCCTTTTGCCCGCAGGCTCTGGCCCTTGGAACTCTAGCTGTGGCGGTAGCTGTATTTCCTTTTTGCTGGTTGGACGGTTGCCTTCAATCGGGTCTTGACTGTTAGGAAACCCTTGGGGTTCCGGTCACTGACGGGTTTGACCCTAATGGCGGCTCCAAGCCTGGTCGGGGTCCGTAAGCCCTGCCTGTGTGTGCTGGCTTCACTTCGCTCCCCGATTCGGAACCGGCGGGCCACCGCCCGATCCCGGTCCTACAGTTCCGCGTCAATATGCCTCTCGTGCAGACGGCCACCACCGTCTGCCAACCTTGCTCTCGGTGCCTGGGCCACACACCCGGACACGGTCAGATTGCTCCTCTCTCACCACTTCACTCTTCCACTTCCCTAACTGATCTGCCTTCCTTTTCCCGCCTCCAGGACTGTGAACTCCTCCGTGGGTGGCTCCATCCCACCTGGTGTGGACATCAGCCCCTGGAGGGAGGCAACAAGGATTTTGTGTCTGGCTGATTTGCCTGTCTCGGGGTGGGGGTGTATGTTGTAGTACCTGTGACGACCTGGCTAGTCCAGGGCGCCACACCAGTCATTGCACTGGCTGCCCATATATCACAGGATCCAATTCAAATTGTTTGTTCTCACCCACAAAGTTCTCCACAGTGTGGCACCTCCCCACATCTCCACCCTCATCTCTGTCTATCACCCTATCCATTCTCTGCACTCTGCAAACGACGTTCGACTAACATCCACACTAAGCCAAACCTCCCACTCCCGGATCCAAGACTTTTCCCGAGCTGCACCCATCCTCTGGAATGCTCTGACCCAAGAAACCAGGACGAATCACAACTTAGCTTCAAACGTTCCCTAAAACACAGCTCTTTAGGGTGGCCTATCACGCTCTCTAATCAAATTAATTTCAGTCCATCCACGACTTCTCACAACATAACTCTCCATCAAACTCCAATACACCCAAAAGCATCTCAAAGATTGGCTGACTGGTTCAGGCAGCCTTTATCTATCCCTCATATCTTTGAGATAGCTGGCTTGTCATTGGAAATCAGCACCTGTACCTTGCCCCCCACCCCCACCCCACCTCATTGTAGATGTAAGCTCTCATAAGCAGGGTTGTCTTTTTTGCTATAATTATTGTATTTTCTAGGGTGCTTGGCTGCAATGTGGTTCCACATACTGGTGGTGCTCAGGTTGCGTTTGACCTGCGCTCTGCTCAACTTGGTATGGCAGATGCTACAGATTACACTTTATTTCTCTGAAGGACTTTAAAAAAAAACATCCAGACAGCGGCTGAACGCCCCCTTTCCCTGACTTGGACCACAGTTTGGAGTGCTCTTCAGAACAATTGACCCAGTTCTCACTCTGGGCAAACCACTACCCCTTCATGCCTGTGTTGGTGCTACATATCCATCTTCCTCTGTGTTGATGTGCTGGCTATGCATGTCAACGGTACAGGTCAGATTAGTCGACTCATCATGGACCACCTCATCTTCCATCTCATCCTCCTTCGCAGTTGAGATTGTAGGCTGCTCTGATGGCAACTGTGTCTCATCATCATCAGTCTCCACCTCTGGAGACAGTAAATCAGGTTCCTCAAATTGGCTTTTTTCTGGCCATAGGTTCTCAAATACTCAACTCACAGCACATCCTCTCATCCCTCTTCAATGCTGCACGGTGAGAGGCCAGAGACAACTAAAGGATATATACAAAACAGATCCTCAGAGTGGCCAAACTTGGAGTCATATGTCTCCTATGACTGATGATGGGGGTAGTTAGGAGGACCAGGTTGAGGATTGGATGGACCAGCCTTCTGTGTATTCACAGTAGACTGTGTGGTCGTGGAAAATTTGTTGCTGCTTGAGAAATGTGAAGAGGTCTTATTGTCTGCCATCTAAGATAGAATCTGCTCTCTCTCTTCTGGTTTACACACACGTTTACATTCCAGACTGGGAAATTTGAGGAGGAGGAGGATAAAGCCCAATGCTACAATTGGCGCACTGTAAACTGCTATGGAGACTATCTGAGTCTCATTGAGGGAGGCACCACCCAAATGTATAAGTAAGAGCAGTCCCTCCAAAATGTACGTTACTGGGCCACCTCGGGGCCCTCACCAAACTCAGGTTTCTTGACACCTGCAGACCCTCTGAAAATCTGAATTTAGTGCTACAGAATGACATGGAGGAGGAGGAGGAGAGTAAAGCCCAACCATTAGGGATGATCAAATACCAAAATATCTGCTTCGACAAATATCCGACGACTAGGTCGCCGCTATTTGCGTATTCACGAATATTCGACGCCCAATGTAAGTCTATGGGAAACCCGAATAATTTCACGTTGGACCTAACGGTGACCTGTGGTGACTGAGGAAAAGGCTGAAATGGATGGGAAAAGGCAGAAACAGTATGGGCACAGCCTGTAGGTTGGAAATAATCTGGAATCATTCTCTTACTTTTTCACTCTCTCTCATGAAAGACTGACCGGTGACCGCAAGTTACCTGAGTGACTGAAGTGAGCCGCGCGATCAGCGGTGCCGTCACTCAGGTTACCCGTGGCCAGCTCAAGTCTTCTTCCTGAGAGCGGTGGCCATGGGTAACCTGAGTGAGGTCATCGCTGATAGCATCGCAGCTCACTTCAGTTGCTCTGTTGAGCTCATGGTGAGCGGCGGTGTTCTACGGCTACTCCTGTCATCTTCATGTAGCAGAGCTGGATGCGTCGTGAGACCTCGTGTGGATTACGTCGGACCTGGAGGGGTATTTGGGCATTTTAATAAAGTGGTGATAGAGGGTGGGGTTTTTTTCGGCTTTTATTCCAAATAAAGGATTTTTTGGGTGTATCTGTTTATTTTCTTTAATTTGTAGGTTAATCATGGGGGTGTCTCAGATGCCTGCCATGATTAACCTATGACTTAGTGGTAGCTATGAGCTGCCATTAACTCCTTATTACCCCAATTGCCACCGCACCAGGGCAATTTGGAATGAGCCAGGTAGAGTCCCGGGACTGTCGCATCTAATGGATGCGGTAATTCCGGCCGGCTGCTGGCTGATATTTTTAGGCTGGTGGGCTCCCCATAACGTGGGGCTCCCCATCCTGAGAATACCAGCCTTCAGCCGTGTGGCTATACCTTGACTGCTATCAAAATTGGGGGGCTGCATGCTGTTTTTTTTTTTAAATTATTTATTCATTTTGCTGCACTACATAGACCCGCCCACCGGCGGCTGTGATTGGTCGCAGTTAGACAGTTGTCACTCAATGTGGGAGCTCGTCTGAATGCAACCAATCATAGATGCTGGTTGGCGGGGGAAGCAGTGAATACAAGATGGAATAATGAGCGGCATTTTCAAAAGCTCGAGAAGCCGCCAGAGCAGTGTGACAGCCGTGCAGAGCCATGCTGGTGATCGGTCAGTGATCGGTGAGTATGAGACAGAGGTGGAGAGGGAGAGACAGACAGACAGAGAGAGACCGACGGACAGACAGAGAGAACCCTATAGCTGGTTCTGCATTCACAGATTTGCGATTTGGCGATTTTATGGAGCTGCTAGCAGCTACTGGACAAAGTCTTCAACCCTTACAAGGACTATTTATTAGTTGCATCTAAGAACGCTCTCCCACGCACAATACAGTCTATCTACACCGTCAGCTCCCTATGACTGTATGTTCACAAAATGGCCGCTGGCTTATATAGCCTCCAAGACGCTGTGCATCCGAGCCAATCACAGTAACTCCACAACAAAGATGGCTGCGGCATTACTGTGAGGGAAAACAACATCAGATGTGTTCATTGGCTGGAAAACAGGCGCCAGGAAGTCAGAAATGAAAATGAAAGTATCGGAGTGGATATTGTTTTATTCGTCGGATACCGAATGTCGTGAATAGCCTGTTATTCGTCGGATACCGAATAGTGGCGAATACATTCGCTCATCCCTACCATGGGCACATTGTAAACTGTTATGAAGGATTTTTTTTGGTTGTTTTTTTCTTTAAATGACTTAGTTTTTAATTTTACCATAAAATCTACTGGAAATTAAGTAAAAATTCAAAGTGCAGTGAATTGGTGAAAAAAGAAAAGCAAAAATCCATTTTTTTTAATTGTTTTTACGCCATTGACGATGTGCTGGAAGTGAGCGCTCAGCGTGATTCTCCGGGTCAGTGTGATTACGGCAATATTAGACTTCCACATTTATTATTATCTCAGTGGTGACTAGAGATGAGCGGACCCGTGGACGTTCGGCTTCTGCTGGTCCAGCTGAACATTTGTAAAGATCGTTTCTGGACTTGGACTTGACCTGAACTTCATTTGAAGTCACTGATTGGCAGTTCAGTGCAAAAAAAGGGAAAGATTCTGCACAAAGAATCAGGGGCACACCAATAGATAAAGATATATGAAGAAAACACCTTTATTCAATACACAAAATGGGACATATTAAAAACATTTAAAACAAACATAGAAACAACAACACCCACTGGGCGGAGCCAAGCCCGAGATGTAACAACAATGAGCCAATATATATGCAAAAGTACAATATAAATGGTATGGCATATAAAGACCCAACAGTAGTGCAATATCAAGTATCCGGTGTCATATGATCCCCTGGTGGTGTAATAGTGTACACAGACACTGCAGAGATGGAGATGACAATTCCGAATTGTTGGTACATCTCGGGCTTGGCTCCGCCCAGTGGGTGTTGTAGTTTCTATGTTTGTTTTAAATGTTTTTAACATGTCCCATTTTGTGTATTGAATAAAGGTGTTTTCTTCATATATCTTTATCTATTGGTGTGCCCCTGATCCTTTGTGCACAATCTTTCCCTTTTTTTGTATAGTCCCCCCGTTTTCTGTACCAGGGTGCACCCTTAGTGATTTGGTTGTACTACAAGTGGTGCGCTCCGCTGTTTGTCTCTCCAGTGATTGGCAGTTCGTGTCTTCGCCCACATGCAGCCATAAACAGATCGCTTCCGGGGGAGGGCGGGTTTTTCAGTTTTATTTCTTGGTGCACAAAACATCTGATCACACGAGAGTGGTTTCCATACGTAAAGCCCTAAAGCCCCCGAACTCCAAACCTGAACTTTGCTATCTTGTAGAAGTCTGAGTTTTTACTGAACACCGAACTCCAGGTTCACTCATCTCTATTAGTGAATAAAAATCAGACTTGTGGAAAAAAAAAAAATTAAAAAATCAGTTTGTGTCTCCATTTTCCGACATCGGAGTTGAGTGAGGACTTGTTTTTTGCTTGATGAGCTGACGTTTTCATTGATACCATTTTAGGTGCAATACTTTTATGGGTCGGTTTTGCTACTTCATTTCATGTTGAAATTTTTTTTTCCTACCCAAATGATATCTTCCCTCCATTATTATCTCCATTCATTTTCCATATCGGCTCATCTCCTTCCCATTCAGGTCCTTATAATATCAGATCCTTTCAGTGATATTATTCTGTTTTCAGAAAATTTCCTGTCCAGGATGGATATGGCCAGGGACAAGATGGCGGAGAGGATATTACACCTCACCCTAGAGATCCTCTTCCGGCTTACTGGAGAGGTGAGAGATTCTGATGACGTCACATTACATCATTCTTATCTATGGGAATAACAAATGGACAGAACTGGAGAGGTGAGGACTCTGAAAATGTCTGGAGTGACATTTATTACTGTCTCTCCATAACCAGGATTATACAGTAGTGAAGAAGACCTCTAGTGAGCGCTGTCAGGCCCCTGTGTCTGAGGGATGGGGAAGACCCCTGAGCCCAATCACGGGGCCTCCACCTCACCCCCCGATACATGAGGACATCAATGACCAGAAGATCCTAGAACTCACCTACAAGATGATTGAGCTGCTAACTGGAGAGGTGACACTGCTGGGAATGCTGGGACATTATACAGTAACGCTATGAAGGGATCGAGGGTGACGGTATCATTATATGTGTCAGGTTCCTATAAGGTGTCAGGACGTCACCATCTATTTCTCCATGGAGGAGTGGGAGTATTTAGAAGGACACAAAGATCTGTACAAGGACGTCATGATGGAGGTTCCCCAGCCCCTCACATCACCAGGTAATAGGACTAAATAGATACGGCCTATAATTATCTGTATGTAAGGAATGAATTCAGTCCCTGTATGTGTTTCCTCCAGTTCTATCCAATAAGAGGACAACACCAGAGAGATGTCCCCGTCCTCTTCTCCCACAGGACTGTAAACAAGAAGATCCCGATGTTCCTCAGGATGTGTTTCCTCCAGCTCTATCCTGTAAGAGATATCTACTCATTTTCTTTCTGCACTAATTTTGTGTTTACATTTTTAGGCTTTCTGCTCTGTTATTTTTTCAACTGTATTGTCTTTCCTTCTGTTTGTTTCTAGTGCCTTCTCTATGTCATTATAAAGGCAATTCAAAGACCTGCAGAGGGTTCATAAATACCCTGTTTCCCTGAAAATTAAACATAGTCCAAAAATAATGTACTGCCCCGCGCTCAGCTGCAGCCGAGCCACTCGGATCCGGGCTCGTTTGTGGGTGGCTCATGCGCCTCCGGACCGGGGGTCACCGCTCTGGAAGGGGCTGGTGCTTTGAGAGGGTTAGGGTTACGGCCGAGGCCGTGATTTTTGGTTTGAGTTCGTGACGTCACCCACGTGTTGTGGTGAATGTGGACACCACCGATGCTGTTCACTAGGCATCCGGGGGAGATGTTGCGCAGCTTTGGTGTTAACCCCTCCGTGGGTAGTGGTGATGGACCCGGGACCCGGATTGGTGTGGTGTGTCGGTGCTTGGCGGTGCAGGGCAATGCGTGGCCCGAGGGCACAGTCATACTCACTATTACAGATGCACAGGAGTCTCTGGTAAACCAAGAAGTTGGTGGTCGGTGCCCGCAGCCGGCTGCGTCTGGTCCCCCACTCGGGTTGGTGGTCTCCGCCTTTCTCCTGCACCTTTTGTGTAGCTATGGACAGCCCGTGCTTCAGCAACGGGAGCCCGCTCACCGGCGTTGTGTGTCGGGAGAGCCCGTTTGCCCGCAGACGCTGGCCCGTGGGATCTCTTTGCCTGAGCGGTAGCTTTTTATCCCCCTCGGTGGGCTGTTGTCTTCCTTCGGGACTTGGGTGGGAAAGGACCTAAAGTCCAGACCTCAATCAGTTAATTAACGGGGTTCGGTAGTTTCGGGACCGCGTTTCAGGGTCTGAGTACCCCCCTTTGTGCTCCGGTTTCCAGTTGGTTCCCCAGTTCGGTATCGGCGGGCCACTACCCTGCCCCGGTCTCTTACAGTTCCACCGAGCCATCTTCCCGGCTCCTGGAGGATGAGGCCACCATCTGCCTCTTAGCCAGAGATGACTGGGCTCCGACTCAGACACATGGTGTTAGACTGCGGCATACCTGGGCACAGGTCTGCCTCTGCTCTTGAACTTCACCACTCCACTGTCAAAACTGATCTCCTTGTTTTTTCTGCCTCAAAACCTGTGAACTCCTCAGTGGTCGTGTCCAACCGCCTGGGCACGCCCCCTGGTGTGTCCATCAAATCCTGAGGGAGGTGACTAGTTTTTTAAGGTTGGCTGATGACACCTTTCTAGGGGACGGGTGTTTGTGCAAGGGCCTACCTGTGACTACCTGGCTAATCCAGGGCGTCACATTCCCCCTTGGTTTAATACAGACCGTCCGCGGGCTGTCCGACCACCACCGGTTTATTTTGAACTGAAAAAGATAAAACGGGAAACATATACAATTATAATAACATTATTTACATACTAAGCAGACTTTTTGGAATCATCCCTTACAGGCATTTTTCTTTAACGTTGCAAACGGGTAAAACACTTTTATTAAACGGGAACGGGACTGGGTCCTTTCATTTGCCCACCCAAGCAAACCTAGCCTTGATGCTGTCTCTAAAACCAGGTCAGCACCCCTTTTCTCCAGTCCAGGAATCGGGTTCAAGTCCGGGTATTGCCCACAACGGGTCGGGTACAAAGTTCCATACCCGGCAGTCTCTCAGGGGCCCCATGTCCAGAGGACCCCTGGACCCGGAGGGTTCTCACCGGTTGCCATGGTGACGGGACCTCGGCCTACTCTGCCGCAGGCCCTTCCTCCAACCAGCCTCTCCGGAGACTGCAGACATGAAAGGTTGGTCCAAGGGGCTATTTACAAAGCCCAAAAGTTATTGGGTGGCCTGCAAGTTCTCAGCCTTGTCTAAGGTTTAAACGGGGGTATAAAACAGCAGAGTCCCAATGGGGACGGGAACATGGTAGCCGGGAACCGCCACCTTTTAACTTTCTTCAGACTCATACGGCGGGGGAGGGGACTGGGGGCGCCTCGGGAAGCTGCGGCTCACCTTCCTCTTCACATTGAGGGTGAACCATCCCCTCTCCCCGCAATGCCGGGTGTATGTAACAAGCTCACCGGGCTCCAGGTCACGGTCCGGGTGACCCATCGGAAGGTGGGGGTACACATTCCTCTGGGAGACAAAGATCTTGGCCTCCAGGCTGGGCTCAAAAATAACCCCCCATCCACGGCAGGGGTCAAACTGGCAGAGTTGGCCTTCCCGGGTCGGGCCCCGCACCCGATAGGTGGCGCTGCGGAGATTCTCTTTCTCCTTGATGGTTCGGGCCAGCACCTCAGCCTTCTGCTTCTCCCGGGCCGCTATCTCCCGGCCCAGCTGGTTCTGCCGCTGCTCCCAGTACGGAGCTTCTGCTTGCTCCGGGTCTCTCTGTGCGGGGGTCAGGCCCAGCCGGAGCTCCCCCGTCTCAGCCACGACCGACACCCTCCTTGGGGAACCCCGCTGTGTCACGGCCGGCTCTGCTGCTTGGCAGCGGCAACCCCGCAGGACCTCAGCCGAGGCCTGGGACCTGGGAACGGCCAGCGTTACCTGCTGGGCCCTCCTCCGGTCGGCATCCACCTCCATCTTGGCCGGGAGGACTGCCGGGGCCTTGGGCAGCTGGGGCGCGGTCACTTCCGGGACCGGTGGGTCCACCTCGGGAACGGGCATCTTCCGAGGCCTGATCTTCCACGGGAGCGGGATTGGTGCGGGCCGAATAAGCGGCCGTCCGCGGGCTGCCTCCCCAGGTGGGTCCTCACAGGCCGATGGGACGGGCTCCACTGACTGTGTCGGGGGCAGCGGACCGAGCGGGGGAGCAGCGGTAACCGGCACAAGTGGTGAGGGAAGCAACATGGAAAGTAGGGGCAGACCGAGTCCCTCAGCCGCATTGGCCGGTCCCTCAGGGACATGGGGCGTGGGTCGCTTAGCCGCTCTCCAAAATTTGCCTCCACTTCTCGCACTCGCGCGGCCTAGGCTATCTCCTCCATCTTGGCCACCCATCGTTCCATCAAGAACCGCACCTGGGCTTGCAAGCGGCAGCACATTAATGCCGTCCGGGCATCCACCCACGCCGCTGTTCCGGGCGCGGGCTCCAGGGTTGCGGGCTTGCCAGACAGGGCGGACATGATGAACTCTCGGAGTCCAGGAACCAAACGGGTGGCAGAGTCTTGGAGTCCCTGCCCTTTATCTTCTCGGCCACATAACACGGGGTCTTCACCCGCCCCCCCTTGGTCTTTTCGCGGCACTCGCTTCTCAGTTTCGTTTTTCGACCGCTCGCTTTTTGGCACAGCCGAATTACCAGGGGGCGGGGTTTCAAGTCTCGCGTTCTTTTTGCAGGGAAGACGGCTTTGGCAGGAATCTTCGCGCCAAAAGATGGCGACAAGATGGCGAATTCTGAAATTTTTCAACAGGTCACCGCTGACTTCTACTTCACGGCGCACTTCACCAGGTAGGTGATTTGGTAAGTATCCTCTTCGTGACGCCAGAAGAGTCAATGTGTACCGCCCCGCGCTCGGCTGCAGCCAAGCCACTCGGATCCGGGCTCATTTGTGGGTGGCTCGAGCGCCTCCGGACCGGGGGTCACTTCGCTCTGGAAGGGGCTGGCTCTTTGAGTGGGTTAGGGTTACGGCCGAGGCCGTGATTTTTGGTTTGAGTTCGTGACGCCACCCACGGGTTGTGGTGAATGTGGACACCACCGCTGCTGTTCACTAGGCACCTGGGGGAGATGTTGTGCAGCTTTGGTGTTAACCCCTCCGTGGGTAGGGGTGATGGCCCCGGGACCCGGATTGGTGTGGTGTGTCCGGTGCTTGGCGGTGCAGGGCAATTCGTGGCCCGAGGGCACAGTCGTACTCACTATCACAGATGCACAGGAGTCTCTGGTAAACCAAGAAGATGGTGGTCGGTTCCCGCAGCCGGCTGCGTCTGGTCCCCCACTCGGGTTGGTGGTCTCCGCCTTTCTCCTGCACCTTCTGTGTAGCTATGGACAGCCTGTGCTTCAGCAACGAGAGCCCGCTCCCCGGCGTTGTCTGTGTCGGGAGAGCCCGTTTGCCCGCAGACGCTGGCCCGTGGGATCTCTTTGCCTGAGCGGTAGCTTTTTATCCCCCTCGGTGGGCTGTTGTCTTCCTTCGGGACTTGGATGGGAAAGGACCTAAAGTCCAGACCTCAATCAGTTAATTAACGGGGTTCGATAGTTTCGGGACCGCGTTTCAGGGTCTGAGTACCCCCCTTTGTGCTTTGGTTTCCAGTCGGTTCCCCGGTTCGGTACCGGCGGGCCATTACCCTGCCCCGATCTCTTACGGTTCCACCGAGCCATCTTCCCGGCTCCTGCAGGCTGAGGCCACAGTCTGCCTCCTAGCCAGAGGTGACTGGGCTCCGACCCAGACACCTGGTGTTAGACTGCGGCAGACCTGGGCACAGGTCTGCCTCTGCTCTTGAACTTCACCACTCCACTGTCAAAACTGATCTCCTTGTTTTTCCTGCCTCAGGACCTGTGAACTCCTCGGTGGGCGTGTCCAACTCCCTGGGCACGCCCCCTGGTGTGTCCATCAAATCCTGAGGGAGGTGATGTATTGCAAATATAAAAATGGCTATTTTTGAGTTTATACATTATGTTAAACTATAACATATTGTTTAACCATACAGACAAAGTGTACATGGTGACAAAATCTTCTGTATGCTTAAGGGTTTCTGTGTGTTTGTTGTATATATACTGGCAGACAATATATCATTGTAGGAGAATCCTTATAATTTACTTTAGTTCAACAATCTGATGTTTTATGGGTTTGCTATATACACAGACAGACAATATATCCATTTACCTAGCTCAAATACCTGATGTGTATTCTTGGGAGATTTGAATGCTGTGGGTTTATTACCCCATTGTCTGATGTGTGGTGTATCTCTGATTCATCTATGCCCAATGACTGGCCATCAAAGGGCATGGATGAATAAGACTACAACACATTAACTTTAAGACTTGTAATATTGTTCAAACCTCTATAACATCAGATGAAATATAGCACAGACAGAAGCTGATGTACCTGTACCGAGACGTCCGGTCAGTGTTGGGATTTCCAGGAGTTCTCTATGTCATGCTTCTCTGACTGTAGTTCCAGACAGATGATGTTCCAAAACTCCTTGGTGATGTAAGTATTTAACTGTACTTAACCTTTGTATGTTCAATATACAAAAGTGTACGCAATATCATACTTTTCCTTTAAGTTTGTATTTCATATTAATCTTTATAATAAAATTACTTATTTGCCTTCTTTATGGCCTAAAGCACACTTCCGCAAAAAAAACGTCCGTGCGACACGGTCCGTTTTTCGGGTCCGTGTTCCGTTTTTTTGGGGCGTTTCTCCGGTACGTATGGCATCCGTGTGATGGCGTATGCGAGCCGTGTGTACGTGTAAAATGTCCGTGTTTGTGTCTAAAATGCCCGTGTATGTGTACGTGGAATGTCCGTGTGGAATGTCCGTTTGTGTGTTGCACAATGTCGTTGATACATGTCGGCTGACAGCAGACAGAGTTGCGTGATGAGAATGAACTCGGGTGAACTTCACCCGACTTCATTGTCATGCCGCGGCTCTGTCTGTGTGCCGCGTACTGATTAACGGTCACCTGTGCAGGATTCACCAGTGACCGCTAATCCCCCGAGTGACTGAAGTGAGCAGCCCTCTCTCATACTTACCGCTCCCCGATCACCAGCGCGGCGAGGAACAGCTGTGCAGAGAATGTGTGGCAACAATTACTTTGAATATGCTGGCCGCTCATTAATCAATCTCGTATTCCCTGCTTTCCCCACGCACAGACGCCTGTGATTGGTTGCAGTCAGACACGCCCCCAACGCTGAGTGACAGCTGTCTCACTGCACCCAATCACAGCAGCCGGTGGGCGTGTCTATACTGTGCAGTAAAATAAATAAATAATTAAAAAAAACGGCGTGCAGTCCCACCCAATTTTAATACTAGCCAGATAAAGCCATACGGCTGAAGGCTGGTATTCTCAGGATGGGGAGCCCCACGTTATGGGGAGCCCCCCAGCCTAACAATATTAGTCAGCAGCCGCCCAGAATTGCCGCATACATTATATTATTATTATTATTTATTATTATAGCGCCATTTATTCCATGGCGCTTTACAAGTGAAAGAGGGTATACGTACAACAATCATTAACAGTACAAGACAGACTGGTATAGGAGGAGAGAGGACCCTGCCCGCGAGGGCTCACAGTCTACAGGGAATGGGTGATGGTACAATAGGTGAGGACAGAGCTGGTTGTGCAGTGGTCTACTGGACTGAGGGCTATTGTAGGTTGTAGGCTTGTTGGAAGACAGTTCTGGGACTGTACCCGGCTCTTCCCGATTTGCCCTGGTGCGTTGGCAAATTGGGGTAATAAGGAGTTTTTGGCAGCAATAAGTCCTAGATTAATCATGTCAGGTGTCTCCCCGAGATACCTTCCATGATTAATCTGTAAATTACAGTAAATAAACACACACACCCGAACAATCCTTTATTAGAAAAAAAAACACAAACATATACCCTGGTTCACCACTTTAATAAGCCCGAAAAAGCTCTCCATGTCCGGCGTACTCCAGGATGGTCCAGCGTAGCTTCCAGCTGTGCTGCATGAAAGTTGACCGGAGCTGCAGAAGACACAGCCGCTCCTGTCACCTCCACGCAGCTAATGAAGGGAATAGCGCGATCAGCTGTATTCAGCATTGGCCGCGAGTAACCTCAGTGACAGCTCAGCTGATCGCGCTATTCCCTTCATTAGCTGCGTGGAGCTGACCGGAGCGGCGGTGTCTTCTGCAGCTCTGGTCACCTTCATGCAGCAGAGCTGGATGCGACGCTGGACCATCCTGGAGTACGCCGGACATGGAGGGCTTTTTCGGGCTTATTAAATTGGTGAACAAGGCAATTTGTTAGTGTTTTTTTTTTCTAATAAAGGATTGTTCGGGTGTGTTTATTTACTGTAATATACAGATTAATCATGGAAGGTATCTCGGGGAGATGCCTGACATGATTAATCTAGGACTTATTGGCAGCTATGGGCTGCCAATAACTCCTTATTACCCCGATTTGCCAACGCACCAGGGCAAATCGGGAAGAGCCGGGTACAGTCCCAGAACTGTTGCATATAATGTATGCGGCAATTCTGGGCGGCTGCTGACTGATATTGTTAGGCTGGGGGGCTCCCCATAATGTGGAGCTCCCATCCTGAGAATACCAGCCTTCTGTCGTATGGCTTTATCTGGCTGGTATTAAAATTGGGGGACACCGCACGCCGTTTTTTTAAATTATTTATTTATTTATTTTACTGCACAGTATAGACACGCCCACCGGCTGCTGTGATTGGGTGCAGTGAGACAGCTGTCACTCAGCGTGGGGGGCGTGTCTGACTGCAACCAATCACAGGCATCTGTGGGTGGGGAAAGCAGGAAATACGAGATTGATTAATGAGCGGCCGGTATATTCAAAGTAATTGTTGCCGCGTATTCTCTGCACAGCTGTTCCTCGCCACGCTGGTGATCGGGGAGCGGTATGAGCCGGGGGAAGAAAAACACCGAGCGCCAATGTAAGAATGACTGAGAACAGCAGAAAAAAAGGTAAGTATACTGACTTTAATTTAAAAAAAAACAAAAAATAAGATCGCTAGTGTAAAAACGCACACGCACGAAACGTGCTGAACACGGACATACTCCGTGTGCGGTATGTGCAGGCACGGACCCATAGACTAAAGCGGGTCCGTGCCTGCGTGCTGCCGGCCAAAAACGGACATGTCGTCCGTGTAGAAAAGCGCACACACGTACTTACCACATGGTCACACGTTCCGTGTGATTTTACGTGTGTGTGCCATCTACCATTGAATAACATGGGTCTCCGTGTGTACGTGTCTCCGGTACGTGCAAATACGTACCGCACACGTACAAATTAAACGGATGTGTGTTGCGGGTCTCTAGCCGTATCTGAACCTTAGTGCTAAAAATATTAGCAAAAAATATAGCAAAACAGGTGACTAGGTTTTTAAGGTTGGCTGATGACACCTTTTTAGGGGACGGGTGTTTTTACAAGGGCCTACCTGTGACTACCTGGCTAGTCCAGGGCATCACAATAACACTTAGCACAATTTTATGGGATTTTTGAAGAATGATTGAAATATAAGCCCTACTCCATAAATAAGCTGTAGTTACAGTCAGGGCCAGCGTTGGAAGCAGTCAAACTGCGCAAATTTCAAGACCTCACTCTCTTAAAGACCCCATCAGTTGTATTCTGAGGTTTATTGTTTAAGGACCTTTGATGGCTTCAAAGTCATGTGACATGATGTAACCAAAGGTCTCTTAATTGCAGGAGTCTAAAAGAACTGAACAGAAGACAGGCTGGTTTTCTGAACTGGCATTATGGAAAAAGGAGAGCAAACTGGGCAATTGCACAGGGCCCCCTTTCTCCCAGGGGCCCCAGTGTTTATATACCAATCATAGGACTGCTTAAGGACCATTTTGACATCACGTCATGTGACCAAAGGTCTCATTTGGAGGAGTCTAAAGCTGAAGAGGAGACAGGCTGATGTGTGTGTCTGTGTGTGTTCACGACAATTTTAACCAGCTTTGCCAAAATGGGCAGAGCTTGGCCAGAACAAGGGTGTGATGCCACCGCTTCTCTAATTCATAACAAACTGCGATGTTCCTTATGCCAGAAATCTCACTCCAGTCCCTGACCTCATTTTTCAGTGTACATCACCGGTCTTGATGAATTGGAGCCCTAATGTTTATCTGTACAGGTTGTAAGACCCTGCTACCTGCTTTGGTTACAAAGCCTAAGGATAGGCCATCAGCGTTACAGTCCCAGACAACCCAGTTGAATTTTCAGCATCTGTCTTTATTTTATTTTCGTCTTTAAAAAAAACCTCTTTGAAATTGTCTATGTTGTAGATCAATGTTTCATGGAGATGTTTGCAGGTTATGCCAACTGTCATGGCAGCGTCAGGATCTGTTGAAATGATAGTTTCTGGTATTTTTTTTGCATGTTAACTTCTCTGCTGTCTGTGAGCAGCGCAGGGAGACACAGCCGTCAAACCACAGGCTTGAGCAGGCTAGTAAGGGTTATTCTCTGCTGGGCTGCTTGTTAATGTCTGTGATCACATGCTGTAGAGGAGAAAGTATTGTTTGCTCCCGTTCTGTACATGCTGGCTGGACTATTTGATTAATGCCAGCTATAGTTTACCTATACTGATCTGGTGAGGTGTTGTGATCCAGACTTATGGGTATTTATTGTGCATTATTACTGTGAGCTGTTGTGGTGTTAACCCTTGTTGTCATTTTTGTTGCTGCCTTCCTGCTCTTGCTTTTCTCCTTAGCCTCTCACTGTTTATTTTTGTGAGTTTGCAATGTGTCCTATCTGTATTTCCATCATAATCCTGCCCCTCCCTTCCCTTGGGGATCCCAGATTAAATCTAGTCAGGAGACTAGTAATGCACGAGACTGCGGCATCTCCATCTTCAGGGGTAATCCAGAGGTTAGGAATAGCTCAGGGTCCCCTAGTGTGAGGGACAGTATAGGAGCCCCTGTCCCTCATTATCCTGCAGTCACATTGTGACAATCAATCAGATTATTTACTGTAGCACATTCCAGATAACTGGTGCTAGGAATGGGAGAGCCGAATTAACAAAGATGTAACTCTTAAGGCCGCTTTACACACAATGATATCGCTAGCGATCTCGTTAGCGATGTGACACATCCAGATCGTTGCTACGATTTGCCGAGATCGCTCATATGTCGTTTTGTAGCGGTCACACGTACCCATCTCACAAACGACGTTACATCGTTCAGCGAGATATTGTTTGACTAAGGCGGTCATGTAGATGTTGTTCGTCATTGGCAGGGTGTCAAACGTAGCAATATGTCTGCTGCGTTCCAAACGCCGAAAAATATTTTTAAACTGAAAGTCGTGTCAACGATCAACGATTTTCGCTATTTTTAAGATCGTTCGGAGTCGCACGTAGGTGTCACACGCAACAACGTCGTTAAAGACGACGGAAGTGTGTCACGAAAACCGTGACCCCAACGACATATCATCAGATAAATCGTGGCATGTAAAGGGGCCTTTAGATCTCGATTTTGGACAACAGATTCAGAATAATTTTTTCACTAATTTAATTTCTGATGTTATGGTTTAAAAAAATAAATGTACTTTCAAGATGATATCATTAAAAATTAATAACTTTGTGTTTATTTTTATCAGTTCACTGTATTGGGAGTTCAGATGGATCTCTAATATCTTCAGAATTTATAACAGATGATGAAAGTATCCCACATGATACATATGAAGAGCATGCTGTTGTCCCAGATATAAATCCTGTCCTTCCTCGGAAAGCTCTATCGTCTGAGTTTTTCAAACAAGCCCAAAATTCCCATTTATCACAGAATTGTAAGCAGAATAAAAGTTACAGAAGGAATGGGGAATATGAAACGAATGAAACGGTTCCTACAAGGGAGAAGCCATTTTCATGTTTAAAATGTGGGCAATGTTTTACCAGGAAATCACATCTTGTTGACCATCAAAAATATCACACTGGGAAGAAGCCATTTTTATGTCAAGAATGTGGGAAATGTTTTATTCAGAAATCAGATCTTTTTAAACACCAAAGATCTCACACAGGGGAGAAGCCATTTTTAAGCCCAGAATGTGAAAAATGTTTTATTCCAAGAATAACCCTTGCTAACGATCAAAAAATTATCTCTAGGAAGAACCCATTTTCATGCTCAAAGTGTGGGAAATGTTTTATTCAGAAATCACAACTTGTTAGACATCAGAACATTCACACAAGGGAGAAGCCATTTTCATGTTCAGAATGTGGAAAATGTTTTATTCAGAAATCAAACTTTGTTAGACATCAGAAACTTCACACAGGGGAGAAACCATTTTCATGTTCAGAATGTGGAAAATGTTTTATTCAGAAATCAGATCTTGTTGTGCATCAGAGATCTCACACAGGGGAGAAGCCGTTTTCATGTTCAGAATGTGGAACATGTTTTATTCAGAAATCAAACTTTGTTAGACATCAGAAACTTCACACAGGGGAGAAACCATTTTCATGTTCAGAATGTGGAAAATGTTTTATTCGGAAATCGGATCTTGTTTTGCATCAGAGATCTCACACAGGGGAGAAGCCGTTTTCATGTTCAGAATGTGGGAAATGTTTTATTGAGAACTCAAATTTTGTTAGACATCATAAAATTCACAGAGAGGAGAAGCCATTTTCATGTTCAGAATGTGGGAAATGTTTTATTCAGAAATCAGATCTTGTTGTGCATCAAAGATCTCACACAGGACAGAAGCCATTTTCATGTTCAGAATGTGGAAAATGTTTTATTCAGAAATCAGACCTTGTTAGACATCACAAACTTCACACAGGGGAGAAACCATTTTCATGTTCAGAGTGTGGGAAATGTTTTATTCAGAAATCAAAACTTGTTGAGCATCAAAGATCTCACAAAGGAGAGAAGCCATTTTCATGTTCAGAATGTGGAAAATGTTTTATTCAGAAATCACATCTTGTTAGACATCATAAAATTCACACAGGGGAGAAGCCATTTTCATGTTCAGAGTGTGGGAAATGTTTTAGTCAGAAATCAGAATTTGTTAGACATCAGAAAATTCACACAGGGGAGTTGCCATTTTCATGTTCAGAATGTGGGAAATGTTTTATTCAGAGATCAAATCTTGTTAGACATCATAAAATTCACACAGGGGACAAGCCATTTTCATGTTCAGAGTGTGGGAAATGTTTTAGTCAGAAATCAGAATTTGTTAGACATCAGAAAATTCACACAGGGGAGTTGCCATTTTCATGTTCAGAATGTGGGAAATGTTTTATTCAGAGATCAAATCTTGTTAGACATAAAAAAATTCACATAGGGGCGAAGCGATTTTCATGTTCAGAATGTGGGAAATGTTTTACTAGGAAATCAGGTCTTGTTAAACATGTGAAGAAGCCGCACAGGGAAGGGAACCTTTTTCATGTTGTGAATAATTGAAATGTTTAACTGGTAAATCAAGTCTTGCCGACATCTGAAAACCAACAGAACGGAGCAGCCATTCTTGCTTTCAGAATTTGCCAAATGTTTTTAAGACTAATCAGATCCTGTTGTCCGATGAGTCACACAGGAGAAGCCATCATGATGTACTATAATTCAAAGAGTTTTATAAAAAAAAAAAAATTGGCTACAATTGCTCAAGTAAGAATTTGTGAGGAACAGAACAATTTTATTTCTTTTTAAACTTATGGTCCAAAAAATACAATAAGACACACCTAGGTTTTGAAGGAGGAATATAGGGAAAAAGATTGACACAAAAAATGTGGTCATGACACACTGCTATGGGGGGGATCTGCTGCTGACACTTACTGGGATATAATCCCCCAATTCTGTACTGATGTCACCCATCCTGGGCCCCTTTCAGGTACTGTTGATGTGTCTCCCATCCTTGTGTATATTGTATATCCATCCTGGTATATATGTTGCCCATCTTTATCCCATCCTGGTATAAATGATCCCCATCCTGGTATATATGGTTCATGTCCTAGTATATATGTCCCCATTGTTGTATATATAGCCCTCTTCTTGGGCCCTTTCTGGTATATATTTCCCCATCACGCTGTAAACATAAGAAAAGAAACGATTATACGCCCCATCCCTCTGCTCTCCCGGTGCACGGTGTTCTCTTCTGATGCTGGCAAGTGACTTCAGCATGTAAGCGCAGAAGTGCATGACATTACTGCCATGTGCCCTCAGTTACACGCAGACGTAAGTGTTAGAGAATAGTCAGCCATAATGTGCTGAGCAGCCATGTTGTATTTAACAGCCATCTTGGGAAGACTTGAGCAAACTAACTTTGCAGCTAATGAGCTGCACTGGCTAGAGTTCTCCCCCCAGAGAGGCGATAGAGATGACATCAGTGTAATTAGCAAGTATAAGAAAAGGTCCAAAAAAGGTTAAATCGAATAGAAGAATACAATTGCATCAGTTGATTGATGGTGATGTGTCGTCATGAATAGCAGGTGTATTGAATTGATAAAGAAATTAAGGTGTCAATAGAGTTGTCAGTGTGTGAAGAGTTATGTGAAGTAGAGGCGCCTTCAGGGATCAGAAATGTCAGCAATGACGACATGGCTGAACTAGTGAAAAGTATCATGGAGGCCCATAGGAATCCAATAGGTTTTTACCGCAATGCTCATAAATAATGTCATGATGTATCATTATATTCTTTATTCTCCAACGTATACGCCTTTCTCTGCAGTATGAGCTTTCCTTTGTCTAACATGTATAAGAGCCGCACACGCCTTTCGGGGGACACTTAATCTGTTGCTAATTCTGCTGTTCTGCCAGACACCTTTGTGTGTCATCCTGCCACATAACCTGTCTTATCTGCTCTGTTGCTATCTCGGAATAAACTTCAGTCTTTGCTTGGAACGGATTGTCTACAACGTCTTCTTAGCTCTCAAGGTCTACGGACATTTTCTTTCAGTAAGCTGCCAGAATATTCACTGCTCCCCACAGCCAGGATTATGGGTTAGGGGAGCAGTGAATATTCAATGTCTAATAGTAGACACACGTAATCGCCCAGTCATAGCAGTAAGCGGGATGCTTAGTAATCATGTGTACCCGATATTAAAGAGAATGAATATTCGCTGCTCCCCATGCTAATAATACCGCCTACTGCTTTTTTTTTTTTTAAATCAGATACTTTTTTATTAAAACAGAGTACATACAACAGAATAACAAATCGGCATCCAAATTAAATTTATCACATCTATTACCCCTTTAACTCCCCCTCCCGCCCCCTCCCCCACCCCGGCAGCAACACTTCTCCCCGATACTACATCCCATATAGTACACACTTATAATACCCTTCAACTGTAGTATAGAACCATCCCGTTGTGCAGGAGGAACAACTAGTAACACAAATAAAACAAAACATACACATCAGAGGTCTCAGACGGCTATCCCCGTCCCATATCAGTTTACTGGTCCATCACTCGTCCTATCCGCATTGCAGCCAAGGAGACCAGAGCTTCTCAAACATTTTAACATTCCCCCTTCTTTCATACACTCCCCGTTCCAGCTGAAGAATACACTTCACCCTTTTAATGTACTCTCCCCTGGTCGGGGGGTCTTTTTTAATCCAGGACCTGGCGATTAGCTTTCTTGCCGCATACAGCAGCCTAGTAATGACAATTTTCATAGTATTTTCCACCCCAAGCTCCTCAACATATCCCAATAGGCATATCACTGGTTCCCTAGGGAGGACACACCCATATGTTCTTCCTATCTTGTGGATAACCTTAGTCCAAAAGGAGACCAGTCTCGGACAAGACCACATCATGTGAAAAATACCTGCGTCAGATCCCTGACACCTTGGACACTCCGAATTCCTTTTCAACCCCATTTTAAACATCAGTAAGGGAGACCTATATACCCGGTGAATCACGTATAGGTGAGACAGTCTGGCCGGTTCGCTCATGGAAAGTTTAGGGACATACGCCAGGATACTCTCCCACACCTCCTCCGTTATCGGCCCAACTTCCTCCTCCCATTTAGATTTAGTTTTAATTGGGTATTCTAACAGAAAGGTATGTAGTATATCTTTATATGTGCCAGAAATGATCCCTTTAGTGCTTCCTCCGCCCTTACACACATACTCCAGTACCAGGTCAGTCTGTATGGCCACACTTTGTTTAGCCGCTTGGGCTGCAATCGCATGTTTTAATTGTCTGTAGTGGAGCCAGCCGGACGCCGGTAACTGAAACTCACTCTGTAACTGCGGGAACGATTTCACAATTCCTCCGTCCAATATCTGATGTATGTATATCACACCCTTGCGTCTCCACTCCTCAATATTCCCCATTTTCTGAATCTCCGGGAGATTACTGTTATCCCAGATAGGTGTAAACTTGGTTAACCGGGTCACCCCTCTCACCCTTTTCAGCCTATCCCAGGTCTTATTTATAAGTGCCATTGTAGGAGATGTTCTACCCAGGAGCCCCACCGCACCATCCTCTAGTCCCATTACCAATGGACTTCTACCCACTATGTATTCCAGTACTTCTTTAATGCCCCCATCTTTCTCTCGATCAGACCAACCCCTGAGGTGTTGACATTGCGCCGCTATATAATACAATTCCGGATTTGGGATTGCTAGACCCCCCTCATCCTTCGGCCTTTGTAAAGTCTCTAATCGCACCCTAGGCTGCTTTTTACCCCACACCAGGTCCCTAAACAGCGAGTTTATCCCTTTAAATCTTTTCCTTGAAATACAAACAGGGGCATTGTGCAGTATGTATAGGAGTTTAGGCATTACTACCATCTTTAGTAAATTAACCCTTCCAACAACTGACAAATGTAGCTTGTTCCAGGCATCCACCTTGGTTCTCAATTTTTTAAGGAGCGGCCATAAGTTCACCTGTATGTATTTTTCTACTGGCAGAGATATCTGGATACCTAGATATTTAAATTCGTCCACATTCCTCAATTTGTTAGCCCCAGTATCCTCATTTGTCCAGGCTACTTCCCCATCCACCTTAAAGAGGCTCGATTTAGACCAATTAATGGTCAGTCCCGAAACTTCTCCAAATTTCTCTATTATCTGCATGGCATGATCCAATGAGGCTGATGGATCCCCCAAGAAAAGTAATAAATCGTCAGCATAAAGAGCTATTTTCTCCTCTAAATGCCCATACTTAAATCCATGGATCTCCTTTGTTTTCCTAATGGCCGCCGCCAGAGGCTCTATTGCAATAGCAAATAGGAGCGGCGATAGTGGGCAGCCCTGTCTCGTTCCCCGGTGCAACTCAAACGCTGAGGAGGTCATACCGTTAACTCTAACTTTAGCAGTAGGCCTATTATACAACAGCTGCACCCACTTTACAAACCGTGGGCCAAAACCCATATGCTGCAACACTTTCCACAGATACCCCCACTCAACACTATCGAACGCTTTCTGGGCATCTAACGAAGCGATCACCCTCCGGCCAGGGTTGTCAGGCGGCAACTGTAGATTAAGGTACAATCTCCTGATATTAGCAGCTGTCGACCTATTGGCCATGAACCCTGATTGGTCCATATGGATTAGGTTAGATATAACTCCAGTCAGCCGGTTTGACAACACCTTAGCCAGAAGCTTCACGTCCGCTGTTAATAACGAGATGGGTCTATATGAGTCTGGAAGCCTCGGATTTTTATCCTCCTTAGGAATTACTACTATTATTGCTTCTCTCATAGATTCAGGCAATACACCTTCCCCCTCCGCCACCTCAAAGACTTTCAATAGTTTGGGTAATAGGATTTCTTCTAACTGTTTATAAATTTCAACTGGTAGCCCGTCTGCTCCCGGTGCCTTGTCATTGCTCATACAATGCAGAGCGCCCTCCAGTTCATCAATAGTAATAGGTGACGCCAGTTTATCTCTATCCACCACAGACAACACAGGAAGCTCACCTCGCTCAAGAAATGAGTCCACCTCTTCCACCCTCATCTCTCCGCTAGAAGAATATAGCGTGCGATAGAAATCTTTAAAGACCTCAAGGATCGCCTCAACCTCAGTGACCTGTGTCCCCTCCACCGTGTCCATACCATGCACAAATGAACTACTCCTTTGAGCTGCAGCTATGACCGATAATAGATGACCAACTTTTTCCCCCTCCTCATAAAAATGCAATTTTTGGAATGCCTGCTTCCTTACCGCCTTCCCCAAAAGCATCTTATTAACCTGTTCATGCGCCTGCCTAAGATTTTGCTTCGCGTCCGTAGTAGTACTCCGGATTGCTTCCAGCTCTGCCTTATCTAAAGGCCCCGTCACACTAAGCAACATCGCTAGCAACATCGCTGCTAACGAACAACTTTTGTGACGTTGCTAGCGATGTTGCTGTGTGTGACATCCAGCAACAACCTGGCCCCTGCTGTGAGGTCGTTGGTTGTTGCTGAATGTCCTGGGCCATTTTTTAGTTGTTGCTGTCCCGCTGTGAAGCACAGATCGCTGTGTGTGACAGCGAGACTGCAACAACTAAATGTGCAGGCAGCAGGAGCCGGCTTCTGTGGAGGCTGGTAACCAATGTAAACATCGGGTAACCAAGAAGCCCTGTCCTTGGTTACCCGATATTTACCTTTGATACCAGCCTCCGCCCTCTCACTGCCTGTGCTGCCGGCTCCTGCTGTGTGCACATGTAGCTGCAGGACACATCGGGTTAATTAACCCGATGTGTGCTGTAACTAGGAGAGCAAGGAGCCAGCGCTAAGCATTGTGCGCTGCTCCCTGCTCTGTGCACATTTAGCTGCAGCACACATCGGGAAATTAACCCCATGTGTGCTGTAACTAGGAGAGCAAGGAGCCAGCGCTAAGCATTGTGCGCTGCTCCCTGCTCTGTGCACATGTAGCTGCAGCACACATCGTGTAATTAACCTGATGTGTGCTGTAACTACGAGAGCAGGGAGCCAGCGCTCAGTGTGCGCTGCTCCCTGCTCTCTGCACGTGTAGCTCCGTGCGGTGGTAACCAAGGTAAATATCGGGTTGGTTACCCGATATTTACCTTAGTTACCAAGCGCAGCAGCTTCCACGCGGCGCTGGGGGCTTGTCACTGGTTGCTGGTGAGCTCACCAGCAACTTGTGTAGCCACGCTCCAGCGATCCCTGCCAGGTCAGGTTGCTGGTGGGATCGCTGGAGCGTTGCAGTGTGACATCTCACCAGCAACCTCCTAGCAACTTACCAGCGATCCCTATCGTTGTTGGGATCGCTGGTAAGTTGCTTAGTGTGACTGGACCTTAAGGCCTCCAGCCTATCTTTCTCATCCTGCCTCGTCTGTGTTTTACGTTTACAGATATCCCTGAACAGGAGCCCCCTGAGGTATGCCTTCATCGCATCCCATACCACCAGCGGACCAGTGCTACCCTCGTTGTGGATAAAGAAATCCCCAAGATCCCGTTCTATATTCCCCATATTAATATGACGGATCCATGCTGGATGAAGCTTCCACTCTCCCCTCCTTCCCCCTGTCAGGGTTCCCCGTCGTATGGACACTAGAATTGGGCTATGATCTGAAATCACTCTTGTCAGATATTGCACGTCACTTATCATTGCATCCATCAGATCACTAGCTAGAGCCATGTCAATGCGGGACAGAGTGTTATGTGAAGCCGAATAACAAGAGAAGCAGGATACCCTCCCATTCCTCACTCGCCAGGCATCCACCATTCCAAGTTCCCCAATAAGAGTGCCAAACGAAGTCATACAACTATCCTGAATACCTGGAGGTCTACTACTCCTATCCCAGTACAGGTCTATCACATTATTAAAGTCCCCCACCAGTAAAAAAGGGATTACTCCCCCCTTCTCAGAGAACTCCCTTATCTCCCTTAGTTTGGTGCACTTATATGGAGGTGGTATATATATTGCAGCTATACACATGAGTCTGCCAAATATTTTACACTTGACGGCCACACACTGTCCCTCTTTATCCACATACACTTCTATCTCTTCATATTGCACAGAGTTATGGATCAGCAGTGATACACCCCTTGCATAGTTGGAAAAGGTGGAGTGATAGGCCTTCTGCACCCATCTCCTATTTAAAACATGTGTTGTCTCCTTTGTTAGATGCGTTTCTAGTAGACATATTACTGACGGGTTCTGGTCTTGAACATATTTAATTATTGCCGCTCTCCTAGACCTATCTGATAACCCTCTAATATTCCAACTCAACACCTTAATTCTATCCCCCATTATCCCACCCAGTAAAACCATCAAACCTTGTAGTATCTCCCCATGCTGCCTCTACCCTACCCCTTTCCCCCCTCCCCCCCTGCTCCCCTCCCCTCCTACTCCCCACCACTTCCTGTTTTCGAGTACTCCCGTGAAGCATCGGGTTTTCCAAACCTGGTCCATAATCCCTACTAAATTCCCCCCTACCTCCCTCGCCTTCCCCTCTTAGACACATTTTAAAACTCGTCCCTTTTCCAACAATTCTCCACTCCCCCCCTTTCTATGTATAATCATATTCCACTCAATATTCAATATTCAACCAATATAACAGTAAAATGGCGAACAGTAATTAAACTGGAATCTCAAATTGTAAATACCCCCACCGCGCCAAATTAGGCAGTCCCCATGTCCTGCGAAGCTCACATCAAACCCTTCGCATTCCCCCTGCATACTACCTCAATCCCAAAGGGAAGGAGAAAAAAAAAAAAAAAAGAAAAAACAAGAAGGGTCCCCTGTAAGCTCCTAAGGATGTTGTAGAGCCTCAGCCGGCCTTCTCCAACACACTGCAGATTCAGACAGTCAGCTCATTCCTTCAAACGGATCCGCTTTTCGTTTGCGTCCAACCACTGCATGGCTTCCTCTGGAGTTGTAAAAAAGTGCACCCGCTCCAACGCCGTCACTCTTAGCTTTGCCGGGAACATCATTGAGTATTGCACCCCCATCTCTCGCAGGCGCCTCTTTACTCCTGTAAAAGTCATACGTAGCTTTTGAACAGAAATGGAGTAGTCTGGGTATATGGAAATTCTCTGGCCGTCAATCATAAGATCCTCCATGTCTCTTGCCTTTCGCAGTATAGTGTCCCTGTCTCTGTAGTTGAGGAGCTTGGCTAGCATAGTGCGAGGGCCCCTGCCTGCTGGTTGTGGCTGCATCGGGACTCTGTGTGCACGTTCCACAGCATAGAGCTTGGATAAGACATTAGCACCCATTTTCCCCCTGAGCCAGTCTTCTACATATTCAGTGGGGTTTCTTCCTTCCGCTTTCTCAGGGATGCCGACAATTCGGATGTTATTTCTTCTAGAGCGGTTCTCTAAATCATCATTTTTTGCCGTGATTTCAGCTATCTGCTGTGCAAATGTTTTTTCAGACTTTTGTAGTTTTGTAATATGATCCTCTGTTATCCCCACTCTCTCCTCTACAGCCGTTGTTCTCAGGTCTGCTTTCTTCAGGTCTTTCTTAATGTCAGCAACCTCTGCCTGTAATCCCTTAACTTGCTTCGTCAGGGAAGTCAGAGCCTCTTTACAAAACGACACCACTGCAAAAATGTCCTTTAAAGTGGGGTTTTCTGGAGCCTGGTCTGCACTATGTGCTTCCTCTACTTCTCCTGTCTTATCTTGCTGCTGTTCACCATCCCCCATCTCATCAGAGCTGGCATTGTCTTCTCCCTCCTCACCTCTGTTATCTGTATGCTGATGTGATTTCTCTGAAGTCCGGGCAAATTTCTCCAGCCTTGCCGCGACCTGCATCCTCTCCTGACAGGCTGCATTCACTTTCTCAGCTTCCTGCCTTATCATGGCACCATCCTGAGAGCTGGGGACTTTCCCGCCTCCATTATCTTTTTGCCTGTGACGGACCATGGCACCTCTCTGCATCCACCAGACTCACTCCAGATAAGTCCTCACCACCTTATCTTCCTGACAGCCGGCTGAGGCAGTGATAACAGCGGTATTCAGGGATTTATCAAGGGAGTTTGCAGGAGAGCTCCACAAACACGTCTCTTCACATTGCCGTCCAGGCCACGCCCCATACCGCCTACTGCTTGGTTGGCGCTGGTTTCATTGCCTAGAGGTGGGCGGGATTATGGCGTGGGGAGCAGTGAATATTCATTTTCTTTTTTAGCTGGCACACTATTAGCCTTTTTGAGAGCCTTTAGGAACATTTGTGAAAGCTTTTGATACTGGATTATATTTAGATAATTCACTAATCTCAGGTTGCCCACTGCTTTATTTACTAAAAAGCGCAGCCCCAGATTAGAGATAGCAACTCTTAAGTATATCACATTGTATATAATTGCATTTCAAATCTTGTTGTTTTGTTAATAAATGCTTGTAAATATATATTCTTCATGCCTGTCTTTCTCTATTGTCTAGATGTGATGATTTTGCCTCAGAACCTCTG
Organism: Anomaloglossus baeobatrachus; assembly: GCF_048569485.1. NCBI lineage: Eukaryota > Metazoa > Chordata > Amphibia > Anura > Aromobatidae > Anomaloglossus > Anomaloglossus baeobatrachus. Next base: position 471,406 of record NW_027441809.1, on the reverse strand, counting down.
GAGTTGGCGCAGACCTGTAGACATTTCACACCAAAATAGTGAGGGGAGAATTGAATCACACTGTGCATTCTAGATATGTGGAAGTTGTCAAGACGCTCTGGTCCCAAATCATCAAAGCTTTTATGCCAAAAGAAACTGTCACAAAAATTTGGAAAGTTGTGCCAAGATTTGGCATTTTCACTCTAAAATTGGCAGAGCTTAGGTGGGACGGGGGCGTGACACCACAGCTCCTTTAATTCATGACGAGCTGTGGTGTTCCCTATGCCAGAAATCTCACTCCAGTGTCTGATGGGAGTAATATTTCTAGCATTGCACAAGGAGGCACATGTCACTCGTCAAATTCTCCAGATTCATGAGGAGGCATTTACCTCTTCATGAATCAGGAGTGGACCCCGCAGAAATGGGGCTTTTTATGTTATAAAATTGATTCCTTTACAAAGGATAATTGTTGTAATGAAAAAAACTAAAGGATTTTATCTGTCTGATATCCAAGAGATTATTTTTTTTGTGGGGCTACCCACACATAGAGATATACCGACCCGTTGAAGTTCGGGTTTTTCAGTCGGACTTTAAATAAAGTTCAGTTCGGGAACCGGACTTGTCCTGAACCCCGTTGGAAGTCACTGATTGGGCAGTTCGGGTCTCCGCCCACATGTATCCAGCCATAAACAGAGTATTTATTACCGGGGGAGGGATGACGGAGTTTTTTCCTTGCACAAAATACACCTATAACAATGTTTTTACCTCCCCGTGAAAGCCATTCACACACTGCAAGCGGCTCACACTGGGCCGAGCACTGAGTGTACCCGAGCACAGCGATGCTAGATCGAGTGGTTAGGATACATAAAGCACAAAAACTCCGAACTTTAACACTGATTTTTTTATATAAAGTCTGTATTTGGTACAAACCTCGAACTTTACTATTTAGGTTCATTCGTCTCTGCCCACAAACCTTTATTACAGTTTAGATTATGGGTGTAGAAGAGATCAGAAGTGAAAGGGGCCTATCTCTTGGTGGAGAGGAAGTAACATTTATGGTACCTATTCTGGGGTTTTGTGAATTTAATGGGATTCGGTCACTAAGTGTTTATCCTTAATTAAAAATGAGAATAATATAAAGACAGTGTCACATTAGGTACAGGGAAGTACCAAGTGAATGGCGAAAGGGAAACCCTGTGTATAGCAAAGGGGAAGATGGTGACTTCTAACTAAATCTATCGCTGGGCCCTGGGTTCCCTTACAGCCTTAGATAGGTTCCACATCTATGAACCGAGCCGGATACCTGACCCTGGTCTGGACCCTAGGTGGGATGAGCTCTTCGTCAACCCCACTAGGCACTAAAGGACACACAGGGATAACAAACAAGGGGAAACAATATACATCTTATCTGTAGATGACTCAGTAAGAAGTTCAGTAAAGAGCAGCAACAATCCTACTGATGCGTGCACGCCACCTGCTTGCATCCAGAGCTTGCGAAGGAACTCTTACCAGCACCAATTCAGGGAACATGTACTTAAACCCAAGGGGATATACAGATGATTAACAGCAGAAGGGAAGGGGAGCTCTGCTGGGTACTACAGGAAAAAGGATGAAAACCCAGCAGAGGAGCTACCTAGTACACTGAATACTGACAGCAGCAAAAATAGAAAGTCAGGGACCATTTTGCACAGCCAGACTCTGTGACTTTCTATTGCCAGACACCATAGTACTGTCTGTTACCTGTGACAGACAGGGACTCTGATTCCAATGATGTGTCATTTACTGAGCTGCTTGCTGTTTTGATAAAATTACAGTATTATTATTAGGGGATTATCACTAGAGAACTAGTAAACCAGCAGCCATGTATCCTCCATCTCCATCAGCTCTGTATAACCCCACCTCACCCCTGATTGGCAGCTTTCTGTCTATGCTTATTGTACACAGCAGCCAATCAGTGATGTGGGTGGGGTTATACACAGAGGAGTATTTTGAGAACTGGTAGATCTTAACCCCTTCACGACCGCGGGCAGTAAAATTACGTCCTATTTTAACGTGACTTAACGACCAGGGACGTAATTTTACTGCCTAAACTTCATTTGATTGCCGTGGCCATAGCAATGGCTTTCAAATGATGTCCCCTGCTGTTTCTTACAGCAGGGGACCTTTGCTTGACCCCAGGGGGGCGGCATCGCCACCCCCTATTGACGATCGATGTGATTGGCTGTTCAAATCTGAACTGCCAACCACATCGTTCGCACTAATTTCGGCAAAAATAATGCCCGAATTAGTGCGATACTGTGAGATCCAGCTATGAGATGCCGCAGCTGCTGCAGCATATCATAGGTGGACCTCAAACATGTCGCCCCCAGCCCCTGCAGCACTGATTGGAGCGATCGTGCTATGACGCGCAATCGCTCCAATCAGTGTGCAGTGGGGCGGTCTGATCTGCCGGTGGCCGCCTCCCCAGGCCTGTGCTGGCCTGCGAGCCCTCCCCCAACATGTCTGCAGCGTGCAGTGGCTGGTACTTGTGGTACCACGCCACCGCTGCTGCTGCCGCCGCCGTAGCTGAGGTCACTGCTCCTGTTGCACGTGACTACTGTGCTCACCTTGCAGCCCGTGCGCGCTCCCGTGGTGCCCCTGCGCGCTCCCGTGTTAGCCCCTGCCCGTGCCCCCCTGCGATCTGCCCCCCCGACATCTTGATCTGCCCCCCCCCCGACATCCCGATCTGCTCCCCCCGCAATCTGACTGCCTCTCCCATTATCTCTATTCTGCTTCTGCAGCTCCCTCTCCGGTCTCCCCCTCTGCTCTCCCCTCCCCCCTCTGCTCTCACCCCCCCTCCTCTCCCCCTCTGCTCTCCCCCCCCTTTGCTCTCCCCCCCTCTGCTCTCCCCCGACGTCCTCTTACCTGTCTTCACCGGCCCGATCACATCTGCCTCCATCGCAGGGTCCTTCCTGGGCATTCTGCTGATCTGCCTGCTGCTCCTGTAAAGCTGTTCCTCCTGCAGCACTTCTGGTCAGTGATCCTCTGGGTACTGTGAGTATAATAACTTTTTTTTTTTTTTCTGGATCCCCTGTCCATTTTTACACCTCATCCTTCCGTGCGTCCCGCTAAGCACTGATCAGGGATGCAGATAACGTATCTGCATCCCTGCTCAATTTTTGGCGTGACTTTTTTTTTTTCCGTATCCCCGACGCTTTTTGTATGGCATCCGTCCGTGCGTCCCGCCAAGCGCTGATCAGGGATGCAGATAACGTATCTGCATCCCTGCTCAATTTTTGGCGGGACTTTTTTTTCCGTATCCCCGACGCTTTTTGTATCGCATCCGTCCGTGCGCCCCGCCAAGCGCTGATCAGGGATGCAGATAACGTATCTGCATCCCTGCTCAATTTTTGGCGTGACTTTTTTCCGTATCCGCAACGCTTTTTGTATCCCATCCGTCCGTGCGTCCCGCCGAGCGCTAATCAGGGATGCACATAACGGATCTGCATCCATGGTCAATTTTTGGCGTGACTTTTTTTTTTACATATCCCCGACGCTTTTTGTATCGCATCCGTCCGTGCGTCCTGCAGCAGCCGATCAGTGCACTGCGTCTGTGCGTTTGAAAAGTCAAATGGCGCTCCTTCTCTTCTGAGCTCCGCCATTTGCCCAAACAATTACTTTCCACCACATGTGAGGTATCTACGTACTCAGGAAAAATGTCTCAATACGTTTTATGGTGCATTTTTTCCTGATAGCCTTGTGAAAAAAAAAGCTACCTAGTTGAAGCAACCGTTTTGTGGTAAAAAAAAATAATTTTTCTTTTCACAGCTCAACGTTATAAACTTCTGTGAAGCCCCCAGGTGTTCAAAGTGCTCACCAAACATCTAGAAAAATTATTTGAGGGCTCTAGTTTCCAAAATGGTGTCACTTGTGGGGGAGCTCCACTGTTTAGGCACCATAGGGGTCTCCAAACGTGACATGGCGTCCGCTAATGATTCCAACCAATTTTGCTGTCAAATGGCGCTCCTTCTCTTCTGAGCCCCGCCATGCGCCCAAACAATTACTTTCCACCACATATGAGGTATCTGCGTACTCAGGAGAAAATGCACAATACATTTTATGGTGCATTTTTTCCTGATAGCCTTGTGAAAAAAAAGCTACCTAGTTAAAGCAACCGTTTTGTGGTAAAAAAAAATTTTTTCTTTTCACGGCTCAACGCTATAAACTTCTGTGAAGCCCCCAGGTGTTCAAAGTGCTCACCAAACATCTAGAAAAATTATTTGAGGGCTCTAGTTTCCAAAATGGGGTCACTTGTGGGGGAGCTCCATTGTTTAGGCACCTCAGGGGGTCTTCAAACCCGACATGGCGTCCGCTAATGAGTGCAGCTAATTTTGCACTCAAAAATTCAAATGGCGCTCCTTGCCTTCCGAGCTCTGCCGTGTGTCCAAACATTTGATTTCCACCACATATGAGGTATCTGCGTACTCAGGAGAAAATGCACAATACATTTTATGGTGCATTTTTTCCTGTTACCCTTGTGGAAAAAAAAAAGCTACCTAGTTGAAGCAACCGTTTTGTGGTAAAAAAAAATTTGTTTCTTTTCACGGCTCAACGTTATAAACTTCTGTGAAGCCCCCAGGTGTTCAAAGTGCTCACCAAACATCTAGAAAAATTATTTGAGGGCTCTAGTTTCCAAAATGGGGTCACTTGTGGGGGATCTCCATTGTTTAGGTACCTCAGGGGGTCTTCAAACCCGACATGGCGTCCGCTAATGAGTGCAGCTAATTTTGCGTTCAAAAATTCAAATGGCGCTCCTTCCCTTCCGAGCTCTGCCGTGTGCCCAAACAATTGATTTTTACCACATATGGGGTATCAGCGTACTCAGGAGAACATGCACAATAAATTGTATTGTGCACTTTCTCTTTTCTCCCTTGCAAAAATGAAAATTTTATGGCTAAAGTAACATTTTTGTGTTAAAAAGTAAAATTTTCATTTTTTCCTTCCACATTGCTTTGGTTCCTGTGAAGCACCTAAAGGGTTAATAAACTTCTTGGATGTGGTTTTGAGCAGTGTGAGGGGTGCAGTTTTTAGAATGGGGTCACTTTTGGGTATTTTCTGTCACCTCGGTCTCTCAAAGTCACTTCAAATGTGATGTGGTCCCTAAAAAAAATTATTTTGTAAATTTTGTTGGAAAAATGAGAAATCGCTGATGACCTTTGACCCGTTCTAACTTCCTAACGAAAAAAATATTTGTTTTGAAAATTGCGCTGATGTAAAGTACACAAGTGGGAAATGTTATTTAGTAACTATTTTGTGTGACATATCTCTCAGATTTATGGGCATAAATTTTCAAAGTTTGAAAATTGCGAAATTTTCAAAATTTTCGCAAAATTTCCTAAATTTTCACAAATAAACGCAAAAATTATCGGCCTAAATTTACCACTGACATGAAGTACAATATATCACGAAAAAACAATCTCAGAATCGCCGGGATCCGTTGAAGCGTTCCAGAGTTATAACCTGTCAAAGTGACACTGTTCAGAATTGCAAAAAATGGCCCGGTCATTAGGGTGTTTTAGTGGCCGGGGGTGAAGGGGTTAAGCAGATAAAATTGATTTTTATCAAAACTTCAGCAAGCAGCCAAGTAAGTGACACATCACTGGAATCAGGGTCTCTGCTTATATAGGTCAGTTGGACACACACTACAGGTAGCTTTGTTCCTCCTAATTTATAAACCACATCCTGAAACCATACGCTATTAAATGTTATATATTTAATCTGAAAAGTAGGAAGTATTTATAAAAATGTACAAAAGATGTTACAAATGGAAACAAAACAATACAGCATATACAATTTCATAAAATGAAATAGAAAATTAGGGAACCTGGGTCACAGAAATGGCTTCAGATTTCTGGAAGGAAGGACTCCACTTGAACGTACAGTACAGACCAAATGTTTGGACACACCCTCTCATTCAAAGTTTTCTTTATTTCCATGACTCTGAAAATTGTACATTCACATTGAAGGCATCAAAACTATGAATTAACACATGTGGAATGAAATACTTAAAAAAGTGTGTCTTATATTCTAGGTTCTTCAAAGTAGCCACCTTTTGCTTTGATTACTACTTTGCATACATGTAACAATGTTAAAAAAGGAAGACCCTGATGATGAGGAGAGGGGACACCTCCTGCAACTCACCTGAGGCTGTACTCTATGCTCCCTAACGTCTCTATACGGGTCCTTGCTCCCATTGTCATCATGTGACTAGGCCTTTGCTCACCCTGATCTCACCTTGGCTAGTGAGAAGGATGGGAAAAGCAGTAGTATCACCACTCCAATAATACAACACAAGGTAAAGGATACAGAGGGAAAATAGACACAAAAAGTAAAAACACGTCAAGCTCTTCCAATGCAGCAAAACATCACAGCTGCAATAGTCACAACTCCTCAGCTTTTTCCAGAGACAGGTTCCTTCCACTTTTAATAACGATGAGGCGTGATCACAAAATAGATGCACCGGAGATTAAGGCTACAAAGGACAGCCAGATTAGAAAAAGTACCTAACCCCTACAGCACTAAAAGAAAGTAAATTCACTCAAATCAAGTTGTAAACCTATGAACAATAAGACATTGTGACCTTCTGATCCCAGACTCACCAGAGGTCTCCTCAGAGCGGGACACACTCATCACACATTATCCATAAATTCATTTATTTTCAAGTTCATTTTTTCTTGTTCTGTATTGGAGATCTTCTCATATCCTTCTTATTGGTTCTCCTTCCTCCTCTTCATTTTCTGAATTCCAAAATTTTCTGAATGACTTATTAGAATAAATTCTCAGGATTACAGTCTGAAGATTCCAGATCTGTAGATCTTTGCCGCGTCCGTGAAATAGTTATTGTGAGAGTTTTTCTTTAAAATTTACTTTTGTGAAAGAAGGTGTTTGCCCGACATTGCGCTATGAGACAAATGTCTATCATGGTGCAGAGAAAGGCGGCAATCGATCTCCCCCTAGAAGTGGGACTCCTGGGACAGACAGGGGACAAATGTGGAGTGGGAAAAATATTTGCTCAGTGTTGGACAGAAATAAACTCCATTTTAGTATAGATTATTACTTATGTTGTGCTCTGATCTGGAAGAACAGGAATTGTGAGCACTTTGGGAATTTCACAGAATGGATTGATAAAGGTATAACTAGATTGTCCCCATTATTTAGAGGAATAATTATAATTAATTAATTTTATTCATTTATATAGCGCTATTAATTCCACAGCGCTTTACATACATTGGCAACACTGTCCCCATTGGGGCTCACAATCTGTATGTCTTTGGAGTGTGAGAGGAAACCGGAGTACCCGGAGGAAACCCACGCAAACACGGGGAGAACATACAAACTCCTTACAGATGTTGGAATGAAATATGTACATTGTGCAATGTTCAGCAAAGATTTGGGTAACAGAAGAATGACTTTCACTATCTGCAATTATTATTTTACTTGATAAAGGATAAAAATAAATGATATTCACTGATAAAGGGGAGAAAAGATCAATAGAGAACTAATCAATAGATGTAAGGGGAAGAAAAATTCAGAGTTGTCACAATTTTATCCATCATTTTGGATATTTGGATGACAACATCCATTTGTTACACGCCTGTCCCGTGTCTGGGATCTGCTCCTTCCCCCGCTCTGCTGAACTTTCCTGTGCTCCATGTTGGGCTTTGCAAGTAGCCTTTTATATTGTCTGTGCACCTGTCTGCAGTCTCCAGAACATCTCCAGACTATCTGTGGCCTCCAGCACCTCCGCTACCAATCTGCCTGTGGCTTCCAGGATGTCTGCACCTGTCTGAGGTCTCCAGGATGTCTGCGGCTTCCAATACCTCAGTTACCTGTCTGCCTGTGGGTGTCAGTACCTCTGCAGCCTGTCTGCAGTCTTCAGGACTTCTGCTGTATGCCTGTGGTAGATTTTGCCTCTGCTGCTCGCCCCTGGTTTTCCAGGATATCTGCTACATGATGTCCGCTGTCTACCTACAGCTTCCATTACGTCTGACAGGAGAATTTCTTATTAATCAAAGAGGTTGAATTGATTTTCTCCAGTTGAAGACTTTATTCCTGTTCAGTGAGAGCCGCCAATAGCTTTGTTAACTTCTAGCCGGTAAGTAGTGAAACACCGGGAATGTGACAGTAGGATTTTTAGCCTGCAGCTCCTCTATTGAGTACATGTGATGTTCCTCTAGATCAGGGGTGGGGGGGACCTTTTTACTGCCAGGGGCCATTTGGAATTTTCTACCAACCCATCAGGGGCCACACAAAATTATTAACTTGAAAATTACCTGGCTATATTTGGTCAAACAATTAATTAACTCACCCCTACTGTGGTGGCTGGAGCTGCTTCTCTTTGGTGCAGCTGTGATACTCGGTCATATTGATCATCTTGTTTCTCACAACTGCTTTTCCAGGTTTGTCTCGGTCTGGAGATGCTGGGGGCATACACATCAAAAGAGACGCTGTGGCGTATAAATTACAGCAGACACTGGGATTACACATCACAGGAGGGGCTTGGGCATATACATCACAGGAGGGGCTGAGGCATATACTGTACATCACAGGAGGGACTGGGACATATACATCACAGGAGGGGATGGGGCATACACATCACATGAGGGGCTGTGGTATACACATCACAGGAGAGGCCGGGGCTTGTACATCAAAGGAGGGGCTGAGGCATGTACATCACAGGAGGGGCTGGGGCATACACATCACAGGAGAGGCTACAGGAAAGGCTGGGGAATGTACATCACAGGACGGACTGGGGGTGTGTACATCACAGGAGATGCTGGGGCATATACATCACTAGAGGGGCATGGACAGCCCTGGAGGTGGCACAGACATGACTGGGGACAAGGACAGCACTGGCGGAGGCATGGACAGCACTAGTTGGCAACACGGACAGCACTAGGAGGCAGCATGGACAGCACTAGGTGGTAGCACGGACAGAAATAGGTGGCAGCATGGAGATCACTAGGTGGTATCACTAGGGAGGCACAGACAGGACTGGGGGAGCATAGACATCACCAGGGGGGCACGGACTGCACTGGGGGCATAGACAGCAGTGGGAAGGTACAGACAGCAGTGGCAAGTACAGAGCACTGGGGGGTACTCAGTACTAAGGGGTGGCACGCAGCACTGTGGAGCACGGACAGCATAATGGGGGCACGAAAAGCACTGACCATGGCATGGACAGCACTGGTGGCAGCATGGACAGCATTAGGTGGTGCGGACAGCACTGGGGGGAGCATAGACATCACCCAGGGTGTACACACAGCACTGTGGGGCACGGACAGCAGTGGGAGGTTACACAGCGCTGAGGTGGTACACAGCACTGGGGGGTACACACAGTACTAGGGGGAGACACAGCATTAGGGGGTACACACTGTACTGGGGGGTACACAGCACTGAGGGGTACACAGCACTGGGGGGTACACAGTACTAGGGGTACACAGAGCACTGGGGGTACACACAGCAAGAGGGAGGTACACAGTACTAGGGTGTACACAGCACTGAGTGGGGGGGCAGCGATGAGTTGAGTACTCACAGTACTGAGGTGGGGGAGGAGGACTCACACACAGCACAGCACAGGTCCGGGAGGCCAGTAAATCTGCTGCAGCTCTTCTGTGACTTTAGAGCAGCGTGCTGCTTATCCCGTCCACCAGAGCATGCTAGCACAGGCCAGGGTTAAGCCTAGAATGTATCGGCTGCAGTCAGGTCGTGGAAGGAGTCTGTACATTCTAGCATTTAGTAGTGAGTCTGTTTAGAATGTACGGGCTGAAGTCAGGATCTGGATGGAGCCCATACATTCTAGCATCAACCCACAGGGTATCAGGCAGTAGTATTTAAAGGGCAGGCAGCCGGGAAAAGCTCGGCTGCCGCCAGAGCACTTCATTCCCCAGGAATGTGCCCAGGGGACGCATAAAAAGTTGTCAAAAGCCGTATATGGCCCGCGGGCCGGAGGTTCCTCACCCCTACTCTAGATGGATCAAGTGTTTGACAGAATTTATACCCTGAGAATGCCAATGTTAGAAGACAGGGTGAGAGTGACCATGTTGGAAATGTGGATTACCAGTGAGTGGGATAAAGAGCGGCATCTGAGGACAGAGCTGAAAATGCCGGTGTAGTTTTTGCCAAGCCCTCCATGTAGAAATCAGAAGAGGGTTTGCTCTCACGTCAACTGACAGCTCGGTGTATGGGAGGTGTAAGAGAGCGGGGAGAGCCGACCTGGTGTAAGGCAGCACTCCAAGCCTTGCTGGGTGTAGCAAGAAACCCCCTCAACCAATCCATCAACGCCCGGAGCAGAGATGCTGGATTATAGTGTTTAACATCGAGGAAATTTATCCCTCCTTTTCCCTTCAACTGCTGGAGCAATTTATAAGCTATACGGGGTTTTTACCCTCCCAAATATATGAGCGATATAGGTAGCTGATTCGCTTCTCCTCCTTAGGAGCCAAATAGATTGGGAGAGTGTGAAAAAGATAGAGAAGATGTGGAAATTCTATCATGTTAATTAGGTTATCACTACCCAGATATGAGAAACTGAAGATTTTCCATGTAACCAGAGTGGATTGTAAATTGTCGATATACAATTTGATATTAGTATGATATAATCTGGCCGGGAGCCTCATCACATTCACTCCCCGATATTGTAAAGAGCAGGTAGTCCACTGGCAGGGAGAACTCGATGCCCACAATGTCCTGGGGGGATCGTAGCATCATTACCTCTGTTTTATCCCAGTTTATAGTATAACCCGATAACTCACCCATTGCTTCTACGTCTTGCATAAGTGAACCTAATACTTCTTTAGGGTTGGCCTCGATCAGTAAGATGTCATCTGCGAACGCAGCAATTTTTAACTCCCTAGAGCCAGTCTTGTGTCCCCTAAAGGTAGGGGTCTGCAACAGATAACGTAGTAAAGAGTCAATGGAGAGGTTAAATAAAAGAAGTGACAAGGGGCACCCCTGTCTGACTCCTCGGAAGATGTCTACTGATGGTGTTGTATAACTATGCACTGTCACGCAGGTGATTGCATTTGTGTGTAGGTAGTGAATTTATTGTTGGAATTTTGGGGGAATCCTCCCCTACCTAAAACCTCATATAAGAGATGTCATGCTACTTTATCAAAGGCCTTTCGTCATTCAGACTCATGAGCATTGCAGCCGGTTGTGATGGATCTTGGGCAAGGACAGTAGAGGCGACGGCCAATTGTATGTTTGCCACACTGCTTTGCCCTTGGGTAAAACCCGCCAGGGCCCGGCAGTAGGACCTGTAAGTGGCTTACTAGAATTTTCACTAACATTTTATAATCGTGGTCTTTTTGTGTCGCCCACCTGTAGCGATCGCCCCAGGGACTTCACTCCACCTTCAGGGACGCCACAGGGTCTCCACTTTGGTAATTCTGGCGACAGATATGTCAGTTTTATATATGTAGGAGTCGTGACGCCACTCACGGTTTGCGGTCAGGGATATGGGTGACCCCCACTGCAGATTTAACAAGCGTCTGGGGCTGATGGAGTTTGCAGTCTGATGGTGTGGCCTCCTGTGAGTGAGGCTGGCCCCAGGGGCTCGGGTGTGAGGAACAACAGGTCCCAGAATAACTCAGTATCAGTCCAAGATGTCTTTCAACTGTTCTTTACTCATGTTTAGATGTTTTGTGAGGTACCCGGGCGATGCTGAGATTAAACCAGGTGAAACCAGGTATCCTTCAGGCTGGGCTAAGGGTAACCATTAACTCGCCTTCCTAGCACTTCTTGTTTCGGATAACCCCTGACTTGAAGTACCGTGGGATTCTTCCAGGGAAGTCGCTACTGCCTTTTCTCCCCTTTTTGGCCCGTTTGCCTGCAGCGTGGACCAAGGTAGATGGCTCCAGGCTTGATCTCCCTTATGGGCCTCCTCGTTGCTGCTGAGGCTCGGACTCTAGATGGTTGGTGAGGGACTTGTAGTTCCCCTCACCGGCAGGTTTAGCAGATCAATAAATGGACGTGTACTCTAGGGACCTGTTCCCCGTGCGTGCCTAGTCACCATAGGTCCCCGTACTTGACTAACTGACTTCCTCAGCGTCTTTCTGACTGACTTGCTGGTAACCGTTCTCCCCCGCTAACGGCTACTACACGTGCAGGGTCTGACTCGCGTGTCAGCGCGCGTCCCGCTCTAGGCAACTGCCGCGCTTTACTCCCAGACTGGCTCTCCTCCTATATTTCCTGACAGCTGCTGCAACCTAGCTTCCAGCCCCTCCCCCTACACCCCTTGCTGAGATGTGGAGGCAAGCCCCCTCTTGGGTCTGCCCAAGGGTCCCCTCTCAATGTGTGGGAGACCTGGTTGCTATATGTCTGTGCGTACACACCCTATTCCAGCCTTTAGAATTACCTGGAAGCCCTGACCCAGCATGGGTGCAGTACTCAGTGGTGCCTGACCAGGTCAGGGGCGCCACATTTTCACACATCAACAGATACAGAATCATGAGTACAGAGAACTACAATTACTGATAATATCCAGCTATTAATATGAGAATATAAAATTCCCTGATCTTCCCAGACCTCTGCTAATGTCTGCAGCTTCCAGCGCCGCACTTTATGACCCCACACATAACCTCCCCTCATCCAGCACCATGACACCCAGCACAGCAGAGCCCTGCATACACTGAGGAGCTGATCATGTGACCCTGACTCCTCCCCTCCATGTGACATCATCACAGGTCCTGTAAGCACAGAGCAGCCATATATCTAGTGTGCGGCTCTGCAGGTGGAGGTAGGTGCAGGGTATTATATATCTAGTGTGCGGCTCTGCAGGTGGAGGTAGGTGCAGGGTATTATATATCTAGTGTGCGGCTCTGCAGGTGGAGGTAGGTGCAGGGTATTATATATCTAGTGTGCGGCTCTGCAGGTGGAGGTGTGTGCAGGGTATTATATATCTAGTGTGCGGCTCTGCAGGTGGAGGTAGGTGCAGGGTATTATATATCTAGTGTGCGGCTCTGCAGGTGGAGGTAGGTGCAGGGTATTATATATCTAGTGTGCGGCTCTGCAGGTGGAGGTAGGTGCAGGGTATTATATATCTAGTGTGCGGCTCTGCAGGTGGAGGTAGGTGCAGGGTATTATATATCTAGTGTGCGGCTCTGCAGGAGGAGGTAGGTGCAGGGTATTATATATCTAGTGTGCGGCTCTGCAGGTGGAGGTAGGTGCAGGGTATTATATATCTAGTGTGCGGCTCTGCAGGTGGAGGTAGGTGCAGGGTATTATATATCTAGTGTGCGGCTCTGCAGGTGGAGGTAGGTGCAGGGTATTATATATCTAGTGTGCGGCTCTGCAGGAGGAGGTAGGTGCAGGGTATTATATATCTAGTGTGCGGCTCTGCAGGAGGAGGTAGGTGCAGGGTATTATATATCTAGTGTGCGGCTCTGCAGGTGGAGGTAGGTGCAGGGTATTATATATCTAGTGTGCGGCTCTGCAGGTGGAGGTAGGTGCAGGGTATTATATATCTAGTGTGCGGCTCTGCAGGTGGAGGTAGGTGCAGGGTATTATATATCTAGTGTGCGGCTCTGCAGGTGGAGGTAGGTGCAGGGTATTATATATCTAGTGTGCGGCTCTGCAGGTGGAGGTAGGTGCAGGGTATTATATATCTAGTGTGCGGCTCTGCAGGTGGAGGTAGGTGCAGGGTATTATATATCTAGTGTGCGGCTCTGCAGGTGGAGGCAGGTGCAGGGTATTATATATCTAGTGTGCGGCTCTGCAGGTGGAGGCAGGTGCAGGGTATTATATATCTAGTGTGCGGCTCTGCAGGAGGAGGCAGGTGCAGGGTATTATATATCTAGTGTGCGGCTCTGCAGGTGGAGGCAGGTGCAGGGTATTATATATCTAGTGTGCGGCTCTGCAGGTGGAGGTAGGTGCAGGGTATTATATATCTAGTGTGCGGCTCTGCAGGTGGAGGTAGGTGCAGGGTATTATATATCTAGTGTGCGGCTCTGCAGGTGGAGGTAGGTGCAGGGTATTATATATCTAGTGTGCGGCTCTGCAGGTGGAGGTAGGTGCAGGGTATTATATATCTAGTGTGCGGCTCTGCAGGAGGAGGTAGGTGCAGGGTATTATATATCTAGTGTGCGGCTCTGCAGGTGGAGGTAGGTGCAGGGTATTATATATCTAGTGTGCGGCTCTGCAGGTGGAGGTAGGTGCAGGGTATTATATATCTAGTGTGCGGCTCTGCAGGTGGAGGTAGGTGCAGGGTATTATATATCTAGTGTGCGGCTCTGCAGGTGGAGGTAGGTGCAGGGTATTATATATCTAGTGTGCGGCTCTGCAGGTGGAGGTAGGTGCAGGGTATTATATATCTAGTGTGCGGCTCTGCAGGTGGAGGTAGGTGCAGGGTATTATATATCTAGTGTGCGGCTCTGCAGGTGGAGGTAGGTGCAGGGTATTATATATCTAGTGTGCGGCTCTGCAGGTGGAGGTAGGTGCAGGGTATTATATATCTAGTGTGCGGCTCTGCAGGAGGAGGTAGGTGCAGGGTATTATATATCTAGTGTGCGGCTCTGCAGGAGGAGGTAGGTGCAGGGTATTATATATCTAGTGTGCGGCTCTGCAGGTGGAGGTAGGTGCAGGGTATTATATATCTAGTGTGCGGCTCTGCAGGTGGAGGTAGGTGCAGGGTATTATATATCTAGTGTGCGGCTCTGCAGGTGGAGGTAGGTGCAGGGTATTATATATCTAGTGTGCGGCTCTGCAGGTGGAGGTAGGTGCAGGGTATTATATATCTAGTGTGCGGCTCTGCAGGAGGAGGTAGGTGCAGGGTATTATATATCTAGTGTGCGGCTCTGCAGGTGGAGGTAGGTGCAGGGTATTATATATCTAGTGTGCGGCTCTGCAGGTGGAGGTAGGTGCAGGTTATTATATATCTAGTGTGCGGCTCTGCAGGTGGAGGTAGGTGCAGGGTATTATAAATCTAGTGTGCGGCTCTGCAGGAGGAGGTAGGTGCAGGGTATTATATATCTAGTGTGCGGCTCTGCAGGTGGAGGTAGGTGCAGGGTATTATATATCTAGTGTGCGGCTCTGCAGGTGGAGGTAGGTGCAGGGTATTATATATCTAGTGTGCGGCTCTGCAGGTGGAGGTAGGTGCAGGTTATTATATATCTAGTGTGCGGCTCTGCAGGTGGAGGTAGGTGCAGGGTATTATATATCTAGTGTGCGGCTCTGCAGGTGGAGGTAGGTGCAGGGTATTATATATCTAGTGTGCGGCTCTGCAGGTGGAGGTAGGTGCAGGGTATTATATATCTAGTGTGCGGCTCTGCAGGTGGAGGTAGGTGCAGGGTATTATATATCTAGTGTGCGGCTCTGCAGGTGGAGGTAGGTGCAGGGTATTATATATCTAGTGTGCGGCTCTGCAGGTGGAGGTAGGTGCAGGGTATTATATATCTAGTGTGCGGCTCTGCAGGAGGAGGTAGGTGCAGGGTATTATATATCTAGTGTGCGGCTCTGCAGGAGGAGGTAGGTGCAGGGTATTATATATCTAGTGTGCGGCTCTGCAGGTGGAGGTAGGTGCAGGGTATTATATATCTAGTGTGCGGCTCTGCAGGTGGAGGTAGGTGCAGGGTATTATATATCTAGTGTGCGGCTCTGCAGGTGGAGGTAGGTGCAGGGTATTATATATCTAGTGTGCGGCTCTGCAGGTGGAGGTAGGTGCAGGGTATTATATATCTAGTGTGCGGCTCTGCAGGTGGAGGTAGGTGCAGGGTATTATATATCTAGTGTGCGGCTCTGCAGGTGGAGGTAGGTGCAGGGTATTATATATCTAGTGTGCGGCTCTGCAGGTGGAGGTAGGTGCAGGGTATTATATATCTAGTGTGCGGCTCTGCAGGTGGAGGTAGGTGCAGGGTATTATATATCTAGTGTGCGGCTCTGCAGGAGGAGGTAGGTGCAGGGTATTATATATCTAGTGTGCGGCTCTGCAGGTGGAGGTAGGTGCAGGGTATTATATATCTAGTGTGCGGCTCTGCAGGTGGAGGTAGGTGCAGGGTATTATATATCTAGTGTGCGGCTCTGCAGGTGGAGGTAGGTGCAGGGTATTATATATCTAGTGTGCGGCTCTGCAGGTGGAGGTAGGTGCAGGGTATTATATATCTAGTGTGCGGCTCTGCAGGTGGAGGTAGGTGCAGGGTATTATATATCTAGTGTGCGGCTCTGCAGGTGGAGGTAGGTGCAGGGTATTATATATCTAGTGTGCGGCTCTGCAGGTGGAGGTAGGTGCAGGGTATTATATATCTAGTGTGCGGCTCTGCAGGTGGAGGTAGGTGCAGGGTATTATATATCTAGTGTGCGGCTCTGCAGGTGGAGGTAGGTGCAGGGTATTATATATCTAGTGTGTGGCTCTGCAGGAGGAGGTAGGTGCAGGGTATTATATATCTAGTGTGCGGCTCTGCAGGTGGAGGTAGGTGCAGGGTATTATATATCTAGTGTGCGGCTCTGCAGGTGGAGGTAGGTGCAGGGTATTATATATCTAGTGTGCGGCTCTGCAGGTGGAGGTAGGTGCAGGGTATTATATATCTAGTGTGCGGCTCTGCAGGTGGAGGTAGGTGCAGGGTATTATATATCTAGTGTGGGGCTCTGCAGGTGGAGGTAGGTGCAGGTTATTATATATCTAGTGCGCGGCTCTGCAGGTGGAGGTAGGTGCAGGGTATTATATATCTAGTGCGCGGCTCTGCAGGTGGAGGTAGGTGCAGGGTATTATATATCTAGTGTGTGGCTCTGCAGGTGGAGGTAGGTGCAGGGTATTATATATCTAGTGTGCGGCTCTGCAGGTGGAGGTAGGTGCAGGGTATTATATATCTAGTGTGCGGCTCTGCAGGTGGAGGTAGGTGCAGGGTATTATATATCTAGTGTGCGGCTCTGCAGGTGGAGGTAGGTGCAGGTTATTATATATCTAGTGTGCGGCTCTGCAGGAGGAGGTAGGTGCAGGGTATTATATATCTAGTGTGCGGCTCTGCAGGTGGAGGTAGGTGCAGGGTATTATATATCTAGTGTGCGGCTCTGCAGGTGGAGGTAGGTGCAGGGTCTCTATTATTTTTGGGTCATCATTATCATTAACCCCTTCATGTCTCAGCTATTTTCACCTTTAACTAGTTCAGGACCAGTTTCCCGCTATTCCTGACTGGCTCATTTACATTCAGTTTAACCCGTTAAGCATACCTCCCAACTTTTCAAGAAAGTAAAGAGGGCCAAAGTATGCGGCAAATTTTGACCACGCCCCTAGTCACACCCATTTGGCAGTAAGGGTCATTCAGCAGATGCCGTGGACTGTTCATTCATATTTATAGCAGTCAGAATTTTTTTATATTTCTGTGTCACTATATGACATGTTGCTTATTTGTGCCTATCAATCTGTGTTCACACGTTGCATAAATTCTGTTTCTTTTTGTTTCTGTCTGCACCAAACTACACAATAACAATCTTCTCTGTTTTTTCCATTTTTGCTGCATTTTTTTCTGCCTTTTCTCCGTTATTTAATGTGTTTTTGGTTCAGATGTGAATCTGTGTTTTTAAGTGTTTTTATTGTACTGAGAAGCTTTTTCCTGCATTTTTTTAAGCTCCACATAGAAACCTCCAGAGAAAAAAAACCCTGAAAACCGCAGAATTCAGCGGCGTCTTTTCATGGAATCACATCCACTTTACTTGGACAATTAAACACAGAAGAATAAATGTGCAAAAAAACAGCAGGAAAAATATGCAGCGTTTACACTACATGTGAATATGGACTAATTGTCCAAGCAAAGTGGATGAGACGTCCTGAAATCTCCGCTCCTGGTGCGTGGAAAGACGCCGCTGAACGGTGCGGATTGGGTGTTTCTTTCTTTATAAGCTTCAGGATTCACATCAGCAACAAACATGTATCAAATAACGGGGACAATGTATGAAAAATACCGCAAACACGCAATAATCAGAGAACATTGTTATTGCACTCGTGGCGCGGACACCTGCAGAAAAAAATGCCGCATTTACGCTATGTGTGAACACGGCCTCAGTGATCCATTTTTATTACATTTTTTATGGGTTTTAATAAAGAAAAATAATAAATTGCGCCTTTTTTTCCCCGCCATTTACCGATTCCCATAAATAATCTGATCGCTGTGTTGTTCAGGTCATTACGATTACAGGGACACCAAATATGTCCATGTTATTTGCTGATTTGTGATGTTTATTATTTTATAAAAAGTGTAATAAAATTACATTATTCTAATTTTTTTTATTATTTTTAGTAACTTTATTAGAAGAAAAAAAAAAATCCTCTTTTCCTCTCTCTAGAATACAGGAGATAGAGACACTGCTCTGTACAATGGAGCTCTGTGTCCTGTGTAATCTGCTGTGTAAGAGGCTACATTGTAGGTTCATTTATGTGAAATCCTCCCTCTGACATCATCAATCCTAGTGGCTCAACAGCTAGAGCAGCTAGGAAAGCCAGGAGGTTGCTGGACACAAGTTTTGAACGTTGCTGGTTTGAATCTAAGGTGGTGAAGATAAAAAAAAAAAAAAAAAAATTGTATTTGTATTTTTTTCCTCATTTCTTTATAGTAGTTTTATGGGAACAAATGAATCTTTCACCAACATTGAGATACAGTATTCTATCTATCTATCTATGTATATCTATCCCTCTATCTATCTATTCCTCTATCTATCTCTATCCCTCTATCTACCTATCTATCCATCTATCTATGATTCTATCTATGATTCTATCTATCTATGATTCTATCTATCTATGATTCTATCTATTTATGATTCTATCTATCTATCTATCTATCTATGATTCTATCTATGATTCTATCTCTATCTATCTATTATCTGTATCTATATATCCCTCTATCATCTATCCCTCTATCATACATCCATCCCACTATCATCCATCCATCCCTCCCTCTATCCCTCCCTCTATTTCTCCATTCATCCCTCTATCCCTCCCTCTATCCCTCCATTCATCCCTCCCTCCCTCTATCCCTCCGTTTATCCCTCCATTCATCCCTCTATCATCCATCCATCCCTCCCTCCCTCTATCCCTCCATTCATCCCTCCATTCATCCCTCCGTTCATCCCTCCATTCATCCCTCTATCATCCATCCATCCCTCCCTCTATCCCTCCATCCATCCCTCCCTCTATCCCTCCATTCATCCCTCCCTCTATCCCTCCATTCATCCCTCTATCATCCATCCATCCCACTATCATCCATCCATCCCTCCCTCTATCCCTCCCTCTATTTCTCCATTCATCCCTCCATTCATCCCTCCATTCATCCCTCTATCCCTCCCTCTATCCCTCCATTCATCCCTCCATTCATCCATCCCTCCCTCTATCCCTCCGTTCATCCCTCCATTCATCCCTCTATCATCCATCCATCCCTCCCTCTATCCCTCCATTCATCCCTCCATTCATCCCTCCATTCATCCCTCTATCATCCATTCATCCCTCCCTCTATCCTTCCATTCATCCCTCCCTCCCTCTATCCTTCCATTCATCCCTCTATCATCCATTCATCCCTCCCTCCCTCTATCCTTCCATTCATCCCTCTATCATCCATGCATCCATCCCTCCCTCTATCCCTCCATTCATCCCTCTATCATCCATGCATCCATCCCTCCCTCTATCCCTCCATTCATCCCTCTATCATCCATCCATCCATCCCTGCCTCTATCCCTCCAATCATCCCTCTATCCCTCCATTCATCCCTCCCTCTATCCCTCCATTCATCGCTCTATCATCCATCCATCCATCCATCCCTGCCTCTATCCCTCCATTCATCCCTCTATCCCTCCATCCATCCCTCTATCATCCATCCATCCATCCCTGCCTCTATTCCTCCATTCATCCCTCTATCCCTCCATTCATCCCTCTATCCCTCCATTGATCCCTCTATCCCTCCATTCATCCCTCCCTTTATCCCTCCATTCATCCCTCTATCATCCATCCCTCCCTCTATCTCTCCATTCATCCCTCCCTCTATCATCCATCCATCCATCCATCCCTGTATCCCTCCATCCATCCCTCCATCCATCTTTGCAGCTGAATAATCTGCTTCTGGTGTCTCACCTGCAGTATATAGGTCAAGATAACAAAATCTTCCTATTGCTTTCAATACAGGCAGTGGCTCAGTGGTAAAGCTGCTGCCTTTGAAACCATGAACTCACAGTTCCACGGGTTCGAGTCCCGGCCGCCCCGAAAATCCAGAGCCGATGATAATTTAATTTATTCACTCCACTGAGGGGAGGAGCCGGGACATCAGCTGTGAGCCGCGGGAGTGCGGGACAGCCCTCTAAAGTCGTGGCAGTCCCGCAGAATCCGGGACGGTTGAGAGGTATGCGTTAAGGACGGAGCCAGTTTTGTACTTCATGACTCGTTCATTTTCTACAATTCTGACTGGTGTCACTTTAACAGGTTTCGAGCTGTAACGCCAAAAAGTGAACCTCACAGTTTATTAGCCACTTTCTTATGAGCGTGCTGGTACCCCACATGTGGTCAGAAACCTCTGTTTGGACAAATGGGAGGAGCCGGAACAGAAGGAGCTATATGTGAATTTTGGAAAGGAAATTCGGCTGAAATAGCTTGTGGGCACCATGTAGCATTTGTAGGGCCCCCAAGGTACCTAAACAGCAGAAACCCCCCACAAGTTACTCCATTTTGGAAACTAGACCCCCTCAAGGAATTTCTCTAGATGTTTGGTGAGCACCTGAAACCCCCGGAGGCTTCACAGAATTTTATAACGTTGAGCCGTGAAAATTAAAAAAAACCAAAAAACATTTTTACCACAAAATTATTACCTTAACCAGATAGCTTTTATTCACAAGGGTAACAGGAAAATATGCACCATAAAATTTATTGTGCAATGTCTCCTGAGTGCGCAGATACCTCATATGTGGTGGTAATCAACTGTTTGGGCACACGGCAGGGCTTGAAAGGGAAGGAGCACCATTTGACTGTAAAATTAGCTGGAATCATTAGCGAATGCCAAGTCGCATTTAGAGAGCCCCTAAGGTGCCTAAACAGGGGAGCTTCCCCACAAGTGATCCCATTTTAGAAACTAGACCCCTCAAGGATTTTATCCAGGGGTATATTGAGCATTTGAACCCACAGATACTTCACAGAATTTGATAACATTAGGTCGTCATATTGAAAATGTTCATTTTTTTTTAACAAAAATGTTGCTTTAGCACCAAATTTCTCACTTTTTCAAGAGGAAACACGAAAAAAGTAAACCCCACAGTTTGATGCCCTACATGTGGCCAAAAATCCCTGTTTGGACAAACGGGAGGGCTTGGAACGGAAGGAGCACCCTGTGAATTTTGGAAAAGTTGAAATAAATGGCGGGCACCATGGTGCATTTGCAGGGCCCCTAAGGTACCTATACAGCAGAAACCCCCATAAGTGACCCCATTTTGGACACTAGACCACTCAAAACTTTTATTCAGGGTTACAGTGAGCATTTTAACACCACAGGTAGTTCACAAAAATGTTACTGTAATGCCAAATTTCTCACTTAGGCTGTGTGCCCACAATCGGGCGACACTGAATGTAGGACGCAGTGTCAGCTTTTCTGTTCAGATGCCATTGTTTTCCACACGAGAATGCAGCTGCCCGTGCCCACGATCCGGGTTCAGGCCGCTGCGGACTTTATTCTCTAGCCTGCGAAGAACACACTCATCTCCACATCATAAACTGACATCCTGGGTCTCCAGGAAGCAGCGCCGCTGGTCAGTTTATGCTACAGATAAAAGCAGCACAGTGGGCAAGAGATTTCTAAACATCCCGTTACTGCGCTTGTACTCCACAAAATTGCAGTCAAAACACTCTGCGTCCAAACCACTGCAAATCCTGATCGTGGGCACATAGTCTAATAAGCTAGGATGGATGGATGGATGGATAGATAAATAGATGTCAAACACATATATAATATCCCACTCCCCTGCATATTCTAAGCTGGCACCATTTAGTGACTTTCATAAAGGGTGTTTAGCCTTGTATTTAGCTAAAAAAAAAATAAAAATTAAATAAAAAAACAACAAAACAAAAAAAATAAACAGCTAGGGTAAAGCAGACGGCTGCAGACCACAGCTGGCAGCTTCACCTTGGCTGGTATTCCAAAATGAAGGTCTCCCCATGCAATTTTTTTAATATATAAATAATTAAAAGAAAAGTGGGGTCCCCTTGTGAAGGGGTCTTTCTCCCATATCACACAATTTACAGAGCGAGAGATGAGTGAACAATCCAAAGCATATTTATTCCATGCAATATAGAATGACCATCAAATAATCCACCACACGGAGGCTAAAACGAGTCCAGAAATGGCATAAATGTCCCGGAGTTCAGTCACACTCCTCCAGCAGTCCTTCTCCAGGGAAATCGGGGTTTCTCACAGCGTCTTTGGGGTGCTGTCCGCAGCCTCGGCGTCTCCCTCAGAGGTTCAATCTTGCTTCCTGTCTCTTGTAAGTCTCACCCAGAATCACTAATCTCGTAGGTAAACCAAGCTTAGGTGTATTCCAGGCCCCCTCCCCCAGACCTAGGCACAGAAGCACTTCAAGGGAATATAACAGGACTTAACAGGACAAACAATATATCGAATAGACAGACCACCACGCCCAAAACATGAACCCACACAAAATGGTACATAACCCACAATATCACACCATGACACCCCCCAAATTGGATTTCCAGGCAAGGTAAAGTGGACAGCTGTGGTCTGGTATTCTCAGGGTGGAAAGACCTGTGGTTATTTGGCCCTTCCCCGCCTAAAAATAGCAGGCCGCAGCCACCCAGAAGTGGCGCATCCATTGGATGCGCTAATCCTGGCTCTTCGCCCTGACTCTTCCCCTTGCCCTAATGCGCTGGCAAATGGGGAAATAAATGGGGTTGTTGGGGTTAAGGTTAATGATGTCACGGCATCTATCAGATACTTGACATTACTAACCTAGTCAGTAATAAAAAAAAAGACAAAAAAAATTTTTTATTTGAAAAAACACTCCCCAACACATTCCCGATTTCAGTAATATTTTGAAAAGAAAAAAAAAAATCCGGTCTACCGTAATCCATTGTGGAGGTCCTACGACGATTTTGTACCTTCCAGAATATGGGTGGCACGCTTTGAAAACGTATCCCCCATTTTCTGGAAGTGCAAACCCTCCATGGGAGGAGTGTGGGTGCAGTGATACTGCACTCACACTCCCCGGGTCCACAGCATGACAGTGTGAGCTGGAGTAAGCTCAGTGTCTGCTAGCAGGGAGCCGGCTGAGAGCCGCACTGCACATGTGGCCAAGATCTTCTGAGAAGGAAGAGGAGGGATCATGGGGGATCGTCGCTGCAGGAGGTAACGGGAGACCGGGGATTGACAGGGGGTGACCTGGCTGAACCAGGGGAGAACTTTGATGTTGCATCTGACATGTCAGATACGACAGAACTCAGAGGAGGAGGATGATCCATTTTAGTTGATTGGGTGGGGGGGGGCATTTTGGCCACATTTGGGGACCGGGGGATGCGACTTATCTCCCATCTGATATGATTAATCATGCGAGGTGGGAGATAAATCATTTTTTTCTGCCCTAATCATGATCTCCAGGGTCTGAGCTACCCTCTGTGGCTGAACCCACTGAAATTTTCCGATGCTGGGGGGCGGCATACACTTGCTTTCTTTATTGTTTGCTGGCAGCAGCGGGAGTAGATTAACACTATGACCACTTGGACATAATTTTACTGCCCGCGGTCATTAAGGGGTTAAAATCTCCGAAACCAGTTTAGAATATCTAAACTTTTTTATTTACATAATTTTTCTAGTTTAGGAGTGAAATATAATGTGGGCACATTTTGTAATTGGGATAATATTCACTATTTTGCTGCCTTCATACAAGAAATGGGTGGTAAATTGTGCGTCAGCGAGTGCACAGATCCGTACACCATGTGTGGCCCCTCTTCTTCCGTTAGAGACAAGAATACATCGAATCCTAATCCCATTGTCCTGTTCTTAACCGAAAAACTGGGAAATTATTAGTTTTTGCACTTTTTTATTTTCCTACTCTTATTCCGGGAAGCAATTACTCTTTTATTTTTCCATTAACATTTTCGTATGAAGGATTGTTTTTTTGTTATAACGATAATGTGCTACTTTTACGGTTGTACTATTTACATAGCACATTTCATGTTGACTATTTTTTAGTACCCAAATGATATCTCACCTCCCTTATCTCCATTAATTTTACATATCGGCTCATCTTCTTCCCATTCAGGTCCTTATAATATCGGATCCTCTCAGTGGATATCTTCTATAAAAGAGAATTCTCCTGATTGCCCCGTGAAGGATGGATATGGACAAGGACAAGATGGCGGAGAGGATATTACACCTCACCCTAGAGATCCTCTTCCGGCTTACTGGAGAGGTGAGAGATTCTGATGACGTCACATTACATCATTCTTATCTATGGGAATAACAGATGGACAGAACTGGAGAGGTGAGGACTCTGGAAATGTCTGGAGTGAGATTTATTACTGTGTCTCTCCATAACCAGGATTACACAGTAGTGAAGAAGACCTCTAGTGAGCGCTGTCAGGCCCCTGTGTCTGAGGGATGGGGAAGACCCCTGAGCCCAATCACGGGGCCTCCACCTCACCCCCCGATACATGAGGACATCAATTACCAGAAGATCCTAGAACTCACCTACAAGATGATTGAGCTGCTGACTGGAGAGGTGACACTGCTGGGAATGCTGGGACATTATACAGTAACGCTATGAAGGGATTGGGGGTGACGGTATCATTGTATGTGTCAGGTTCCTATAAGGTGTCAGGACGTCACCGTCTATTTCTCCATGGAGGAGTGGGAGTATTTAGAAGGACACAAAGTTCTGTACAAGGACGTCATGATGGAGGTTCCCCAGCCCCTCACATCACCAGGTAATAGGACTAAATACACACGGCCTATAATTATCTGTATGTAAGGAATGAATTCAGTCCCTGTATGTGTCTCCTCCAGGTCTATCCAGTAAGAGGACAACACCAGAGAGATGTCCCCGTCCTCTTCTCCCACAGGACTGTGACCAAGAAGACCTCGATGTTCCTCAGGATCATCAGGTAGATGGAGAGAAGGGGCCATGAAATCTCCCTATGATGTGTAGACGGCTGTGAAGGTCTTGTGCTCAGTCTTGTTTTATCCTCCAGTATTATATGTTTTATACTTGTGTAATGAGAGCGGTGGAGATGGCAGGATTAGACCTAATCATAGATGGGACTTCTTCATCTGGCTGTGACGTTTGTATCACATTTATCCCGTTCTCTACACTGAACACTTACATCAGGGTTTTGACACCAGGTTATCAGAGAGAGAGAGAGAAATTGCCCCTATCCCATGGGTCAGAAGGTCACAGCGCACGCCAGCACTAGTTGGATCTGCTTTGCCTTTCACGTAGCTGAACAGGCTATCCTTGTGCTGGCGCTGCTAGGGTTAAGCAGACCCTTGTGTCTTTCGTGGCTTACCATCCTGAGTAGAGTTAATCAGACGGCCAATAATCCGGTACCGGCGGATCACTGCCAGATTTAAAAAAAGAGTCCGATCCGCTCCGGAATCCGGTGCCCATATAAGTCAATGGGGACCGGAATCCGGAGGTTAAAAACGTTTGTGGAGGGGCTAGGAGCGAGCGCGGCATACTCACCGAGGCGCTGTCATGGCGGCACACTCCTTCCGGGTCACGCTGTTACCTTCCGGAGCCGACTATTAAATGTTCATTGTTTTCCCCGCCCACCGGCGCGTGTTGGTTGCAGCTAGACGCGCCCCCACTCTGAATGGCAGCGTGTCAGCTAACTGCAACCAATCACAGGCGACAGGACGGCCGGTGGGTGGGGAAAGCAGTGCACTGTCGGTCAGTTCACAGTGGTAAAGATAAACACTCGGGAGCCCAGTTATAGCACGCGGCTGCAGCCCCAGCTGTCGCGCTGTATCTGTGCTGTGTATACAGTGCCCAGAGTCAGACGTGCGAGGCTTTGCCAGGTGCTGCCATGGCAGACTCACGTGAACCCCTCGCATGTGTGATTCCGGTGAAAGTAAAAAAAAAACAAAAAACGACGTGCGGTTCCCCCTATTTTCATCCCCAGCCATGATAAAGCCGGTTGGGGGCTGGTATATCCCAAGCCCGCAACCGCCCGGTATTGCCGCATCTATTAGATGTGACCATACCGGTGTGCGATACCGGCTCTTCCCGGAGGCGTGATGCGGTGCCAGTCAGGGTAATAGCAGGGGTTAATAACAGCACACAGCTGCTACTAAACCCTAGGTTGTGTGATGGCACAGGCGTTTATCAGATACCTGCATCACACTAACCTGTAAGTGACAGTAAATAAACACAGACACCGAGAACAATTCTTTATTTGGAATAAAATACAAACATCGCCTGCTTCACCCCTTTATTAACCCCCAACACCCTGCAGCTCCGACGTAATTCACACAATGTCCCATGCCGCTTCAGCTCTGCTACACCTGAATATCACAGAGAGCGGCACGACCGACCGCTCTCTGTGAGCTCCAGAAAATGAATGAGCTGCGCATTGAGCGGTGACGTCACTCAGGTCATTGGCGGTCACAGCTGGAGATTCCCACGGTCCGTCATCTGTGATCGCAGGTAACCTGACCTCAGGTGGAGGTCACTGAGTTCACAGACCTGCATCTCCTAGCAGAAAAATCAGTATTTTTGGCCAAGAGATGCAGATTTTGTGCTGAAATTTTTATACCATATTTCTGCATCCAATCTACACCTCCTGGCAAAAAAACGCCGTGTTTTGGCGGAATATTTTTGCCGCGGTTTTTGCCACGGTTATTTTTCCGCGGTTTTTGCCGGGTTTTTTTGCCAGGAGGTGCACATTTGGTGCTGAAATCATCTGCACCAGCTTTCAGCACCAAATTTCCACCTGCTGGTAGAATTTTTTTTTTTTTTTTTCCATCCCCAGCCATGATAACGCCGGCTGGGGGCTGGCATAATCTCAGCCTGCTGCTGTCTGAACATGAGCATGCATGTACCTAGAAACACATGCACGCTCCTGTCAGAAGTGTGCAGCTGTTCTGCAATGTCAGACTAGCGGGAGTTCCTCACAAGTGTGACTGCGGCGTAGAAAAAAAACGCTTGCTTTTTTTTTTTTTTTTTTAAATAAATAATTAAAAAAAAACAACAACGTGCAGTTCCCCCCAGTTTTCATCCTTAGCCATGATAACGCTGGCTGGGGGCTGGTATATCCTCAGCCCGCAGCCGCCCGGTATTGCCGCATCTAGTAGATGTGACAATACCGGTGTGCGATACCGGCTCTTCCCGGAGGCGTGATGCCGTGCCAATCGGGGTAATAGCAGGGGTTAATAGCAGCACACGGCTGCTGCTAAACCCTAGCTTTGTGTGATGGCACAGGCGTCTATCAGATACCTGCATCACACAAACCTGTAAATGACCGTAAATAAACACACAGAGAACAATCCTTTATTTAAAATAAAGTACAGAACACACCCTGCTTCACCTCTTTATTAAGCCCAAACACCCTGCAGCTCCGACGTAATCCACAGGAGAAGTCCCACATCGACAAATCCAGCACTGCTACATCTCAGAGCGAGCAGCTATAGAGAAGACTGCCCGCTCTGAGTGCAGCCTATTACTGAGCCGCGATAAGCTATGACCGCAGCAGAGCTGTCACAGGCTGGGAGGCGCGTTAGCCTCTAACCAATCACAGCTGAGAAGACGACCAGTGGGCGAGGAAAACACGGAAAGCTCTGCGATTGGGTGCACAGGAAGTGAAAGCGCGACCCGGAAGCAGTGTGCCGCCATGACACCGAGTCTCGGTAAGTATGAAACGCTCATTTATTTATTGGGGTTTTTTTTTCATTTTTATTAATTGCCGATTCCGGATCGTGCACCCGGAATCCCGCGCCCGGGTCCGGCCCGGAGATAGCGCTGAAACCGTGCGGATCCGGATGTTTACGGTCCGGGTCCGCTCAAAACTAAACCTGAGTTGTCTCAGCTGTTCTGATTTCTGCACTCCCCCGTTATTAGTACTCACCACTTTATCTCAGTAGTTGCCAGTGATAACTTGCTTTTCCATGGTCCTGGCATGGAGGTGAGAGCCATGGAAAGAAAAATTGTTTTGAATTTGATCCTGAAGATTGCTGCTTGGAAATTTTCTTCCTATTGATCATCTCCCTTTTTATTCATTTCTCTTTCCATCCCCCTTTTTTACCACTTGTTGTTTGGGAATGCAGTTTCTTTTTCCTTTGTCTGTCGTTTTCCTTTTGTGTCATTATCATAAAGCAGGACTAGTGTTCCTCCTGCCCTGCTCACTAGACACGATTGTGATTAGGGTAAGACAGGGATAGACACGTGATTGTCGCACAAGGGGAAAGAACCTGTCTTGGGACATCGGGGAGCTCAGGGTTGCTCAGAGTAAGTGACAGGGTTTATCCCTCCTGTTCTTCCCTAGAGGCAGTGGTTCCCACTCCATCTTTCTCATGATACACCGCTCAGCCTCTTGGTGGAACACAACAACCAGGGACTTCCCTGTATTGGTAACTGGTGCCTACTGTCAGCAAAGTCCAACCTCAGAGGCTCTGGTGATGACTGGGTAGGCATTAAATCATGCCCCTCCGGGTAAGCCTGGTTCAGGGCACAGTGAAGCTACACCCTTCTTCTAAACCTATTAACATGACAAGTTTACATGACATGATTCAGAAGAAACCCTCAAAAGCTCCATTCACTGTAATGAGGCAGCAGAGTTAGTCTGGACTCCTCATGGCAGAGCGGCAATAATCCCTATCTAGTGAATGGTTATCTCCAATAATTGTATTATTACACCGGATTCTTTATGATGTTACATCGTCCTCTTCTCCCCATTCAGGTTCCTACAATATCGGATCCTCTCAGTGGAGATCTTCTATATAAGAGAATTCTCCTGATTGCCCCATCAAGGATGGATATGGACAGGGACAAGATGGCGGAGAGGATATTACATCTCACCCTAGAGATCCTCTTCCGGCTTACTGGAGAGGTGAGAGATTCTGATGACGTCACATTACATCATTCTTATCTATGGGAATAACAGATGGACAGAACTGGAGAGGTGAGGACTCTGGAAATGTCTGGAGTGAGATTTATTACTGTGTCTCTCCATAACCAGGATTACACAGTAGTGAAGAAGACCTCTAGTGAGCGCTGTCAGGCCCCTGTGTCTGAGGGATGGGGAAGACCCCTGAGCCCAATCACGGGGCCTCCACTTCACCCCCCGATACATGAGAACATCAATGACCAGAAGATCCTAGAACTCCCCTACAAGATAATGGAGCTGCTGACTGGAGAGGTGACACTGCTGGGAATGCTGGGACATTATACAGTAATGCTATAAAGGGATCGGGGGTGACGGTATCATTGTATGTGTCAGGTTCCTATAAGGTGTCAGGACGTCACCGTCTATTTCTCCATGGAGGAGTGGGAGTATTTAGAAGGACACAAAGATGTGTACAAGGACGTCATAATGGAGGATCCCCAGCCCCTCACATCACCAGGTAATAGACAGGACTAAATACACACGGCCTATAATTATCTGTAAGTAAGGAATGAATTCAGTCCCTGTATGTGTCTCCTCCAGGTCTATCCAGTAAGAGGACAACACCAGAGAGATGTCCCTGTCTTCTCCCACAGGACTGTAAACAAGAAGACCCCGATGTTCCTCAGGATCTTCAGGTAGATGGAGAGAAGGTGCCATGAAATCTCCCTATGATGTGTAGACGGCTGTGAAGGTCTTGTGCTCAGTCTTGTTTTATCCTCCAGTATTATATGTTTTATACTTGTGTAATGAGAGCGGTGGAGATGGCAGGATTAGAGCTGATCATAGATAGGACTTCTCCATCTGTCTGTGACTTTTACAATATTTGTTTCAGGGGGAAGATCTGCCCCATATTAATACTACAGAGACATATGTGAGGGGTGATGAGCGGAGTAAAGAGGAGATTCCTACAGGTGACAGTGCGGGTGAGTAGTGGTCTCTATAAACAGACGAGTAAAAGGATAACAATGTTTTGAACTTTTGACTTTCATACTGCATATCTCACCATTACCTGGAACGGGAGACAACCTTCCTTTTATAGACAATCATCTTGGCTATCTCATACATAAATTCTTTATTTTTTATTATTATAGCACCATTTATTCCATGGCGCTTTACAAGTGAAAAGGCTATACAGTACATAAAAAACAAGTACAACAATCATGATCATTACAAAACGGACAGGTACAGGAGGAGAGGGGACCCTGCCCGCGAGGGCTTACAGTCTACAGGGGATGGGTGAGGGTACAATTGGTGAGGACAGAGCTGGTTGCACAATGCTGTATTTGACTGAGGGTTATTGTAGGTTGTAGGCTTGTCGGAAGAGGTGGGTCTTCAAGTTCCTTTTGAAGCTTTCCATGGTAAGCTCCATGGACCTTTTTGATTAGCATCCTTCCCAGGGGGCAATGCACCTAGGATTACACTGTGTTGAACGCCGTTTCTGGCTGCCGACAGTGTTTTCTCTGGCTGGTCTGTTATGGACAAGATTATGAGTATATAGGAGTATATATGAAGATATCCAAAGAACAGGATTTAAGATGGTGTTTGAACTGTACCACACATATATCTCTTGGCATAAGACTCAGACAGACAGAGTCTTGTGACAAGTGAATCATGCTGACATTGCTTAATATAAATGAGGAACCAAGCACATTACAGTAAATTGTATATCACAGAATAAGCTGTTCTACTTTATCCAATAGGAGACGTGTTACGTATTCTTGGCACCTAGCCAAGAAGTCCGGTTAAATGTATTTTCACTTCCGGAATAAATCAGTCTTACTTTCTATTCATATCTGAGTACGTCTATAGTGTGAGTGAAAGAGAGTGGTATGCATGCTACCACGAGTGACTCATAATTTGGACTGCAGACAGTTTAAGAGGGATGCATGACTGAATGGCATTCACCTAAATTAAGGCTTTATCATTTGGCGCCCAACGAACCTTAGGACGGAGCTCTGGATGGCGGATGGCCGTGCTGGCCCCTTAATTCGAACGGCAACTACCGGGAGATGGAGATGCGCACTCCAGCTGCAGGTGAGAAAATTTGTCTAATCTCGCCTTGCAAACCTCCTGTGTGTACTTGCATTTCGAAGGGGGGGTTGGGCTGTCCCAGTCTAGACACCTAATGACCGCCATCTCGCATGAGATAAGCCGTCCTAAGAGATCCCACACCAAGGTGGTCAGGTTCACCTTAAGCTGTCTGTATAAATATAATTCTAAATCACATGAAATGTAATGTGGTTTGAGGTTTTTTTGTCTGCTCTGGGAGAAAGCAGAAGTTCTAAGCTTCATTTTTCTCTGAGTAAAAGGTAGAGGAAAATGAGGAAGTTGTTATATACGCTGGATATATGGATATATATGGTTATATCTGCAGGTGAGATCAGCCACCTGGATGGTATATATAGTGTCCTTATTGTTATGTCATTGTGTTTACCTGTGTCTACCTGTTGAAATGTCTGTTTATTTGCAGCAGGTAGAGTACTTGCTGGCTGCCTGAAACAGAAGTTCTGTTTTGTTCAGTTACGGCTGAAAAAGAGGAAGTGTCACAAGAATGTACTTTGAAGCTGTTTCTTCTTTGAGTGAATGAGAAACTTGGAAAAGTATACTGTTTATGTATACTGCGAGATACACTGGTGTGTGACGGGTCCGGTCGATAGTCAGTAAGTTGATAAGTCTGAAGGCCAGGTACAGAGTTATGGTAAGAGCCCTGACTGTATCCTGGTGCGTCTTCCAGAGAGAGGAGACGATAGGGGGGTTGACTTTGGTTTTGGCCAGTACAGAGTTATGGTAAGAGCCCTGACTGTATCTGGTGGAATTTGATGTGTTCTCCGCGATCCTAGGTAGGAGGAACATCGGCAGAATCCCTTGAGTTTGGTTTTAATCAGTGTTATTGATGTTCTGGACGGACCGTTCAAATAAGGTGTATATAGTGTGAACAGAGGTTACTAGTACTTGAAGTAAGATATAGTAAGGGTGAATTTAGTTTCTAGCACCCACGTGACACTTCTTCCTGTTTGTCAGCCTGTTTGTGTTGTGGACTGACATAGAAATCTGTGTTTCTCTATCGTTTCATTGGGGGACACAGGACCATGGGTTATGCTGCTGTCACTAGGAGGCTGACACTAAGTAAACATAAAAAGTTAGCTCCTCCCTAGCAGCATACATCCCGAGCCGGAGGCGGGCTCAGATCAGTTTTTAGCTTAGTGTCGTAGGAGGCTGATGTGGGCCGTCTCGGCCCCCCTCAGCCATGTATGTTTTTGCGCTTTTTTTCTTTTATTTCGGCGCCGCTCATCGCTCTCATACCTGTCTTCTTTTTTTCTGCAGGTATTCGCTTCACTCATCCTCCGCAGCCCTGTGGGTACCACTCCCCAGGGTCGCAGGGGCTTGAGATTTGGGCCCTCTCCCCCGTCCATCCCCGTGGTACCACTCCCGGGGTTGCGCATGTGGGCAGGTTGTTGTGGGCACCCCTGATTCGCCCTGCGGTATCACCCCAAAGGGCGTACAGGGGAGTACAGCAGGGATGGGACCTCCGCAGCGCGTGTGAATCGATGGGGCCCAGTCACGCTGCCTTCTCCTGCTGGGGGGGCTGCTTCCCCCATCATGATGTCCACTTCCCTGCCTCAGCACGCTCTCCCCCGGAGTCTTCCTGGACGAGTAGCACTGTACACAGGCAGGGGCAGGGCGCCCTGCCTGCACCGCATCCGTCGCTGGGTTGGCGCCCAGAGGACCGACCTCTCCGGCACCTTCCCCCGGCCCTCTCCATAAATTTAGCCCCCGGTCTCGGCCTAGTCGCTCCTGCGTCCTAGCCACGCCCCCGCTGCAGCGCTATTGGCCGCCAGTCGTCTCCCCCTGTATCCTCCCACCGCTCTGCCTCCTGGCTTATGGTGGGGGCTGTGGATCCTCCGGTTTTTCGCGCCGGAATGCTGCTCCTCCCCCAGCCTCCTCCAGCGTCCCCTCGCCATTTTAGCCTGTCTTTGGTCCCCTGAGGCTGCAGCGCGCCGGCGTTCTCACTCTTCTGGCCAGCTCACTCCTGGACTCCCTCTTCTGGACTGGTGGGCGGCACGCAGGACCTGGGTAAGCTCTGTTCCTAAGGAGTAGCCCTCACTAGGTAGCGTTCTCTGAGTTTAGGGATGAGTTAACCCTCTCCTGTCTCCTTCCTAGCAGCCAGCAGGGAGAGTACTTGTTTTCACCATGCCTAATGCTAAGTCCACCCGACCCAAGCAGGCCCCCTTTGCCTTATTTTTTGCATGCTCCTCCTGCAAGACCAAATTTTCCCAGGGCCAGGACGCCCCACTATGCTCCGTCTGTTCTACAGACGCGCAGCCTCCGCAGGACTCCGCGGCCGGCGCTTCTGATACCGCAGATGCCACAGCGCCAGATGCTACAGGGCCCTGCGTCCCGCCCCCCCCGACTGGCTAGCGTCCCTGTCCCAGTCCGTAGATTCCCTCTCTGAGGCTTCTCGGACCATCGCGCAAGCACCGCGCCTGCTGCTGTCGCTCGCCCAGATTCCCGCAGACCCGACGCAATCGCCTCCGGAGCAGGTGAGCCCCGTTGCAGGGACCTCCTCTGCTGCTCAGAAGCAGACCCGCCAGGTCTCGTCTTCAGCCTCTTCCCAGGTTTCACCTTCATCCCCAGGTCCAGACCATCACTCCTCCAGGGAGTCTTCTGACCGCTCCGATGATGATTCCGATGCAGCACCCCTGCTGGACTCAGAGCAGGCGGCTGATATTCGGCGCATGGTGAATAGCCTGATAGAAGCAGTAAACCAGACCCTAAAGGTACAGGTGGACCCGGTCTCCTCCCAGAGCACCCAGGTCTCGTTTAAGCGGATGAAGCGGGCCCAGAGCGCATTCAGCGGACATCCAGAATTCGCTGAGTTACTGCGCAGCCACAGGCAACAGCCGGACAAGGTATTTACCAGCGGTAAGTCCATTGATTTACATTATCCCTTTCCTGAGGGTCTTCGAAAGGATTGGGCAGGCTCCCCGGTGGTCGACCCCCCCAATCTCCCGCCTGTCTTCCCACACAGTCCTTCCATTCACTAACGGTACGTCTCTCAAGGACCCCACGGACCGTACTATTGACAGGTTGGCCCGTTCCGCCTTCGAGGCAGCGGGCACATCCCTCTCACCGAACTTTGCATCGGTTTGGGTTGCGAAGGCTCTGATGTCCTGGGCGGACACGCTACGCTGCGGTCTCCGCGCCATTCCTGCCAATCCGGACCTGGTCCTCATCGCCTCGCAGATTTCCCTCGCGGGTGAGTACCTGCTTAATGCAGCCCTGGCGTCTGCAAATTGCGCTGCCCAGGCCGCCAGCAACAATGTGGCCATCCGTCGAGCCCTCTGGCTCCGGTCCTGGAACGCGGATGCGGCCTCTAAGAAGTCACTAACTTCCCTGCCCTTCCTAGGGGAACGTCTTTTCGGAGATAAGCTGGACCAGTTGATCTCCGATGCAACGGGAGTAAAGAGTACATCTCTCCCCCAATTGCGCCCCAAGCGCTTCCAGAATCAGCGCCCCACCGCTCGTTTCCGGCCCTTTCGCAGCTTCAACTCCCCCCCAGCCGCGAAAAAGCCGCTCTCCTCCGAGAGACAGGAGGACCCCGTCATTCAAGACCAATCCCGCCTGGCGTTCACGTCCCCGCCAGTCCACGAAATCCTCTTCCGGTTACCGCCGACGTTCCTCCAAGTGACTCGCGGTCGGCGCGCAACAGCGCCAGACTCGTGGGAGGGCGTCTGTCTCGTTTCCAGCAGGTGTGGATCCCTCTGACCGCTGATGCCTGGGTCAGAGAGATCATCACATAAGGCTACAAAATAGAATTCGAGTCAAAGCCACCGAGACGTTTTTTCCTATCTCGCCCTCCCGAGTCTCCCGCGTGGGCTCGCGCGTTCTTTCACTCCATAGACTCCCTCCTCCGAGCCGGAGTCGTGGTACCAGTCCCTCCCACAGAACGTTTCAAGGGGTTCTATTCCAACCTTTTCGTGGTCCCCAAGAAGGACGGCTCTGTCCGCCCCGTCCTCGACCTAAAGCTTCTAAACCGGTCGGTGAGGTCTCGGCCGTTTCGAATGGAGTCACTCCGGTCCGTGATCGCGTCCATGGAGGTCGGCGAATTCCTGGCATCGCTGGATATTCAAGACGCCTATCTTCACGTCCCTATAGCCACCTCTCACCAACAGTTCCTCCGCTTTGCGATAGCGGAGGATCACTTCCAGTACACGGCTCTTCCTTTCGGCCTCGCATCCACCCCCAGGGTCTTTACGAAAATCATGGCGGCTGCCATGTCCGTCCTACATTCCAGGGGTGTTATGGTCATCCCGTACTTGGACGATATGTTGATAAAAGGTTCTTCTTTCGAGGACTGTTGTCTTGGGGTTCAGGTCACGATCGACACCCTTTCACGGTTAGGGTGGCTGATCAATCGGAAGAAGTCCTCTCTGACCCCGGCCCGTCGGATCACCTTTTTAGGCATGGTATTCGATACTACCCAAGGGCGAGTTTTCCTCACACAAGAGAAGATGTCCTCCCTGCAACGAGGCCTCCGCGCTCTCCGGCGTCAGCGCCAAGTTTCCATCAGGTTCGGCATGCGAGTCCTCGGTCGTATGGTGGCGGCGATGGAAGCGGTACCCTTTGCACAGTTCCACCTCCGGCTCCTCCAGCTGTCCTTGCTGAAGAAGTGGGACAGATCTCCCTTTTCTCTGGACCTCAGGTTTCATCTTTCGCCGGAGACCCGCCACTCCCTCCGTTGGTGGCTCAATCAACGCAACCTCGCGTCAGGAAGGTCTTTCCTCCCGCTCCACTAGAAGATGGTGACCACCGACACCAGTCTCCAGGGCTGGGGGGCAGTGTTTCGGCATCACACAGCGCAAGGCCGATGGACACCGCGGGAGAGTTGTCTCCCAATCAACATTCTGGAGATAAGAGCCATCCGACTAGCCTTGCAGCAGTTTCGGCACCTAGTACAGGGTTGCCCGGTCAGGATCCAGTCGGACAATGCGACAGCGGTGGCGTACATCAACCACCAAGGCGGCACAAGAAGTGTCGGGGCGATGCGAGAAGTCAAGAAGATTTTGCACTGGGCCGAGTGTCATCACTCCCTGATCTCAGCGGTACACATCCCAGGCGTGGACAATTGGGCGGCGGACTTCCTCAGCAGGGAAGGCCTCGCCTCCGGAGAATAGTCCCTCAACCGGGAAGTCTTCAACCAGATCTGCGACAGATGGGGAGTTCCGGATGTGGACCTAATGGCCTCCCGGTTCAACTGTCAGGTTCCGCAATTTGTAGCGCGGTGCCGCGACTGCTTGGCTTTAGGAGTCGACGCCCTCACCCTGTCATGGAGCCAGTTCAGTCTCCCGTACATCTTCCCTCCGCTCCCTCTGATCCCGAGGGTCCTCAAGAAGATCAAGGCAGAAGGAATTCCAGTCATCCTAGTGGCTCCAGACTGGCCCAGGCGAGCATGGTTCGCGGAACTCACTCAGCTCCTCGCAGACGCTCCGTGGCGTCTTCCAGACCGTCCAGATCTCCTGCAGCAGGGACCTTTTTTCCATCAGAACTCACAGGTCCTAAATTTGACGGCCTGGCCATTGAATCCTGGGTTCTAGCTCAGGCCGGTTTTTCTTCAAGAGTGATACAGACAATGATTAGGGCCAGGAAGCCATCTTCATCAAGAATATACTACCGCACGTGGAAGGTCTTCTTCAGGTGGTGTGAAGAGCACAGTATTTCTTCTCCTCTCGCCTTCTCCCTTCCTTCCCTATTGGCATTCTTGCAGTCAGGCCTAGATGCGGGTCTCTCGCTCGCAACACTAAAGGGCCAGGTATCGGCGTTGTCAATCCTGTTTCAGAAGCCACTGGCCTCTCGTCCACAGGTTAAGACCTTCATCCAGGGAGTGGCTCACCTGGCCCCGCCGTATCGTCGGCCTCTAGAACCGTGGGACCTTAATCTAGTCCTAGGGTCGCTTCAGGGTCCCCCATTCGAGCCCTTGCGAGATTCTGCCCTTTCTCACCTGTGTTGGAAGGTGGTGTTCCTCGTTGCCATCACTTCTATTCGCAGGACTTCAGAGCTGGCAGCTCTCTCTTGTCGTGCTCCCTTTTTGATTTTTCACCAGGACAAAGCGGTTCTCCGGCCAGATCCCGCCTTTCTCCCAAAGGTGGTCTCCCCGTTCCATCTTAACGAAGAAATCGTTCTTCCGTCCTTCTGTCCTGGCCCCTCTCACAGCTTGGAGAGGTCCTTGCACACCCTGGACCTGGTGCGCGCCCTTAGAATTTATGTCTCCAGAACCGCGCCGTTCCGCAAGTCGGATGGTCTGTTTGTCCTTCCTTCTGGTCCCAAGAGGGGTGAATCGGCATCCAAAGCCACAATTGCCAGATGGATCCGTTCCGCCATATCAGAGGCCTATCGGATTCGGGACAAGTCTCCGCCGCGGGGGGTAAGGGCGCACTCTACCCGTGCAGTGGGAGCCTCTTGGGCGATCAGGCGTCGGCCGACCAGGTCTGCAAGGCCGCCACCTGGTCTAGCCTGCATACCTTTACTAGGTTCTACCAGGTTAACACCCAAGCATCGGCAGATGCTAGTTTTGGGAGAAAGGTCTTGCAGGCAGCAGTTGCACACCTGTAATAGGGTGACAGCATTTAATTATAGTGCAAGCCCGCCGAGGGAGGTTGTTGTTGTTTTCTTCCTATCTGCGGGCTTCGGTATTCCCACCCAGGGACTGCTTTTGGACGTCCCATGGTCCTGTGTCCCCCTATGAAACGATAGAGAAAGTAGGATTTTTGTGTACTCACCGTAAAATCTCTTTCTCTGAATCTTCATTGGGGGACACAGCACCCACCCTGCTTGGTTTTTTGGTTGTTTAATTGCATTTGCCTGCCATTTTCAGCGGTCTTATGTTCATAGACCTCTTGTTCGCACGGCTGCATTATTTTAGTTACAACTTGTTTTATGTATAGTGATTCTGGTACTCCTCCTACTGCTTGTACACCAAACTGATCTGAGCCCGCCTCCGGCTCGGGGTGTATGCTGCTAGGGATGAGCTAACTTTTTATGTTTACTTAGTGTCAGCCTCCTAGTGACAGCAGCATAACCCATGGTCCTGTGTCCCCCAATGAAGACTCAGAGAAAGAGATTTTACGGTGAGTACACAAAAATCCTACTATTATGTGGATGTTAAAAAAATGTTACAAAATATGAAGTCGCTCCTGAAGGTGGCAGTGATCACTGCCAAGAAAGGGAGATTAGAGGAGCAAGAATGGAAAGATGTCTTGTTAAATAAGTGAGGGATTTTGAAAGATAAAGATCTCCTTATGGATGCTGAGGCATGGTATAGAACGTCAAAAGATGTTAGAAAATTGGCATGGAAAGAGGAATGTGATGGAGATGGTAGATATTTCTATATTGCACCAACTCAGAAAATGGCACCTCAGGAAGTGGCCAAGCCCATTAGGAAGCAACGCCCCCCTCCTTATAAGTCGTCCCCAGAGGGTTGGACTTGTGTAGTTTGTCCCCCTGCCCACCAAACGCCCTCCCTAGCCTGCCCAGACGTCATTTCAGGTCGGGCCGCACCTAGTTCCCTTTTCCAGCCATCTTAAGTCCCAAGGCCACTGGTCTATTTGTTGCTGGAGCAACAGAAGCCACCGAGGGGGGGGCAGGGAGATGACAATGATTTAACAATGATACACTCCACCACCAAAACTGTCCCTAGTAGAGATAACCTAGTAGAGATAAACCACAGGTGCTGTCCTTATTTGAGGACGTCAGCCCACACATGGCATCGCACCATTATTCCTATAGTCCCGGACAAGAACGCCCTAAATATGTGACATGGAAGCCTCAGGAGGCTGCAGTCCTTGTGAACGAACACTAAGATATATACACCTATGAGTGACGTGTCATCAATAATTGATGTTTGATAAGGCCTTGGACCTGATCTTCAGGAATAGAAGATTTGGAAGGGTTTTCTATGTACTGGCGCAGTGTTAAGGAAAAGGAGGGTGAAAGAGCCCTAACTGTTACCTGGTACGGTTTTCCTGCTAAGCAGTGAGTTGAACGTTGTATGCGTACTCACTGGTCTTGTTTTAGTGGATGTCAATGTATTCTTACCTAGAATTGAATACATTGGGGAAGACCCCTAAACTTTGGCCTTAATCAGAATTGAGTAATGGATGGAGCGCCCTCATGGAGGTGTATGTATTGTGAATTCTCTCCCTGATCCTGCATGTCTGCATGATCTGCATCCCAGGCCTTTCTATAGGAAGATGTGCCAAATCCAGAAAACCCACTCTGCCACATATGCTGATTTGTATGGGCTCACCCAAATTAAAGCTGGGGATTCTTTCTGGCCAGTAATGGAACCAGGTTTGCAGGTTTACAGTGAGGGTGCGTGTACCTTATCACCCAAGTGACACACGTATGTCGAAAAGGGAAATGGAGAATTCTCCCAAGGGGGGAGATTAGATAAGAATAGATGAGTAATTCTGAATCTAGCAACTACACTATGTGTATTTTACCTGTCTGTGAAAATAAGAAACATAAGCTGATATATAGGGTGGACTTGTGTGCTGTCTGTGGAGCACTGTGTCCACGTAAGCCCACCCCATTATTTCCTGTTCTGAATGTAGATTTCTTTCTGTCACTCTGTGTTTTGCCCAGCCCTGGGTGGGGTATGGTATGGGGATATAATTGCAGGGGCTTGCAGGAGATGAGGGCGAGTACAGGGTCCCTAGTTACAGGGTCAGCCCAGGGGTCCCTATATAATCCATATTCCCAGTGACAGATTGAATACCTCCTGAATCTAAATTAAGGCTTTATCAGGTCTCCCTGAAATTAGTGATTGCTTTGTCTTGTTGGTCTACTAGGCATTGCTCCCACCTGGCCAGAATCCTACTCCACACTGATGAGGGACAATACCCCGAAACAGCTATCTGTGGATGGAAATCTGGACTTTGTATTTCCCTTGTCATATCTTTAAACTCGTCAAGAGCCTGATATTGACTAAAAAGGCCACTTAATATGGTGGTTATGGTGGTCTCCTTAAAAGAGCCACTCCTTGGCTAGGTCCTTCCCGGAAGGATATCTGGCTAGTTTCCATGCCGAGACTCCTAACAGAAGCTCCATGGACCTTCTTGATTTGCAGGTATGCCGCCCCCGCGACAGCCGACCGGCTGCTCGGATCCGGATACGCAGTGGCTCGAGGGGTCTCCGGATCTGAGGCACCCTCGGAAATAAAGGGGAGAATTTTTTTGTGGTTTTGGGATAATGTTCATGACGCCACTCACGGTGTGTGGTAACGTGAGGGACCACCGCTGCCGGTTTTGGAAGCCCGGGGACGCTGGTGTGTGGCAGCTTAAGTTGTTAACCCCTCCGTGGGCAGGGGAGTGTTGTCCTGGGTCCGGTGATGGATGGCGTGGGGAACCCGTCGCGTGCAAGGGGGGTAACGTGTACTCACACAGTCCAAAGTCACTGACGCTGACACCAGGTAAACCAAACTCTTGAGCACTCTGTGGTCCTTGGGCGGGCACGCTGGGTCCGTGTCCTCTTGGTGTTGCCTGTTGACCTGAAGCCTTGTCCCTTGGCACTGTGTGTCCTATGTGTGGACCCCTTACACTTGAAGTGTTTCCTTTCCCGCTCGCCTGCGTGGCTAGCAGGGTGAGCTTGCTCTCAGGGTTCACGCTTGGGATTTTCTGGATGGTTGTGGGAAGTCCTATCCCCCTCGTTGTGCATGTCCCCCGATTCTGGAGCGGGTGGGGAACGGTTCCTGAAGATTCCGTTCCCGTCGGGTTAATTACTGGGCTGCGTGAAGCTACTTCCCAGCCTAGGGTCAGCTTACCCCATCGTGCCCTGGTCCCTGCCCGGTTGTAGAACTAGGCAGCCGGCCTGCTCTCTGTAGCAGCACCGTGCTCTCTGCCACTACCCCCTGCGACCGGGGTTCCAGCTCCTTCTGGCCAGGACAACGTCTGGCACCCGGGACGGGTACAGGAGCCCAGCTCCACAGCGTTACCTGCACTGTCACCGCTGTCTCTCTCCTCCAACTCCCACTCAACAACTCTCCAACTGAACTGACACTTCTGCCCTCCTTCTACCAGCCCTCCATCTGGGTGGCCCTATTCCCCTCAGACTGCCCAAAAGGTGATTGGTGGGTGTGGTGCAGAGTGTTCCTAAAGATTAGTGTACACCTGTTGGTAGCAACATCAAAGTGACGGGACCCGTAACCAAGGAGGTGCGGGTACCATGCAGAAGGGCAGATTGCACAGTGCCCTTGTGACGACCTGATAGGCCAGGGCGTCACATTCGCCCTTGGTTAAATGTGGCTCGTCCGCGAGACAGAGAACACCAAGCATTTATTTTTTTAAAGGGAGGAAAAAGGGTTAACAACATTTTTATTCTTTTTAAACTGGTTCATCCCACACAGGGGAGGTGCATTCTTAGACCGTTACAAACATTTTTTAAACTAAAGTTCGTCTGCTATAGGGGACGCCACCGGTTTGATGGCAGCGGGGACCCAATCTTCCACGTTGCGGTCCCTTCCTGCGACAGTCCAGTCCCAACATCCCGGATCCCAATAACCCTTTATCTAAACAACCTGGTTCCCCTGAAACCTACATGGGTCCTTGGTCGGGTTAAGGTCCCGGGTTGGCCAGACGACTCTTATGGCACAACGGGTGCAGTCTTTTTACAAGACACAAGTTTGTGTTGGTCACGCCAGTCCTGTGACTGTGGTCCATTTTTTTATCAACTATAAAATGTAGAAGTCTCTATAAAAACCGTACCTAAAAGTTCTGTACCATAGTGCAACTGTTGCAAATTTAGAGAAAATCAGGTTACTTTCCCATGCAATTAGTGTTTCATTGATTCTCTCATTTTCTAACATTTTCTATATGGAAAATAACAAACTGTGGAAAATAACAAACGGAAAACACAGATACCTAACATTTTTACGGTACCATATTTTTTTTGCTAATATCAACATTCTTAGTGGTCTAGCTCCCTGGGGAATCTGTAGCCAATGACAGCCGCCGGAACGATCCGCTCATTCACCACAGTGCACCGTTTCACGTCGAGGGCATACCAGCCCTGCTCGCCCCAGTGCCGGGTATAGCTGACCATCTCCCCAGGCTCAAGGTTGCGACCAGGATGATCTCTTGGGAGGTGTTGTTCCACATCTCTTCTGGTAACAAACACCCCGTCGGCCAGGCAAGCTTCTGACAAGAAACCCCATCCCTTTTCAGGATCATAACTGTGTACCATGCCTCTCCTTACTGGGCCTCGAGTACGGAACATAGATTTCCTGAGCTAATCTTTCTCTCGCTGGGTGCGCGCCATTATCTCTTGCTGCCATTGCTCTGTCTGGGTCAACGTCGGTTTCAAAGGTTGTTGTGGCCGTTCCCAGCAGGAGGCATTGGCGTCCGGCCTCAGCTCTCTGATTGGCTCTGGCTTTGAAGGCGCTGCTGTGGCCCCAACAGCCGTTGGGATGCCGCGCAGTAGTGGAACCGGTGAACCGGAAGGCTCCACTCTCGCTGATGGAAGTAGTGGGCCCAACTGCTATGCAGCCGGGGTTGCAGGGCCCGGGTGCTCTGCCTCTAAGGACGGGCCCTGTGATGCGGCCGGATCTGGTCTGGCCGGGCTCCGGACGACTGCTGCCGTAACCCGGATGGAGACGGACCTTGGGACTGCTGCTGGAGCTTCACAAAAACAAACTGCAGGTTCCGCTGCCGGGGTGGATAGTGGCAGCTTGGTGTCCGCCGAGGATGGGGCAGGTGACTGTGGATTGGTTGCCACAAGCGGGGGCGGACCGGAACCCTCAGCCGCCATGGCCGGATTAGGGTTATGAATAAAGACTAGGTAACCGCTTACCCTTTCTTCACGTGGGATTTCGATCTCACGGGCTCGCACCGCCACTGCCAGACTCCTTATCTCTTCCCTCCAGTGGTTTAGTGTGAACAGGAACTGCGTCCGCATTCTCCTGCACAGCTGCTAGGTCTCTTCTTCGATCCAGGTCGCGGTCCCGGGAACAGGACGTTCCGGTGACAAGCTCCGCTCCGCCATATTGCCTCTGTGTTGTCCAGGAACAATATGGCAGAGTCCTGGCGTCCCTACTTCTCTTCCGCTTCCGCTTTTCTACATTCGGGCACGCCCCCTCGGTTTTCTCTCAGCACTCTTTCGCGCGCTGTGGCCCTCTGGGAACTTCTGGTTCCTGTTTCAGGCTGAAGACGAAAGGCGGGGCTTTGGCTTTGCGCCCTTTTTCAAGAAGATGGCGTTTATGGCGCGAAAACAGCGGAAAAATGGCGGGCGTCGCGGAAAAAGGGATTTTGGATCACGACTTTCACTTTTCAAGGCGCACGTCACCCAGGTTAGTGGGTCCTGCTCGCATCCTGTTTGTGACGCCAAGTTTTCCTATAAGGTGTGCCGCCCCCGCGACAGCCGACGGGCTGCTCGGACCCGGATCCGCAGTAGCTCGAGGGGTCTCCGGGTCTGAGGCGGCATCGCGCGGCACCCTCGGAAATAAAGGGGGGAATTGTTTGTGGTTTTGGCATAATGTTCGTGATGCCACCCACGGTGTGTGGTAACGTGAGGGACCACCACTGCCGGTTTGGGGAGCCCGGGGACGCTGGTGTATGGCAGCTTAAGTTGTTAACCCCTCCGTGGGCAGCGGAGTGGTGTCCCGGGATCCGGTGATGGATGGCGTGGGGAACCCGTCGGGTGCAAGGGGGGTAACGTGTACTCTCACAGTCCAAATTTACTGACGCTAACACCAGGTAAACCAAACTCTTGAGCGCTCTGTGGTCCTTGGGCGGGCACGCTGGGTCCGTGTCCTCTTGGTGTTGCCTGTTGACCTGAAGCCTTGTCCCTTGGCACTGTATGTCCTATGTGTGGATCCCTTACACTTGAAGCGTTTCGGGTCCGGCTCACCTGCGTAGCTAGCAGGGTGAGCTTGCTCTCAGGGTTCACACTTGGGATTTTCTAGACGGTTGTGGGAAGTCCTATCCCCCTTGTTGTGCTAGTACCCCGATTCTGGAGCGGGTGGGGAACGGTTTCTGAAGATTCCGTTCCCGTCCGGTGAATTACTGGGATGCGTGAAACTACTTCCCAGCCTACGGGCCGCGTACCCCGTGTTCCCTGGTCCCTGCCCGTTTGTAGCACAAGGGAGCCGGCCTGCTCTCTGTAGCAGCACCGTGCTCCCTGC
This sequence comes from Anomaloglossus baeobatrachus, assembly GCF_048569485.1. Lineage (NCBI taxonomy): Eukaryota > Metazoa > Chordata > Amphibia > Anura > Aromobatidae > Anomaloglossus > Anomaloglossus baeobatrachus. The sequence continues at coordinate 427,148 of NW_027441809.1, read as the reverse complement.
CACTACCCCCTGCGACCGGGGTTCCAGCTCCTTCTGGCCAGGCCAACGTCTGGCACCTGGGCTGGTACAGGAGCCCAGCTTTACAGCGTGACCTGCACTGTCACCGCTGTCTCTCTCCTCCAACTCCCACTCTACAACTCTACAACTCTCCAACTGCACTGACACTTCTGCCCTCCTTCTACCAGCCCTCTATCTGGGTGGCCCTATTCCCCTCAGGCTGCCCAATGGGTGTTTGGTGGGTGTGGTGCAGAGTGTTCCTCAGGATTTGTGTACACCTGTTGGTAGAAACACCAAAGTGACAGCACCCGTAACCAAGGAAGAGCGGGTACCTTTCAGAAGGGCAGATTGCACGGCACCCTTGTGACGACCTGATAGGCCAGGGCATCACACATACTTCCCAGAGGGCAATGCACCTAGGATTACACTATGTTAAGCGCCGTTTCTGGCCGACGACACTGTTTTCTCTGGCTGGTCTCCCTGAGATAAGTGATTGTTTTGTCTTCATGGTAGGCAAGAGTCTGATATGCTGAGGTAGAGCATTCCAGAGTGTGGGGGAGGTGCGAGAAAAATCTTGTATGCAATTTGTTGGAAAAGGAGATAAGAGGGGAGAAGAGAAGGAGATCTTGTGCGCATCTGAGGTTGTGTGCAGGTAGGTACCGGGAGACTAGGTCACAGATGTAAGGAGGACACAGGTTGTGGATGACTTTGTATGTCATGGTTAGTTTTTTGAACTGGAGTCTTTGGGCAATGGGAAGCCAGTGAAGGGAATGGCAGAGAGGAGAGGCCGGGGAATAATGAGGGGAAAGATGGATTAATGGGGCCGCAGAGTTTAGGATAGATTGGAGTGGTGCAAGAGTGTTGGAAGGGAATCCAGAAAGCAGGAGGTTGCAGTAGTCGAGGCGGGAGATGAGGAGGGCATGCACTAACGTTTTTGCTGATTCTTGATTAAGGAATACACGAATCCGGGAGATATTTTTGAGTTGTAGTCGGCATGAGGTAAAAAGGGCTTGGATGTGTGGCTTGAAGCATAGAGCAGAGTTAAGGGTTACTCCGAGGCAATGAGCTTTTGGAGACTGGAGAAAGTGAGCAGCCATCAACTATGATGGATAGGCTTGTTAGATGGGTTGAGTGAGGGGGAGAAAAGATAATGAATTCTGTTTTGTCCAGGGCTGTGGAGTCGGTAACCCAAACCTGCGACTCCGACTCCTCGATTTCCCTTGCACCGACAACGACTCCCACATATATTGTTATATTTAAGTGAAAAATGTATTGTAGTACAATGTGAACATCAGACATTTAATCATTTTTATGATACAATAATCAAGATATTTAGATAAATTATGTATTTTATGTTCTATTATATTAATATTATATATTTATTATATTTTAATATAATATTTATTGGAATACAACTTTAGAACACAAAAACTAATAAATTTTAAATATGCCATACACTATGTAATATATATATATATATATATATATATATATATATATATACATTATGTAATAAACTATGTAAGTGGCAAAAAACAGTTTTCAGCAAAAACATACTAAATATCATTTGTGCAGTCTATGAATTTGTTGTAAGAAATAGAATTGCCTCCATCAGATCCTCCTTCATAGATGACCTCAAATCTGACCTAATAATTTTAAAGCTAGAGAACAACCTCTCTACAGTAACTTGGGTTGGAGGCAAAGCCGTAACCACATGGGCAACATTTCTAACTATTTCCGGGTATAAAGGAATTGCCTCATGCACAGTCAGTTTTGATGAACTTTTGATGATTTTTCTATTTCTTTGAGAACAAGTGAAAAATTTTGCTGAAATCTGGTCAATCTGCTGCTATAGGAGACATAGTGAAATCTCTTTCCTTGCGGCAACGCTTTGCCCGCTCCATGTCATCCAAATACTTGTCAAACTCCTCATCTGATGAGGATGAAGATATGGCAGCAGGAGCACTGTCAGGACCTAAGTCCTCTTGCGCCTGGCAGTCCAGTAGGCCACTCATCGTAACTGCGACCTCAGTCAGAGCTTCTTTTCCTTTAGTAAGCTGTTGATCATCAAGCAGTATACGATGACTTGGGTCCACATAAACAGCTGCCAGAAGAATTTTATTTTCCAATAGCTGTGTCTCTCTCCATTTCATTGAAGCAGAAATGCCATCTGCTTTTAAACCTCCTCTTTGGGATAGGCAAAATAGCAAGTTCTTCCCTTATGAAAATGCCAGGAGTTAAATCCTTAGCTTGTAATTTTTTAGTCACGGTAAATGGGTGATTAAGCAATTCCTTCAATTCAGCCACCTGTGTCCATTGACCTTCATTTAGGGTTACCTATATCTTGGTTCAAACAATTGCCCCTTTCCCAGCACGTCTCTTCAAGACGGAATCAATTTTAGGGGTTCTGGCAGCAATAATAAGCTCAAAAATGGATCCTCACAAAGAATGAGCATGTCAGTTTGTGTGGCGTTTTTCTAATCTGCTTTTGCTATTGAAAACATTATGTATGAGCTCAAAAATCTTTCAGGTGATGCGGTTTTTTAAAAAGCTGATCTGCTTTTGCAGCTGAAAAACGTATCCTCAAAAAACGCAGCAAAAACGCTGTGTGTGAATGTAGCCTTAGATCAAAAATAGAACAGCCATTTATAGGACATTTCATAACTTTCCCAAATTCCTATGAAAAAATATTCAGCACATTCTGCATTGAACTACTGTCCCCAAGTTATTATATATTTTAGGAGTCTGAGTCTGTCCATTTTATAGCGACTCCAACTCCGACTCCACCAAAATGAACTCCGACTCTGACTCCACAGCCCTGGTTTTGTCTATGTTAGGCTTTAGGAATCAAACAGAGAAAAAGGATGAAATAGCAGACAGACATTGTGGGATTCTAATTAGCAAAGAGGAGGTGATGTCAGATCCAGAGATAGAGATCCTGCTTATCATCGACATAAAGATGATACTGAAAGCCATGGAACTCTATGAGCTGTCCCAGGCTGAAGGTGTAGATGGAGAACAGCAGGGGTCCAAGAACTGAACCTTGGGGCACACCGACAGAGGGCGAGATTAGGAAATCGTGGGAGACGCTGAAAGTTTGGTTGGTTAGTTATGAAGAGATCCAAGATAGGGCTAAGTCCGTGATGCCCAGAGATGACAGGATGTGTAATAGGAGGGAGTGGTCTACTGTGTGAAAGACAGAGGACAGGTTCAGGAGAAGGAGGACAGAGTAGTGTCGCTTGGCTTTGGCGATTAGCAGGTCATTGGTGACTTTAGTTAGGGCAGTTTCAGTGGAGTGATGCGGTTGGAAAAGAGAGCAGGAGGAAAGGTGGCAGGACAGTTCAAGATGGACATGCTGTTCCAGTAGTTTTGAGGCATAGGAGAGAAGAGATATGGGGCGGCAGCTAGACACATAGGGTGGGTCAAGGGAGGACTTTTTGAGGATGGGTTTGATTGGAGCATGTTTAAAGCATAAAGGGAATACAGTAGTTGTTAGAGATAGATTGAAGAGATGGGTTAGGGCCAGGATGAAGACTGCGGTGATGTTGGGGATGAGGTGCAACGGGAGCGGGTCAAGTGCTCAGGTGGTTAAATGTGATCTTGAAAGTACAGTGGAAAGATTATCTTCTGTCATAGTGGAGAAGCTGGATTTAGAGGAAGAGGGCTGAGTAGTTATGATGAGGGGCTGTGGGGATTGTGGGCCAAAGCTTGCTCTGATGTTGTCAATCTTCTCCTTGAAGAATGAGGCAAAGTCTTCAGTTGAGATCAGGGGAGAGGGAGGTGGTGCTGGGGAATGGAGGAGAGAGTTGAAAGTGTTGAATAGCTGTTTAGAGTTGTGAGACAGGGAGGATATGAGAGATGAAAAGTATTTTGTAGCAGTGAGTGTGGACTTGAAAGTGGTGGGCGACTGTTTGTATGCAATGAAGTGCTCAGTGGAATGACATCTCTTCCATCTCCGCTCAGCAATTCTGGAAGCCCGTCTCAGTTCTTTAGTCTGGTTCGTGTGCCAAGGTTGTTTGTGCAATTTCTGGTATGCATGAGGGGGGCAGCTGATTTGAGAGCTGCAGAGATTGTATTGTTATATGAAGAGGCAGCAGCATCTGCATCGTGTAAGGAAGCAATGTCTGCGAGAGGGAGAAGGGACTGAGAAAGTGAATGTAAATCAAGATGATTGAGATTAATGCGAGGGTGCGACAGTTTGTGGAGGGTGGTTGTGTATTTGGAGAAGAGAGGGAAGAGAATGTGAGTAGGTTGTGGTCAGACCAGGAGAAGTGAGTTAGAGAGGTTAGATAGGGAACAGAGACGAATGAAGATGAGGTCCAGCGTGTGGCTATCTTTGTGAGTAGCTGCAGAGGACCATTGGGTGAGGCCGAAGAAGGAAGGAAGTGTGGAAAGTTTAGAGACAGATGAGTGGGAGGTGTTGATGGAGATGTTGAAATCACCCATGATGACAGTGAGGATGTCGGTGGAAAGGAAATATAGTAGCCAGGTGGTGAAATGGTCAGAAAAAGTGGAGGCTGGTCCTGGAGGGCGGTAAATGATAGCCAGTTGAAGGTTGGAAGGAGAATAGATGCAGACAGAGTGCACTTCAAGAGAGGGGAGAGTAACAGAAGGTGGCAGTTTAATTGGTGTAAAGGAGCATTTGTCAGACAGGAGCAAACCAACCCCTCCACCATGCTTGTTACTGGGGTGGGGGGTTTGAGACAGATGGAGACCACCATAAGAAAGTGCAACAGAGGGGCTGTGTCAGAGGGGGTGAGCCAGATTTCTGTGATGCCGAGGAAGGAAAGTTTATTACTGATGAAAAGATCGTGGATGTAGGAAAGTTTGTTGCAGACAGAGCGAGCGTTCCATAGGGCTCCTGTTAGAGGGACTGGGGGAGCAGGGGCTGGGTGAATGGGTATGAGGTTAGAAGGGTTGCGAAAATTTGTCATAGATCGTGGATGAGGGTTTGAAGTGACAATGGGGATGTGATGAAGAGGGCCAGGATCACAAGAGATATCCCCAGCAGTGAGGAGAAGCAGAGAGAGTGTTAGTAGGTGGGAGCAGGAGAGGCCATGAGATGGTCGTGTGTGTCTGGAGACACAGGGTGTACTGTGGAGGAAAAATCTGAGGAGGTGAGGTGGGTGGGGAGGATGGAGGGAGAGGTGACCAGGTCATTACTGGGTGTAGGGATCAGAGGGGTAAAGTAAAAAATGAAGCGTTATAGGGTGAAATTGAGAATAGAGAAACACAAACATTGTTTACATAGTCTATGTATCCAGTTACCTACAGGTTCCTTCCGATCAAATTCTGGTCCAATTCATTGCATCATACTCATATGGTGCATACTTGTATTGATGCAGACTAAAATCTCATGCAGACTTTAATGGAACAATTTATACACATACACGTGCAATCAGCTGTGAAGGGGAGGGGTCGTCACTTTTCTAGATCACTCACATCAAAGCTGAGCCAAGATGTGCGATACCATAGCCCTAGTAAATGAGGGGGTCATAAAGAAAGTGGGGAGAGGGTGATGGAGGGGTCAATTAGAAGCATATTGGAGTCACCATCAAAAGGGCCTCTATGACAAATAGTAGTTAGGCTGGAGTAGGAGTACTGTCCTGGATTGTCCACCACTACACAATGTACATAGTGTTTAAAAAAATTAGCCCGTGGGGGCGTGGCCTAGCAATGGCACTGGTTAGACGTGTGTGCTGAGAGCTCTGAGCACCTGCATGGAAAAGAGCTGACTGCCGTGCTAATTCAGGAAGAGAGGTGACCCCAGCTGGGAGTGGAGTGCGAGGGAAGTGCCCACAGATCTCCATCGGGCAGTTTGAGGACCGGGATGATTGTGCAGCAGGACGTTTGGGGCATAACTTGCTGGAGCAGCGTGGTAACAGGCCTGTGGCCTAACAGGATCATCCACCTACTGCTACACCTCATGGTCAGTTCCCGGGTACTCTGGGTGCCAGTGGCAGACTTCAGTCCAGGGTTCCTCCATCGGGTCTCCGGTGGATGTGAGCGGTGCCGCTGAAGAGGACAACACCTGCCCCCTGCTCTGAATCAGGGCATCTGAGTGAGAGGCGACATAACGAACACCTGCCATGCAGAAGCCAGGGTAAGCTGGATCAGCAGATTTGCATACAGCTTTGGGCACCGCAGGGGAGCATCGCCCTACCACTGAACAAAGGAGGCTGTGGGGGTTAATTATACAGCTGACAGCCTATTGTCAAGTATACAGTTATCCCCTAGCGTTATCTTGGTATTGAAAGCTGAAGCCAGCTGCAGGCTGTGTTATCTCCCCTAATTTAATTTAGCCTGTCCTGCATTATAAAACACTCTGTGTGGTCTTGCTAACCTAATGATAAGGAGAAGAAAAAGAACATCACCCTCACCATCCCCCACACCAGTTGAGACTCCAGGCTCGACCTCCCAGAGGGGCATTCAGAAATTCTTCAAAAAGGGAAGTGGTCATTGCAAAAATACATATAACAACATGGCATCCACAGCTCCTCCCAAAGCACAGTCCACAGCACAGCAGAAGGAACAGAATACAGGAAAGCTCTTGCCCTATAGAGGAGAATAATAGCCCTCCTTCTCCGGCAGCTCCTGGGGCAACTCTAAATGAAGCATCTCCTATGCAAGCATCACTTATGATTGACGAAATTAAGGATCTCAGGTCCCAAATGATGAAATTCCCTACCAAAGTTGATATGGAAGGATATATAGCGCGGCTTGAGAATCTTTATAAATCTGAAATACAAGCTTTAAATGCTATGGTGACCAGGTATCGGACAAGGTATGTCAATTGGAAACCACCTCAACCTCACTGACATGGGAACAGACGACACAGAGGGAGACCTTTTAGCTCTTCATTCAAAACAGCTGGACTATCTTTTTGGCTCGGTTGAGGATCTGGAGAATCGCAACCGACGCAATAATATCAGGATTCGTGGTCTTCCAGAAGCTGCCTCTGCATCAGATTTGCTATCCACCCTCAGAGGTATATTCAATTCCCTGCTGGGGAAAGAGCCCACAGAGGAACTGTTGATTGACAAAGCACACAGAACTCTACGGCTTCGTAACCAGGACTCCGACAATCCCAGAGATATTATTTGCCGAATCCATTATTTTACTATCAAAGAAGAAATAATGAAACAGGCCAGGATCAAGAGTCCATTTGATTTTGATGGCTCCCGTCTGCAGTTCCTAACAGACTTGTCCAGAACCACGCTGTCCATGCATTAAGCTTTGCGACCAATCCTGGAGGCTTCGAAGGAGAAGGGTGTACCCTATTCCTGGGGATTCCCTTTTCAGCTGCAGGTCCGAGATCAAAGAGGAGTGGTGTCTCTGAAAGATCTGAATGGTCTGCCGGAATTTCTGACACGCCTAGATCTCCCTCCAAACTCAATTTTGGACTAGCCGACCTTCCCGTTGGCACCCCCGGTGCATGTTAATGGCCGCAAACATATGTCTCTGCAACAGATGCGGCAAGGAAACCATGTGCCTTCAGTGCGCCGCCAAGCTACACATACTCCAGAACCTTGATATGCGGTGCCCTAAGGTTTAAAATGTTTGATTGTGAAATTCTTGTCACACCTGAGGAGGTGCAGGAGTTGGCCTAGTGTTTTTTTGTTTAAACATGTCCTGGAGACGGCGGGTTTAAATGTAGATTTCTCCCTCCTACTACCCTCTCCTTTCAGCTACAACCATTGTGGAAACCCTCCATTTTTTCACTGATGGAAAAGCAGTTTGGTATAATTTTGGCCTACAAAATATTATTTGGTGGCTTATTATTCCAATATACTGGAGGCAAAATGAACATAGAGAGCTGAACATCAAGATCTACTGGTTCCTGAGGTCTACTCTTAGATTGTAAACCGTTTTTGTTTTAGTAAATAATTACAATATATATAGTTTGCAATTTCTTTAGCTTTGTTATGCTCGTGGGTGCAAGTGGGAGTAGACCCACTGGGCCACAGCTTCGGCTCAACAAGGAGGGACATAACTAAGCGACTACTTCGTCTTCACTACAGCCTCTGATGGTGAGGATAGGTTTGTGCTATACGGAAGGCTTGCAAGCGGGTATCCTCTGAATGCAAGTAGATCAGGATCTGGTCTTTTTGTTCCCACTGATGGACCATCTCTTGCTGCATACCTGTCAGCTGAGGAGTTCTGGATCCAGTGGGAGCCATGGCCTGGGCAAACTGTTATGCTTGCGGGTTCGAATGGTAGCGGGCCCACTGGGCCGCAGCACTATTTCAACCAGGAGGGGAGTAACTAAGCGGCTACCTCGTCTTCACTAGAGCCTTCGATGGTGAGGATAGACATGTGCTGGAACGTAGATGCCAGGTGCTACTCCAGGGAGTCCTGGTACTGCAACAGCTGGGGACAGGGATCAGGGATAGGATACTGACAGTCACTGTAGGTCCAGCAGGCACAGCTGGTATAGATGGATGTAGCAGGTATGATAGGCAGATACGTGTTCGCACACACAGCTTAAGACTCAGCAAACCGAATAGGACCTGACAACTAGAAACATGTCTCTAAGGATAGACCACGTTGCCTGGGCACCTCCCATATAGTGCCTTTCAGCTACAGGAAACTTGAGCTGGTTCATTGAATACCTCGTGGAACGCCCCCGGAAGGTTTTCCCACAATGGATTGATCCAAACCAAGCAAGGGCCGCCCCTGTGACATTATAAAGGCCACTTTAGCCTGGTCTAAAATGAACTGATAATACAAAAGTTCATAGTGCAAGGAGCACTGATATATGAATCCCCTGCATTGCTTGTGGTCGCTGTCAAATGGTAGAACAGTAGACTGATGAGGACCGAAGCTCGGAGCTGGATATGCTGCCAGGGTGGCGACTACAGCCTGAACAAGATCAGATGGAGATGTTGGTGTTAAGGCTTGCAAGCAGGTGACCACTGACTACAAGTAGTTCAGGATCGAGCCTTGTAGTTCCTACTGACGGACGAACTCTTGATGCATATCTGCGAGGTAAGGAGTACTGGAACCAGCGGGATCAATGTCCTGGGCAAACTGTTATGCTTGTGAGTGCAAGTGGGAGTAGACCCACTGGGCAGCAGAATCGGCTCAACCAGGATGGGTGTTACTAAGGGACTACCTCGTCTTCACTAGAGTCTCTGATGGTGAGGATAGGTTTGTGCTGGAAGGTAGCCACCAAGTGCTACTCCAGGCAATCCCGGTACTGCAATAGCAGGTCCCAGAGGTTGGAGATTGGATAGTGACAGTCACTGATGTTGTCGGGTGTAGACCGGAAGGATGGTGTAGGCAGGTGCAGCGCATACGGCAGGCACCGCTGGAATAGATTGATGCAGCAGGTATGGTAGGCACAGCTGGTATAGTTAAATAGATGCAACAGGTACAGTGGGCAAAGTGAATGCTAGGATACAGGCACATGTTAGAATACACAGCATAAGACTGAGCAAACAGAACAAGCCTGACAACTTGCAACGCGTTTCTAAGGATAGACCACTTTGCCCAGGCACCTCAAATAGGGGAGGATGGCCTAAATACCTAGTGTCTCTCAGCCATAGGCTGAGAGGCACTTGTGGGTTAGGCCCCTTTCACATTGCGTTTTGCCATACGTCCACAGTGCGCTCCATAGCAGTGAATGGCCCTGCCGGGCGCATGCGTCTGGAACACGCTTGGCAGAGTGGGGGAGGGGCGGTTCGGACGGATGCTCCGACGGGACCCGTGAGCGGAAGGTAAAACGCAATGTGAAAGGGACCTTAGGGCACACTGGCCCTTTAAGATTAGGTACGCCCGTGCCCTAAGCGAGCTCCCAGGAGACCTGCATGGCATGTGCAGGCCCTTGAAGACAACAGCAGGAACCGGGGAAACTGATGCCACCGCTGGGTGGCCAGGAGGGTAATTGTGCCAGTGTCTCCACCAGGGAAAGGGGAGAGGTCCGTACAGGAACGCTGGTAACAGCCTTACAGTCCTTACAGTCCCCCTCCCCCTTATGCTGCTCCTTTTCCAGGCCTGAAAGGAAGATTTTCAGGAGAAGATGGGCTTTAATGTTCTCATGAGGCTCCCATGACCTCTCCTCAGGACCAAACCCCATTCAATCAACTAAAAAAAGAGTTTTGCCTTTCAGATTTTTCATGGCAAGGATGTTTTTTTCTTGAAAGAGGTGTTCTGCACTTACCGGTGAAAGCAGGGTACCAAAATTTGTGAAGTGTTTGCTCAGGACTACAGGCTTGAGGAGAGACACATGAAAGGAGTTGGCGTTCCGCAAGGATTCCAAAAGCTTCAGCTTATAGGACACAGTGTTGATCTTTTGAAACTCCTGGAAGTGACCAATAAAGCGGGGATGCAATTTGAAGGCAGGCATCTTGCATATCTAGAAGAGAGCCATGCCTTGTCTCTGGGACAGAACGAAGGAGGATCAAGGTGTCTCTTATTCACATGCCTTTTCATCCTGATGAAGGACTGCTTCAGGGAGGCCTTGGTCTCCATCTATACTTTGAAGAACCACTTGACAGGAACATCGGAGGCAGGGTTGCCAGAAGTGATAACCACAGGGAGTGTTTTTGGCTGCTGTCCAAATACGATGAGGAATGGAGAGTTAGAGGACGACTCACATGATTATTATAGGAGAACTCCGCCCATGGTACAAGCTTAATCCACTTGCTGTGGTGTTCATTGACAAAGTGCCACAGGAAATTTGTCAGAACCGAGATGTGAATTGGATGCATCTATTGAGCACAATGTGGAGAGTAAGGCCGTGCAGGCAGAATATGTGCTGGATGAAGTACTCGACGACCACAGAGGCAGAAGGGCGACCAGACAATGGAGTGAATTGGGCTATTTTAGAGAACCTGTCCACTACTACCCAGATGATGGAGCAACCAAAAGACACCTGCAGGTCGGTGATGAAGTTGGCACCATGTTTATTGCCAAGGAGCAGACGACACATGTAGAGGTAATAGTCGTCCAAACAGAAGCTTCTTAACGGTTGCACATAAGAAACAGGCTGAGACAAATTATATGACATCTTTACGCAGCATTGTACATCAATAGTGCCGTGAGATAAGCAGAGTTATCTTCTTCTGACTGGCGTGAGCAGCCAGCTTAGAGGAGTGACCCCACTGCAACACACGCTTCCAGTCTGCCTCCACCACAATGGGTTTTTTTTTGGATGGTACTTGAGATACTTACTGGAGCTCCCATGGTCTCAATAATGTGTTAAGGCTCTTCCTCCTGGTTGGCTGGACGAAAAGACCTGGATAGTGCATCCGCCTTGACGTTCTTTTCTGCCAGCTGGAAATGTAGAACAAAGTCAAAATACAGTAGGTGAAGAACAATGAGCATCGGGCTTGGCGCGGGTTTAGCCTCTGAGCCAACTGTAGGTAGGCCAAGTTTTTGTGGTTAGAGTAAATGACAACAGGATGTACTGCTCCTACCAGGAAGTATCTGTCACGCTAGGTATGGGGAAATACTGAGCAAATTACGAAAAGAGAGTTGAGGAAGGAGGGGAACCCTATCTCTAGGGAATAGGAAGAAGTGACCACTGATAAAACCTTCCACTGGCCCCTGGCTCTCCTGAAGTCCCTAAATAGGTTCCACACCAATGCGCTGAGCAGGATACCTAGACCCTGGCTAACCCTGAAATGGACCCGGACCCTAAGGGGTACTTTGCACGTTGCGACATCGCTACTGCGATCTCGTCGGGGTCAAATCAAAAGTGCCGCACATCCGGCGCCAGTAATGATGTCGCAACGTGTAAAGCCTAGAAGCACCAATAAACGATCGCAAAAGCGTCGAAAATCGGTGATCTGTGTAGTGTCGGTCATTTCCATAATTTAGCTGCAGCGACAGGTACAATGTTGTTCCTCGTTCCTGCGGCAGCACATATCGCTGTGTAGGAAGTCGCAGGAGTGAGGAACATCTCCTTACCTGTGTCCCGCCTGCAATGCGGAAGGAAGGAGGTGGGCGGGATGTTTACGTCCCACTCATCTCCGCCCCTTCGCTTCTATTGGCCGCCTGCCGTGTGACGTCGCTGTGACGCCGCATGACTCGCCCCCTTAGGAAGGAGGCGGGTCGCCGGCCAGAGCGACGTCGCAGGGCAGATAAGTGCGTGTCAAGCTGCCGTAGCGATAATTTTCGCTACGGCAGCGATCACAAGATATCACATGTGCGACGGGGGCGGGGACTATCGCGCTCGGCATCGCTAGCCGATGCTAGCGATGTCGCAACGTGCAAAGTACCCCTAAGAAGTGACCTGATGGAATGTGCACTAGTCAACCCCACTAAAAGCTAAAGCACATAAAGCGAAAACAAACAGGGGAATACTTCTCTCCAGGATGACTTTGGGAGAAGTACAGCAACAATCTGGACAGCATAGGAGTATCTCTATCACTGGCAACAGACCAAGGTGAAATGCAGGTATATATGGACACATTAAGTGCGGATAAGGATTAGCAGCTGAATTGCCAAGGTATCCGCAGGGTTCTTAAGGGGAAAGCGTTAACCCTTAGAGAGAAGATACATGGAACTGAATTGACACCAGAAAAAAAGAATGAAATATCAAGGAGCAACTTGCGCACAAAACGGAGCGACCTTCTGCAGCTGGACACCACAGGGTTGTCTGTCAACTGTGACACACACCCATGACAGTATCACCACACCTCCAGAGCTATCTTGATCGCCAACAATTCTCGGTCATCAATTGAGTAGTTGCGCTCAGCAGCAGAGAAGGCCTTGGAGAAGAAACAGCAGGTTACCCTCTTATCGGAAGCTGACTTCTGCTTGAGGATCACACTGGTCCCGGAGGACAAAGCATCCTTTTCCAAGAAGAACTGTCTGTTAAATCCGGCCTATGCAGCGCTGGAGCCAATGAGAATACCTACTTAAGGGAGATAAATTCACTCTTCGCTTCAGAAGTCCACATCTTAGGATTCGCCCCCTTGCCAGTCAGGACCGTGATAGGAAGAATCTGGTATAAGAATTGCAGAATTAATTGGCGGTAATAATTGGCAAAAGCCAGGGGCCACTGAATCACGAGGAGAAAGCTACACTTTAGATCCGCTGACACCTTTTCCAGATCCATCTTAAAATTGGTGTTAGAGATTATGTAGCCCAGGAAGAGAAATGAAATACATTTAAAAAAGTACTAGTCAAATTTGGCATATAAACGATTCTCCCTCAGGCTCTGTAGAACCTGGCCAACATTCCTCCTGTGCGTTGTCACATTGAGAGAGAATACAAGAATGTCCTCTGGATACAACACTATTCATGAGTAGAGCAGATCTTAGAAGATATGGTTCACGAATTCCTAGAAAACCGCAGGAGCATTGCTGAGCCCGAATGGCATTACCCAATACTCATAGTGGCTGTCATACAGTAGGTATTAAAGGCAGTGTTTCCTTTGTCTCCCGACAATATGTGGACAAGGTTGTATGCACCACGGAGGTCGACCTTGGAGAATATCCTGGAACCTTGGAGACTGTTGAGCAATTCCGGTATAAGCAGCAGCGGATATTTATTCTTTACCTTGATATGGGAGACCTCTATAATCTGTACAGTGGTGCAGGGAACCATCCTCTTTCTTTACAAAGAAAAACCCGGCTCCAGCCGATAAGGACTTCTGGATAAATTCCATTTCCAGATTCTCCTTGATTTACTCTTTGGGTTTCCACCTGGGGCAGAGGGTAGACAAGGCTGCGAACAGATGAGAAACCCGAAAGTAGGTCGATAGGGCAATCATATAGCCTGTGTGGAGGCAGAGTCTCAGCCTTCTTCTTGTCAAAGATGTCAGCATAAGCCCAGGAGGCAGACCCAGAAGATTTGAGGGCATCACTGGTGGTCAGACAGGACGGACTTGAATTAGACATTTATTGTGACAGGGCTGACTCCATGTGAGCACATCTCCGGATCTCCAGTTCAAGACAGACTCGTTAATCTGAAGCCACTGCAGACCCACTAGCAGTGGGTGTGACGGCCCTGTAGATTTATAGAAAGCAATCATCTTTGAGTGCAGCATTCTCACGCAGAGCTCAACTTTCTCGGTGATGAATCGGATAGCCTCCGACAGACGTTTTGCATCCACGGATGAAACTGCTATGGGAGCTTGAAGTCATTGGCTTGGAATCTGTTACTGATCCACAATGGCCTGTTGTATGAAGTTCCTCTCAGAACCAGAGTGCAGATAGGCCAACTCAGTGAATCGGGTGCTACCACAGGATACGGGCAAAGCTTTGGATAAGAACAGGATAAAGACTTGCTGTCACCTAGGGTAGCCTCTCCAATGGACCCTAGGTTTGGAAGTTCCCCGACTTCAAAGAACAGAAATGTATGCGACTGTGTTGCAGCGGTTCACCAGATGAGGCTTTGCCAGGTTCACACGATCTACTTCCATGTTCTTAGAGGAAGCAGCAGGAACTGCGGATCATAGCACAACGGGTCTCTGGAAGGTAGGAGCCAGGTGGAACGATCTCGCATGGATTGCCTCTCTAGAGCTTTCTTGGAACCTGAGATCGATGTGGATAGCCAGAGATACCAAGTCGTCCAGGGAAGATGGCACATCACAGCCGGCCAGTTCGTCCTTGCTTCTGCTGGACAGACCCTCCATTATTCCAGCCTAGTTTGCAGGACAAGGTGTGGAAACGAATGGCATAGTAGCCGATAATTCCGTGGCAAAGTCAAAGGAGCGACCCGGATCTTCGAATATCTTGTGAAACGCCCCCTGGAAGGTTTGCAGGTCCAAAACAACAGGCTCACTTTTCTACTATAATGGATTGATCTAAGCAAGGGACTCACTGGTCATGTCTGACATCATTAAGGCCACTTTGGATCTGTTCAAAATTAATAAAAGTTAAAAGTGCATGGAGCACTGATTTATGAATCTCCATGCACTGCTTAGGGTCGCTGTCAGACCACAGAGGAGCAGACAGATGAGTACCGAAGCTTGGAGCTTGATATGCTGCTGGAGTGGCGACTACAGCCAGGACAGGATCAGGTGGAGACGTTGGTATGAATGCTTGCAAGCAGGTGTCCACTGACTGCAAGTAGATAATGATCCAGTCCTGTTGTTCTTATTGATGGACAATCACTTGCTGCAAGCTGAGGAGTTCTGGAACCACTGGGATCCATGGACTGGGCAGAAGGCTATGCTTGCAGGTGCAAGCGGGAGTGGGCCCACTGGGCCTCAGCACCGTTTCAAACAGGAAGGGCATAACTAAGTGGCTACCTCAGTTTCATTAGAGCCTTTGATGGAGAGGATAGGCTTGTGCTGGAAAGTAGATGCCAAGTGCAACTCTAAGATGCCCTGGGGATTAGGGATTGGAAACTGACAGTCACTGATGTGGTTGGGTACAGATTTGACAGCTGGTATAAGCAGGTGCAGCGGATACAGCTGATACGACAGGTGCAGCAGATACAGCTGGTATAAACAGATGCAACCGGTATGGTAGGTACAGCTGGTATAGATGAAAGCATCAGGTTTTCCTGGTACATCGGATACTAGGATACAGACACATGTTCGCACACACAGCATAAGACTCAGCAAATAGAACAGCAACTGACAACTAGCAACGCGTCTCTAAAGATAGACAATGTTTCTCAGACAACTACCAAAGGGGGAGGATGCCTTAAATACCTATTGCCTCTTAGCTATAAGTTGAGAGACACTTCCAGGTCAGGATACGCTGGCCCTTTAAGAATAGGTGCACGGCCCTGGGGATGTCGGTAACGAAATTACAAGCTATTTTTATAAATAATATCCTTAAATTTGTATATATTATTAAAAATAATTATTATTCTTGGCAGATGACTGTACCAGGAGATTGGAAACACAACTGACATCTTCAATTTGTAAATCAGATGATCTTGATATCATACAAGATATAACTGAAGTGAATGCCTTTATTCCAGATATACCATCATCCCTTCACAGCAAAGATCTATCATCTGATTCTTTTAAACAAGTCCAGTCTTCTGATTTATCACAGACTATTAAGAAAAATAAAAGTCACAAAAGATGCATTAAAAATCTAAGTCCTCTTACAGCAAAGAAGCCATTTTTAACTTCAGAATATGGAAAAATCCGTAAAAAAATTCACACAGGGGAGAAAAGATTTTCTTCAGAGTCTGTTATGTTCCAGAGATCTAACACAGGGAAGCAGCCGTATTCATGTTCAGAATGTGGGAAATGGTTTAACAAAAAATCACATCTTGTTGAACACAGGAAAACGCACACAGGGGATAAGCCATTTTCATGTTCAGAATGTGGCAGGTGTTTTGTACGTAAATCAGGTCTTGTTATACATCAGAGAACTCACACAGGGGAGAAGCCATATTCATGTTCAGAATGTGGGCAATGTTTTGCTGGTCATTCAAGTCTTGTTAAACATGAAAGAATTCACACAGGAGAGAAACCCTTTTCATGTTCAGAATGCTGGAAATATTTTTCAAATAAATCAAGTCTTGTTATACATCAGAGCACTCACACAGGAGCGAAGCCATATTCATGTTCAGAATGTGGGAAATGGTTTAACAAAAAATCACATCTTGTTGAACACAGGAAAACGCACACAGGGGATAAGCCATTTTCATGTTCAGAATGTGGCAGGTGTTTTGTACGTAAATCAAGTCTTGTTATACATCAGAGAACTCACACAGGAGAGAAGCCATACTCATGTTCAGAATGTGGGCAATGTTTTGCTGGTCATTCAAGTCTTGTTAAACATGAAAGAATTCACACAGGAGAAAAACCCTTTTCATGTTCAGAATGCTGGAAATATTTTTCAAATAAATCAAGTCTTGTTATACATCAGAGAACTCACACAGGAGCGAAGCCATATTCATGTTCAGAATGTGGGAAATGTTTTGCAGAGCAATCAGGTTTTGCTAGACACAAAAGAATTCACACAGGGGAGACTCTCTTTTCATGTTCAGAATGTGGTAGATGTTTTGTACATAAATCAAGTCTTGTTATACATCAGAGAACTCACACAGGGGAGAAGCCATATTCATGTTCAGAGTGCGGGAAATATTTTTCAGGTCAATCAGGTTTTGCTCAACACGAAAGAATTCACACAGGGGAGAAACCCTTTTCATGTTCAGCATGTGGGAAATATTTTTCATATAAATCAAGTCTTGTTAAACATCAGAGAACTCACACAGGGGAGAAGCCATATTCATGCTCAGAATGTGGGAAATGTTTTGCAGATAAATCAAATCTTGCTAAACATCAAAGAATTCACAAAGAAAAGAAATCGTTGTGTTCAAAATGAGGAAAATATTTTACCCACAAATGGCATCATTTTAAACATCACAAAACTCACAAGGGTAGAAGCCATTATGATACCTAGAAGGTGAGAAATGTTTTACTTGAAAATTATAATTTGACCAGAAAGAAAAATTCACATCGGAAGAAACCACATATAGTCCTGCTCATCGTTATTGGCACCCAGGAAGTTTCAGTACATAATGTCGAATATCTCCTGAAAAAAATAATCAAGTAAAACATTTTTTTTGTATAGCGCACTTGTGTCAACTATAAAAGAGAAAATGATAAACAATTTAAAACAAAAAAACAATGGGAAGGAAAAAATCAAAAAAACCTAAAGCTTGCTGTGACACTGGTATCTCTGCACTCTTTACATTAAATTTGTAGGGAAACACATTTTGACTCGCATGTTGTAAATTACAAATGAGAGTCCACTGTGATAAATTGTCAGTGCCCATTTGTCATGAATTAGCCAATGAATGATGACTTCAATGCTTTAAAAAAGTCACATGTTAGGCCCTGTTCCTTTGTTACAATGGCGAAGAAAAAGGAGCTATCTAAGGACATCAGAACAGCTATTATTAGCAAAAACAAGACATCCAAAGGGTGTAAGGTAATCTCCAAAGACCTTGGTATCCCAGTTTCAAAAGTGCACAATCTTATTAAGACGGTTGCCAAGCATAGAACCATCAAGAGCATCCCTGGATGTGGGGAAAAGAGGAAAATTTGCAAGCGATATTTTCGAAGGTTGGTGCGAATGATGAAAAACATCCAAAGACCGGAAGGCCAACCTGGAACAGTCTGAGATAATGGTTTCCACAAACACCATACGCTGCACATTAAACAAAGCAGAGCTTTATGGGCGAAGGCCAAGGAAGAAAACATTGCTGAAGAAAAACCATAAAAAGGAAAGACTGATCCATGCCAAAGATTATATTGACAAACTACACTCCTTCTGGGAAAATGTTCTGTGGATAGATGATTTCAACATTGCAAAGCAACAGTTTTACAGATGGCGCAATAATGCTTTTAAGGAAAATACGCTACTCACCACTAAGCATGGTCAAAAATCCATAATGCTGTGGGGTTGTCTTGTTGCGTATGGTACTGGAGGCCTGGACCGTATCACAAAAATCATGAAATCAGAAAATTAGAGATTTTAGACCAAAATGTCCTACCCAGTGTAAGAAAAATTGGGCCTTCCAGCAAGACATTGACCCAAAGCATACAATCAAAAGTACACAGGAATGGTTGAAAAAGAAAAAAATAGACTGTTTTAAAATAGCAAGCAATGAGTCCTGACCTCAATCCCATTGAAAATCTTTGGAGTGAACTGAAATCTGTCATTGGGAAAAAGAACACTAAGGCCGGCTTTGCACATGTTGGGGTCAAATCGAAAATGACGCATATCCGGCGTCACTTGCGATGTCGTAGTGTGTAAAACCTTTTTGATACGCAAAAGCGTCGTTCTCGTATCATCGGTGTAGTCTCCGACATTTCCATAATGCCGGTGCAGCGACAGGTACGATGTTGTTCCTCGTTCCTGCGGCTGCACACATCGCTGAGTGTAAAGCTGCAGGAGCGAGGAACATCACCTTACCTGCGTCCCGGCTGCTATGAGAAGGAAGGAGGTGGGCGGGATGTTTACATCCTGCTCATCTCCGCTGCTATTGGCCGCCTGCCATGTGACGTCGCTGTGACGCCGCACGGCCCGCCCCCTTAGTAAGGAGGCGGTTCGCCGGCCAGAGCGACGTCGCAGGACAGGTGAGTGCATGTGAAGCTGGCATAGCGACAATGTTCGCTATGCCAGCAATCACAAGATATTGCACGTACGACGGGGGCAGGGACTATCACACTCGACATCGCAGCATCGGCATGCGATGTCGTAATGTGCAAAGCCGGCCTACCACTCAAGAGCTTGACCAAACTGCAAAGCAAGAGTGGGAGAAAATACCAGAGGAGAAGTGCAAGAAGCTTATAGATGGCTACAAGAAATGCATGGAGGCTGTCATCAATGCCAAAGGATGTACAACTAAGTATTAATTAGGGGTGCAACCAAGTATTAATTAGGGATGCAGCCAAGTATTAATTGGGTTCCTTTATTGCTGCACATGCTGTTTATTCTGTTTCTTCTTTGAAATTGCAACATGTAAGTGACAAACAATGTTTTGTTGTTGTATTACTTTGGACCACTAATCCTGAGGATAGAACTTTGGTACATTTCCATTTATTGCATTATTTCTGAAGATATTGTACAGTCTATGAAAAAAATGAAAAGCTGCTAATAATTATGAGCAGCACTATATATGGAAAACTGAAGAAAACACAAGAGTTAAAAAGTAAAGGCAAGAAAGTAAAGAAGAAAGGGAAGTTACATTAGAATTATAATATATACAGTTACTAATAGATGTCTGTTTTCTAAAAATCAAATAAAAAGCAATATTCCATGTGTATTCAACATTTCACTTGCTATATATTTATATATTCATTATATGGACAAGAGTTATTACATCCCTTGTGATACCAATGTGATATGACTGAAGAATTAGTGTGTTTAGATAGGAATCATAATCAAAAGATAGTGATCACAAGTCTTATTGATCCATCCAAACTCAGTATCAGAGAGGTGTCCTCTGATTGACCCGATTTCACCATGATAAAGTGTACGTGTTAGTAGGTCTTGAACAAACCACTATTATGAGGAAGGAACACTTACAGTTCAACATGTGCAGGAAACCAGTGGTTAGTTTGCAACATGTGTAGGAAACTAGCAATGTAAAATTCACGGCTCATTGCAACATATGCAGGAAACCAGTGGTCAGCTAGCAACATGTGTAGAAAGCTACTGGTGCCCACAGCAGTGTATGGTCAGGTTACATGACCATGACTCAGCAATCACATGCTCGTCACCAATTGCAATACTCAGTGCACATGACGACCACAATGTACAAAGTTTGGTATAAAAATACAGGGCTCGCTCAGTGAGATAGGGACATTTCCAGGACGCTCAAGTAGACGCACTGCGCCTGTGATGCAGAGGCCGGGTTGTCTTCCTTCTCACTAATCGAGTCCCTCCAATGAGGAAGGAGTGCTACAACATACGGTAATGTTGATGCATATTTCTGTTATTGTATAAGATTCTATGACTATAAAGTAATGCTAATGCCTATGTACCATTGATTATTCATGTGCTATTAAAATAAATAATATCTTGCTATAAAGAATCTTAGTATTCGTGCCTGATTAGGATATCAGTGAGCGCTTCGTAAGTACGGGCTTTCAGCCCCTTTTTAGGAGAATTTAGCAAGACACCCTTCCCCCCCAAAATACCCAACATCCCTCCTCCCTCGTCTTCCTAACTCCCAATCTCAGCGATCCGCCCTTCATTACAGTTACTTTCAGCGCATAATCTCCATGTCTGAACAATGTCTGTAACTTCTCTATACTACAATAATAAACATGCTCATATTACAAATTACTATTTCCATCTACGATCCATTCCTTCTTTGTGGGAACATCTGATGTGATCGAGTTTTTATAATTACTTTCCGCTAAGTTTAGTAGTTTTTTCATAATCATCGGGAACTGACCCCCTTCTCTATTCCCCAATACACATATTATATTTTCTAAGTGGACTTTGATTGTAAATACTTAATAAATTGCCCTATAACCTGACACTCAAAAATGTTTTCCAATAAAGTCTCAGTATCTAAACTAATGTTTGTCATTTCTTCCCACACTTTCTTCTTGCTAAAGCAGAGGTTAAAGCCTATACTCTCGTCATTTTATTTAGACAATATAAACTGGTCCTTCTCCTTCCTTTCCTCGGCTGTTTACTTTTCCATTTGAGGTCCTTGATTAAACCTTATATAATGTTACATTTTTAAACCCTAATTTAGATTTGACTGCACATAGAATATGGTGGAAAGAAGTAACATATCTTTTTGTTTTCTAATTAGATAATTCATTTTTTTAAGAGAAATGACAACAAAATGCCTCCCACCCCCTTCCACTTCCACCTTTTTTCAATCCGGAATGCTGGTGTAAGATTATCTATGCAGAGACGTCATGTACAGAAATATTAGGGCTACAGCGACATCACATATGTTATACAGGTTATACAGAAGAATAACGCTGTCACCATAGCTCTTTATACAATGACTTATAGATCTGACAAGCTCCTCATATTTAGGCAGTTTCTATGTTACTCAGATGCTTTTTATATGAATAAGATCAGGGAGTCTCATTTTACCGATTAGAGAAGCTTCAGAGACAAAGACCCCCGTCTTGTACTGACACGCTGGAAGCCCGAAGTCTCCAGCCCCGGGACCCAGATTCTCTCTTTTATTGGCTCCAGCGTTTCTTTTAGAATAAATCCCCTTCTCATACCATCCTGTAGTAATGACTTTATTAATCACGTTTTGTCGGAGTCGTCTGAATCCATCTAAATGTTATCAATTTATGTGTAAGAAACAATAATCGTCCTACCACAGTTTTCCCACGTGTGTCCAGTGTCAGTTCTTCTATATTCCCTTATATAAAACCTTAGTGTCTCCAACCAAACCTGTTGATTATGATTTTACAATTGTAATAACTTTACTCCAAAAAAGTATTTATACTCCGCAGCCTGTGTAAAAGATCCGCAGCTTCCGCTAAGCACTTCCCACCTTTGGCCTCTGTACGTATGCCAAAATGTAAGAGTATAACCTTGCATCACCAATTAGGTGCTCAGGAGAAAAATATATAACAAATTAGAAAAAGAATTCCGGCACTCATAGAGCCCCAATAAGGAAAACAGAGAAAAAAGGTGAATAATAATTTTTGGTTTTATTCAATATAGTTGGTGTGACAAAGTCTGAAAACCGTTTTGATGTTTCGGCCCCTGGCCTTTATCAAAAACAGATTATCAGATAGACTGACACATAGATTATGCAGGTAAGTTCATAAAAGAATATCGTCACTCAAAA
The DNA here is from genome assembly GCF_048569485.1 of Anomaloglossus baeobatrachus. Classification (NCBI taxonomy): domain Eukaryota; kingdom Metazoa; phylum Chordata; class Amphibia; order Anura; family Aromobatidae; genus Anomaloglossus; species Anomaloglossus baeobatrachus. Next base: position 404,939 of record NW_027441809.1, on the reverse strand, counting down.
ACTGGAGACAGGGGGGGCGTGGCCTGGCCATGATGGAGATAAGACGCGTGTGAACTCTGCTCCAGACCCGAGCCAAGAATAATCTGAGAAACGGAGCAATAAACAAACCCTAAACCAGCCCATGGGAGTCAGGAAGAGACAGAGACCAAAGGCAGCGAACGTGAGACCGCCCGCAGTGACAACGGGAGATATAATCCGGTACTTGACAGGCCCCAGTCAGGCCAGCATGGAGGACCGTGCAGCAGCCTCAGAATCCTTCCACCCACGCATATCCATGAGTAGTGCTGCAAACAGGCAGACGGCAGGAGCGACGCCCAGCACAGCCTCACAGACCTCCGGCAGAGTGACTCAGGAGATGCAGGGAACTCTGAGAGGCAGTGAATCAGCACCCACGTGGAGGAAAGATGGCGCCGTGAGTTCAGAGAAGGCACCGCTGATAACACCACAGACACCTCATGAACGAGAGTTCCTTTCAGGGTGGGAGCAGGGGTCAAATGAATCATGCAGCAGGAGACAGACAGAGCAGCCACACACACTGACATTAAGCAAGGATACTGAAGGGGCCTGGGAGGCAGGAGAGGTCACGCAGAGGGAGATAACCGCTGAGAGCGGAGACATGATGGGGGAAGGGGGAACGAAGGAGCAGCCAGCAAACCACGCAGCTCTCTCCAACAAAGCCCCCCCCTCACACCCTAATTTACCCTGCATGGATGCCCACAACGACTCGGGGCAGAAATCTGAAGCCACACTAATGCCAAGTACCAGTACAACTACAAGTAGGGAGCTCCCCCCATTGCATCAAAACTCAGAGGCTGAGACAGACAACAACAGGGCAGCCCAAGGGGGTCACATACTGGCCATGGATAGCCAAAGCCTAGCTGCTCATATCAGGAACATCCCAACTAAATATGACATGGAGCAATACGTTGAAAGACTGGAAAGTTCCTATAAAGCTGAATTTACAGTGCTGAAAGATGAGGTCCAATATTGAGGTGAAAGAGTAACAGCAGTTGAGGCCGCTGCATCCACATTGCACAAATTACAACACAAAAAGAGGACATGTCTATTCACTCTTTTCAACTCCACTACTTGGCGGACATGATAGACGACGCTGAGAATGGGAAGAAGAAACAACATAAGAATCAGAGGGCTCCCAGAATCGGTGTCCCCGGGAGAGCCGCATGTAACACTTAAAGAAATTTTCAACCCCCTGCTCGGTTCCCCCAGAGAAACTCATCTGGAGCTGGATAGAGCCCACAGAGCCTTGGGTCCTAAATCTGTGAATCCAAACTTTCCACGAGATGTAATCTGTAGAGTCCACAGATACCATGTGAAGTACTCAATAATGACTCAAGCTCGGGCGGCGGGAGATGTCTGTTTTCAGGGAACCCGCCTGCAAATTCTTCCGTATTTATCGAGATGGACCCTACAGAAAAGAAAGGCCCTAAAGCCATTGCTGGACATCATCAGATAACGTAATATACCATACACATGGGGCTTCCCTTTTGCCTGAGAGTGCACCGAGAGGGCCGGATGCATATGCTTACCCATCCCAGAGGCCTCCAGGACTTTACGGCAGCATTGAATCTACCGCAGGTCCAGATAACAGAGTGGCTGGAGTTACCATCGGGTCTGCAAGAAAATGGTCCGAATCGCCCGCAGCCACAACGACACAGAGACCCGAGGAGAAGGCTGAGAAGGGAGGAAATGGAGCAGTAGTGAATGAGGCTTTGAATGATTGAACTTTAGCACAGTTATGTTGGTAAAATTTATTGCTGATGGTCGGGCTGCGGGGGCCGGTCACATGCGTCCCGAAACAACCCAGTTATGCATATTTTGTAAGGGTTAGAGGCAGTTGCCTCTGATTGAGGGGCCCACTGTGACCAGTCGCTGAGAGCAAAAACCCGGGAGTTATATAGGGGAGAAGCGGAGCAGGCGGAGAGGGATCGTTGCTTCCTCATAACGAGGAAGGCGTATAAACATATATTTAATCCAATCAATTTTTATTGTAGGAAGTTACATTACAAAAAGGAGAAATTCAGGTATCATTGGCAATAATACACAAAGAAAACAACGCTGTAACATGTGGTAGTATCACCTTTGATTATGATTCACATTTCCTGTCACACCACCACCAATCATGTCTGATGCAAGTTGCAACTTTTTTTAGGTTAATCAATACCCAATACGTATAGAGTCAACCTACCAATTTACTCTTTAATCCTCAAAACGAGGGATCCAAACAACCAGAACCAGAGAGTAAGAAAGGAAGATAAGAAAAGGGAGGGGAGAGAGAGGTGGGGGAGAGGGGGAGAACCATGGATGGTTGCAAGGAAGCAACCAGGGAGGGGGAGGGGGGAGGGAGGGAATTGGATGGCGTTTCGGGGTAGCCCGAGCAGTAACAACAACAGAGATTTAAACACCTTGAATATTGACATGTGGTATGGGTGAACTCCCTGCGTAACACTCTCTTTGACCCTATTTGACCCATTTTTAATTATCAACAGTTTGCCCTGGAGACAGATGCCTGACAGGGGATGCATATACAGAGTTTAGCCACGTGTCCCAAATCTGAAGTATTTTGTTTTTGGCGCGGATGGAGTGAGCCAGACAGAACTCGTATTGGCATTGGAGATTAATTCGGTTATATAGTTCAACTAATGTAGGCGTCTTTGGGGATTTCCAGTGCAAACTTATGCAATATCTGGCAGCTACTAGAATGTGAACTAATAAACCCCTGGATTCCCAAGAGAACTCCTCTATACCCACGTTTAGCACTGCCAGAACTGGATTAGGATTAATAGGATTGCCTGTCAGCTCACCCATCAGGCCAAACACCTCCAACCAGAACGAGAAAACCTTGGGACAAGCCCACCAGCAGTGACCAAGAGTACCCCTTTGGAGGCAGCCCTTACAAAAATGTGGCGAATTATTTGGGAGGAACTGTGCTAAGTTGGCTGGGGACCGATACCATCGCAGGTGTACTTTTTTCAGTTGCTCCAGATGATTTATACACTTGGAATATTTTTGGATATTTGCTGATGCCGAGTGCCAGTTTGAAGGAGAGGTAGAGACACTCAACTCCACGTCCCATTTATTCATATAAGGAGATTTTTGCTCTTCGGGGGGGGGGGTTATTGAGCCATTTGTATGTCGAGGAGATACCTTTGGATTTAATTATCTTTTTAAATACCAAAGCTTTTGTTGTAGGTAACAGAGGCTTTGACTTTGGAGGAAATTTAGAGGCCAGAAAATGACTAATTTGGATGTGTTGATAGAAACAGCCCTTTAAAGAGGGGTGTTCCCGTACTATTTCATTAAAGGGGTTAACACCCAAATCAGAGTATAGATCCGCCAGCACTGTAATGCCCGATCCCTCCCACCTGGCCAGATTCAAAAAGGGGATTTGAGATTCCAACGACTTGAGGGAAATCTCTGAAAGAGGAATCTGAATCTTATGAATCAAGTCATTTCGCCAGACCTCCAGGGAGGCTGACATGGTGGGAACACACGGGGAGAACCGTGAACGGCTCAAATATTCTGCTTCCATCATTCTTCTGACCGAGCCCTGGCGGGACAGGAAATTTTCAATCTGAGCCCATCTATGTGAATTACCTGGACGCCACCATTCCTTTAGTGATTCAATTAGTAAGGCTTTATAATATGCCGATATGTTTGGGGTGCCCAATCCCCCTAAGTCATATGGGGGGTATAACACTTTACCTGCGACCCTAGCCCTTTTATTACCCCAGACAAATTTGTTAGTCAACGATTGAAGTTTCATCAGGGTTTTGTGAGAAATTTTGATGGGAAGGCATCTGAGCACATACAATATTTTGGGTAAGAAAACCATTTTAAAGGACTGTATCCTGGCCATCCAGGACAATGATATTTTTTCATACCTTCCCAATTCCTTTTCTAAATTTTGGATCAGAGGTTCCAAATTTTCTTTAATTAACATCTGCGATGGTGTCAGCTTAATACCCAAATAAGGTATCCCCCTGTCGCACCATTTGAATTGAAAGGCCCCCTCCAGCGCACTCCTGGCCTCCACCGGTACATTAAACGGCAGTATCAAAGACTTCGCATTAAGCTTATAATACGACACTTTAGAAAAGTTTGATAATGTCTTCACCACTGCTGGAATCGACACTGCAAGGTTAGAACAGGAAATTATCACATCGTCTGCGTATAAACCAAGTTTATGTTCAAATTCCCCAACTCTTATACCAGAAATGGCTATGTTTTTTCGTATTGCTTCCGCCAGAGGTTCTACCACTAAAGCAAAAATAGCGGGAGACAATGGACACCCCTGGCGGGTGCCATTACTTATTTGAAATTTAGATGACAGAAACCCCGATGCCAACACTGACGCATTTGGGTAAGAGTAGAGGGCTAGAATGGATGACTTGATTTTCCCCAAGAACCCGAATTTTGTTAGAACTCTCTCCAGGTATCCCCAGTGCACCCTGTCAAAGGGTTTTTCAGCATCAAGAGACAGGAATGCACTGGGTTCACCCGATTTCTCCACCAGTCCAATCAAGTCAAGCATCCGTCTGGTGCCATCCTTAGATTGCCTCCCTGTCACAAACCCAACTTGGTCTGGAGCCACTAAGGTCGGGATCACTTTATGAAGTCTATCTGCCACTAGTTTGGCATAAATTTTAACATCACAATTTAGGAGTGAAATGGGCCTAAAATTACCCGGGGTGTCTGCAAGTTTCCCTGGCTTGGGTAGCATGATAATAATCGCTTCTAAGTTGTCTGGGGAAATTGACCCTTTATTTTGCCAAAAATTTAAGGTTTTTGACATAAAGGGGGACAGAGTGGATGTAAATTGTTTGTAATATTCGTATGGCAGCCCATCGGGGCCCGGGGCAGAGTTAGACTTAGTCATTTTGATGGCACCTAGGATTTCATGTGTAGTAAAGGGAAGATTAAGTTCCTCTAATTGCTCATCTGAGACCCGGGGAAGATCCAGGGTGTCTAGGAAACCCTGTATATCCACTTGAGTCGGCTGTGACGTATTGGAATCATATTTTAGATTATACAGGGCCTCATAGTATTTCGCAAATGCTTCTGCTATTTCAATGGGATGTCTAGTGATTGTTCCGTTTGGGTCCCTCAGGAATTCTATTTTAGATTGGATCTCACGTTTTTTCGTCCTTCTTGCCAATAAGGACCCCGCTCTATCCCCCATAGCATAAAATGTCGATCTATTTTTTTTAAGATTATGTTCGTATTTTTGCAGGAGTAGGGATCTTAGTTGGAATCTATGGGTTACAATTTCTTTAGTCAATTTAGGGGATGCTTTGGCTTTATTCAGGGATTCAAGGTGACGAATACGGGTTAATATATATTTAATATCTGCGTCTTTTTCCCTTTTTTGGATGGAGGCTATTTTTATGAGCTGCCCTCTGACTACTGCTTTATGAGCAGCCCACAGGGTCTCGTCAGAAATTTCCCCATTATTATTAAGTTTAAAATATTCTGTTAACACTGACTCTACTTCATCATGTACCTTCTGCCTACCAAGCAAGCTGGTATTCAGTCTCCACCTAGGGGAATTTTGAACATTAAAGCTACCCTGAACAGACAAAGAGATCGGCGCATGATCTGTCCAAGTAATTAAACCAATATCAGCTGCCACACAATTACTTATAGATTTGCTGTCGACCAAAAAAAAATCAATTCTACTGTATGAGCGATGCCTGGAAGAGAAGAATGTATAGTCTCTTTCTGATGCGTGCAAATATCTCCAGATGTCATGAAAATGGAATTCATTGATGAGATGCTTAAGTTCCTTAGCATGTGGGATGCTGGTGTTGGAGCAATCCATGGAGCGTATTACAGGTATATTAAAGTCTCCACAGATGATTTCCGCCCCTGTGGCAGTATCTTTGAATGCTTGGAAAAATTTCCTAGCAAAGGTCAATTGTGATGAATTTGGGGAGTAGACCGTTGCCAAGGTATAAGGGTCGCTGTTGATATAACAAGACAAAATAATATATCTTCCATCCGGTCCATAACTGACATTTATCAATTTAAAGGCCACTGAGTTCTTTATTAAAATGGCCACTCCTCCTCTTTTTTTTGAGTCATTAGCAAAAAAGGTGTGTTGGAACCTTGGATGAAGTAGCCGTTTATTATCTGTGGAAAGAAGGTGGGTCTCCTGAATGCACGCTATATCACAGTTAGATGCCTTCACCTCTCTCCACATCATTGACCTTTTTGCTGGGGAGTTGAGTCCGTTCACATTAATAGACAATATCTTAATTCTCATATTGGAGCCGCAGGGGGGTTGAATTCCTAGGAACGCCATCAGGGATGAGAGGGGCTAGACCAGCAAGGAATTGAGAGAAATTTCCAGAAAAAATTAAGGAACATTTGTGAGAAGAGGAACAAAAACAAAAAAATTCCAACAACACCGGTTTGCCCCGAGTAGGGTGCCTGGTGTATAACCGCTCGCCATAGGCGAGAACATCAGGGGGGCTACGTGACATCCCGTGTCACAGGAGCAGGGTCAGCAGGTGCCATAAGCAGGAAGGAGTCCCAGCTAAGCTACTGACCATTCAGGGTTAATCCTGTCTGGAGGGCCTCTATGATTCTCCTGGCCACCAGGGTTTGGTGAGTGGGCTATTCCCCAGTCATCCAGCAATTTTTTTTTAAATCAGGTTCATTTTTATTTAACATCAAAATTATACAACACATAAAATAATTCCCTCCATAGAAATATCACAGAAAGGGAAAAAACCTTTAGTCAATAAGAAAAACCACACAAATAACATAATAAACAATGCACCCGCAGTCCACGTCTCATTTCAATATGGGTCTCAAAGTGCATATTATTTCCCAATATATTCTCCATAGTATAGCTTACCCAGCATCATTATGACATTATATATATATACACATATACACGCACGCACGCACGCACGCACACACATATACATGCACACACATATACATGCACACACATATACATGCACACACCTTCCAGCAGTACGCATATCACCCTATTTGAGGAAATTTGTTAACCGGTCAGAAGGAGAAGGACCTGGTCGCTCGCACTGTCCTGCAGTAACGCCGAGGAGGGAAGGCCTGGGGTATCCAACCATGCCCCCCAGATCTTATAGAACTTTTTCAATGCATTTCTTTTAAGGTATACTCCTCTCTCCAGTCGAAGTATAGCGTTTACTCTTTCCCTAAAATCCCCGATGACCGGAGGCGCTGGGTCCAACCAGTGGTAGGCCAACAGTTTCCTAGCCTGGTACAAGAGACGTGTAATACCGACCATTACCGGCGAACTCAAGTCCACCCCCCCCTCCAGTAGACCCAGGATACATATAATAGGTCTTGGCTGTAGACGGATATTGAAAACTTGTCTAACCAAATCTAGTACTGCCCTCCAGTAATCTTCAATGTTCCCACAGGACCACATCATATGCATCAGATTCGCACCTTCCTGTCCGCACCTAGGACACAGATCATCCATCCTAACTCCCATCTTATGCAATAGACTAGGTGTCCTATATACTCTATGTAACAGGAATAGCTGTGACAGTCGTTGGCCTTCAGATACAGCAAGGCTTGGAGTCTGAGACAGGACCTCACCCCACTGTTCCTCTGTCATAGGGCCTAGGTCCCTCTCCCACTTCTCTCTAGCCTGCAAAGGGAATTTGTCGAGGTGTCTAGATAACATCACTGTATACAACCTAGAAATAATACCATAGGAGCGATCAGATGTCAACAATTCAGTAAGAGTGTGATTCCGCTCTATCCTAATGTCCATACGACGTGTCTGTGTCTCATAGGCATGACGGAGTTGCAGGTATTGGTAAAAGGAACTGTGCGGTATCCCAAACTCAGCTTGAAGCTGGTCAAATCTTTTAAGTATATTATTCTGAAGAATCTGAGACACCTGATGCACCCCCCTGCTCACCCACATTCTCCAACCCGGGAGTCTCTGCAGCTCCGCCAGTCCACGATTATGCCATAAGGGCCAGTACTCAGTCATTCCTGATATTCCCAGCAACTGCTTCCCTCTATCCCACACCTTGTACATCAATGATAATGTTGGATATAATGTTCCTCCTCTGGGTAAGTATCCTGCATCCAAAAAAGCCACTGGGTGTCCCCATTCTGCAAGGCCCCTCACCAATTTGCCCCCAGCGTCATATGCCTCATCCTTTCCCCACCCCCTGAAGTGCTGCATCTGTGCCGCAACATAATAAACCCACGGGTTGGGGACTGCCAGACCCCCATCCTCCTTCCCTCTCTGCAGGGTCTCAAGGCGGATTCTAGCCTGCTGCTTTTGCCACAAGAGTTCCCGAAACAAAGTGTTGATTTTACGGAAAAATTTCCAGTGGATCCATATTGGGGCGTTGTGGAGAAGATACAGAAGTTTGGGCATCAGTACCATTTTTAGTAGATTAGCACGGCCAATAAGGGACAGTGGGAGTCGACACCAGGCATCTATCTTGTTCCTAAACTGAGCCAACACTGGTTCCAGATTTTGAGAGTAGTAATCACGCGGTCGGGCACTAACCACAATCCCCAGGTATTTAAATTTATCCACCGTCGGAATTGGCAGCCCCAGAGTACTAAAATTAGATGGGAGTGGATCTATAGGGAGCAGGGCCGATTTCTTCCAGTTTATTAGGAGTCCCGAGCGCCTACCAAATTCTATAATAATATTTATTGCTGGGCCCACCGATGTCCCCACCTCCCTGAGATACAGCAACAAATCGTCCGCATAGAGGGAAACCTTATGCTCCAGACCGCCTATCTCAAACCCCTTTACGCCAGCGGATGCACGAAGCATAGCCGCCAATGGTTCAATTGCCGCTGCAAATAGTAATGGAGAGAGAGGACAGCCCTGTCTCGTGCCCCTGGCCAAATTAAAAGACGAGGAGGTACAACGATTAACTCGAATCCTGGCCCGCGGAGAGGCATATAACAATTTGACCCAGCCAATAAATCTGGAGCCAAGACCCAATTTCTCCAAAACTACCCATAGGAAATTCCATTCAATACTGTCAAAGGCTTTGGCTGCATCTAATGACAGGACTGCTCTCTCCTTGTTTCTCCCCTCAGAACTTAGCTGTATCCCCAGGAATAAACGTCGCAAATTAATGGAAGTAGATTTATTGGGGATGAATCCAGTCTGATCCTCGTGGATCACTGACGTGATCACCCGGGACAACCTGTTAGCTAGAATTTTAGCGATTAATTTAATATCTAATGTAAGCAGCGAGATTGGGCGATAGGAGTCAGGCGCGGTCGGATCTTTCCCGGGTTTTAAAATCAGAACAATAATAGCCTCCCTCATGGATGCAGGGAGGGACCCCTTCTCCTCAGCATCTCTGAACACATCCAAGAGTCTTGGCAGCAGCAGATGGGTATATAATTTGTAGAATTCACCCGGGAGTCCGTCCGCACCTGGGGCCTTTTCATTTTGGATTTGACCGAGCGCCTCCTCCAGCTCCTCCAGGTCTATATCTCTATTCAGGGAATCTCTCTCACTATCTGACAGACTGGGGAGAGTGATCTCCTCCACAAAGTCCCGCAGTTCCTCATCCCCATAATGCGATTTAGAGGAGTATAATTGGGTGTAATACTGTTGCATGACCTCCACAATCCTCCCGCTGTCCCTCACCTCCTCTCCAGTGTCAAGTTTCAATTTGGTGATATAGGTCAATCCCTCCTGCGCCCTAGCAATTGTAGCCAAGAGATGTCCCACACTCTCCCCCTCCGTAAAGTACCGCTGCTTAAGGAAAAAGCGTTTGTTAGTGGCCAAGGAAGTCATATGGTCTCTCAGAGCTCTCTGTGCCCTCTCTAAGTCCCGCTTGGCATCATCTGTAGGGTTAGATATAAGAAGTCGTTCTGCATCACCTAAAGTGTCCGTCAGATACTTAGTGCGCTCTCTTGTTTTCGCCTTTCGGGTGCAAATTTCCCTAATATATGTCCCACGAACATACGCCTTCATTGCGTCCCACACTATATGTTTGGATGCCGTACCGTCATTTGTCACAAAATATTCCCGTATAGTGTCAGTCAGAGTGCCCCCTATCAGTTGTATCCAAAAAGGGTTGAGCCGCCAAGGTATCCCCGCCAGCCGGTCCGGGTCCCCAAGCCTTAGACGGACCTGTAGTGGGGAGTGGTCAGACACCCCCCTGGCCAGGTACGTGACTGAAGCTACACAAGGCAGCAGCTGAGCATTTCCAATGGCCAGGTCAATCCGGGACAGTGAATGATGAGAACTAGAATAGCATGAATACTGCCGGACCTGCGGGTTTCTAATACGCCAAATATCTACATATCCCACCTCCTCCATCAGTCTGGCAAGGGATGTAGCTGCCGCCCCCACTGAGATATTCCCTGTATGTAACTTATCCCAATACGGGTGCAAGTAATTATTATAGTCTCCTACTAATAGGGTGGGGACCTCAGGGAGGGAAGCAACAAAATTGAGAATACGTTTCAATGGTTCCCCTGTGTATGGCGGCGGAATATAAATTGCAACTAGAACACAGCGCACATTATGAAGGACACAGTAAAGACATACAAATCTACCCTCCTGATCCACAGAAGCTTTAAGACACTCAAACGGCACTGTCCTGTGTATCAGGACACTCACCCCCCTGGAATGTGTGGTATATACAGAGTGATACTCATGGGCTATCCATTTTTTGTGGAGCAAGTGGAGCCGCTCCTTCACCAAGTGCGTTTCTGATAAGAATATTATGTCTGGCTTAAGCTGCTGTAGAAACAGAAAAACTGCACATCTTTTAGTGGCTTCACCCAATCCTCGCACATTCCAGGCCACTATATTAACCTCCTTCGCCATAAGGGTGAGTACACATATGTAACAGCAGGGGGCAGCAAGCGGGGACCTCCGGACCCATCTGCAGCAGTTCCCATAGATGAGCATAGACCAAACAGGTGCATAAAACAAAAAGGTCAAACAACATAAAAACATACACAGTAAACCAGGACATTCCTCTCAAACAGAGGGAAGTGGGGCTAAACATAACCCTAAGAGCACATAACGGTTTAAATTCCTGAACAGTCATCAACTGCATAGTAACCTATCTGGGTGGCTCCTGCCAACCGTCCATAAGTGTTCCAGCTGGGAAACATAGCACGTTCACCTCAGCAAGTCCAACAGCAAGGAATCCGCAATAATCCTCAGCGGTGATTTCTGCGCAGTCCTTTTTCATTGGTATCGAGCCATGCGGCTGCATCCTTTGGAGTGTCAAAAAACTTTGTCCCACCATCCGCCACCACTCGCAGCCTGGTAGGGTATAGCATTGAGTAAGAGATCTGCAGCTGCCTCAGGCGTTTTTTGACATCAATAAATTGCGCTCTCCTCTGCTGGATTTCAGTGGAAAAATCCGGGTACAGTGAGACCTTATGGCCGTCAATAGCCAGATCCTTAATCTCCCGGGCTCTGCGGAGCGCAGTGTCCCTGTCCCTGAAGTGCAGTAGCTTGAGGAGGATAGGACGAGGGGGTGCCCCTGGTGGTGGGGGTCTAGTGGGGACCCTATGTGCCCGCTCAATAGTGAAGAAAGGAGAAAACAGATCCATACCCAAAGTCTTGGGGAGCCACATTTCAAAAAAAGCTACTGGATTATTGCCTTCTGCCTTTTCTGGGACCCCGACCAGTCGGAGATTGCTTCTGCGGGATCTGTTTTCTAGATCGTCCACCTTAGCCCTAAGCAATGAGATATTGTGGATTGCTCTGCCAAGGTCCCGAGTCAGAGGGGAAAGCTTATCCTCTGTGGCACTGACCCGGTCTTCCAGGGCCCCCACCCGTACATTGACCCTGCAACTCGTGCCTGATAGATGAAATGTCCATTTTAATTCCTCCCATCTGTATGTTCAAAGTGGCTAGCATATTGTTGCAGGTATTTACTGCTGCAAGCACATCACTGAGGGTGGGCTCTGCTCTCCCAGGATCTGTGTTTTCATCTGTAGCTCTAAGGTTGTCCCCCTGCTCCACATTATTGGCAGCAGCCAACATACTCACAGCTCCCTGCTGCTCTTCCTCCTCCATCAGTTCTTGTCCTGGGATCTCCTCCACGCTGAGGGCACACTGCTTAACAGCTCCAGGTATCTCAGGCTGATCTCGTGCAAACTTGCTGAGGCGAGCTATTGCATCAGACGCCCTGCCCCCACATGAAGCTCCAGCGTCCATGAGTGTGGCCTGTGTCCCGCGCTTTTTATCAGCCCGAGTTCTGGTCATATCACTCAGGTCTTTGAAGCCCCCTCAGTCTAGGAGAGGTCACCACTCCAGGAAAGCAGTAAAACAAACTTTAACCCCAGCTGGACAGGATTATACAGGAGTTTTTTGCAGGAGCTGTCTCTACACAGGTCTTCCTCACATGCTGCTCAGGCCACGCCCCCCAGTCATCCAGCAATTTGCCCAGCTGAGAAGAAGTATGACATATGTGAGTGCCTCTGTCACGAACCACCGGGGGGGTCACTCAGAAATCCCCCGCGCTGGCTACCAGTACGTCACAATCGGGGGGTAACAAGTGGGGGGTCACCCCTCCTTTATACCTCCCGACCGACAGACAGAGCACGTGACGCGCTCTCTAGCGCCCCTCTTATAGTCAGGCCAATTATGGAATTGCCCGACAATAAGCAAGGAGGCCGCTATACTACTTATGCCGATTATTGAAGGGTCCCCGGTGAGAGTAGGGTATATATTCCCCCGACCTCCGCGGGCGGAATATATAAAATCTCCCCGAATCTCACTGGCCTCTCCACAATAATCCTTGGCACAACTCGCTGCCACCAACCGCTTCACGGTAACTATTAGCCGAACACACAGACGTGGGATTCAAGATCGAGATAACAGAACAGCCCAAGATTAATTATATAATTTAATCAGCCTAAAGCACACTAGAAACTACAATATATACAATAGGGAATCTACAGAATATACATATGTCAGAGTACAGTTACAAGCAAAGCATGGGTTACAAACAGGCATACACAGTTCCAGCAGTTACCTTGTGCGTCTGGCCACAGGGGGGCGCTGTAGACCAGGTTTCCAGGAACTCCCTCACAGGTCTTTCCCAACCAGGCCCCCGAGCAGAAGAACACTGGAAAATGGCCGAAGTAGGGTTATCAACCTGGGCAAATCCAGGTCCCCTCCTACCTTAGTGACCTCAGAGGGAGCACTGCTCCACCCCTGGCTGGAGTTATGGACAATATCCACAACATGGGATATGGCCATAACTTGGCCTGGGAGCGTCGTAGGCGGACATCAATGCTCTCATTGTGACAGTTATGAATTTAGCTACAGAATGAGAGGACTCATGACTTGTCTACTAGTTCCACATTGGCTGATATCACGTTTGGGGTATTTCCCCAGGTCCTGCTCCCATAAAAAGGGTGTGCCAGCATCGTCCGCATGCGGAGACACCATTTTTATGGTTGCCATATTTATCGGAAATATGGCTTGCGAGATATGAACCATTTTTTACTGGAGTCGTCCTGTCTGGATACTTCCAAGCTGGCTAACTAGATAGCAGCCCCTACTACAGGGTCACGGCAGGGAGTCATCCTGTGTCCATTGTTCCCACATCACCTAATCTCCATATCACAGGAGATGGCCATGGGATGTGTTGCTGGGATGTGACACCTTCCCAGATTGTGGACATTGAGAACAAGAAGGGAGGGGGCACTGCCAGGGAGTGATGAGAGCGATTATGACTGGAAGTCATAATTCATCTTCATATCCCAGGGTTTCCCTCACACCTCCCCCCTTTTGAGGGCGCTAGGGGGCAGCACACTCCGGTGTTCCCCCGTGCGCCCGTCCGCGACCTCTCCTTGTCGGGACAGCCCGTCTGCGTTACCGTGGTCCCGGCCCCTTTTGTGGCGAATGGTGAAGTTGTATTGCTGGAGCGCAAGGCTCCATCGCAACAATCGCCCATTCGTCCCAGAGACGGTGTGCAACCAGCTGAGGGGATTGTGGTCCGTCTCCACGATGAAGTGGCGCCCGTATAGATAGGGTTGCAGACGCTGCAGGGCCCACACTATGGCCAGGCACTCCTTTTCCATCGTGGAATAGGCCACTTCCCGTGGTAACAGCTTCCTGCTCAGGTACAAGACTGGGTGCTCTTGGCTCGCAGAGTCCACCTGGCTGAGCACCGCACCGAGGCCGAAGTCACTGGCGTCGGTCTGTACTACAAACGGCCGCGTGAAGTCGGCTGCCTGTAGCACGGGCGGGCTGGACAGGGCGTCCTTTAGGGCCCGGAAGGCTGTCTCGCAGTCCATTGTCCAATCGACTGCAGAGGGCAGCTTCTTCTTGGTGAGGTCCGTCAAGGGCTTTGCCAGGCTACTATAGCATGGAACAAACCTCCTATAGTACCCAGCGGTCCCCAAGAAGGACATCACCTGCTTCTTGGTCCTGGGGGTGGGCCAGGATGCGATGGCTTCCACTTTCTCAGGCTCGGGCTTCAGTGTTCTCCCGCCTACCCGGTGACCGAGGTACGTTACAGGGTTGAGCTGCTGGTACACGAGGTATGGGCCTTCCCAGGCTGCCTGAAGCTTGTCCTGTGGTACGGGGACCAGTACCCACACCCTTTGACCCACTTGGTAGGTCCTCTCACAAGCGTTCTGGTCGTACCAACGCTTCTGATCGGCCTGGGCTTGAGCCATATTGTCGTGTACCAGTTGCGTCAAGGCCTGCATTTTGTCCCGGAAGCGCATGACATACTCGATAACCGACACTCCAGGGGTGGCCAAATCCCCTTCCCAAGCCTCTTTCACCAGAGCCAGGGGGCCCCGCACACGTCGCCCGTACAGGAGCTCAAACGGTGAGAATCCTGTTGAGGCCTGTGGAACCTCCCGGTAAGCAAATAACAGGTGTGGGAGATACCGCTCCCAGTCACGCCCATGGGAGTCGACCAACATCTTAAGCATCTGCTTTAAGGTGCCATTAAACCGCTCGCACAGGCCATTAGTCTGTGGATGGTACGGGCTGGCCACCAGATGTCGCACCTGGACTTGCTTACAGAGGGCCTCCATCAGCTGGGACATGAATTGGGTCCCCCGGTCAGTGAGCATTTCCTGGGGAAAACCCACTCGGGAGAAAATCTCCAGCAATGCGGTGGCCACCTTGTCAGCCCGAATGGACGACAAGGCCACTGCTTCTGGGTACCGGGTGGCATAGTCCACTACCGTCAGTATGAAGCGTTTCCCGGAGCTGCTGGGGATGGCCAGCGGGCCGACCAGATCCACAGCCACCCTCCTGAAAGGCTCATCGATGATTGGCAGAGATACTAGTGGGGCTTTGGGGTGTGGCCCCTCCTTCCCCACTCTCTGACAGGTTTCACACGAACGGCAGTAGGCAGCCACATCGGCCCCCATTTTTGGCCAGTAGAAATGCTGGTTTAACCTGGCCTTGGTCTTAGCGATCCCTAGGTGTCCGGCCATCGGAATCTCATGTGCGATCCGCAACAACTCCGTCCGGAACGGATAGGGTACCACCAACTGTCGGTCCCTGGGCCACGCCTCCGGTGAACCCTGCTGGACCGTGGCCCGGTACAGCCGTCCTTGGTCCCAGACCACTCGCTCCGGGTCCGAGTCCGAGGGAGGCTGTGCCGCCTGCTCCTTAAGAGCTTTCAGGCTGTCGTCAGCTTCTAACGCTGCCTGAAACCCCTGACTAGATGTGGCCAGAATCGACGAGACTGTCACATCTTCAGTCAGTACCCCGGGACCTGTGTCCTGGCCTCCACCTGACTCGGCTGCCACTTGGTCAGAAGGGGAAGAGCTATCGGACCTCCGGGAGGCCCCTTGGCTTCCAGCACTCCCACTGCGGGTGACAGCGGCCACAGCCGCTGCGACCGTGGGTCGTGCCTGCTCCTCCTCCGTTCCTGACCAAGTCGCCGGTTCAGGCAGACCTACCTGGCTTCCTGACACCCCGGTTGTGGGGGAACCATGCACCGAGATCTTACCTGGGAGCACTTCCGCTCCTGGACCGGCCCCAATCTCACCTGCCTGTTCCCCTCCTGCAGCAACAGAACCCCGCTGTGAAATCTCTGGGGACCCCACATTTGCTGTGGTAGCCCCCACCCCACACACTGGTCCTCCCCCTGCAGCACCCTGCTCTCTGCTTATCCCTGCAGAGGGCAACAGATCCCAGCTCACTGGCTGGTTACTTGTAGAGGCATTGTCACACCTTTCTCTGACCCCCTCCCCTGTCACAGCTGCAGCTGAGTGTGTGTCTATGGTGTCTATGCAAGCAGAAATATCAGAGTTCACTCCCTCCTCCCTTACATCATTCATAGATAACACATTAACATTGTTAGGAGTCATGTCAGTACGGGCTGAAGGTTCAGCCCTTGGGGGGGGCCCAAACTGGGAGGTTATCTGCCCCAAATCTGTCCCAAGTAGCACGTTTGCAGGGATCCGATCAGTTACCCCCACCTCCCTCACCCCTCGCCCTGCGCCCCAGTCCACATAAATGTCAGCAACAGGCAGCGCCGGGTCAATGCCTCCAATCCCGGAGACAGCGAGGGTTTTTCCAGGGATCAAGTCTTGGGGGGACACCATCCCAGGCCGCACCAGAGTCACCTCCGAGGCGCTGTCTCGCAATCCTATGGTCACAGACCGGCCGACGGTGACAGGTTGGAAGCTGTCCAGGGACCTACCACCACCCCCACCCACACAATACACCTTGGGCGGCCCTTGGGACGGGGACGGAGCCGGGGCCTTGGGACGCTGAGGGCCCATGGCCTTGAAGTGTCCAGGTAGGTTGCACTGGTGGCACCGTCTTGGTTCTGCCACGGGCCTGGAGGCTGCTCTCCTGGCCTCAGGAGCCCGATTGTTGGTGTAGTCATCGGCCAGGGCAGCTGTAGCCGTGGACCCCTTTGGCTTCTGGTCTCGGATGAACTGGCGGAGATCCTCAGGGCAGTTCCACAAGAGTTGCTCCGTGATGAACAAGTCCAGGATCTCCGGTCCGGTGGAAAGCTGCAGGCCTTGGGTCCAGTGGTCGGCAGCTCGGGCAAGTGCCCGCCGGTGGTCAGCCCAGGAGTCCTTTGGTCCCTTTTGCAGGGTCCGGAACTTCTTGCGGTAGGACTCTGGAGTGAGGTTGTACTGTTGGATCAGGGCCCGCTTGATGGTGTCGTAGCCCTGATCTGCCTCAGCAGGCAAGTCCCCAAGGATATCCAGGGCCTTACCCCTTAGACGGGGGGTCAGGTATTTGGCCCACTGATCCTTGTCCAGATGGTGCTGCAAGCAAGTCCGTTCAAAAGCAGTCAGGAAAGAGTCCAAGTCTCCATCCTTCTCCAGCACTGGGAAGTCCTCAACACGGACCTTTGGAAGTTTGGTGTTTTGAAGGTCACATGTGGCTGATGAGGGCCGGAGCTGAGCTAGCTGCAGCTGGTAGTCACGGTCTGCCTGTCGCTCTCGCTCTCGCTCTTCACGCGCTGCCTGCCGCTCCGCAGCCTCACGCGCTGCTTGCCGCTCCGCAGCCTCAGCGTCACGCGCTGCCTGTCGCTCACGCTCGGCCATGAGTATCTCGTAGGTATCCCGGTCTCCAGCCATAAGCCTGGCCAAGGCAGCTTGAAGGAGGGCCTCTGCACCTCTCAGGCCGGAGGGATTGGCAAGTGGTGATCTGCGGCCCGCTGCGGAGCCTGGTGATTCACTGTCCATTGCAGAGCGGAGGGCTGGCATCTGGCTCGTTGAGGACCCTTGGGTGAGCTGCTCCTCATCTTGTCCATAATTGCCAGGTTGTGCAATGTCCTCTGCAGAGCTGTTCTCTGGCGTCGGGCTCTTGGAGGGCTCGTGGACAACCTCCTCATTACTGTCCACAGCACCGTCCTCCCTCTCTTCGGCTCCGGCTTTAGCATTGGCCAATTGCCTAGCTCTGCTCCTGGTGCCATCAGCCATTCTTGCAGACTTTTGGTCACTGACACAGAACTGACACCTGATGCCTCCACACACCTTACAGTATCTGCACTCTGACACTCTAGTGTTGAGCTAGTCTGAAGACCCCAGCAGCCACAGCTGCTGCAGGCAGTCTTTAGTGTCTGGGAGTATGGGTCTCACACTCACACACACTATTATCTCGATCCCACCGCTATGCCACCAATATGTCACGAACCACCGGGGGGGTCACTCAGAAATCCCCCGCGCTGGCTACCAGTACGTCACAATCGGGGGGTAACAAGTGGGGGGTCACCCCTCCTTTATACCTCCCGACCGACAGACAGAGCACGTGACGCGCTCTCTAGCGCCCCTCTTATAGTCAGGCCAATTATGGAATTGCCCGACAATAAGCAAGGAGGCCGCTATACTACTTATGCCGATTATTGAAGGGTCCCCGGTGAGAGTAGGGTATATATTCCCCCGACCTCCGCGGGCGGAATATATAAAATCTCCCCGAATCTCACTGGCCTCCCCACAATAATCCTTGGCACAACTCGCTGCCACCAACCGCTTCACGGTAACTATTAGCCGAACACACAGACGTGGGATTCAAGATCGAGATAACAGAACAGCCCAAGATTAATTATATAATTTAATCAGCCTAAAGCACACTAGAAACTACAATATATACAATAGGGAATCTACAGAATATACATATGTCAGAGTACAGTTACAAGCAAAGCATGGGTTACAAACACGCATACACAGTTCCAGCAGTTACCTTGTGCGTCTGGCCACAGGGGGGCGCTGTAGACCAGGTTTCCAGGAACTCCCTCACAGGTCTTTCCCAACCAGGCCCCCGAGCAGAAGAACACTGGAAAATGGCCGAAGTAGGGTTATCAACCTGGGCAAATCCAGGTCCCCTCCTACCTTAGTGACCTCAGAGGGAGCACTGCTCCACCCCTGGCTGGAGTTATGGACAATATCCACAACATGGGATATGGCCATAACTTGGCCTGGGAGCGTCGTAGGCGGACATCAATGCTCTCATTGTGACAGTTATGAATTTAGCTACAGAATGAGAGGACTCATGACTTGTCTACTAGTTCCACATTGGCTGATATCACGTTTGGGGTATTTCCCCAGGTCCTGCTCCCATAAAAAGGGTGTGCCAGCATCGTCCGCATGCGGAGACACCATTTTTATGGTTGCCATATTTATCGGAAATATGGCTTGCGAGATATGAACCATTTTTTACTGGAGTCGTCCTGTCTGGATACTTCCAAGCTGGCTAACTAGATAGCAGCCCCTACTACAGGGTCACGGCAGGGAGTCATCCTGTGTCCATTGTTCCCACATCACCTAATCTCCATATCACAGGAGATGGCCATGGGATGTGTTGCTGGGATGTGACACCTTCCCAGATGGTGGACATTGAGAACAAGAAGGGAGGGGGCACTGCCAGGGAGTGATGAGAGCGATTATGACTGGAAGTCATAATTCATCTTCATATCCCAGGGTTTCCCTCACAGCCTCCATCTTTGAAAATTATCATCTTCACCGGAAAACCCCACTTGTACTTGATGTCTTGATCTCTAAGGAGTTTAGAAAGTTGGGCAAATTCTCTTCTTTTATTAAGAGTTGCAGCATAAAGATCTGGGAAGATTTTTAGTCCCATGAAAGTGTCTGGCAGGGCTGGATTTCCCCTCAGTGTGTGAAGCACAGCTTCTTTTGTTTTATAGAAATGAAGTCTAGCCAGGACATCTTTAGGCAGAGCTGGATCTATGCCTTTGGATTTAGGGACTCTATGAATCCTGTCCACTATCAGGTCTCTGGTGTCCCATCCAGGGAGTATAAGCTGCAGAAACTTGTGGAAGTATTCCTGGAGGTCTTTATCTGCTACTGATGAGGGAATCCCTCTGATTTTTAGGTTATTTCTTCGGGATCTGTCCTCTACATCACTGATTTTAAGTTTTAGTGCCTCCATCTCCTTTTCCAAAGCTGTGTTAGCATCTATCAGATTGTTATGTGATGTTGCAAATTCAGCCATTTTAGTTTCTACATGCTCTGTGCGATCACCCAGAGACCTGATCTCTTCCTTCAGCTCTCTTACTATTTCTCTGAGATCAGCCTGCAGGGAAGCCCTCAGCGTTTTCAGCAGAGATTGCATTGTTTCCTCTGTCAGAGGAATGCCTGTGCAGCCTCTCAAGCAGCCTGTATCTCCTTGTGAGGAGTGGGAAGAAGCTGAGTGGGAAGCCAGAGCCATCTTGCTTGGTGAGGAGAGATCCCTATCCTGGGGGTAGAAGTCTGTCAGTTTGGCTGGAGTGCCAGTTTTTTTTAGGTCTCCCCTTAGGCATAGCTGGGGGCTGGGGTTACTCACCCCTCCTGTAGCTGGTAATCCTGTTATCTGTGAGCTTATAAGAGCCGGTTTATCCTGCTTCAGCACAGAGCTCTCCTTTCAAGCAGCCTTCGCCATCAGCGTGCAGGCCACGCCCCCCTTCTCTATGTTGTTATGAAGGCAAATCAAAGACCTGCAGAGGGTTCATGAATACCCTATTTCCCTGAAAATAAGACCTACCCTAAAAATAAACCCTAGCATGAATTTGCAGGATTTGTGGACAATACTTGAAAAATAAGCCCTAGTCCAAAAATAAGCCCTAGTTACAGTCAGGGCCAGGAATTTTTCAGGAACTCCACTGTCTTAGGAACCCCATCAGTGTTATTCTGAGACCTCTGATTCCTTCAAACTCATGTGACATGATGTAACGAAAAGTCTCCTAATTGCAGTAGTCTAAAGAACTGAAAAGAAGACTGGCTGGCATGCAGGACTGGTGTTTAATGGAAAGGGAGAACAAACTGGGCAATTTCACAGGGCTCCCATTCTCCTAGGGGCCCCAGTGTTTATATGCCGATTATAGAACTGCTTAAAAACCTTTTTGACATCACGTCATGTGAACAAAGGTCTTAATTGCAGGAGTCTAAAGGTGAAGAGGAGACAGGCGGGTGTGTGTGTGTGTTCACGCCAATATTAATCAGCTTTGCCAAAATGAGCAAAGCTCAGCCAGAACAAGGGTGTGATGCCACCGTTTCTCTAATTTATACCAAACTGTGACATTCCCTATGCCAAAAATCTCACTCCAGTCCCTAACTTAATTTTTTCAGTGTACATCGTCACAATTGTTGTCCCGGACAACCCCGTTATATATCTGGCATCTGTCTGTAACTATTTTATTTTCGGAAAAAAAAAATCTCTTTGAAAATGTCTATGTTGTGGATCAATGTTGCAAGGAGATTTCTGCAGGTTTTGCCAACTGTCATGGCGGCGTCAGGGTCTATGGAAATTATAGATTCTTGTACATTGCATGTTAACTTCTCTGATGTCTGAGAGCAGCGCAGGGAGACGCAGGCGTCGAACCACAGACTTGGGCAGGCTAACAAGAGTTATTCTCTGCAGGGCTGCTTGTTAATGTCTTTGATCACATGCTTTAGAGGAGAAAGTATCATTTGCTCTCCTCCTGTATATGCTGGCTGGACTATTTCATTAATGCCAGCTATAGCTTACCTATACTAGTCTGGTGAGGTGTTGTTTTGCATTATTAGTGTGAGCTGTTGTGGTGTTAACCTTAGTGTCTTTTTGTTGCTTTTCTCCTTAGTCTTTCACTATTTATTTCTGTGAGTTTCATCAATGTGTTTCATCTCTCTTAATCTGTATTTCCCGTCTGTCTTATTCTGTGTTTCCATTATATTCCTGCCCCTTCCTTCCCCGGGGGATTACAGATTAGATCTCATCAGCAGAATAGTAAGGCACGAGACTCCAGCATCTCCATCTTCAGGGATAATCCACTGGTTAGGAATAGCTTTGGGTCCCCTAGCGTGAGAGACAGTATTGGAGCCCCCTTTCCCTCATTATCCTGCAGTCACATTGTGACAATCACATTATTTACTGTAGCACATTCCAGAGAACTGGTACTAGGAATGGGAGATCTGAATTAACGAAGAAGTAACAGAAGACAAAATTGGCCAACAGATTAAGAATACATTTTTTCCTAATTTAATTTCTGATGTTATGATTTAAAAAAATAAATGAACTTTCAAGATAATACATTAAGAAATAATAACATTGTGTTTATTTTTAGCAGATGACTGTATTGGGAGTTCAGATGGATCTCTAATATCTTCAGAATTTATAACAGATAAGGACTGTATCACACATGATACATATGAAGAGCACGATGTTGTCCCCAATATACCTCCAGTCCTTCTTCGGGAAGCTCTATCATCCGATCTTTTCAAACAAGACCAAAATTCCAATCATCAAAAAACTCTCACTGTGAAGAAGCCATATTCATGTTCAGAGTGTGGAAAATGTTTTAGTCAGAAATCATATCTTGTTACACATCAAAAAATTCACACAGGGGAGAGGCCATATTCATGTTCAGAGTGTGGAAAATGTTTTATTCGGAAATCAGAACTTGTTGGGCATCAAAGATTTCACACCGGGGAGAAGCCATTTTCATGTTCAGAGTGTGGAAAATGTTTTAGTCAGAAATCATATCTTGTTACACATCAAAAAATTCACACAGGGGAGAAGCCATTTTCATGTTCAGAGTGTGGAAAATGTTTTATTCAAAAATCAAACCTTGTTTCGCATCAGAAAATTCACAAAAGGGACAAGCCATTTTCATGTTCAGAATGTGGGAAATGTTTTAGTCAGAAATCATATCTTGTTACACATCAAAAAATTCACACAGGGGAGAAGCCATTTTCATGTTCAGAATGTGGGAAATGTTTTATTCGGAAATCAGAACTTGTTAGGCATCAAAGATTTCACACCCGGGACAAGCCATTTTCATGTTCAGAATGTGGAAAATGTTTTATTCAGAAATCACGCCTTGTTTTGCATCAGAAAATTCACACAGGGGAGAAGCCATTTTCATGTTCAGAATGTGGGAAATGTTTTATTCGGAAATCAGAACTTGTTGGGCATCAAAGATTTCACACTGGGGAGAAGCTATTTTCATGTTCAGAATGTGGAAAATGTTTTATTCAGAAATCATCCCTTGTTACACATCAGAAAATTCACAAAAAGGAGAAGCCATTTTCATGTTCAGAGTGTGGGAAATGTTTTATTCATAAATCACAGCTTGTCTTGCATCAGAAAATTCACACAGGAGAGAAGCCATTTTCATGTTCAGAATGTGGAAAATGTTTTATTCAGAAATCACACTTTGTTTTGCATCAGAAAATTCACACCGGGGAGAAGCCATTTTCATGTTCAGAATGTGGGAAATGTTTTATTCATAAATCACACCTTGTTTTGCATCAGAAAATTCACACAGGGGAGAAGCCATTTTCTTGTTCAGAGTGTGGGAAATGTTTTATTCATAAATCACACCTTGTTTTGCATCAGAAAATTCACACAGGGGAGAAGCCATTTTCATGTTCAGAGTGTGGGAAATGTTTTATTCAGAAATCAAAACTTGTTATGCATCAGAAAATTCACACAGGGGAGAAGCCATATTCATGTTCAGAGTGTGGAAAATGTTTTATTCAGAAATCAAACCTTGTTTCGCATCAGAAAATTCACAAAGGGGAGAAGCCATTTTCATGTTCAGCGTGTGGGAAATGTTTTATTCAGAAATCACACCTTGTTTCGCATCAGAAAATTCACACAGGGGAGAAGCAATTTTCATGTTCATAGTGTGGGAAATGTTTTATTCGGAAATCACAGCTTGTTTTGTGTTGTAGGGCTAGCGCCGATATTAATTATTATTGCCAATAAGCAGGCTTGCTAATAATGTAATATGAGCTAACACCTGATATTAATTATAATTATTATAATCATAAAAACGCACTTAATGTTATCTATTTTTTTTGCTATATATTATATATACCCTCGGCAACTAACTGAGATGAAACCGTGTAGTAATAAACAATATTTATTAAACACACTCAAAAGTCTACAGTATATATATATATATTGCTACTCAGTACCGCCACAAAAAGCACAATATCCAATAACACAAAACCCACAATATTCTATAAATTTCCACCCACGTCACACATACAGAAATGTCCACCCGAATTCCTATCACTAACTATCCCTATGGAGATAAAGGGGTTAATACCGCAATGCAATCTGGAGGGAAGCAAAGCAAATGTTAATGATACTTAGTCTTCAGGACTGGCATCAGCTGCTCCTGATGATGGGACAACTGCAGAATAGGTAGCAAGAGAGAGATATAGAGAGAGGGAAAGAAAGAGTGAGAGATATATGTATCTAGGAAGAAAGATAGATTAGAGCAGCAGGGGTAGGAGAGATAGAGAAGTGTAATGCAGACAGAGTGGGTCGAGCAGAGACTCAGAGAGAGAGCAGTCTTAAGGTACCGTCACACATAACGAGATCACTAGCGAAATCGCAGCTGAGTCACGTTTTCCGTGACGCAGTAGCGATCCCATTAGCGATCTTGTTATGTGTGACACCTACCAGCGATCAGGCCCCTGCTGTGAGATCTCTAGTCGTTGCAGAATGGTCCAGGCCATTTTCTTCAAAGGCGATGTCCTGCTGGGCAGGACACATCGCTGTGTTTGACACTGTGTGACAGGGTCATAGTGACTGCTGAGATCGTTATACAGGTCGCTACTGCGACCTGTATTGTTCCTGCATCGCTGGTAAGATCTGACTGTGTGACATCTCACCTGCGACCTCCCACCGACTTACCTGCGATCCCCATCAGGTTGCATCGTTTTCGGGATCGCTGGTAAGTCATTCTGTGTGACTGGGCCTTTATAGTAGAGAGAAACCTAATGTTATCTGATGGGTACAGTTGTCCATACACAGAGGTGGATCTGCATATCTGATGGACAGTTGGCCATTTGTTTGATACACCCTGGTTATCTAAGGTAGCAAACAAAAGAGGCTTGCATTTTAATGACTCAGGTGACAAAGGCAGACCTGTAAGGGGTGCTTCACACATAGCGAGATCGCTACCGAAATCGCTGCTACGTCACTGTTTTGGTGACGCAACAGTGAGCTCATTAGCGATCTCGCTGTGTGTGACACTGAGCAGCGATCTGGCCCCTGCTGTGAGATCGCTGCTCGTTACACACAGCCCTGGTTCGTTTTCTTCAAAGGCACTCTCCCGCTGTGACGCACACATCGCTGTGTGTGACAGCGAGACAGCGACGAAATGAAGCGAGCAGGGAGCAGGAGCCGGCATCTGGCAGCTGCGGTAAGCTGTAACCAAGATAAACATCGGGTAACCAAGGGAAGCCCTTTCCCTGGTTACCCGATATTTACCTTCGTTACCAGCCTCCGCCGCTCTCTGCACATGTAGCTGCAGTACACATTGTGTAATTAACCCGATGCTCTCCTAGCTACAGTACACATCAGGTTAATTACACGATGTGTACTGCAGCTACATGTGCAGAGAGCAGGAGCCGGCGCTGGCAGCGTGAGAGCGGCGGAGGCTGGTAACGAAGGTAAATATCGGGTAACCACCTTGGTTACCCGATGTTTACCTTGGTTACAGCTTACCGCAGCTGCCAGATGCCGGCTCCTGCTCCCTGCTCGCTTCATTTCGTCGCTCTCTCGCTGTCACACACAACGATCTGTGCGTCACAGCGGGAGAGCGACGACCAAAAAATGAAGCTGGACATTCAGCAACGAGCGGCGACCTCACAGCAGGGGCCAGCTCGTTGCTGGATATCACACACAGCGACGGGACAGAAAATGGCGACGTAGCAGCGACGTCGTTGTCGCTGTGTGTGACACCACCTTAAGACAGGTAATGCTTGGGGTATGGTGTGAAGGAATGAAGTGTCTGAGCCTGAGATAATCTAATTTATCTGCATGCAATGGATTGTAAAGGGACAGTCTACACTTCACAGATATTTTGTGGGAACTCAGATGCTCAGATGAAATCTGTCCCAGCATCTTTATATATATACACACACACACACACACACACACACACACACACACACACACACACACACATATATATATACAGTATATATATATAGTCAGGGCCAGAAATATTTGGACAGTGACACAAGTTTTGTTATTTTAGCTGTTTACAAAAACATGTTCAGAAATACAATTATATATATAATATGGGCTGAAAGTGCACACTCCCAGCTGCAATATGAGAGTTTTCACATCTAAATCGGAGAAAGGGTTTAGGAATCATAGCTCTGTAATGCATAGCCTCCTCTTTTTCAAGGGACCAAAAGTAATTGGACAAGGGACTCTAAGGGCTGCAATTAACTCTGAAGGCGTCTCCCTCGTTAACCTGTAATCAATGAAGTAGTTAAAAGGTCTGCGGTTGATTACAGGTGTGTGGTTTTGCATTTGGAAGCTGTTGCTGTGACCAGACAACATGCGGTCTAAGGAACTCTCAATTGAGGTGAAGCAGAACATCCTGAGGCTGAAAAAAAAGAAAAAATCCATCAGAGAGATAGCAGACATGCTTGGAGTAGCAAAATCAACAGTCGGGTACATTCTGAGAAAAAAGGAATTGACTGGTGAGCTTGGGAACTCAAAAAGGCCTGGGCATCTACGGATGACAACAGTGGTGGAGGATCGCCGCATACTTTCTTTGGTGAAGAAGAACCCATTCACAACATCAACTGAAGTCCAGAACACTCTCAGTGAAGTAGGTTTATCTGTCTCTAAGTCAACAGTAAAGAGAAGACTCCATGAAAGTAAATACAAAGGGTTAAAATCTAGATGCAAACCATTCATCAATTCCAAAAATAGACAGGCCAGAGTTAAATTTGCTGAAAAACACCTCATGAAGCCAGCTCAGTTCTGGAAAAGTATTCTATGGACAGATGAGACAAAGATCAACCTGTACCAGAATGATGGGAAGAAAAAAGTTTGGAGAAGAAAGGGAACGGCACATGATCCAAGGCACACCACATCCTCTGTAAAACATGGTGGAGGCAACGTGATGGCATGGGCATGCATGGCTTTCAATGGCACTGGGTCACTTGTGTTTATTGATGACATAACAGCAGACAAGAGTAGCCGGATGAATTCTGAAGTGTACCGGGATATACTTTCAGCCCAGATTCAGCCAAATGCCGCAAAGTTGATCGGACGGCGCTTCATAGTACAGATGGACAATGACCCCAAGCATACAGCCAAAGCTACCCAGGAGTTCATGAGTGCAAAAAAGTGGAAGATTCTGCAATGGCCAAGTCAATCACCAGATCTTAACCCAATTGAGCATGCATTTCACTTGCTCAAATCCAGACTTAAGACGGAAAGACCCACAAACAAGCAAGACCTGAAGGCTGCAGCTGTAAAGGCCTGGAAAAGCATTAAGAAGGAGGAAACCCAGCGTTTGGTGATGTCCATGGGTTCCAGACTTAAGGCAGTGATTGCCTCCAAAGGATTCACAACAAAATATTGAAAACAAAAATATTTTGTTTGGGTTTGGTTTATTTGTCCAATTACTTTTGACCTCCTAAAATGTGGAGTGTTTGTAAAGAAATGTGTACAATTCCTACAATTTCTATCAGATATTTTTGTTCAAACCTTCAAATTAAACGTTACAATCTGCACTTGAATTCTGTTGTAGAGGTTTCATTTCAAATCCAATGTGGTGGCATGCAGAGCCCAACTCGCGAAAATTGTGTCACTGTCCAAATATTTCTGGACCTAACTGTATATATATATGTATATATACATACACACATATACATAAATACACACATACTGATATTATTGGGTGACACTTCCCTCTACAATCCCCCTGTTGTTGGTATTGGTGACCCGACAAAGTATCATATGAGGGAGGTGTAGGAATATATTTGTCCACTCAACTTTATCATTGATAACCGTTCAGGATGGAATGAAGTAAAATATTGCACTTAGGTATATAGACATCACCCATCGCATCTCTTTCCTGCCGTTCACCAGAATCTACAGTCTCTATCCATAGAATACACAATCTTTGTCTTTCTGGATCTTCTTGCTCTTTCTTTACTCAGGAATTAAACTTTTGTTGTCTGTTTACTGCTGTCTTGACTTAAGATATCCACCTATTCCAAAATAGTCTTCTTCCAACTTTGACTGGTCAGACTTTGGAGTGGCTTCGCTTTAACAGTCCATAGGAGGGCTCACATCTTTTATACACCCCTTAACCCGCCAGAATTTCTGTACTTTTACTGCAGCTTGCTTCTACAGGACTTTGGGTACATCTGGCATGATGGGACTTTCCGGGTGTCATAATCTGTAGTCTCTTTGAGCACCTCCTTCTTGGGGTACGATCACTCGTGGAATGGCATTTTTCAGCATAGGCACAACTTTCTTCAGACACTTCTCCTGAAATCTTGATTGAAGTCTGGATCAACGTTCAGGTTCTCCCATGGATAAATAAGTAGATCTTTACTAGTCAGGTCAGAATTTCTCGGGTCGGCCATGATGTCACAATACCTAAGTTGACTGCGGGCTAGAACACAGTCTTCCTAACCAACTTTCAATCCATCCCTTACGAACATTACTAATTTAAAAGTTGGAGTATCAAACACCTTAGATTTTGCAGAAGAATCTGTCCCTAAAAACCTGACTCTTTGCCCCATTCACACAAAACAAGTTTACATCCCTCCCTCACCCAACACGCTTAAATCAATGTATAAAAAGAAAATAAAAATCATCAATATACAGTATGTTGTATCACATATCAGCAAGGTTCCAGGACTTTTGGTGTTAGGTCCTGAACCTTCTTCGGCAATTGAATTCATGATGTATTGCCTGGTTCTCCTGTATCTGGTTGGCAAGTCTTTTTACCCTCCGATAAACAACGCACAGTCCAAGGTACATCACGATAACCAGAACCAGAAGAACTATCACCAGATGGATTATCAAATTAAAAAATGAAGTGGCTGTCGGGCTGTAACCAAATAAACTTTGAGTCCTTATCTAGGGCATTTGTGATCTTTGTGATTTTGGTCTTGTCATGCTCAAACTGTATAGAGGCTTGATTCTCAGTCTCTTGAAGGTTTCGTAGTATTTCGTATTCTTCACTGAAATCTAGCAAGAGACGCTTGAGCTCACAACCAAAACCAAGAGAAATCTTCGGTAGCCTTACGGGACTGTCAGGGAGGATGTCAAGTCTCTTCTCTGGTGTTATTGGGGTTCTTCCCTGCTCTGCAACATCAAGACCTAGAATGGGACTAAGGGTACAATATGCTCCTGGGAGGAGTTTTCCTCTTTCGGTGCAATTAGTTCCATATAAAGAATGTGATATTATTCCCTTGGTACCAACACCAATAACCTTGACCCATGTATTTTAGGTGGGAGGAGGGTATTGGGTTAGCCTTCATCGCACAGGAGCCCTCGGAATCCCAACACTGGTGTCTAAGCACCGGATCTTGGTTCCCTTGGCAGAGGATAGCATCCTCTTTCCTCCAACATCCCTCTATATCAAACAGATAAGGATGGCCTCCTTCATAGGTTAGGAAGTCTGAGGGGAGCTGTGGATGAAGTCCCGTCAAGTTGTTCACCATAATTCCCAGGTTAATTGCACTGTACCCCTCTCTGATATAACCCGATATAGGTGCCAGGGAAGACGCAGTGTAGGTGAGATTCTGGCACCCATGCCACTGAACCGCCCACCAGTTAGTGTGGTTGACTGCAAAAGGAGAGATCAGGGAGCTTACCCTCTGTCGGAGATTAAATGGGTTGTGGCCCTTGTATAAAGAGGACACAATATGCTTCAGATTATCTGAGGGTTCACTCTGGACTTGCGTACATGCTAGGGCAAACTGAACTCTGTCTTGCACTTCCATGGGACCCGCAACTAGCCTTCTAAACTTCTCTCGTAAAGCAGAAGATGGAGAGGTAGTGGCATCAATGTGTGCATGCTGTAAACCCTCTAACACATGGTTTACATCAAGCTGAGTTCTGAACCCTTCCTCAGCATGTTGTGCAATATTGCCAAGTTTACTTCTCAGGATTTCCATATCCATAGTATTGAGGGCACCCACTCCCAAAGCACCTCCGCTCAATCCTAATTCTATTAAGTCTCTCCTCCCCCTGTATTTCCTATGTCGAGGATCATCTTTTCTCAACTCTTGCCCCGCCTCTACCCATCCTCTCATCATGTCAATTTGGTTCCTCACAAACTCCTCACATCTGTGATCCCAGTGGTCAACTCTGAAGTGATCTACGGAAATTCGCCAGGTGTATAGGACGAATTTTGTTCCCGTGATGATCTTCCATGGGGACGACAGTTGAGAAGCTATGGGATCTGCCAATTGATGAGTAGTAACGTTGCAAGAGTCCAGGTGTGGTTTAACTGGTTGGAGACCTTCAGCATCGTATGGGACCCTTGTAATGCCCTTGTCATCTCCAGCCTGTAATGCTAGGTTCCCAATAGGTTTGGATTTGGAAATATAGACCCACTGTGTAAATGACCAACACCCTTCGTCCACCGCCTCACAAAAAGGCCACTTAAATGGACCGTCAATATTGATATCAAAGTTAATATCCCAGCCTCCGGGGTCTTTCGAATCGGAAGACACGTATCTGTTCCGGTATTCCTCATTCATAGGGGTACCATCCATCCATACATCTACTATTGGGTTATCCACCCCGTTGCATACCAAATCCCACCTCCAGGGATTTGTGTCCAACATCATCATCTGTGTATCCGGTTCTCAGTGGGCATAGGTAACAAAGTAATATCCAGTTACCTCCGGTACACAGACTTCTCTCATGATTGTAATCATGAAAGACCGTATGGATGGGGACCCCTCTACCCGAGTATACCTCAGATCCTTAGCATCAGTCTGTACCTTTAAAACTGTTGCTCTATACAAACCCTCCAGTTTTACCGGACCACTCTGATCATTCCATGAGGCCTGGCCAGAGTTGCTGCAGTTTAATTTTAACATCAGTACACTGGTCCTTAAGAAGTCTGTGGACACATGTCCCTGGGCATATTTGGATTCCCTGATGATAACCATCTGGTAATCTCTCAACATACATAGGCCTTCAGGGTGCCTTTTACAGGTATGGGTCTGTCAAAATACGTCCTCACCCTCAAACCACCTTGACTATCCTTCCTAGTGAAGGTAGCCTGGAGAATATACCATCCGTTATACTCTGCCCCAGTGACATCTTCGTGAAAAGAACAACCACTTCCAGATTTTCATTATTTTAAACTTATCTTGCAGACTCAAAAACCATTTATTTAGATCAAAAGCGAAAAACGAGTCTCAAATGCAACCACGTATTTTTTTGCAAAAATTTATCAAATAAGTTTATTTATTGGTATAGAAGGAATATTTTACAAACATTAAAAGCACAAGTACGGTCTCAAGCAAAGAATCATGACCCAGGAATAACAGGTTCACACACCATGCTGCAGAAAAAACGTGCAAATCGCGAGTAAATCAGAAATCTCATACCATTTTCAACATATGCCGGGCTTTCAGCTGTATTAATTTGAGTTTAGGGCTATTTAAACCCAAAATGTGCAGAAAATAGGTAAATAATGACCAGTGTATCTAATTTTTCTAAATATCTCCTGCACATACAAGGGTTAATCCACCATTTTATTTTGGTCTATTCAGTCTGTCCTGTGGATATATATACACAACCATGTGTTACCAGTCAGCAAGATATCTCCTGCACACACAAGGGTTAATCCACAATTTTGTTTTAATGTATTCAGACTAGTCTGTAGGTGAATATGCACCGGTGTGTGTTGACAGACAGCAGTAGTGTCCCTTATGAGTTTGTAGTTTTAATCCATACTGCTTACTGCCCAGATATAAATGTAAAGTAAGTAGGTACTCCTTACTTGACTGTCATCATTCACAGGAGAAACTCTTGCACAAAAGCTCACACACATGTAAGGGCTCTACCAAAACAGTCTTACTGAAAATGCAATTAAGCTCCTCAGATGAGGGCTTGTGGATCAACAGTTCATATTTAGCCCAGTTTCCTTAGCCCACAGCATATTAAATCCATGAAATAGGTCGTGAGTTACCCATATTAGACATGCAGCCCGTGGATGTGACCTCATTTGCCTCCAATGCACATTTCGCATTCACAGCTTCATCAGGGTATGGCACCCAGTGACATCTTCAGGACTCAGAACTCCTTCTTTTGTACACAACACTGAGGTGGTGGCTACCGCTTGCTTGTAGGGGTGCAAGTGGGGATCCCTAGACACCCATCTTAAAGATGTGATAGGTGTTGGATCTAAGTCTTGAAAATGTCGGTACTCCTTGAGACAAAGGGCGTGTAAGTCATGTTGTATGGCAGACACATTCTCTACAGGGGTGTAATGCTGTGTGACACTATTAGCAAAACCTTCTCTCTGGAACCCATACAGATACCACTGCCCGGGTGTGAAGGTAAAGTTGTTGTACGGTTTTAGGATTTTACCTTCTAAGCTCTCTACCATTAAGAGACCTGGTTCTCTAAGTGACATACTATGACATACATACCATTAGTGGGTTCCCAACCTTTCCTCAAAGAGGCTGAGCCTCCCATCATCATGCTTACCACTAGCGTGACAAACTGGAGATGTACCCTGTTCAGGTGATCCCTATTTCTCTGGCCACTTGGATATGTGGTGGCCCAGCATCCAGTGATCTGTTGAATGATTATGGTATTATTTTATTAGTGTGTGTTATATGGTTTGATTAAAGATCCACCTTTGACCTACAAACCCCCCCTCCACCCAACTCTGTTTGTGAAGCTAATTTTGAGTTGGGGAAGCTCGGATGGCCTTTGCTTGGTCGATGTGGATCCAAAAAGTTTCCTGACGTCTGCGGTATTTTTTCTTAGTTGTCATTGGCTTCTGTACTTTCAGCATGGTGTCACCCATTACTTCAATGACCTGGTAAGGTCCTTCCCAGCTTGCGTCCCAAGGTCCAGATCGGCGAAAAATTTTCACCATTATCTTTTCCCCTACAGAGGGCATAGGTGTCACCCCCTGTAGGTACGGTTTGTGCAACCGTAAAGGTGCATGAGGCAGCAACTCCTTCAGGTTCTGTTGAACCTGTTGGAGGAACATGTCTCTGGCAATTGTATTTTTCATGGGCTCGGACACTTGGGGCTCATTGGGTAGACACAGGGGCATTTTTTGTCCGGTCATCAACTCGAATGGAGTGATACCGGTATTGGTCGCCTCGGTTGCTCGTATACCCATCAGCACTGCTGGAAGGGACGTTACCCATGAGGAGCCCTTTTCCAACAGTGTTTTGGAAAGCCGTGTTTTGAGGGTCCGGTTCATTCGCTCCACGATGCCCGCTGACTAAGGGTGGTAAGGGACATGAAATCTTTGCTTTATGTCCAGAAGTCCACAAAGTGTTTTTTTTTTTTCCAAATATTTTTTATTGATTTTCCAAATTTTATAAAAAACCATAACAAAATGAGTATGATTAAAGGGAAGGACAATCAATTGACAGAGTATGGTATGGAAGAAGAAAAAAAAGGAGTACAACCCCCTCTTGCTAGTCCAGATTGTTCTTCCATGAAAAATGACATATAATGAAACCGAGCTAGAAAATCAAAATAAACCACATGTAATATAGTCTCAAACCCCTGTGTCATTCTTTAGTGGTTCCAAAATCAATGATGTGTCTTAATACTTCCTTGACGTCTCGCCTCCTCCTTCCTCTCGAGCCCCCACTAAGTGAGTCTTAGGTTGCCCAAGCTACCCTGGATTTCATTCAGGAGATACCACTCCATGTGTATGAAAGGTGTCACCAAGTTATTGATTTCTCCCCATGTGAAGTGGTGTTCAATAAAATGTTTCCATCTCCCAAAGAACGTGGCTGTCTTTTGATCCTTATCCCTTTCCGCTTCCAATT
Source organism: Anomaloglossus baeobatrachus (assembly GCF_048569485.1). NCBI lineage: Eukaryota > Metazoa > Chordata > Amphibia > Anura > Aromobatidae > Anomaloglossus > Anomaloglossus baeobatrachus. Next base: position 371,213 of record NW_027441809.1, on the reverse strand, counting down.
TTTCCAGCCTCAGAAGAGCATGCAATTCCCCAATAACCTCCTTTGTAGATGGACCCTCCCTCTGTATCCAGTGTCTTAAGATACACCTTTTAGCTATCATGGCCAAGTCATGTATGATTGCAAATGTCCTTTTATCCCGAGTATTTGATCCCCCTTTGACTCCACCCTCAAAGAAATGGAAAATCCACACCATTAATTCTGGTCTGCAAAATATCCCCCATGTTGTTTGGGCCAACATTCTTACTCGATTCCAGAACCTCTGCACTTCCTTACATTCCCAGAGTCCATGTAGCATATCTGTTTTCTCTGTTTGACATTTTGGACAACGTGCATCTCTACCCGGAATATTGAAACCTACAATAGCCCTATGTAAAATCCTAAACTGGGTGTCTCTCCAACCCTAGTTCGGGATGTGTTTCCGCATTTGGACCCATCCTTTCAATATATTTCCCAACACTTCTTGACCTTTCAGTTGTTTCTCCCATGCTAATAAGGTACGACTATCCTCCCGAGATATTAATACCTCCGTAAGTGTTCGGTAAATTTGGGATAAATTTACATTTGTAACCTCACATTCCAGGAGTTCATCAATCGGACTTTTGTTCAGTTCCCTTCCAATCTCGCCAAGATCTCTGATTACTCCAAACTTCAATTGCTCATACTGGATAACGTGAATGTTATTGAGGTCATATTTATTGAGCACTTCCCTTCCTGTCATCCACCGTCTCTCCTCCACATTCATAACATCTTGCATTCTCTTGATGCCCTTCTCTTTCCATCCCAGAAAGAACTTGTTGTCTCATCCCTGAGGGAAATGTGGGGATTCCCAGGGATTTAAATACTTAGACACCTTCCAGGAAAGTCCCAGTTTCTTTCTAACTAGTCTCCAAGTTAACATGGTGTCTCGAAATATGATAGAGTTTCTTATGTGACCCTCAGTCCTAAACAATGGGGCGTGGAGAATGGACTTCAGGTCCCATGGTGTTGCGTATTTGTTCTCCATGTCATGATCTGAGTGTCTACTTGTTCCTCTCAACCAGTCGATCACATGTCTCATAATACACACCAGGTTATACCCCCTAACGTCCGGGAAATTGATTCCTCCCTCCTCCACTGACTTCATCAATGTGCGTAATTTTATTCTGGGTTTCCTTCCCCTCCACACAAAATCCGCATATGCTGCGTTGAATCTGTTAACATCTTTTAGTTTTAATAGTAGCGGAATTGTCTGAAAGGGATACAGCAGCCTAGGAAAGCTCATCATTTTTATCAAGTGGCATCTTGCCAGCAATGGTAAGGGTAGGCCTTTCCATCCCCTTAGTTGTGTTATGATTTTTCTGATCAGTGGGCCATAATTCATTTTATAAATTGTTTCCACCGTTCTCCCTATCTGCACTCCCAGGTATTTGATTGATGTCTGTGCTATAGGGATCCCACATATACAACCATCTCAGATTTCTCTCAACAGTCCCGTGACCTCCCCTCAAGAACAAAATCTCGCACTTCTTTTTGTTTAACTTAAAGCCGGAGAATGATCCACATTTTTCAATCATGTCAAGGGTTTGGGGTAAGTCCACGCCTGGGTTTCCCATATACAGTATCACATCATCAGCGAAAAGCGCTATCTTCATTTCTGCCCCCCTTATTTTAATCCCTTTGAAGCTGTTAAGACCCTGGAAAACTCTAGATAATGTCTCAATTGCCAGGTTAAATAGTAGGGCAGCCCTGCCTCGTCCCCTTCATCAGGGGGAACACTTCCGACAGGAAGCCCGGGGTATGTATCCTTGCTCCCGAGTTGGCATATAAACTTCTGATGTAAAGTCTCATTTTACCGGTAATTCCTATGGCCTCCATCACCTTATCTAGCCAGTTCCAATTAACATTATCGAACGCTTTCTCGGCGTCGAGTGTAACTAAAGCAGGTTTTGCCCCTCCCTCGGTACGCCCCAATCTAACCGCATCTACCACTAAGATCGTCTTCCTGATGTTGGTAACCGCATTTCTCCTTTTGATAAACCCTACCTGATGTTCAGAGATTATCCTAGGCAAAATCAGTGCTAGTCTATCGGCCATGATTTTGGACATTATTTTTAAATCCTGATTAATGAGCGATATGGGTCTGTAACTAGAGGGATCATCTAGGTCTTTGTTACCCTTCGGGAGTAATTTAATGTATACTATGTTGGCATTTCTAGGGATTTCTGTTCCTCCCAGGATTGCATTAAAAACTGAGGTTAAGTCCGGTGCAATCAGATCCTTAAGTGCTTTATAAAATTCGCTATTAAAACCATCAGGTCCTGGCGCTTTATTGGTGTTAAGCTCCCCGATTGTTCTTGTTACCTCCTCCACTGAAATGTCCACATTTAGGGCTCCCAGCTCTTCCTCCGTTAAGTTAGGCATTTGAGCTTGTCTTAACCAATCGTCCTCGTCAGTGAAATCATTGTTTCCTGACCCATATAGCTTTCTATAATATTCCCCCAGCACCTTGTTGATATGTTTGGGATCTGTGGTTACCTCCCCTCCCTTTGTTTTCATTTTGGAGATTACCGTTGTTTTTCTGCTACCCCTTGCCAAATTTGCCAACATTCTCCCTGCCTTATTGCCGAATCTATGAAGATCAGCTTCCTTGTGAGACCAAAAGAGTTGTTCCTTTTTTTTGGCCCACTCGTCAAAGCCCCTCTTTGCCTTCAACCATCTGTCCCTTGCCGAACTAGACCTACCTACCAGATATTTTGTATATGCTAGCTGGACTGCTTCACTATGGGAGTTATATTTCTCGTTCGTCCTCCGTTTGATCATGGCCGCATATCCCACCAAACATCCCCTCAGAACCGCTTTTGCCGTTTCCCAGAACAATACTGGAGTCTCCCTGTGTTCCTTGTTGTCCTCTGTGAACTCTTCCCACCAATCTTGCAGTATCTTGTGAAAATTATCCTGTCTGAGGAGGAACGACGGGAATCTCCATATAATGTCAGAACCTCTCCTGAAATTCTCTGTGATGTCCACTCTCACCGGACTGTGATCAGAGATCACCATATTCTCAATCACGCAGTTTTTTGCTCCATTCACAAGATCCCGAGACATCCAAATCTGATCTATGCGCGACCAACTGTCATGTGGGTAGGAGAAGTGTGTACAGTCATGGCCAAAAGTTTTGAGAATGACACCAAAATTTTATTTTCACATGATCTGTTGCCCTCTGGTTTTTAATTGTGTTTGTCTGATGTTTACATCACATACAGGAATATAATTGCAATCATATTATGAGTACCAAAAGGTTATATTGACAGTTAGAATGAGTTAATGCAGCAAGTCAATATTTGCAGTGTTGACCCTTCTTCTTCAGGACCTCTGCAATTCTCCCTGGCATGCTCCCAATCAACTTCTGGATCAAATCCTGACTGATAGCTGTCCATTCTTGCATAAGCAATGCTTGCATTTTGCCAGAATTTGTTTGTCCACCCGTCTCTTGATGATTGCCCACAAGTTCTCAATGGGATTAAGATCTGGGGAGTTTCCTGGCCATGGACCCAAAATCTCTATGTTTTGTTCCATGAGCCATTTAGTGATCACCTTTGCTTTATGGCAAGGTGCTCCATCATGCTGGAAAAGGCATTGTTGGGCGCCAAACTGCTCTTGGACAGTTGGGAAAAGTTGCTCTTGGAGGACATTCTGGTACTATTCTTTATTCATGGCTGTGTTTTTAGGCAAGACTGTGAGTGAGCCGATTCCCTTGGCTGAGAAGCAACCCCACACATGAATCGTTTCAGGATGCTTAACAGTTGGCATGAGACAAGACAGGTGGTAGCGCTCACCTCTTCTTCTCCTAATAAGCTGTTTTCCAGATGTCCCAAACAATCGAAAAGGGGATTCATCTGAGAAAATGACTTTACCCCAGTCCTCAGCAGTCCACTCCCTGTACCTTTTGCAGAATATCAGTCGGTCCCTGATGTTTTTTCTAGAGAGAAGTGGCTTCTTTGCTGCCCTCCTTGAAATCAGGCCTTGCTCAAGCAGTCTCCGCCTCACAGTGCGTGCAGAAGCACTCACACCAGCCTGTTGCCATTGCTGAGCTAGCTCGGCACTGCTGGTAGTCCGATCCCGCAGCTGAAACAGTTTTAAGATACGGTCCTGGCGTTTGCTGGTCCTTCTTGGGCGCCCTGGAGCCTTTTTGGCAACAATGGAAGCTCTGTCCTTGAAGTTCTTGATGATGCGATAGATTGTTGACTGAGGTGCAATCTTTGTAGCTGCGATACTCTTCCCTGTTAGGCCATTTTTGTGCAGAGCAATGATGGCTGCACGTGTTTCTTTAGAGATAACCATGGTTAACTGAAGAGAAACAATGATAGCAAGCACCAGCCTCCTTTTAAAGTGTCCAGTGGTGTCATTCTTACTTAATCATGACTGATTGATCGCTAGCCCTATCCTCATCAACACCCACACCTGTGTTAATGGAACAATGACTAAAACAATGTTAGCTGCTCCTTTTAAGGCAGGAATGCAATGATGTTGAAATGTGTTTTGGGGGTTAAAGTTCATTTTCTTAGCCAATATTGACTTTGCAAGTAATTGCTGTTAAGCTGATCACTCTTTATGACATTCTGGAGTACAGTTAGGTCCAGAAATATTTGGACAGTGACACAATTTTTGTGAGTTGGGCTCTGCATGCCACCACATTGGATTTGAAATGAAACCTCTACAACAGAATTCAAGTGCAGATTGTAACATTTAATTTGAAGGTTTGAACAAAAATATCTGATAGAAATTGTAGGAATTGTACACATTTCTTTACAAACACTCCACATTTTAGGAGGTCAAAAGTAATTGGACAAATAAACCAAACCCAAACAAAATATTTTTATTTTCAATATTTTGCTGCGAATCCTTTGGAGGCAATCACTGCCTTAAGTCTGGAACCCATGGACATCACCAAACGCTGGGTTTCCTCCTTCTTAATGCTTTTCCAGGCCTTTACAGCCGCAGCCTTCAGGTCTTGCTTGTTTGTGGGTCTTTCCGTCTTAAGTCTGGATTTGAGCAAGTGAAATGCATGCTCAATTGGGTTAAGATCTGGTGATTAACTTGGCCATTGCAGAATGTTCCACTTTTTTGCACTCATGAACTCCTGGGTAGCTTTGGCTGTATGCTTGGGGTCATTGTCCATCTGTACTATGAAGCGCCGTCCGATCAACTTTGCGGCATTTGGCTGAATCTGGGCTGAAAGTATATCCCTGTACACTTCAGAATTCATCCGGCTACTCTTGTCTGCTGTTATGTCATCAATAAACACAAGTGACCCAGTGCCATTGAAAGCCATGCATGCCCATGCCATCACGTTGCCTCCACCATGTTTTACAGAGGATGTGGTGTGCCTTGGATCATGTGCCGTTCCCTTTCTTCTCCAAAATTTTTTCTTCCCATCATTCTGGTACAGGTTGATCTTTGTCTCATCTGTCCATAGAATACTTTTCCAGAACTGAGCTGGCTTCATGAGGTGTTTTTCAGCAAATTTAACTCTGGCCTGTCTATTTTTGGAATTGATGAATGGTTTGCATCTAGATGTGAACCCTTTGTATTTACTTTCATGGAGTCTTCTCTTTACTGTTGACTTAGAGACAGATATACCTACTTCACTGAGAGTGTTCTGGACTTCAGTTGATGTTGTGAACGGGTTCTTCTTCACCAAAGAAAGTATGCGGCGATCATCCACCACTGTTGTCATCCGTGGACGCCCAGGCCTTTTTGAGTTCCCAAGCTCACCAGTCAATTCCTTTTTTCTCAGAATGTACCCGACTGTTGATTTTGCTTCTCCAAGCATGTCTGCTATCTCTCTGATGGATTTTTTCTTTTTTTTCAGCCTCAGGATGTTCTGCTTCACCTCAATTGAGAGTTCCTTAGACCGCATGTTGTCTGGTCACAGCAACAGCTTCCAAATGCAAAACCACACACCTGTAATCAACCCCAGACCTTTTAACTACTTCATTGATACAGGTTTATGAGGGAGACGTCTTCAGAGTTAATTGCAGCCCTTAGGCGGGCTTTGCACACTGCGACATCGCAGGCCGATGCTGCGATGCCGAGTGCGATAGTGCCCGCCCCCGTCGCAGCAGCGATATGTGGTGATAGCTGGCGTAGCGAAAGTTATCGCTACGCCAGCTTCACACACACACTCACCTGCCGTGCGACGTCCCTGTGGCCGGCGACCCGCCTCCTTGTTAAGGGGGCGGGTCGTGCGGCGTCACTGCGACGTCACACGGCAGGCGGCCAATCGGAGCGGAGGGGCGGAGATGAGCAGGATGTAAACATCCTGCCCACCTCCTTCCTTCCGCATATCCTACGGAAGCCGCAGTGACGCCGGTAGGAGATGTTCCTCGCTCCTGCGGCTTCACACACAGCGATGTATGCTGCCGCAGGAGCGAGGAACAACATCGGACCATCGCGTCGGCGTAATTATGAATTACGCCGACGCTGTACCGATGATACGATTACGACGCTTTTGCGCTCGTTAATCGTATCATCCAGGCTTTACAGACTGCGATGTCGCATGCGATGCCGGATGTGCGTCACTTTCAATTTGACCCCACCGACATCGCACCTGCGATGTCGCAGTGTGCAAAGCCCGCCTTAGAGTCCCTTGTCCAATTACTTTTGGTCCCTTGAAAAAGAGGAGGCTATGCATTACAGAGCTATGATTCCTAAACCCTTTCTCCGATTTGGATGTGAAAACTCTCATATTGCAGCTGGGAGTGTGCACTTTCAGCCCATATTATATATATAATTGTATTTCTGAACATGTTTTTGTAAACAGCTAAAATAACAAAACTTGTGTCACTGTCCAAATATTTCTGGCCCTGACTGTATATGCAAATTGCCATTAGAAAAACGTAAGCAGTAGACTTTGTAAAAATTTATATTTGTAGCATTCTCAAAACTTTTGGCCATGACTGTATATTCCCTATCGTGTGGGTGGGTTAGCCTCCATATATCTTTTAGCCCTATATCTTCTAATGATACATCCCTGTTTACCATTCTCTTGTCCCCGGGACCCTTCTCCCCTACCCCCTCCCCTCTCCTTCTGTCTTCAGCTGAGTTTGGTACTGTGTTGAAGTCTCCCGCCACTATGATGTTGGGTGCCTCATCTGATAGTATGATAGCTTTCATATTATCATGAAACGTAATCTAGTGCAGGTTTGGACCATATACAATGTAAATACTGAGTCTTCCCACTGGACTAGTAATTGTTAGATATTGCCACCTTCCCTGATCATCCTCCTCATGAGCCACTACTTCATGGCTGAGCTGTTTGTTTATCAAAATCACTGTGCCCGCCTTCCTACCTTGCGCCACTGCCCCATAAAGTGAACCTACCCAGATTTTTTTCATGCGAAAAAAATCCTCCCTCCCCAAATGGCTTTCTTGTATTAGAGCAATATCTGTTTTTAATCTTTTCAGGTGCCTTAGAATCATTGCTCGCTTGTTGGGTGATCTTAGGCCCTTAACATTCCACGTTGTTAATTGTACCATTTTTGCCTAAGTAGACCATGTGACGACATGGACTCTCATAGGTTAAAGTTTCTTAACATTCAGCCAGACAGGATGATAGATTGTTTATAGACGGGGGATAAGTCCCTCATTGTTTTTTACAAGACTCTTTTGGACTCATGTAATTGTGTTGGCCACTGAAAGCCAGACGTATTGTTTCTCCAGACTTTTCCAGTAATCATTGTATTGTAGTTGTGTATTGCTAATGTGATTACCTTAGTAGCCATTGTCTAGTCGGTGACTCCCAGACTACATGTATACCCTCAGTCTTTCTGTAGACATCATTTGGATGAACATTGTCCATGCAGCTTGAGATTCATCCAATGGGAGAGGCGCTCTTGTCCAACCAATCGATGAGGACGCAGTGTATCTAAGTGGAAGGCTGTGGCTATAAAAGGGACTTCTTTAAGCCACCAGGTTGTTGATGGATGCTGATGGATCCTCTGTCTCCTTCCAGTAATTTTCCAGATTGTAATAGCTTTGTGCTTGCACGTTTTTTGTTTCCTTTAAAAGGGGTATTAATGCTTTTATTTAACTTTTGGGAAGCTTGGCCAGATCTGTTCCCCCTACACTGCTGGCCTGCATTTTCCTCCTGCCCTCCTGATCCTCCATGCACCCCTTCAGCTCCACCTTCTTCTTTCTCTCTTTCTCCTTCTTTGTCTCCTTCATCTTCCCATTGTGATCCTCCCTCTTCTGACCCCTGCATCCACTTCTCTGCAGCATCAGTGATCTCTGCCTCCTCATTTACATTCTCCATTTCTCTCCCTCTCAGGCCCAGAGTTGCTGTTTCTCTTGCCTTGTTTTCTGGCTCCTCCCCCAGCAGACTTGCTGGCACCATGCTTATCTCCTCCATGGCCTGCAGACATTCAGCGCTGCTGCTTCTCCAGGATCCCTCTCCACTGCTGGCACTCCGTAGCAGGTACCGCTCCATGCCTGCCGACCTCCTGGTCCCTGCCGTGTTACTTGCGATGCGGCCACATGAATGGGGGAGCTTTATTCTGACTGATTCCAAGGGGGGTAGCAGGAGCTTCTTCTTTATGCCTCCACCTCAGCCAGGACCAGATCCGGAAGTCGTTTTTTTAAAAACTTTTTTTTTCTTTTTTTTTCTTTTACTAGTTTCCCTAGGGGGCTATAGCGATCAGCAATCCGATCACTCTGCCCTATCTGCTGATCACAGCTATACAGCTGTAAACAGCAGATATCACTGCCTAATTCATTCGGCTCCGGGCCAAGTGAAATCGAAAGTGACTCGTCATAGCTACAGGCGTCATCACATGACCCTTTGCTACCATGGCAACCACCGAAAGTCACGTGATCACGCACGTGACTTCCGGTGGGGGTGGCGGTAAGTGAAAATCATGGCCGCGCGCATATACATCTCGCTGCCAGACTTTGGCAGCGAGATGTAAGGGGTTAAATGTTGCGAGTGGAAGCAATTCCACTTGTAACATGCAGGCACACATGTCAGCTGTTGAAAACAGCTAATATATGCGCGGATCGCCGCAACCTGCCCGCGGCAGGGGGCGGGGCTTAACGTCACACGCTCCATGACGGATAGATCCGTCAAGGGTCGTGAAGGAGTTAAATGCACAAGAATGCAGAAAAGGACAGATTTATTACCGGTAGAGATAAGAGCAGCAGTTGAACAGAAATATAGCAGAGAAATTAAAATCCTTTCTTTCCCCTTATAGAAATCATAGATTGCATTGATATAATAGATACAGTAGGAAAGTCACATTTTTGAATTTGTGCTTAAGTGGAGAATGCAAAGCATTGTTCCGCATTATTGGTAGACTGCTGGGATCCCGCCAAATGGATATCGGCCAGAAAGATGAAAATATCTATGCAATGTCTCCTATCTATGTACAGATAAAATTGTGATAGGAAAGATGATGGTAATATCTTCCACCTGGGACCTCCAGGGGTGAAGTTATAAAAGTTTGGGAATCTCATAATTTTCTAAGACTTAAGCGGGCTTTACACGCTGTGACATCGATAGCTGATGCTAGCGATGTCGAGCGTGATAGGACCCGCCACCATCATACGGCCGATATGTGGTGATCGCTGCCGTAGCGAACATTATCGCTACGGCAGCGTCACACGCACATACCTGCCTAGCGACGTCGCTGTGACCGGCGAACCGCCTCCTTTCTAAGGGGGCCATTCGTTCGGCATCACAGCGACGTCACGAAGCGGCCGCTCAATCAAAGCGGAGGGGCGGAGATGAGCGGGACGAACATCCCGACCACCTCCTTGCTCATTGCTGGCGGGACGCAGGTAAGGAGAAGTTCCTCGTTCCTGCAGTGTCACACGTAGCGATGTGTGCTGCCGCAGGAACGAGGAACAACATCGCTACTGCAGCAACAACGATAATTGGGAATAGGGGGGCAATGTCACCGATGAGCGATTTTGAACGTTTTTGCGACGATTCAAAATTGCTCATAGGCATAGGTGTCACACACGACATCGCTAGTGCGGCCGGATGTGCGTCACAAATTCCGTGACCCCAACGAGATCGCTTTAGCGATATCATAGCGTGTAAAGCCACCCTAAAGCCCACTTTACACGTTGCAATTAGTTGTACAATCGCATTTGCGATGTGACACGCCCAGGTTGCATATGGGATCTTATGAGATTTCACGTTGGTCGTTCATTTGCTGTCACACGAGCGTTAGTAGTCTATGTTAAATTGGTCAATTTTATGTGCGATCCTTTAGATCATGTGTTCTGTGACGTATGCATTGGACACCTTTTTTTTTTTTTTTTATTTATTGACTTGCCAAGCGTGTGTAATGTGTAGGGATGTGTTTTTACTATGTCACTGCCATTCAGCTCTGCTACATGGCCGCTAACAGCAGACACAGACAGCCATGTAGCAGAGCTGAATGGCAGATGACAGCAGACACAGACAGAGCCGCACTGTCAGAATGAACTCGGGTGAACTTCACCCGACTTCATGGTCATGCTGCGGCTCTGTCTGTGTCGCGTCCTGATTAGCGGTCACCAGTGAAGGACTCACCGGTGACCGCTAATCTCCTAAGTTACTGAAGTTAGCAGCTCTCTCTCATATACTCACCGATCCCCGGCGCTGCACGGCGTTCACACTGCTCCGGCGGCTTTTACTGTTTTGAAAAAGCCGGCCGCCCATTAAACAATCTCGTATTCCCTGCTTTCCACGCCCACCGGCGCCTGTGATTGGTTAGTGAGACACGCCCCCCACGCTGAGTGACAGGTGTCACACTGCACCCAATCACAGCAGCCGGTGGGCGTGTCTATACTGTGTAGTGAAATAAATAATTAAATAATTAAAAAAAACGGCGTGCGGTTCCCCCCAATTTTAAAACCAGCCAGGTAAAGCCATACGGCTGAAGGCTGGTATTCACAGGATGGGGAGCTCCACGTTATGGGGAGCCCCCCAGCCTAACAATATCAGCCAACAGCCGCCCAGAATTGCCGCATACATTATATGCGACAGTTCTGGGACTGTACCCGGCTCTTCCCGATTTGCCCTGATGCGTTGGCAAATCGGGGTAATAAGGAGTTATTGGCAGCCCATAGCTGCCAATAAGTCCTAGATTAATCATGTCAGGCGTCTATGAGACACCTTCCAGGATTAATCTGTAAGTTACAGTAAATAAACACACACACACCCGAAAAAATCCTTTATTAGAAATAAAAAACACACACATATACCCTGGTTCACCACTTTAATCAGCCCCAAAAAGCCCTCCATGTCCGGCGTAATCCAGGATGCTCCAGCGTCGCTTCCAGCGCTGCTGCATGGAGGTGACCGGAGCTGCAGAAGACACCGCCGCTCCGGTCACCTCCACGCAGGTAATGAACACAGCCGCGCGATCAGCTGCTGTCACTGAGGTTACCCGCTGTCACTGGATCCAGCGGTGGCCGCGGGTAACCTCAGTGACAGCTCAGCTGATCGCGCTACTCACCGCCGCTCCTATCACCTCCACGCAGCAACTGAGGTGAGTAGCGCGATCAGCTGAGCTGTCACTGAGGTTACCCGCGGCCACCGCTGGATCCAGTGACAGCGAGTAACCTCAGTGACAGCAGCTGATCGCGCGGCTGTCTTCATTACCTGCGTGGAGGTGACCGGAGCGGCGGTGTCTTCTGCAGCTCCGGTCACCTCCATGCAGCAGCGCTGGAAGCGACGCTGGAGCATCCTGGATTACGCCGAACATGGAGGGCTTTTTGGGGCTGATTAAAGTGGTGAACCAGGGTATATGTTTGTGTTTTTATTTCTAATAAAGGATTTTTTCGGGTGTGTGTGTTTATTTACTGTAATTTACAGATTAATCATGGAGGGTGTCTCATAGACGCCTGACATGATTAATCTAGGACTTATTGGCAGCTATGGGCTGCCAATAACTCCTTATTACCCCGATTTGCCAACGCACCAGGGTAAATCGGGAAGAGCCGGGTACAGTCCCAGAACTGTCGCATATAATGTATGCGGCAATTCTGGGCGGCTGTTGGCTGATATTGTTAGGCTGGGGGGCTCCCCATAACGTGGAGCTCCCCATCCTGAGAATACCAGCCTTCAGCCGTATGGCTTTATCTGGCTGGTATTAAAATTGAGGGGAACCGCACGCCGTTTTTTTTAATTATTTAATTATTTATTTCACTACACAGTATAGACACGCCCACCGGCTGCTGTGATTGGGTGCAGTGTGACACCTGTCACTCAGCGTGGGGGCGTGTCTCACTGTAACCAATCATAGGCGCCGGTGGGCGGGGATAGCAGGGAATACGAGATTGTTTAATGGGCGGCCGGCTTTTTCAAAACAGTAAAAGCCGCCGGAGCAGTGTGAACGCCGTGCAGCGCCGGGGATCGGGGATCGGTGAGTATATGAGAGAGGGGGATAGACTGACATGGACAGAGAGTGAGGGACAGAGATAGTGACGGACTGACAGAGATTAGTGAATGACAGACATTGTGAGGCGCTTCAGAACGCAGCTTTTCAGCTGCGCTCTGAAGCAGACCTTTTATAAACTGCGGTGCAGAGCGCACACCTGCGCACATAGCATCAGACACCAAAATCGTATGAGGGATGTCACACGTTACAATTGACTAGGTTCGTGCAACAAAACGCTCAATTCTAGAGAATGATACGATGTGTTTGCGATCAACGGTTTTGCGTTCAATCCTGATCGCAAGTAGCTGTCACACGCAGATACCTCACAAACGATGCCGGATGTGCGTCACTTACAACTTGACCCCAACGACGGATTGTGAGATATATTGAAGCGTGTGTAGCGGGCTTAAGACTCATTCTATCTTTCACTGATGTCCAGCCATGTTATGAGTCACCAGAGGGGAAGTATGTGGGTGTAACTTGTGGTAATAAAAAACTAATTCCAATTATGATCTTCATTCAATGAAAGGAACATTGCAGTGTAGGATTTTTCTACGTTCCATTGGAGTCCTTCTCTCCAGAAATCTGAAGCCATTACTGTGATCAAAGTTCAGTAATTTTCCTTTTGTTATTCCCGTTTATTTTATGTAGTTATATATGCTGTATTATTTTGTTCCCCTTTGTAATATTCTTTGTGTATTTATATAAACACTGCCTACTTTCCAGATTAAATATATAAAATGTAATAGTGTATGTCTTTGGGATGTGATTTATAGATTAAGAGGAACAAAGCTACCTGTAACGTGTGTCCTATCAACCTGTATAAGCAGAGACCCTGATTCCAGCGATGTGTCACTTACTTGGCTGCTTGCTGAAGTTTTGAAATTCAGTTTTCTCTGTTTAAAATCTACCAGTTCTCGAAATACTGCTCTGTGTATAACCTCACCCACACCACTGATTGGCAGCTGTGTACGAGCATAGACAGAAAGCTGCTAATCAGGGGTGGAGTTATATATAGCTTATGGTGATAGAGGATACATAGCAGCAGGTTACTAGTTCTCTAGTGATAATCCCCCAATGATAATACAGTGATTTTATCAAAACTACAGCAAACAGCCCAGTAAATGACACATCATTGGAATCAGAGTTCCTCTCTGTCACAGGTGTGTCACTGGTGACAGACAGTCATGTGGTGTCTGGCAATAGAAAGTCACAGCGTTCGGCTGTGCAAAATGTTCCCTGACTTTCTATTTTTCTTGCTGTTAGTATTCTGTGTACTAGGTATCTCCTCTCTGCTGGGTTTTCATCCTTTTACTTTAGGACACTGGGGAGCTCCTCTTCCCTTCAGTTGTTAATCACCTGTATTTCCTCTTGGGTTAAAATATTCTCATTTTTCCTGGACTTGTGGTGGAGATATTCAGTTCCTTCACAAGGTCTGGATGCAAGCAGGTGGCTTGCACACACCAGAAGGATCGTTGTTGCTCTTTACTGAACTTCTTACTGAGTCGTCTAGTGGTACGTTGTTTGCTGTTTCCCTTGTTTGTTATCCGTGTGTGTACTTTAGTACCTAGTGAGGTTGATTAAGAGCTCATCCCATTCGTTCCCTATTTAGGGCTCAGATCAGGGTCAGCCTAGGGTCAGGTATCCGGCTCGGCGCATAGGTGTGGAATCTATATAAAGTGGCAAGGAAACCCAGGTGCCCAGCGGTAGACTTGGTCAGGGCTCTCATATCCCCTTACCCTAGGCACAGGGTTTCCCTTGCCTTTCGCCGTTCGCTTGGTACTTTACCATTCCTAGCGTGACACTGTCTCTACAGTATTCTGATTTATAATTAAGGGGTAAACACTGAATGACCGAATACCATTGAATTCACAAAACCCCAGCATAGGTATCATAAATGTTACTTCCTCTCCACCAAGAGGTAGACCCCTTTCAGTTCTGGTCTCTTCTACACCCATAATCTAAACTGTAATAAAGGTTTGTGGGCAGAGACGAATGAACCTAAATAGTAAAGTTCGGTGTTTGTACCAAATACAGACTTTATACAAAAAATCAGTGTTAGAGTTCGGAGTTCGGGTGCTTTATGTTTCCTAACCATTCGATCTAGCATCGGTGTGCTCGGGTACACTCAGTGCTCGGCCCAGTGCGAGCTGCTTGCAGTGTGTGAATGGCTTTCACGGGGAGGTAAAAACATTGTTATAGGATGTATTGTGTACAAGGAAAAAACCTGCCCTCCCTTCCGCAGTAATAAGTACTCTGTTAATGGCTGGATGCATGTGGGAGGAGACCCGAACTGCCCAATCAGTGACTTCCACCGGGGCTCAGGACCAGTCCGGTTCCCGATCTGAACATTATTTAAAATATAACAGAAAAAGCTGAACCCAAACTTCAACGGGTCCGCTTATCTCTATTTATGGGTAGCCCCACAAAAACATAATCCATTGGATATCAGACATAAAAAAACCAGGAACGAGGAACCTCTTCTTACCTGCCTCCCGGCCGCTATGAGGAGGTGGGCGGGATGTTCCGGCCACTCATCTCCACCCCTCCGCTTCTATTGGGCGGCCGCTCAGTGACGTCGCTGTGATGCCGCACGGACCGCCCCCTTAGATAGGAGGCGGTTCGCCGGTCACAGCGACGTCACCGGGCAGGTAAGTATGTGTGACGGGTCTGCGCGATGTTGTGCGGCACGGGCAGCGATTTGCCCGTGTCTCACAACAGATGGGGGCGGGTACCCACGCTAGCGATATCGGGACCGATATCGCAGCATGTAAAGTAGCCTTTAAATGAGTGCCATATGCGTAACCAGCATTCAATGTTTTGGGGGGTCATGGTTTTCATATCATTGCATTTTTGTATGCAAGGTGTCGATTCGTATTGAATTGATGATGCCCTACAACTTTGTACTTCACTTTTTTTCTCTATCACGTTCCATTTTCGAGATAAAAATGCTAACTCTGTTGTTTTCCCAGGTGGCACTATAGGTGGTTTCATTGCGTAGCGCATGGCTACTTTACTAAACCTAGACACCACTTCTATGCCTATAGCTGCCGCCGTTCTCAACTTAATGACGGTGGACAGGATATGGGTGGGCACACTGTATATTTTCAAGCATTTATTAACAAAACAACAAGTTTTGAAATGCAATTATATACAATGTGATATACTTAAGATTTCCTATCTCCAATCTGGGGCTGCACTTTTTAGTAAATAAATCAATGGGAAACCTGAGATTTGTGAATTATCTAAATATAATCCAGTATCAAAACAATTCACGAATGTTCCTTAAGGCTCTCAAAAGGGCCAACAGTGTGCCAGCTAAAAAAGAAAATGAATATTCACTGCTCCCGATGCCATAATCCCACCTACCTCTAGGCAATGAAGCCAGCGCCAACCAAGAGGTGGGCAGTATTATTAGCATGGGGAGCAGTGAATATTCATTCTCTTTAATATTGGGTATACTTGATCACCCAGCCGCCGACTTACTGCTGTGGCTGGGCGATCACTTGTGTATAATATTAGAGAATGAATATTCACTGCTCCCCAAGCCCAAAATCCCAGCTGTGGGGAGCAGTGAATATTCCGGTAGCTGACGTTCGCATGTAACTGGGGGTGCATGGCAGTAATGTCATGCGCTGCGCCTCTTACATGCTGAAGTCACTTGTCAGCATCAGAAGAGAACACCGTGCATCGGGAGAGCGGACGGATGGTGAGTATATTCATTTATTTTCTTATGTATGCAGTGTGATGGGGAAATATATACCAGAATGGGCTCAAGATGAGGGCCATATATACAAGTATACAAGGATGGTGACATATATACTAGGACAAGGGACATATATACCAGGATGGGGATCATATATACCAGGATGGGATAAAGACGTGCAACATACTGTATATACGAGGATGAAGGACATATACACACGGATGGGAGACACATATACTTAGAAGGGGATCAGGATGGGGGACATTAGTATAGAATTGGGTTATTTTATCCCTGTAACAGTGTCAGCAGCAGATCCCCCCCATAACAGTGCTTCATGACCACATTTTTTTTTTTTAAATCAGGTACTTTTTTATTAAAACAGAATACATACAACAGTATAACAAATCGGCATCCAAATTAAGTTTACCATATCTATTACCCCTTTCCCTTCCCCTCCCCCCCTCCCGCCCCCTTCCCCGGCAGCAACCCTCCTCCCCAATACTACATCCCGTTTAGTACACACTTAGAATACCCTCCAACTGCAGTATAGCAACCATCCCGTTCACCCCGATGTGCAGGAGGAACTACTAGTAACACAAATAAAACAAAACACACACATCAGAGGTCTCCGACGGCTATCCCAGTCCCAAACCAGTTTACTGGTCGTCCTATCCGCATTGCAGCCAAGGAGACCATAGCTTCTTAAACATTTTAACATTCCCCCTTCTTTCATACACTCCCTGTTCCAGCTGAAGAATACATTTCACCCTTTTAATGTACTCTCCCCTGGTCGGGGGTCTTTTTTAATCCAGGACCTGGCAATTAGCTTTCTTGTCGCATACAGCAGCCTAGCAATGGCAATTTTCATAGTATTTTCCACCCCAAGCGCCTCAACATATCCCAATAGACATATCAATGGTTCCCTGGGAAGGACACACCCATATGTTCTTCCTATCTTGTGGATAACCTTAGTCCAAAAGGAGACCAGTCTCGGACAAGACCACATCATATGAAAAATACCTACGTCAGATCCCTGACACCTTCGACACTCCGAATTCCTTTTCAACCCCATTTTAAACATCAGTAACGGAGACCTATATACCCGGTAAATCACGTATAGGTGAGATAACTTGGCCGGTTTGCTCATAGAGAGTTTAGGTACATACTCCAAGATACTCTCCCACACCTCCTCCGTTATCGTCCCAACTTCCTCCTCCCATTTAGATTTAGTTTTAAGTGGGTAATCTAAAAGAAAGATGTGTAATATATCTTTATATGTGCCAGAAATGATCCCTTTAGTGCTTCCTCTCCCCTTACACACATATTCCAGTACCAGGTCAGTCTGTATGTCCACACTTTTTTTAGCCGCTTGGGCTGCAATCGCATGTTTCAATTGACTGTAGTGGAGCCAGCCAGACGCCGGAAACTGAAACTCACACTGTAACTGCGGGAACGATTTCAAAATTCCTCCGTCCAATATCTGATGCATGTATATTACACCCCTGCGTCTCCATTCCTCAATATTCCCCATTTTCTGGATCTCCGGGAGATTACTGTTATCCCAGATAGGTGTAAACTTAGTTAACCGGGTCACCCCTCTCACCCTTTTCAGCTTCTCCCAGGTCTTATTTATAAGTGCCATTGTAGGAGATGTTCCACCCAGGAGCCCCACCGCACCATCCTCTAGTCCCATTACCAATGGACTTCTACCCACTATGTATTCCAGCACTTCTTTAATGCCCCCATCTGTCTATCGATCAGACCTCCCCCTGAGGTGTTGACATTGCGCCGCCATATAATACAATTCCGGATTTGAGATTGCTAGACCCCCCTCATCTTTCGGCTTTTGTAAAGTCTCTAATCGCACCCTAGGCTGCTTTTTACCCCACACCAGGACTCTAAACAGCGAGTTTATCCCTTTAAATCTTTTCTTTGAAATACAAACAGGGGCATTGTGCAGTATGTATAGGAGTTTAGGCATTACTACTATCTTTAGTAAATTAACCCTTCCAACAACTGACAAATGTAGCTTGTTCCAGGCATCTACTTTGGCTCTCAGTTTTTTAAGAACTGGCCATAAGTTCACCTGTATGTATTTTTTTACTGGCAGCGATATCTGGATACCTAGATATTTAAATTCGTCCACACTCTTCAATTTGTTAGCCCCAGTATCATCATTTATCCAGGTTACTTCCCCATCCACTTTAAAGAGGCTTGATTTAGACCAATTAATGGTCAGTCCCGAAACTTCATGACCACATTTTTTGGTCAAACGTTTTCCCTATATTCCTCCTTCAAAATCTAGGTGTGTCTTACGGTCCGAAAAAATACGATAAGTTTAAAAAGAGAGAAAATGGTTCTTTCTCTGACCATTTCTTACTTGAGCAATTGTAACCGATTTTTTGATAAAACTCTTTGAAAATAGTTATGATGCCTTCTCCCGTGTGACTCATCTGACAACAGGATCTGATTAGTCTTAAAAACATTTGGCAAATTCTGAAAGTAAGAATGGCTGCTCTGCTCTGTTGGTTTTCTGATGTCTGCAAGACTTGATTTATTAGTTAAACATTTCAATTATTCACAACATGAAAAAGGTTCCTTCCCTGTGCGGCTTCTTCAGATGTTTAACAGGATCTGATTTCTGAGAATTACATTTTCCACATTCAGAACATAAACATGGTTTATTTTGTGTGATATTTTTGATGGTCAACAAGACTTAACTTCATAGTAAAACATTTACTGCATTCTGGGCATGAAAATGGCTTTTCCCCTGTGTGAGATCTTTCATGCCTAACAAGATCTGATTTCTGAATAAAACATTTCCCATACTCTGAACATGAAAATAGCTTCTCCCCTGTGTGACATATTTGATGTCCAACAAGATCTGATTTCCGAATAAAACATTTCCCACACTCTGAACATGAAAATGGCTTCTCCCCTGTGTGAGATCTTTGATGCACAACAAGTTCTGATTTCCAATTAAAACATTTCCCACACTCTGAACATGAAAATGGCTTCTCCCCTGAGTGATTTTTCTGATGTGTAACAAGATGTGATCTCTGAATAAAACATTTCCCACATTCTGAACAGGAAAATGGCTTCTCCCCTGTGTGAATTCTTTGATGCTCAACAAGATCCGATTTTTGAATAAAACATTTCCCACACTCTAAACATGAAAATGGCTTCTCCCCTGTGTGACTTTTCTGATGTACAACAAGATGTGATCTCTGAATAAAACATTTCCCACATTCTGAACATGAAAATGGCTTCTCCCCTGTGTGAATTCTTTGATGCGCATCAAGATCCGATTTCCGAATAAAACATTTCCCACATTCTGAGCATGAAAATGGCTTCTCCCCTGTGTGAATTCTTTGATGCTCAACAAGATTTGATTTCCAACTAAAACATTTCCCACATTCTGAACATGTAAATGACTTCTCCCCTGTGTGAATTGTCTGATGTGTAAGAAGATGTGATTTCTGAACAAAACATTTCCCACATTCTGAACATGAAAATGGCTTCTCCCCTGTGTGATTTTTCTGATGTGTAACAAGATGTGATTTCTGAATAAAACATTTCCCACAATCTGAACATGAAAATGGCCTTTCCCCTGTGTGAATTTTTTGATGCTCAACAAGATCTGATTTCCTAATAAAACATTTTCCACAGTCTGAACATGAAAACGGCTTAATCCTTGTGTGAGATTTTTGATGCTCAACAAGTTCTGATTTCCGAATAAAACATTTCCCACACTCGGAACATGAAAATGGTTTCTCCCCTGTGTGAATTTTCTGATGTCTAATAAGGTTTGATTTCTGAATAAAACATTTCCCACATTCCGAACATGAAAATGGTTTCTCCCTTGTAGGAGCGGTTTCATGTTCCAGATCCCTTCGGTAACTTTTATTTTGCTTACAATTCTGTGATAAATTGGAATTTTGGACTTGTTTGAAAAGATCAGATGATAGAGCTTTCCGAGGAAGGACTGGAGGTATATCTGGGACAGCAGCATGCTCTTGATTTGTATCATGTGTGATACTTTGATCATCTGTTTTAAATTCTGAAAATATTAGATTTCCATCTGAACTCCCAATACAGTCATCTGCTAAAAATAAACACAATGTTATTAGTTTTTAATATTATCTTGAAAGTACTTTTTTTTTTTTTTTAAATAATAACAATAGAAATTAAATAAACAAAAAATGTATTCTGAATCTGTTTTCCAAATTCGACATCTACGAGTTACATCTTTGTTAATTCGGATCTCCAATTCGTAGCACCAGTTCTCTGGAATGTGCTATAGTAAAAAATCTGATTGATTGTCAACAATTGACTGCAGGATAATGAGGGACAGGGGGCTCCTATACTGTCCCTCACGCTAGGGGACCCTAAGCTATTACTAACCTATGGATTACCTCTGAAGATGGAGATGCAGAAGTCGCGTGCCTTACTAGTCTTCTGACTAGATTTAATCTGCGATCCCCAAGGGAAGCAAGAGGCAGGAGTATGATGGAAATACAGATTAAGGCCCCCTTCACACGTCCGTGAAAAACACGCACGTGTGTTACGGGCCGTTTTTCGGGTCTGTGTTCAGTTTTTGTGTCCGTTTTTATGGTCCGTGTGGCACCTGTGTGAATTGCATATGCTAGCCGTGTTTGTGTGCAGAACGTCCGTGTGTGCGTGTGGAATTAACGTGTATGTGTACGTGGAATGTCCGTGTGGAATGTCCGTGTGTGTGATGCACAATGTCGTTTATAAATGTCGGCTGACAGCAGACAGAGTTGCGCGATGAGAATGAACTCGGGTGAACTGCACCCGACTTCATCCTCATACCGCGGCTCTGTCTGTGTTGAGTACTGATTAGCGGTCACCTGTGAAGGATTCACCGGTGACCGCTAATCCCCCGAGTGACTGAAGTTTCCCCCCCTCTCTCATACTCACCGTTCCTCGATCCCCGGCGCGGCCCTGCACGGCATTCACACTGCTGTGGCGGCTTTTACTATTTTGAAAAAGCCGGCCGCTCATTAAACAATCTCCTATTCCCTGCTTTCCCCGCCCACCGGCGCCTATGATTGGTTGCAGTGAGACACGCCCCCACGCTGAGTGACAGGTGTCACACTGCACCCAATCACAGCAGCCGGTGGGCGTGTCTATACTGTGCAGTAAAATAAATAAATAAATAATTAAAAAAAACGGCGTGCGGTTCCCCCCAATTTTAATGCCAGCCAGATAAAGCCATACGGCTGAAGGCTGGTATTCTCAGGATGGGGAGCTCCACGTTATGGGGAGCCCCCCAGCCTAACAATATCAGTCAGCAGCCGCCCAGAATTGCCGCATACATTATATGCGACAGTTCTGGGGCTGTACCCGGCTCTTCCCGATTTGCCCTGGTGCTTTGGCAAATCAGGGTAATAAGGAGTTATTGGCAGCCCATAGCTGCCAATAAGTCCTAGATTAATCATGTCAGGCGTCTATGAGACACCCTCCATGATTAATCTGTAAATTACAGTAAATAAACACACACACCCGAAAAAATCCTTTATTAGAAATAAAAAACACACACATATACCCTGGTTCACCACTTTAATCAGCCCCAAAAAGCCCTCCATGTCCGGCGTACTCCAGGATGGTCCAGCGTCGCATCCAGCGCTGCTGCATGGAGGTGACAGGAGCTGCAGAAGACACCGCCGCTCCGGTCACCTCCACGCAGCTAATGAAGACAGCCGTGCGATCAGCTGAGCTGTCACTGAGGTTACCCGCTGTCACTGGATCCAGCGACAGCGGGTAACCTCAGTGACAGCTCAGCTGATCGCACGGCTGTCTTCATTAGCTGCGTGGAGGTGACCGGAGCGGCGGTGTCTTCTGCAGCTCCTGTCACCTCCATGCAGCAGCGCTGGATGCGACGCTGGACCATCCTGGAGTACGCCGGACATGGAGGGCTTTTTGGGGCTGATTAAAGTGGTGAACCAGGGTATATGTGTGTGTTTTTTATTTCTAATAAAGGATTTTTTCTGGTGTGTGTGTGTTTATTTACTGTAATTTACAGATTAATCATGGAGGGTGTCTCATAGACGCCTGACATGATTAATCTAGGACTTATTGGCAGCTATGGGCTGCCAATAACTCCTTATTACCCCGATTTGCCAAAGCACCAGGGCAAATCGGGAAGAGCCGGGTACAGCCCCAGAACTGTCGCATATAATGTATGCGGAAATTCTGGGCGGCTGCTGACTGATATTGTTAGGCTGGGGGGCTCCCCATAACGTGGAGCTCCCCATCCTGAGAATACCAGCCTTCAGCCGTATGGCTTTATCTGGCTGGCATTAAAATTGGGGGGAACCGCACGCCGTTTTTTTTAATTATTTATTTATTTTACTGCACAGTATAGACACGCCCACCGGCTGCTGTGATTGGGTGCAGTGTGACACCTGTCACTCAGCGTGGGGGCGTGTCTCACTGCAACCAATCATAGGCGCCGGTGGGCGGGGAAAGCAGGGAATAGGAGATTGTTTAATGAGCGGCCGGCTTTTTCAAAATAGTAAAAGCCGCCGCAGCAGTGTGAATGCCGTGCAGCGCTGCGCCGGAGATCGGGGAACGGTAAGTATGAGAGAGGGGGGGAAACTGACCGACAGACTGTGAGAGAGGGACAGACAGACAGAGAGACCGACAGAGAGACAGAGAGACCGACCGACGGACTCAGGGAGATTGACCGACATACACAGAAATAGAAAGAATAGCCGACATCACTAGAAATAAAAACACCAAACGGACACGGACTATAGGTAGATGCATACGTGTTTACTAACGTTTGTGCACATACCCATAGACTTTAATTGTGTCCACGTGTGCGTGCTCCGTGCAGATAACGGACATGCATCCGTGCAAAACGCAAACACATACGGATCACGGACACGCACACACGGACATAATGAAATAACGGACGTGTGACCACAATCATAGATTAACATTGGTGCACGTTTGGCCGTGTCTCCGGTATATACGGAAACGGACCAAACACGCACGTGTTTCACGGACGTGTGAAGGGGGCCTAAGACAGACGGGACACATTGCAAAGTCACAGAAATAAACAGTGAGAGACGAAGGAGAAAAGCAAGAGCAGAAAGACAGCAACAAAAAGAAAACAAGGGTTAACACCACAACAGCTCACTGTAATAATGCACAACAACCACCGATAAGTCTGGATCACAACACCTCACCAGACCAGTATAGGTAAACTATAGCTGGCATTAATGAAATAGTCCAGCCAGCATATGCAGAACGGGAACAAACAATACTTTCTCCTCTACAGCATGTGATCAAAGACATTAAC
This sequence comes from Anomaloglossus baeobatrachus, assembly GCF_048569485.1. Taxonomy (NCBI): domain Eukaryota; kingdom Metazoa; phylum Chordata; class Amphibia; order Anura; family Aromobatidae; genus Anomaloglossus; species Anomaloglossus baeobatrachus. Next base: position 347,770 of record NW_027441809.1, on the reverse strand, counting down.
AAGCAGCCCAGAAGAGAATAACTCTTGCTAGCCTGCCCAAGCCTGTGGTTCGACGCCTGCGTCTCCCTGCGCTGCTCACAGGCATCAGAGAAGTTAACATGCAAAGTACCAGAATCTATAATTTCCATGGATCCTGACGCCGCCATGACAGTTGGCAAAACCTGCAAACATCTCCTTGGAACATTGATCCACAACATAGACAATTTCAAAGAGGGGTTTTTTTTAAGACAAAAATAAAGACAGATGCTGGAAATTTAACTGGGTTGTCTGGGACTGTAATGCTGATGACCCATCCTTAGGCTTTTTAACCAAAGCAGGTAGCAGGGTCCGTGCAGATAAACATTAGGGCTCCAATTCATCAAGACTGGCGATGTACACTAAAAAATGACGTCGGGGACTGGAGTGAGATTTCTGGCATAGGGAACGTCGCAGTTTGTTATGAATTAGAGAAACAGCATCACACCCTTCTTCTGCAAAGCTCAGCCCATTTTGGCAAAGCTGGTTAAAATTGGCGTAAACACACACAGACACACATCAGCCTGTCTCCTCTTCAGCTTTAGACTTTTGCAATTGAGACCTTTGGTTATATGCCGTGCTGTCAAAAAGGTCCTTAAGCTGTCCTATAATTGTCATATAAACACTGGGGCCCCTGGGAGAAAGGGGGACTGTGTAATTGCCCAGTTTGCTCTTAAGAGAACTTTGGTTACATCATGTAACATGTCTTTGAAGTGAAAGGTCCTTAAACAATCAACCTCAGAATACAACTGATGTGGTCCCTAAGAAAGTGCGGTCTTGAGAATTTGTGCAGTTTGACTCCTCCCAACGCTGGCCCTGAATGTAACTAGGGCTTATTTTTGGAGTCGGGCTTATATTTCAAGCATTCTACAAAAATCCCATAAAATCGTGCTAGGTCTTATTTTCTGACTAGGTTCAATTTTCAGGGAAACAGGATATTCATGAACCCTCTGCAGGTCTTTTAGTTGCCTTCATAACAACATAGAGAAGGCACTAGAAACAAACAGAAGGAAAGACAATACAGTTGAAAAAAACAAACAGCAGAAAGCCTAAAAATGTAAACACAAAATTAGTGCAGAAAGTACATGAGTAGATATCTCTTACCGGATAGAACTACAGTTAACACATCCTGAGGAACATCAGGATCTTCTTGTTTACAGTCCTGTGGGAGAAGAGGACGGGGACATCTCTCTGGTGTTGTCCTCTTACTGGATAGAACTGGAGGAGACACATACAGGGACTGAATTCATTCCTTACATACAGATAATTATAGGCCGTGTGTATTTAGTCCTGTCTATTACCTGGTGATGTGAGGGGCTGGGGAACCTCCATCATGACGTCCTTGTACAGATCTTTGTGTCCTTCTAAATACTCCCACTCCTCCATGGAGAAATAGACGGTGACGTCCTGACACCTTATAGGAACCTGACACATACAATGATACCGTCACCCTCGATCCCTTCATAGCGTTACTGTATAATGTCCCAGCATTCCCAGCAGTGTCACCTCTCCAGTCAGCAGCTCAATCATCTTGTAGGTGAGTTCTAGGATCTTCTGCTCATTGATGTCCTCATGTATCGGGGGGTGAGGTGGGGGCCCCGTGATTGGGCTCAGGGGTCTTCCCCATCCCTCAGACACAGGGGCCTGACAGCGCTCACTAGAGGTCTTCTTCACTACTGTGTAATCCTGGTTATGGAGAGACACAGTAAGAAATCTCACTCCAGACATTTCCAGAGTCCTCACCTCTCCAGTTCTGTCCATCTGTTATTCCCATAGATAAGAATGATGTAATGTGACGTCATCAGAATCTCTCACCTCTCCAGTAAGCCGGAAGAGGATCTCTAGGGTGAGGTGTAATATCCTCTCCGCCATCTTGTCCCTGTCCATATCCATCCTTCACGGGGCAATCAGGAAAATTCTCTTATATAGAAGATCTCCACTGAGAGGATCCGATATTATAAGGACCTGAATGGGGAGAAGATGAACCCATATGTAAAATTAATGGAGATAAGGGAGGTGAGATATCATTTGGGTAGAAAAAAAAAAAATCAACATGACATGTGCTATGTAAGTAGTAAAACTGACCGATAAAAGTAGCACATTATCCTTATAAAAAAAAAAACACAATCCTTCATACGACAATGTGAATGGAAAAATAAAAGAGTAATTGTTCCCAGAATAAGAGGAGGAAAATACAAAAGAGCAAAAATAAAAAAAATCCCAGTTTTTCGGTTAAGAAAGGGGCAGAATTTAGTGCCCATTTCTTGTATGAATGCAGCAAAATAGTGAAAATTAATCCAATTACAAAATGTGCCCACATTATATTTTACTCCTAAACTAGAAAAATGATGTAAATAAAAAAGTTTAGATATTCTAAAGTGGTTTCGGAGCTCATAGACTTTACACGTCCGGGCCATCTGACTCCTACTCTGCAGTGATGTTTTACAATGTCATTATATAGCAGTGCATCTATACGCAAACATGTAGCAATGGAGAGGAAATCCGTCCATCTCTACATAAGGCACCAACCGTTAATTACTGTTTCTGCCTTCTCTGTTACTGTATACACAGCTCTGCGGTGCAATGCCAAGAGTGTGCAAAGCAGTAATCAAAGCAAAAGGTGGCTACTTTGAAGAACCTAGACTATAAGACAAATTTTCAGTTGTTTCACACTTTTTTGTTGATTATTTCATTCCATATGTGTTAATTCATAGTTTTGATGCCTTCAATGTGAATCTACAATTTTCAGAGTCATGAAAATAAATAAAACTCTTTGAATGAGAAGGTGTGTCCAAACCTTTGGTCTGTACTGTATATGTGGTAATAACAGATATTTCCCTTATTTTCCCACCAGTATCGCTCGACATCAGTAATAAAAATTTGATGCTGAAGTTGGTTTCTTTGGATTTGGATTTTTTTTTCTGTTTTTCTTTTTACAGGTTTAACAACAAACGTGGAAAATCCCAATAATAAAGTACAATACAGCGAGGAGTTATTTAACCCTTCACTGCTGCTTTGATGCTGATTTTTGTGCCAGTTTTATAATTTTTGTTGCTGGTTTTCAGGGTATTCACATCCGGGCTCCGCACTGCACTGAATTTATTGTTGAATTTTTTATTTTTGTTGATAAAAACTGTGAAAAAAGCCAGAAACAAACCCGAATAAGAAACGGACTTCAGCCTCATCATAAAAGCAAAGAAACAATAAAGACGACGACAGGAACAAAAAAATGAAGGAGAGAAAATAATAGAGACCCTGCACCTACCTCCACCTGCAGAGCCGCACACTAGATATATGGCTGCTCTGTGCTTACAGGACCTGTGATGATGTCACATGGAGGGGAGGAGTCAGGGGTCACATGATCAGCTCCTCAGTGTCATGGTGCTGGATGAGGGGAAGTTTATGTGTGGATGTAGCAGTGTCGTATGTGTACGAGGTGTACGGAGTGGAGCCGTGTGTGTACGATGTGTACTGAGTGGAGCTGTGTGTGTATGACATGTAGTGAGTGGAGCCGTGTGTATGACGTGTAGTGAGTGGGGCTGTGAGTGTGCAGTGACCCAGAGTAGATACTATTAGAATGTCCCCTGATGACCGTGTGTCTCTCTATAATGTTGCGCATTATCTGTGCCTTCTGAAGCCTTCCTCTGAGAGTTGTAGCATCTACACTGACCTCTGCTGGCTGTTCTCAAAACTACCTTTGCCTCATATGGTAAAAGGAAGTGACGCAGCAGTGAGGAAATTTCCGGGTCCTTTTCTGACAGGAAAAATAGCGAAAGATGTCTGTGTCTGAGGACTCAGGAGGTGAAGACTGAGTATTGGTGGGAGAGGTGTATGAACGCTGGAGACGGTGGGGCTACTTCCAGTCACTTCTATCCTCTAGTGACGGAGTCTGGTAAGGAGAAGGAAACTCTCTGTTGAAAGGAAAAATCCAGGCTGCCATTTATCCTAAATCAAGGTAGGCCCTGAATTCCTGCTGGAGGTTGGGGCAGGTGTACAATGTGTACAGAGTGGAGCCATGTGTGTATTTGACATGTATGGAGTTGGGCCGTGTGTGTATATGATGTGTATGGAGCGGAGCCGTGTGTATATGATGTGTATGGAGCGGAGCCGTGTGTATATGATGTGTTCCCATTTTATTTGTATATATAAGTGTTGTCAGGGGTCATAAAGTGTGGCACTGGAAGCTGCAAACAGGCACGTAGCAGAGGTCTTGGAAGATTGGGGACGAGTAGCAAAAATACAAAAGTCGCAGGCAGCCAGGAGACATTCTTTTTCTCTCGCTCTTTCTGTCTCTCATTATTCTGACATTTGACAAATATAAATAATTTTGGTTCCCAATTAACCTAAAACGGGAAAGGTGTATTCTGATTTACAGATATTGAGCAAAACCTGCAGATGTGTCTTATAAATATTGGATGGAAACGTCTAGTTTCAACTGTAGCTGTGCACATACAAACTAAAAGTCTTACTACCAAGGCACAGGTTTATGTCCTGATAGGTTTTATATAGGCCTAAGAAGCTGAATGAAGGTGCAATAACAAAGGCTGGCGCAAGTCCAAATTTATGGCCTGAGGTGCTACAGTATGTGCCAAAAACTCTGCAAGATATGGAGTTAAAAACACAGGAGCGGTCTGGGAAGTCCCAAAAAAATGTATAAACGTCATAAGTTTTCTGCCTGTGCTTTAATATAGCCAATGGCATACTTAGGAATTTTACTAAAAGGTTAACCCATTACTGTTCTCTATAAAAGGCTTGTAAAAATAAAACACTATGATGTGCATCTTAACTGAGAAGGAATTCATACCATCTAATCTGTGTGGTGTGGATTTCTCCGCCGGCACTCAGTGACTATTAATTTGAGATTACAGCAGACATTCATGGTTATGAAAGAGATTTGCAAAACTATGGAATTTTTCCTTGACAGATGGCGCCAGACTCCGATCGCTTCAGGGAGGAATGGAGACTTAGGAGACCAACACCGGACTCCCTGAGGTGACTGTGGGCTGCCCATTTCGGAACCTGATCAATTCCAACGGACTACGGTAAGAGTTTTGATTTATAATCATTCTCTTATCTGTGTCATTGGAAGGTTCTCATTAGCCTGGGACAGTCTAGTCGGTCTCGTGAGTCTATCTCTACAACTGGATTCCCTTCCTCCTGGGCGACCTTAAAGAACCCGAAAGGTTGTAAGTGGATGTCCGCTGAAATTGTTCTCGGGGATATGTCTAGCTAGTTGTGTTTTTTGACGCTGGTTTTTGTGTGTGAATTTTATTATGTAGATCAGGTACGCTTGATTGGTAGTTCTTGGCAGACTTAAATGTCATAAGGCTCGTTCAAAGTATATGCCCTTGCTACAGACTTCGGACTAGCCATCTTCTGAGTAGTGGGTAAAGGCCAATCAATGTCCTGGTTGGGTGTCCCCCTGAGTGGACACGGGGTTAGGTTTCTGTCTCAGAATTCACAAATAGTTGGAAAATTCCCAAACAAATGGATGCCTTTAAGTCCATTTTTAAGTCCGAGGGTGGCTTAACCCCCAGAAACATGAAGCAAACATGTGACAAAAAGAAAAGTTGATGTTAATTTGCAGTATGTCAGAATGTGGTTGATTACAATATGAATAATGAAATAAGGCATTGAAAGAACAAAGGGGAACTTTAGAAAATGCAGGATTATTTGGGACAGCCCAAGCTTGGTATAGAGTAGCCTGTGCAATTGTAAAATAATGTTATATTTGGAGAAAAGACGTATGTGATAAGGAAGACAATGTATTGTGTTATGCTTACTACAAGTCTCTGCCATATCCACCGCCCTATAATGGCGTCAATAGTTCACATTCTTGGACCTGCACACACTGTGCCCAGCAAAATCCTCCCACTCCTTTGTTCTGTGTTTCTTGTTGGATGGCCTGCCCCTCGACACACCACCCTGTATTTCGACACCCTCTGCCCCTCTGATGTAACCCTGCCTCCAGGGACTGGGGAAAAGACTGCAGCCTGGCTGGAGAGTGCTGGAGGCTGCAGGAAGCAACCACAGTGAGTGTTCGCTGGCAGGGGCCAGAGTGTGGAGACTCCAGAGACTCCACTATGGACATTTAATGGACTGGAAGCCCACGGTATGTGGATGTGTTATATTTTCCTTTAAGCCGGGAGAGGCTTTGTTATATTTTGTTTAGCAGTTTATGTTGAGTGTTTTAAATAAACTGACAGAATTTTTATAAAGAGACTGTAGCTGTGTTGCTAAAGCTACCTCGCACCGCTGCAAGTGAGTGGAACCCCCCAGGTTGCGGGGTGCAACCTTACACTATCCATCATAAAGAAACAGGGCAAAATCCAACTCACGGATCAGGCTGTTACAGGAACAGGAAATCTCTATTGTACCATGATCATACATGCAGTGGGACCAATGTATGGCCCCGACAAACACCAACACTGTGTGGAGGATCTACAGTTGACCATACTCCATGTACTTGAACTGACCAGGAAGAAATAACTCCAATCCATTGCCATTCCTGCAATGAGCTCTGGGATCTTTGGTTTCCCAGTCATACAATGCACACAGGCTATAGTGGCTGCAATAATTAGCTACTGTCCCATATCCTCACTTGAAGAAATCTGGTCATTACAAGTCCTGACACCGCACGGTACTTCAAAGAAACAATTCGTCCTTCGGCTATGACGCCTAACTACCCCAGTCAGTTACTGCAACCAGAACGTATTTCCACATCACCACCTCTAGGGGCATCGGATGAATTATTGCACAGCCTACCAGCACCCCTTGTTGTCATGCTCCCACTAGCCCCGATGGTTGAAACCATTCTGGTCCCTAAATCAGAAAAACCGAACTATGTCCCCTTTACTCCACTCCAAGTGAATAGCCTACTCACTCAGTTATCAAACCCGGAGAAGCAGCCTATGCCTTTTTACAGAAAACTTCAAGAAATCTGTCCAACCTATTCTGCAACTTGGAAGGATCTCTCCAACTCAGCTAGTATTAAGGCCAGTACTGCTTTTTTACCCAGTCATTCAATCTGCTTTTGACCAGAGCGCTCTGGATTCAACGGGGGACTTTAGATCCGGAGTTGAGTTCTGCTGCCAAGACCAAGCATGAGGGAAAGATCCTCCACCAATATCACCAATGCTTCCCAAGAAGACAATGAGTCGGCTGAAAAATTCTACATGAGATTATTCACTTCCTTTTATGATCAAGGCTATGACATGTCTGTCCCGTTTCAACATGTTCACTTCATAATTTCCTTTGTTAAAGGACTTAAGGACTCAATCAGATTGAAAATCGAGGACACCAGACCTGAATACTTAGAGCTCCCCACTAAACAGGCTCTTCTCATTGTTAAGTCCATTGAGAAAAAATTTGCCTCCACCAATTCTACCCCTGATACTACCCCGGTTATGTACTGTATAATACTCCTGTTAACCAAGACCAACAAACCCAATGCCAGATGTACCCCCCTTTCCATGTATACTCACCTCAACAACCATATCCAGGCGGGCTCCAGCAACGTCTCCCACCCAGGAATCTTAACCCCTTCACGACCCTTGACGGATATATCCGTCATGGAGCGTGTGCCGATAAGCCCCGCCCCATTCCACGGGCAGGTTGCGGCGATCCGCGCACATATCAGCTGTTTTTAACAGCTGATATGTGTGCCTACATGTTACGAGTGGAATCGCATTCCACCCGTAACATTAACCCCTTACATCTTGCTGCCAAAGTCTGGCAGCGAGATATATATGCGCGCAGCCATGGTTTTCACTTACCGCCACCCCCACCGGAAGTCACGTGCGTGATCACGTGACTTTCGGTGGTTGCCATGGTAGCACAGGGTCATGTGATGATGCCTGTAGCTATGACGAGTCACTTTCATTTTCACTCGGCCGAATGAATCAGGAAGTGACCATATCTGCTGTTTACAGCTGTATAGCTGTGATCAGCAGATAGATAAGAGCGATCGGATTGCTGATCGCTATAGCCCCCTAGGGGGACTAGTAAAATAAAGAAAAAAAAAGTAAAAAAAAGTTTTAAAAAATAAAAAAAAACCAAAACCCTAAAAGTTCAAATCACCCCCCTTTCACCCCATTGAAAATTAAAGGGTTAAAAAAATATATATACACATATTTGGTATCGCCGCGTTCAGAAATGCCCGATCTATCAAAATATAAAATCAATTAATCTGATTTGTAAACGGCGTAGTGGCAACAAATTCCAAACGCCAAAATTACGTTTTTTGGTCGCAGTTTTACGCAAAATGCAATAACAGGCGATCAAAATGTAGCATCTGCGCAAAAATGGTACCATTAAAAATGTCAGCTCAAGACGCAAAAAATAAGCCATCACTGAGCCATATATCCCAAAAAATGAGAACCCTACGGGTTTCGGAAAATGGCGCAAAATGTACGCCACTTTTATTGGACATGCTTGCAAATTTTTTTTAACCATAGAACAAAGAGAGACAGGGCAGCACTCACCGATAAACTAGGACTATTTTATTTTTCAATGCTGACAGGTGAGACGGACATGAGGGAATGCAGGGAGGGGAGCACGAGGTCCTCGTGCTCCCCTCCCTGCATTCCCTCATGTCCGTCTCACCTGTCAGCATTGAAAAATAAAATAGTCCTATTTTATCGGTGAGTGCTGCCCTGTCTCTCTTTGTTCTATGGATATACTTGTTTAAACTGGGCAATAGCACCTCGGTAATGGACTTTGTTGGATCCATCAAGATGAGAAAAAATGGTTTTCTGTGACATCTGAAAATCTAATGGATATAATCAAGGCAACTCCACACTGAACTGTGTTTGGGACAGAAATACCACACTACCTCCAGTATAGGTAAGCAGTGCGGTGCACAATCTTTTCTTATTTTTCAAATTTTTTTTAACCCCTTAGATACAAGTAAACCTATACATGTTTGCTGTCTACAAACTCGCACCGACCTCAGGCATCACACCAATACATCAGCTTTACCATATAGTGAACATGGTGAATAAAATATCCAAAAAACTATTGTGCGATCACACTTTTTTTGCAGCTTTTCCTCACTTGGAATTTTTTTGTTATTTTCCAGTACACTATATGGTAAAACTTATGGTTTCATTTAAAAGTACAATAAAGCAGGAGAGAAGCAAAGTCCTGCACCACCGCAGATTACCTGCAATATCGCTTGCGGTACCGCCTGTGCCTGTGCTCGGGTGGAGAGCCTGGAGGGTCCGACGATCCAAGAGCGGGGTGCTGGTCATAAGGCAAGGTCCATTGATGAAGCGTGAGAGTAGAAAGAGACCGCACTCAATCCGCTGTGAAGGATATCTTTATTCAAACACGTGCAGAGTGGAGGGCTGGAGACACACTGTGAGCTGGCTCCTCAAGAATGGACGACAGCTGTTTCGCCCAAATTGGGCTTCCACAGGTCCACATGTGGAGCTACGGCTACACCCCTTTTAAAGGAGTGCTCACAGATTGCCCCAGACCACATAAAAACAAATAGGAGATTTGTGTATGCATATAAAATACATGTATCCATTTCCATGCATGAATTTACAACAAATTTAAACATATAAAAGAACACACTTAAATGAAATGAAGCAATGGGTGATAGACAGGCAGAACTATCATAGGAACGCAGATAGATCCACACGATCGTTTAACCCTTGGGGGCCCTGTGCCCCATAATTAATAATCAACCTAGCCTCCTCTTGTAGCAACAATTTGTGCAGGTCGCCCCCCTTCAAAGGGAGGGAGACCTTTTTAAGGCCGGCAAAACGCAAAACATCGGGGTCACCATCATGACAATCCTGGATATGGGAAATTAATCTGGGGGAACCTTTCCCTGATGTTATCGAACTGTAATGTTCCCTGAATCGCACATATAAGCATCTTATAGTTTTGCCTATGTAGAACCTGCCACAAGGGCAGAGCACTACATAGACCACAAACTTGGTTTTACACGAAATGAATTGATGGACAGTGTGCAAGTGCGGGCCGACTTGTACGGAGCGACCTTTTAAATGCTGGCTGCAAAAACGACACTGACCGCACCGGTAATTCCCTGGTGGGCAGCATTTGTCTAGCCAGGTTGTCGAATTGGTAAGTCTGTTCCTCACAAGTCTGTCCCGCAAATTGCCGCATCGTCTGAACGATACCAAAGGATTGGACATTGTCCTATCAGATAAAGCCGGATCATTCCTCAAGATGTGCCAATTTCTGCAAAGAGCAGTTCTAATGGCATGCTCCAGAGGTCCAAATTTGAAATTAAAGACAAACCTACCCAAATTGTCAACACATTTTCTGGTGCGGTTTTTACGGACAGACGTGGCGCCGTCTGATCTAGCTCTCTCACAGGCTGAATCAATCAGTTTTTTTGGGTAACCTCTTTGATGCAATCTAATCTTCAACTCCTGAGATTGTTGAAAAAAAGATTCCTCTGAACTGTTTGCTCTACGTACTCTCAGGAATTGGCTGTAGGGCAAACCCGTCTTAATGTGGAGTGGGTGAGCACTTTGATAATGAAGAAGGGAATTAGATGCCGTCGGCTTTCTGAACAACCTTGTACAAATATCGCCCTCCTTGATAGAAACCTCAATATCTAAAAAATTGAGAGTATCGCCACCATATGAGGAAGTAAAGGACATATTCATAGTGTTACAGGTGTTAAGATAAGACACGAAATCTGCAAAAAGGACCTCAGTGCCAGCCCACACTATGAATATGTCGTCCACATACCTCAAAAAATGGCGAATATATTTCAAAAAAGGGTTGGTGTCAGAAAAAACATATTTGCTTTCAAAGGAGCCCAAAAAAATATTGGCCATGGCACAAGAGACAGGGGTACCCATGGCGGTACCCCTGCACTGCAAGTACCAACTGTCCAAAAACATGAAAGCGTTTTTAGATAAAACGAAATCAAGGGCTTCCTCAATGAAACTGCAAAACAACGCACCTTTTCCAGTCTGCGCCACCAAATCCCTAACAGTCTGTATACCCAAATTCTGAGGAATGCGGGTATACAGACTCTCCACATCAATCGAGGTTAAAGCAAAGCCCTCCTGCCATGTCATACCCTTTAGCAGTGTTAAAAAATCACTGCTATCCTTAACATAAGAGGGGATATGACTCATGATTGGTCTTAACAGCCAGTCCAAATAGTGCGACAAAGGCTCTGTAAGAGAGCCGATGCCAGCCACTATTGGGCGACCCGGTGGATTATCCCTACTCTTATGTATCTTTGGTATGCAATACCAGTGGGGCTTCGTAGGAAAAGGAGGAATTAGTTTATCAGCCTGTGAGCGAGACAGAAAACCCAGCCCCATGTATTTGTCCAGCAACCGCACCAAAGATTTCTTAAAATCTTGAATAGGATTTGCAGAAAGAGGACAATAGGTAGATCTGTCCATTAATTGTCTATTGCATTCCTGGATGTAATCATGTTTAGGAAGGAGGACAACGTTGCCCCCCTTGTCGGCCTCGCGGAACACCGTGTCCTCCCAACCCTGCATGATACATATCGCAGCCTGTTCTTTTTGACTTAGATTCTGGATCGGCCTGGCGTACACCAATGACTCGACATCCTTCAAGACAGCTTCCTGATATAAATCAATCAAATTTCCAGGTACAGTAGGGGGACAAAAATCCGATTTTATCCCCTTAGTAAACCTTTCCAAACCTGGACTACTACTGAAACCCACAATATCAGTTGAAACATTTGGCTCATTCAAGCTGAGCAACAACTCAGCGTCTTGAAGGATCCCAGAATCAAAAGTCCCTATCAGACCGGTCCGAGAATCAGCTATATTGCACGGAACATGTCCAGCAGGCGCTGCATGAGCTGTATTAGGCGCCATTTGGAAATATTTGTGCAGATGGATCTTTCTAATAGCCTTAAAAAGATCAATCTTGAACTCAGCAAAATCGAACTTTTCCGGAATGCAATATTTAAAGCCTTTAATTAATACAGAGACCATATCTGGAGTAAGAGTATGGGATGTTAGATTGATGATCGCATCGGTAGGGGGACAAGAAGTAGATTGGAAACCTAATTCCTCCAAGTTACAGACTTCCTCTTGCGACCTCTGCCTCGTGTGCCTTTTCCTGCCCCCCCGTCGGATCCGTTTCCTAAAGGGGTGGTGGGTGCAGCACCATGGGGATTAATACTAGAGGGGCCCGAGATCAAGTCCTCAGATCCACTGGATTCCGAGTCCGTGGTCCAGTACCCCCTGTTAGAGCCAACACTACCTGGTTTTTTTATGTGCGCTCTCTGTCTATAATTATGTGCCCCATCCTTTGTCCAACAAAAAATCTGTTTCTTTTCATAATCCTTCTTGTCCCTCAGGAACTTTTCCCTTTTTCTATGTTTTATTTCCGTCTGTACGGTCACCAAACGTTTATCCAGCCTCTGACTAAAGGTGTTCCAATCATGTTTTTATGTGGTCTGGGGCAATCTGTGAGCACTCCTTTAAAAGGGGTGTAGCCGTAGCTCCACATGTGGACCTGTGGAAGCCCAATTTGGGCGAAACAGCTGTCGTCCATTCTTGAGGAGCCAGCTCACAGTGTGTCTCCAGCCCTCCACTCTGCACGTGTTTGAATAAAGATATCCTTCACAGCGGATTGAGTGCGGTCTCTTTCTACTCTCACGCTTCATTTAAAAGTACAACTCGTCCTGCAAAAAACAAGCCCTCATATGGCAAGATTGACGGAAAAATAAAAAAGTTACGGCTCTCGGAAGAAGGGGAGCAAAAAACAAAAACGCAAAAATGGAAAGTGCCCGGGGGTTGAAGGGGTTAAAGATACTATGTGTTTCAGATGCAGAAACTATGGACATGTCAGAAGAAGCTGCAGGACCCATATGCAGTAACCACGCCCAGCCAGAAACAGTGGTCACCCACAGAACAACTACGGCAACCATCCACAACAAATATCCCTTCCATAGGAAATTGGCAAGCCTGTGCCAAATGATTTTACAAATATTATTGTCAACAATAGTCCTTCTATATAAGGCCCCATATCGACAGTATCTCTTGATGTTAATGGTCAATCCTTGCCTTTCCTGGTCAGCACAGGCGCAGCAAAATCAGTTATACACCTCCAGGACTTAGAAGACCTATCTTTGATATGCCCAGATTGCTTGACCTGTGTAGTGGTTGACGGTAGGCACATCTCTTGCCCACTAACTTACCCTATTCCTGTTGGACAAGCACAAAAGGTTATTTCATGGCTTCCTCACTTAATTTACTTGGAGCAGATCTCCTACATAAACTCAGAGCTTCAATTGTATATAATGAAGATGGGATGCACTTGTCTGTGCCCAATTCTCTGACGCCAGAAGATGCCTGCCTTCTCGAAGCCGCCCCACTCCTCTTCATTGCCACGGCACTGCCTCCGATACCGGAATACTATTTCAATCAAATTCCTTCACATCTCTGGTCAAAAAGCCCAAATGATATTGAACATCACCTCTACAGGTTATCCTAAAACCAGGAGCCACCATACCTTGAATACCTCAATATCCCCTGAAGGCCAACCAAAAAAAATGCCTTGAGGAACAAATTCAATCCCTCCTTGCAAATGGTGCCCTGATACGATATGTCTCTCCTGCCAATACCCCTCTTTGTCCAATAAAAAAAGACTGCCAAGAAAGAACCAGAAAGAAGAAAAACAAACAAAACAAAACAAAATGAAGATATTATCCTAAGTCACCCCGTCACTATCCTTGTCCCACATGATCTCAAGGCTATCCTCGAACAAGTCAACAAAAAAATATCTCCTCACAAAGGCATACATGACTCCAGTGTGCCTTGCTCCTTCCCTACAACGTTACGCTCCGGCACTGTACTACTCTCAATCCATCGATTCTGCTTCCTCTTTCAAATAGGGAATACTTCTCTACATGGGATATCCTCTCCAGGCCTATGGGCATTGACTATGCAGACCCAGACAACCAAGAATATGATTGTTTTGAACTTATGCGATCTGAGTGCTCCCTCCTGCCCTCAGCTACAGAGACACTATTGCCAGATGCAGATCTGCAATTCTTTACGGATGGCTCACACTACGCGGATGAGACAGGACGGTTTCACACAAGTTACTCTGTTGTGCCGCCTCCAGATATCATTTTTGCGGAACCATTGCCTCCACACAAGTTAGCACAGGAAGCCAAACCGACAGCCCTCACTAAGGCCTACGAACTGGTGGAAGGAAAAATGGCCAATATCTAGACAGACTCCAGATACGCGTCTCTGTGGGCACTATGAGGCTACAAAACAGACAGTGGAGCACCCATAAAGAACTCTGAAGCTGCTGAAGCATAGATCACAGCTCTCAATCTACCAATGGCCGTGGCAGTCATAAAAACTAAAGCACACGGGAAACTAAACTCAGAAGAAGCTAAAGGGAATCAACTAACAGATCAAGCAGCTAAACAAGTAGCCATTTGTGACATTCAAGAGGAAGCAGGAGTCTATGTCATGACAAGACAACAAAAGAAAGATGAACAGAACAAACAAGAAGATGTCTGAGGAATACACTAATTCAAGATCTTCCAAGACAAGGCTTTACCTGAAGAAAAAACTCAAAGGAAAGAGGAAGGTGCTGGTCCCATGATATTTATAGACATTTTACATGTTACCTTTTGACCCCTGTGTATTTCTTGTTCATAATAAAAATTATTTTATATGCATGAAATATGATTTGTGCTCTATTTATTATGTTGCATGGCACTTTAAGTCCTTTCTTTCTTAAGTTTTCATTGCCAAGGAGTCTGTATCATGCAGTATCCCAGTGGGCTCACGGGATCACCCACCGAGGAAGAAACCAAATACTTTCCGTGATTGCAGGTCTCTTTCTGGCACCAGGAATATCTTCAATCATTAACCAACTTAATGCGGGAGGATGAGTGAAGACACTGGCTAAACATCTGGCCAAACCACTGTACCCATTCCAAAGGATCCAAATTGACCAAATCCAGTTAACCAAGGTTGTAAAAAATGAGTATGTACTGGTGGTAACATATATGTTCTCAGCATGGCCCTAGGCCTACCCCATCTCCAACATGACAGCCAAAACAACTATCAAGAAATTGCTTACAGAAGTAGTCTGCCACTTTGGAATCCAAGAAGTTATAGAGAGCGATCAAGGCCCTGCCTTTACAGCAGATGTGACCAGAGTTCTCTGGTCCCTAGTGGGAGCAAACTTAGGTCTTCACACATCCTACCTCCCCCAGAGTAGTGGCAGACTTGAAACACTCAATGGGACCCTGAAAAATAAAATCCTAAAAGACAGTCAGGAACTGTGTCTTCCGTGGCCTGAGATATTGCCCATAGCCATGTACTCAGACAGAAACACCCCACGCCAATCTATAGGGCTAATTCCCTATGAGATTTTGTTTGGGGGGCCTACAAGGCTAGAACAGTGTACCCAGGCCAAGGTTCTTAATCCTTTTCACATAATCTCTGAGGGAGCAGGAGCCTCACAATCTGTGGGTATACATAGAAATAGAAGGGAAGTACAGATCAAGGGAAGTTTAGACCCCTATGTTTATATTGATGCCATAGGAAAATAATGACAGTACAGGGAACTAACAGGGATAATGGGAATCTTCTGGTCCTGAGAAATCCAGGTACAAAGGGGAATACTCCAAAAGGGATCATTAATCTCAATCCTGTTAAGTCCAATTCAAAGGGATAGATTTAGGGAATCATATAGAAAACTGAGGGACTGTGAGAATGCAGAATATTTTTCTATGTGCTTTTCTACTGTGAGAATACAATGACTCTTCTATAACCAAACTTTTTTTTTATATGAGTAAGAAGGAAGAGTCTGTTTTCTGATTACTGCTGGAATCAGGAAAGCAAATATGTGTATATCAAGGTCAGCAGCTGAAGACTGATACAAAGGAACGGAATGTAGATGTGATAACAAATACTGGCGAAAGTCCAAATTTATGGCCTGAGGTGCTATGTGTCAAAATCTCTGCAAGATAAAGAGTTGGAGACACAGTAGGGGGCTGGAGGGGAAGTCCCAAAAAAATGTATAAACGTCACAGGTTTTATGCATTTGTTTTAATATAGCCAATGGCATACTTAGGAATTTAGCTAAAAGATTAACCTATTACTGTTCTCTATAAAAGGCATGTAAAAATAAAGCAAAGCATTTACAAAAGTGCGTCCAGCTCACCTCTCTGTTTAGGAGACCATCATCTGACCGTGCAGGGATCCGAATGGAGTCAGCCCGCTCCTTTGGTATCCACAATTCAAATGAAAAAAGTCGAACCAGCAGAGTTCCAGTATATAAAATTAAAAGTCCTTTATTGGAAAAACATTAAAAGTCCATTATGCCATGCTGCGAGGACGCGTTTCGAACTAACCATCCTTACTCAGTCTCAAAACATCTCACAATGAATCCAGACTAAAAACATATGGCACAGGACATGAGGTCAGCAATCAGTACAAAATTTTAATATGCAAATATACAAATTAATTCAACATTACACATGCAACCAGATAAGGAAACGAACAAATACATTTTCAATAGAAATACATTACATCATTTTTTATATTTAATCCAGATGGGACCCTCGTTTCCATCTCAAAAATCCATTTTACGTCTTTATATTGTAAAATTCTTTTTATATCTCCTCCCCTCCTAGGTAGCAGAACCTTCTCTATGCCGCTCACCTGCAGGCTACTCAAATCACCTCCATGGACACTGAGAAAATGCTAGGAGGCTCCCAAAGGGCTCCTTGTTGAATTATTTAGGACATAGTACACATCTTCCGATATTCTTTTTGTCAGTGTCCTAGTGGTGTGACCTATGTACTGCAGTCGGCACATAGTGCAAGAAATCACATAAACGACATTCACAGAACTACAGTTTATAATTGTTCTGATGCTATATTGCTTGCCATTAGTATATGATGAAATATTCTTTGTGTTAGTAACATATTTACACAAACCGCAAGTTTTTCCACCGCACTTATATGAACCACTTACTGACAACCAATTCAATTTATCTACTTTTTTAGACTTGTTCATATGGTCACTGGGGGACAATAATGCACCCAAAGTGGCGTTATTTTTTTAAACAAATTTAACACCTCCCTCCCGTATGCGGTTTAGAGTTTCATCAGCCGACAAAACCAGTAAGAATTTTCTCACAATGTGCACTGTCATAGTAATTCTTGCTGAATTTAGTTGAAAAAACTGGTTGCACATTGTGAGAATTTCCCTTTTTGTTCTGTTCAAGGTACTGCTCTCTAGATTTGGAGCACACTTTTGTTTTAGATCTTTCCAAATTTTTTTGGGAGTAACCCCTAGCAACAAACCATCTGTCTATTTCCCTATACTCTTGCTCCAAATCAGACATCTTTGTACAGCAGAGTTTACCCTTTCATATTCCCCAGTACGGATATTTTCCACTAAAAACCTTGGATGGCAACTAGTCGCATGTAGGATTGAATTTCCTGCTGAGGGCTTGCGGTATAATTTACAATCAATAATACCCTTCTCCATGTTTCCCATCAGTACCATGTCCAAAAATTTGATTTGCAGTGGATCACTCTGATATGTGAATCAGATTATATGGATTGTTATTAATAAATTAAATAAAATTTTCCATTTTAGTTGCTCTATTTTTCCAAATAATCAAAATGTCATCAATAAATCTGAGGAATATTAGTATGTCTGGGCTGAACGGATTTTTTAAATTAAAAATAAATTCCTCCTCCCACCAAAACATATAAATATTCGCTAAAGATGGTGAAAAACGTGACCCCATTGAACATCCCTGTGTCTGTAAATAAAAATCCCCCAAAAAAATGAAATAGTTGTTTTTTAACAAAAAAGGGTGACGTCCAGGATGTATTGTTGTAATTCCTGTGAAAAGTCAGACTATTTTTCCATTTGAGTTTTTAATGCCATTATGGCCAGGTAATGCGGGATGGAGGTATATAATGTGCATACATCACACGTTAACCAACGATTGCCCACCTGCCACTTTATACCATTTAACACATTAAGTACATGTTTGCTATCCTGAACAAAACTCGGAGAGGCTTTAGCCAAGAATTGGAGGTGTTTGTCCAGCCACTCCGAGAGATGTTCAGTGATAGACCCTATGCCCGAAATAATGGGCCTGAAACTCGGCGGGAACTGGTCTTTGTGAGATTTAGGGAGAGCATGCATAAGGGGAGTTATTGGATGCAAAGGGTTAAAGTAATCCTTTTCTTTTGATTTATTAACCCTAATGAAACCCCTTCCTCTAACAAAATTTCCAATGATTTTCTGAAGTCATTAATAGGGTTATGGGATATTTTTTTGTAAATACTGCTATCCTTTAACATCCCCTGTACCTCCCTTTCATATGACCCCACATCCATGACTTCAATCGATCCCCCTTATCAGAATTTTTTATTATTATATTGGTGTTACTTGTTAATGATTTTACAGCCCTTTTTTCTCCTGATGTTAAATTACGGGACACTATACCACTTTCTTTTATCTAATTTAATTAGTTCTTTTTCTACAAGGTTCTGAAAATCCTCCATCTGTTGACAACGGGTTTGGGTGGGGTAATAAGATGGGTTAGGTACTACATTACATACAGTTCTGTCATTTATATTAATAATTAATATCAGCCATGCTGTTATCCCCTAATTCACGCAAATTTTGCAGCGCTATTTGTTCCTGAAAAGAAACCATTGGAGTTAAGTCATCCTGACACAAAGTCGGCAATACAGATTCATTTTCACATTTTCATGATAGAAATGTTTTTTTATAGTCCGTCTCCTTACAAAACGGTTCACATCAAGAATGGTTCCCAGTAAATTAATTTTCGTACTTGGTTCAAAGGTTAAACCTTTTTCCAACAATTTAATTTCATGTGTATTAAAGGGAACCTGTCATCAGAAATTTTGCTTTAAACCTAAAAGTTTCCCCCTCTGCAGCTCCTGGGCTGCATTCTAGCAAGGTTCCTGTACTTTTTGTGGCCCCTTTTAAACCAAATTAAATACTTTATAAACTTGTACCTTTTGCTATGTAAATTTTGTAAATCGTCCATGGGGGCGGGCTCTCTGCTGACCGTTGCTGTTCCTCCAGCACATTGACGCCGTCCCCCCACGCTCCATTTCATCCATCAGGACGCCGCCCACTGCACCCGAGGTGACGCCCACGCCAGGATCGCTGGTGACCGTTGCTGTTCATCCAGCAGATTTACGCCGCCCCCCCAACGCTGAATTTCATATCTCAGGACGCCGCCCCTGGGCGCCCGTAGTCCTGCCCATGCGCTGTGCGACTGTAGCGGGACTGTGCACTGTGTGCACGTGTGACCGCTGGTGACGTTTTGCCCAGGCACGAGGTTATGGGCGGCGCTGTGAGTGTCATCAGCAAGTGCCGCCCATAACCTCGTGACCGCACTTTCCCCTCTTCCTCTAGCGTTCTGCGCAAGCGCTTGTTGGCCAGATGACCCGACGTCACCTCTTTCCCATCTTGCCCTACTGCAGGGTAAGATGGGAAGGAGGTGACGTTGGGTCATTTGGCCGGCGAGTGCTTGAGCAGAACCCTGGAGGCAGTGGGGGAAAGTGCGTCCACGAGATTATGGGCGGGCACTTGCGATGCAATCACAGCGCCGCCCATAATCTCGTGCTTGTGACAAACGTCACCAGCGATCCTGGCGTGGGCGTCACCTCGGGTGCAGTGGGCGGCGTCCTGATGGATGAAATGGAGCGTGGGGGGACGGCGTCAATGTGCTGGAGGAACAGCAACGGTCAGCAGAGAGCCCGCCCCCATGGACGATTTACAAAATTTACATAGCAAAAGGTACAAGTTTATAAAGTATTTAATTTGGTTTAAAAGGGGCCACAAAAAGTACAGGAACCTTGCTAGAATGCAGCCCAGGAGCTGCAGAGGGGGAAACTTTTAGGTTTAAAGCAAAATTTCTGATGACAGGTTCCCTTTAAGAATAGTAGCAGATACATTTACTACTGAAGATATATTTTCTGTTTCCTGGTGTGATACGCATGTTGGTGATTTCGTTCAGTTTGAATGTTTCCTGCCAGCCCTTCTTGGTTTTTTTCTTGATTTTTTCAAACTTGTTTTTTTGGCGATAGGGCAGAGGTAGATGGCATAGTTGTTTCAGTTTCTGAAAAGCCCGTATTGCCATCAGAGGTTTCAGACTCTGTAGAGGAAAAACTCACTCTATTTTCTCCCCATTTATTTTTTCCTTTTTTCCTCATGATGGATCTAGGGAGATTTCGCCAATATTGATGGCAGGTGTAAACGATCATCTGAGGGAGGTGTCAACATACTGGAGGGAGGTGTCAAGTTTGTTTCACAAAAGAACGCCACATTAGGCACACTATTGTCCCCCAGTGACCATATGAACAAGTCCAAAAAAGCAGATAAATCCAATTGGTTGTCAGTAAATGGTTCATATAAATGCGGTGGAAAAACTTGCGGTCTGTGTAAATATGTTACTAACACAAACATCTTATACTAATGGCAAGCAATATAGCATCAGAACAATGATAAACTATAGCTCTGTGAATGTCATTTATATGATTTCTTCTACTACATGCCGACTGCAGTACATAGGTCACACCACCAGGACACTGAGAAAAAGAATATCGGAACATGTGTACGATGTCCTAAATAGTTCAACAAGGAGTCCCTCGGGAGCCTCCCAGCATTTTCTCAGTGTCCATGGAGGTGATTTGAGCAGCCTGCAGGTGAGCGGCATAGAGAAGGTTCTGCTACCTAGGAGGGGAGGAGATGTGAAAATAATGCTCCAATATAAAGAGGTAAAATGGATTTTTGAGATGGAAACGAGGGTCCCATCTGAATTAAATATAAGAAATGATGTAATGTATTTCTATTGAATTGTTTGTGCATTTCCTTGTCTGGTTGCATGCATATTGTCAAAATAATTTGCATATTTGCATATTCAAATTTTGTCTGATTGCTGACCTCATGTCCTGTGCCATATGTTTGCAGACTGTATTCATTGTGAGATGTCTAGAGACTGAGTAAGGACGTTAAGTCTGAAATGCATCCTCGCAGCATGGCATAATGGACTTTTAATGCTTTTCAAATAAAGGATTTTTTATTTTTAAATACTGGATCTGTGCTGGATCGCCTCTTTTTCATTTGAATAGTGATCAGTGGTTGTATACATGCTCTCAGCACTGACTGACAGCAGGTTCTAATGCTGAGGGGCTCTCAGTCACTGCGGGGGTCAGGGTATATATGTGGTAATAACAGACATTTCCCTTATTTTCCACCAGTATCGCTCGACATCAGCAATAAAAACTCCATGCTGAAGTTGGTTTCTTATTTGGATTTTTTTTTTCACAGGTTTAACAGCAAACACAAAAAAAATCACAATAATGAAGTACAATGCAGTGCGGAGTTCTTTAACCCTTTCCATAATGCCCTTCGGTGCCACTTTGATGCCCATATTTGTGCCAGTTTTATTATTTTTGTTGCTGCTTTTCAGTGTATTCACATCCGGGCTCCGCACTGCAGTGTATTATATTGTATTTATTTTTGTAGATAAAAACCTGTAAAAAAGACTCCAAATAAATAGTAAAAAATAATTGCTGAATAAGAAACCGACTTCAGCGTCATCATAAAAAGTAAAAAAAGATGATAACAGTAACAGGAAAATGAAGCCGAGCAAAATAATAGACTCTGCATCAGGGCTGGCATCAGCACCCGGCCACCTGGTCAAGTGTCGGGGCCCTGGACAGCCTGGGGGGCCCACTTGCTTCCGTCAGTTCTGTGTCCCCTGGGCCGAGTTCCGGGGATCGCAGTGCTTGGCAGGAAAGTGTGGCTGCTGAACCTTTAAGCCACATTGGCATGCAGCTCCTGTTCTGAAGTTTATCTGTGGGCGGAGCTACCGCGCAGCCTGCTCCAGTCCCATAGATGAAGATGATTTGTAGCGACCCCCAACACAGCGCTGTTGTCCGGCGCTGTATGACCCCCCTCTTCACCAGACCTGAGCGGTATGTTCCACACACACCCTCCCCCTTCCGATCTCTCTGTCCCCCTCCCTCCTGAGCTGTGTGTGCCCCTTTTCTTACCCCCCAAGATCTAATGGGCGCCAGTGAGCTGTATGGGCTCACCCTCTCCCCTGAACTGTATGTACTGGCCCCCCACAGCCATATGTGCTGGTCCCTGGAGCTGTGTGTCGCCCCCGCAGAGCCTTATCGGCACATGTCTCAGCTGCTCCCACCATAAGCTACAAGCCTTGTATAAAAAAGAGATAACTAAAACAGTATGTGTGTGCAGCAGAGCTGTATGTGTGTGTGCAGCAGACCTGTATGTATGTGTGTGCAGCAGAGCTGTATGCGTGTGTGTGCTGCAGAGCTGTATGTGTGCAGCAGAGCTGTATATGTGTGCTGAAGAGCGGTATGTGTGTGTGCAGCAGAGCTGTGTGTATGTGTGTGTGCAGCAGAATTGTGTATATGTGTGTGTGCGCAGTAGAACTGTGTGTATGTGCAGCAGAGATGTATGTGTGTGTACAGCAAAGCTGTGTGTGCAGCAGAGCTGTGTGTATGTGTGTGTACAGCAGAGCTGTGTGTATGTGTGTGTGCAGCAGAGCTGTGTATGTGTGTGCAGCAAATCTGTGTATGTGTGTGCAGCAGAGCTGTATGTGTGTGCAGCAGAGCTGTATGTATATGCTGAAGAGCTGTATGTGTGTGTGCAGCAGAGCTGTTTGTGTGCAGCAGAGCTGTGTGTATGTGTGTGTGTTCAGCAGAGCTGTGTATGTGTGTGTGCAGCAGAGCTGTGTATGTGTGTGCAGCAGAGTGGTATGTGTGGCTACAGCAGAGCTGTGTGTGTGCACTAGAGCTGTGTGTATGTGTGCAGCAGAGCTGTGTATGTGTGCAGCAGAGCTGTATGTGTGTGTGCTGAAGAGTGGTATGTGTGTGTGCAGCAGAGCTATGTGTATGTGTGTGCAGCAGAGCTGTGTGTATGTGTGTGCAGCAGAATTGTGTGTATGTGTGTGTGCAGCAGAACTGTGTGCATGTGCAGCAGAGATGTATGTGTAGAAACGCTGTGTGTGCAGCAGAGCTGTGTGTTTGTGTGTGTACAGCAAAACTCTGTGTATGTCTGTGTGCAGCAGAGCTGTGTGTGCATCAGAGCTGTGTATGTGTGTGCAGCAGAGTTGTATGTATGTGCTGAAGAGCTGTATGTGTGTGCAGCAGAGCTGTGTGTGTGCAGCAGAGCTGTGTGTATGTGTGCAGCAAAGCTGTGTGTATGTGTGTGTTCAGCAGAGCTGTGTATGTGTGTTCAGCAGAGCTGTGTATGTGTGTGTGCAGCAGAGCTGTGTATGTGTGTGCAGCAGAGCTGTATGAGTGTGTGCAGCAGAGCTGTTTATGTGTGTGCAGCAGAGCTGTGTATGTACAGCAGAGATCTGTATGTGTGTGTGCAGCAGAGCTGTGCATGTGTGTGCAGCAGAGCTGTATGTGTGTGTGCAACAGAGCTGTGTGAATGTGTGTGCAGCACAGCTGTGTGTATGTATGTGTACAGCAGAGCTGTGTGTATGAATGTGAAGGCAGCAGAGCTGTGTGTTTTTTTGTGTCTGTACATCTGCAGCAGAGATGTGTGCAACAATGCTATCAGGGTGCATGTGTGCAGCAGAGCTGTCTGTATACAGTATGTATTCTTTGGGCAGCAGAGTCCTGTGTGTATATACAGCAGTGCTTTGTGTGCAGTAGTGCAGTGTGCATGAAGACAGGAGAGCTGTGTGTGTTTGTGTCTGTACATCTGCAGGAAAGATGTGAGTGTGTGTGTGTGTGTGTCCAGCAGAGCTGTGCGTGTGGCTCCCCATGTGCTGTCCCCCAAAGCTATATGTGCGGCCTCCAGAACCATATGTATGGCCTCAAAAAACACTATGCCGGCTACCCCAGTAATGTGTATGCCCCCAGAGCTGTTTGCCACTCCAGTAACATCTATGCCACCCAGTAATGTCTATGCCCGCTGCCCCTCCTGTGATGAATATATTGTAGCCCCCAGCCCCTCCTGTGATGTATATACAGCAGTGCAATGTCAGTGTGCATGGCCATGTCTGTTAGGCTGCTTTCACACTACGTTTTTTTAACATCCGTCATGAACGTTTTTTTAACGCAAAAGCGGATCCAGTGCAAATGCGTTTTCATTTCAATGCATTTGCAATGGACTCGCGTTAACATGCGTTCACCTGCGTTTGCGTGCGTTATAGTGAGGATCCAGCGACTTGCAGTTTTTTAACATTTTTCAAAAACGCTACTTGTAGCGTTTTTGTGCTGCGTCCAAATACTGCAAATTGCTGGATCCTGACTATACTGCATGCAAACGCATGTGAACGCTGGCATGCTGATAGACAGGATCCTGCTTGCTCTACTGAGCATGCACAGAAACCAGTCTCGGGTGATCAGTCCCTCTCTCTCCTCCCTCTCTCATCCTCTCATTCCTCCCTCTCTCTCTCTGTCTCTCCCCCTCCCTCTCCTGTCTCTCTCTCCCACCTGAGAGCTGCGGACACTCGTAACCAAGGTAAATATCGGGTAACCACTTCTCTTAGTTACCCGATGTTTACGTTGGTTACGTGTACAGACGCTCGTAACCAAGATAAATATCGGGTATCCAAGCAAGTTACCCGATGTTTACCTTGGTTACGAACCTCCGCAGTTGTAAGAAGCCGGCTCCCAGTCTGGCACGTTTAGTTCCCCTCACTCCCGATCACATGACTCCAATGCCCGCCCCTAAACATCCAGTGACAGGATCCTGCAAAATAACACATGCGTTAGCATGCGTTTTTTGCTGTAAAAGCAGGATCCGCTTTTACAGCAAAAAAACGTTCATGACGCATGTTAAAAAGACGTAGTGTGAAAGCAGCCTTAGTGACGGCCATCATGCAGTACAGCCCCATGCCTGGGAGAATCTGGACAGGAGACAAGCGGGGAGGTGAGTGAGGCTGCTGCCGGCCTCCCTATATTCAATCCTCTAATGTGTCTGTGTGTGTGTATGATGGATATATCTATGTATGTCAGTGTGTACGACTGTGTATAGATTTATGTCTGTTTATATGTATTTTTCTGAATTTCTCTTTAAATATGTATGTATACATTTGCCTGTATGTGTATGTATCTGTATGTGCGTGTCTGCGTGTGGATGGGGCCCACAAAAACCTGGAGCCGGCCCTGCCCTGCACCTACCTCCACCTGCAGAGCCGCACACTAGATATATAATACCCTGCACCTACCTCCACCTGCAGAGCCGCACACTAGATATATAATACCCTGCACCTACCTCCACCTGCAGAGCCGCACACTAGATATATAATACCCTGCACCTACCTCCACCTGCAGAGCCGCACACTAGATATATAATACCCTGCACCTACCTCCACCTGCAGAGCCGCACACAGATATATAATACCCTGCACCTACCTCCACCTGCAGAGCCGCACACTAGATATATAATACCCTGCACCTACCTCCTCCTGCAGAGCCGCACACTAGATATATAATACCCTGCACCTACCTCCTCCTGCAGAGCCGCACACTAGATATATAATACCCTGCACCTACCTCCTCCTGCAGAGCCGCACACTAGATATATAATACCCTGCACCTACCTCCACCTGCAGAGCCGCACACCAGATATATGATACCCTGCACCTACCTCCACCTGCAGAGCCGCACACTAGATATATAATACCCTGCACCTACCTCCTCCTGCAGAGCCGCACACTAGATATATAATACCCTGCACCTACCTCCACCTGCAGAGCCGCACACTAGATATATGATACCCTGCGCCTACCTCCACCTGCAGAGCCGCACACTAGATATATGATACCCTGCGCCTACCTCCTCCTGCAGAGCCGCACACTAGATATATAATAACCTGCGCCTACCTCCACCTGCAGAGCCGCACACTAGATATATAATACCCTGCACCTACCTCCTCCTGCAGAGCCGCACACTAGATATATAATACCCTGCACCTACCTCCACCTGCAGAGCCGCACACTAGATATATAATACCCTGCACCTACCTCCTCCTGCAGAGCCGCACACTAGATATATAATACCCTGCACCTACCTCCACCTGCAGAGCCGCACACTAGATATATAATACCCTGCACCTACCTCCACCTGCAGAGCCGCACACTAGATATATAATACCCTGCACCCGCCTCCACCTGCAGAGCCGCACACTAGATATATAATACCCTGCACCCGCCTCCACCTGCAGAGCCGCACACTAGATATATAATACCCTGCACCCGCCTCCACCTGCAGAGCCGCACACTAGATATATAATACCCTGCACCCGCCTCCACCTGCAGAGCCGCACACTAGATATATAATAACCTGCACCCACCTCCACCTGCAGAGCCGCACACTAGATATATAATACCCTGCACCTACCTCCACCTGCAGAGCCGCACACTAGATATATAATACCCTGCACCCACCTCCACCTGCAGAGCCGCACACTAGATATATAATACCCTGCACCTACCTCCACCTGCAGAGCCGCACACTAGATATATAATACCCTGCACCTACCTCCACCTGCAGAGCCGCACACTAGATATATAATACCCTGCACCTACCTCCACCTGCAGAGCCGCACACTAGATATATAATACCCTGCACCTACCTCCACCTGCAGAGCCGCACACTAGATATATAATACCCTGCACCTACCTCCACCTGCAGAGCCACACACTAGATATATAATACCCTGCACCTACCTCCACCTGCAGAGCCGCACACTAGATATATAATACCTTGCACCTACCTCCACCTGCAGAGCCGCACACTAGATATATAATACCCTGCACCTACCTCCTCCTGCAGAGCCGCACACTAGATATATAATACCCTGCACCTACCTCCACCTGCAGAGCCGCACACTAGATATATAATACCCTGCACCTACCTCCACCTGCAGAGCCGCACACTAGATATATAATACCCTGCACCTACCTCCACCTGCAGAGCCGCACACTAGATATATAATACCCTGCACCTACCTCCACCTGCAGAGCCGCACACTAGATATATAATACCCTGCACCTACCTCCACCTGCAGAGCCGCACACTAGATATATAATACCCTGCACCTACCTCCACCTGCAGAGCCGCACACTAGATATATAATACCCTGCACCTACCTCCACCTGCAGAGCCGCACACTAGATATATAATACCCTGCACCTACCTCCACCTGCAGAGCCGCACACTAGATATATAATACCCTGCACCTACCTCCACCTGCAGAGCCGCACACTAGATATATAATACCCTGCACCTACCTCCACCTGCAGAGCCGCACACTAGATATATAATACCCTGCACCTACCTCCACCTGCAGAGCCGCACACTAGATATATAATACCCTGCACCTACCTCCACCTGCAGAGCCGCACACTAGATATATAATACCCTGCACCTACCTCCACCTGCAGAGCCGCACACTAGATATATAATACCCTGCACCTACCTCCTCCTGCAGAGCCGCACACTAGATATATAATACCCTGCACCTACCTCCACCTGCAGAGCCGCACACTAGATATATAATACCCTGCACCTACCTCCACCTGCAGAGCCGCACACTAGATATATAATACCCTGCACCTACCTCCACCTGCAGAGCCGCACACTAGATATATAATACCCTGCACCTACCTCCACCTGCAGAGCCGCACACTAGATATATAATACCCTGCACCTACCTCCACCTGCAGAGCCGCACACTAGATATATAATACCCTGCACCTACCTCCACCTGCAGAGCCGCACACTAGATATATAATACCCTGCACCTACCTCCACCTGCAGAGCCACACACTAGATATATAATACCCTGCACCTACCTCCACCTGCAGAGCCACACACTAGATATATAATACCCTGCACCTACCTCCACCTGCAGAGCCGCACACTAGATATATAATACCCTGCACCTACCTCCACCTGCAGAGCCGCACACTAGATATATGGCTGCTCTGTGCTTCCAGGACCTGTGATGATGTCACATGGAGGGGAGGAGTCAGGGTCACATGGTCAGCTCCTCAGTGTATGCAGGGCTCTGCTGTGCTGGGTGTCATGGTGCTGGGTGAGGGGAGGTTATGTCAGGGGGTCACAGTGAGGTAATGGAGGCTGTATGTAGACAGGACACATCCTGGAAGCCGTGGACGGACATGGAGCAGATATCCTGGAAATCCAGGGATGAGCAGTGAGGTCTGAGGGGGCAGTGGCCACAGCTGTTTCTAGATTGTTCCAGAACTATTTACCCCGGCCACAGTAAGCGAGGGTCACTGAGCTTGTGAGGGGCAGTAAAGTCTGAGGGGGCCGGGAAGTGCATAGTATAAGCACAATATCATAGTGTGACACAAGAGCAGAGTTTGGAGTTTTCCTTACAAGTTTCCCATTGGTTTTTCTTTGTTTTTCTTCTTTTATCTGCACGGTTCATCCCCATTAATAGCGGCTCCATGGACAATGCTACCAGGTGTGTGTCTTGTCAGATGTATGCCTGCCTTGAGCAGCCGTTGGAGGGTGAATATGTCTGCTCTCGATGTCAGCGTGTTACATATTTGGAAGCCCAGGTAACTGATCTAAATATGCAGCTCACAGCACTCAGGAGCATTGCAAACCTGGAGAGGAGTTTAGAGCTCACTGAGCGGCTCTGGCTGGGGCCAGTGCTATGGAGGAGGGTGGAGGAGGGGAAGGTCAGGACCCAGAGGTAGGTAGCTGGGTAACAGAAGAAGAGGTAGGGGGAAAAGTATCATGGAGCCTAGTCCGGATCTGGCACAACCTAGTAAATATGACTGTGTGGCTAATATTAAAAAAATTGTTTAAAAGAACTGAGAGTCCTCAGTGGTTGATACCTTTAGGCCAGGACTAGGATCACTACAGCAGGACGTTGCTCCTAGCAACCAGGAAAATGGCTGCTGTAGGAAGGAGGGAAATAGGAGTACAGCAAAGGCCAGACAAATGTTGGTGGTTGGGGACTCTATAATTATGCGGACAGACAGGGTCATCTGTCACTGAGACCGTGAATGCCAAACAGTGAATTGTCTGCCGGGTGCTCGGGTTCGTCATATTGCGGATCGGGTAGACAGATTGCTGGGTGGGGCTGGGAAAAACTCAGCGGTCATAGTGCATATTGGTACTAATGACAAAGTTAGAGACAGGTGGAAGGTCCTTAATGATTACAAAGAACTAGGAGAGAAGCCGAAGTCCAGGACCTCCAAGGTGGTGTTTTCAGAAATATTAACGGTGCCACGAGCGTCACTAGAAAGACAACGGGAGCTTAGGGAGATAAATACGTGGCTTAGAAATTGGTGCAGGAAGGAAGGGTTCGCGTTCATGGAGAACTGGGCCGACTTCTTAGTCAGCTACAGGTTCTACAGTAGGGACGGGCTGCACCTCAATGGGGAGGGTGCAGAAGTGCTGGGGGAGAAAATGGTCAGACGGATGGAAGAGCTTTTAAACTAGGATCTGGGGTAGTGGAGCAAATAAGGGGATAGATAGAGCAGATAGAGATAGTGATACAGTAAGGGTATGTGCGCACTAGGCGTTTTTTTCACACTGCGTTTTTATGTGCGTTTTTGTCTCAAAAAACGCACCCGCGGCTAAAAAACGCATGCGTTTTTACCGCGATTTGGTGCGTTTTTGCTCACTGCGTTTTTAATCAGTGCACAATGCCATTAAATATTGTTGATGAAAAAAAAAAGGTCTGATGTCATTTCCTTCTTCAAAATGTTCATTGTATGCAGGAGAGCAGACAGCTGCAGAACTAGTGTATGCAGGAGAGCAGACAGCTGCAGAACTAGTTTATGCAGGAGAGCAGACAGCTGCAGAACTAGTTTATGCAGGAGAGCAGACAGCTGCAGAACTAGTGTATGCAGGAGAGCAGACAGCTGCAGAACTAGTTTATGCAGGAGAGCAGACAGCTGCAGAACTAGTGTATGCAGGAGAGCAGACAGCAGCTGCAGAACTACAAGGCTCAGCATCCTCCATCCAGGACTGAATGCAGGAGTTTTTTGCCCCCCAAAAAAATGACGTGGGCTTCGCCATATTTTTGTATGCTAGCCGGGTACAGCAGGCAGGTACAGGCTGCCCCCAACCCCAGGTGCCTATTTGTACCCGGCTGGGAACCAAAAATATAGGGAAGCCCTTTTTTTATATTTCATGAATTTCATGAAATAATTTAAAAAAAAAAAATGACGTGGGCTTCGCCCAATTTTTGAGTCCAGCCGGGTACAACTAGGCAGCTGGGGATTGGAATCCACAGTGCAGGGTGCCCATGCTTTCTGGGCACCCCCGCTGTGAATTGCAGTCCCGCAGCCACCCCAGAAAATGGCGCTTTCATAGAAGCGCCATCTTCTGGCGCTGTATCCAACTCTTCCAGCTGCCCTGATGCCGGGTGGCTCGCTGGGTAATAATGGAGTTAGGGCTAGCTGTATATTATCAGCTGGCCCTAAGCCCGAAATTCATGGTGTCACGCCAATATTAGACATGGCCACCATGAATTTCTAGTAATGATAAAAAAAAAACACAACACACAGAAAAATATTTTTATTAGAAATATAACACAACACAATTAGTGACTCCATCTTTATTGAAATAAAGAACCCCCCTCCGCAGTAATCCTGGGTCAGGGTCCCGTGCCGTCCAATCCGGATCCAATATCATCTGATCGGTTTGCTGGAAGGCAAAGCGATCAGATGATGTGTCAGGTTCTAGGGGCTGAAGCACATCACACATCAGCTGATTGTATAATCGGCTTTTATACAATCAGCTGATTCATCGGTGCAAAAAAAAAAAAAAAAATACTCACGTCTGTGCTGATTACCGGCAGCTCCTGGAGGGATCGGATGAGAGTCTGATCCTGTCCCATCGCTGCAGGAGCTGCTGGTAATCAGCTGAAGAAGTCCCCTGACGGCAGGATCAGCTGATAGCCGGCCGGGCGCGAAAAAGCCGGCGACACCGCGAGAATTATGATCAGCTGATGCGTCAGGTGACTGCATCAGGTGATCCACCGCCAGGTCCTGCAAGCTTCGTATGTGCCCCGGGGAGACTGCACACAGCCAGAGCGGCGGGCATGGCCTCGGGGACCCTGCAGACAGGTGAGTATATATGACATTTTTTTTTTCTACTGTTCACTTTTGTTTTCGCCGCTGCCTCCACCTCCCGCCCAGACATGGCGCCGCACGGAGCTGACATGGCACCGGGCGGGTTGTGGAAGCAGCGGTGACGGTACCGGGAGGATTCATGCTTCTGTGTTTACCAACAGAAGGAATCCTCTTCCTATACACATCACTATACTGCCCACCCCTTGCGTTTATAGCTGCGTTTTTAGTCATAGAAACGCAGCTATATGCGTTTCTCTTTGCGTTGTTGAACATCTCATTGAACTCAATGGGTGAAAAACGCAGTGAAAAACGCAGAAATAATTGACATGCTGCATTTTTGTGGTCACCACAAAAACGCAGCTACAAAAAAACGCTGTGTGCGGACAGCACTTCTGAAAACCCATAGACATTGCTGGGGAAGCAATGTCACTGCGTTTTCAGCAGAAAAACGTGGTAAAAAACGCGGCAAAAACGCCTAGTGCGCACAAGGCCTAAGGGTCAATGAAGGATTGGGGGGGTCTGGGACATGCAAAGAAAGTAGGGAGGCTAGGGATAAGGAATGTGTTAATAGTATTAAATGTCTACTGGCAAATGCAAGAAGTCTTGCAAACAAAATGAATGAATTGGAGACTCTTATGTCATCCATGGATTATGATGTGGTGGGCATTGTTAAAGAATGAAGCCAGCGTCACACGGTACGATCTATCGTGTGATCGCACGAGCGATCGTACCCGCCCCCGTCGTTTGTGCGTCACGGGCAATTAGTTGCCCGTGGCGCAGAAAATCGTTAACCCCCTGTCACACGCACTTACCTCCCGGACGACGTCGCTGTGGGCGGCGAACATCCTCTTCCTGAAGGGGGAGGGACGTTCGGCGTCACAGCGACGTCACACAGCGGCCGGCCAATAGAAGCGGAGGGGCGTAGATGAGCGGGACGTAACATCCCGCCCACCTCCTTCCTTCCACATTGCCGGCGGGACGCAGGTAAGCTGTGTTCGTCGTTCCCAGGTTGTCTCACGGAGCGACGTGTGCTGCCTCGGGAACAATGAACAACCGGAGCACAGAAGGAAGACCGACATTTTGAAAATGAGCGACGTGTCAACGAGCAACGATAAGGTGAGTATTTTTGCTTGTTCACAGTCGCTCGTAGCTGTCACACGCTACGATATATCAAACGATGCTGGATATGCGTCAAAAACTCCGTTACCCTGCCGACATATCGCCCGATATATTGTACCGTGTGACGCCAGCTTGAATCTGGTTTACAAGATCAGATTATGATTATTATTATTATTAATATTATTTGCTACACCTAACATAGAATAACATCTAGACAGATGTGAAGGCCATAGTCAGTGTAATGTACCTTTATATATAAAATGATATATTAGGTACTGGTACAGTTTACAATGTTACAATGTACCAGTCCTTATCTCTAAGAGTGTCCCCTGATACACATGGCTCTGCATGTTCCATTTGAATCAGGTGGTCTTTATTTTACATGATATTCCAAATTAACCAATGAGTATAAATGATAAACAAGAGTGTAACCAATTATTATGTAATAGTGTTGAGATTGACCAATGAATGTTGGGGTATATTGACTTATATGTTAAAGCTTTTCAATAAATGACCCCTGGGCACTGGCTCAGATGGGGAACCACATGACTGTCATCTGTCATTGCTGACTTCTTCCCGCCGGCGAAGCATTCATTTTGCACGTGGCTTGGCTGATTGCCATAACAGTTTTTGGTGGTGAATTGTGGCCTCACAACATTGCCCCCCCCCCACGGGAACAGGACTGGATGTAGGGCAAACCGTGGTAAATAACCCTTTGTGTTACTGACTGCCTCCTGTGCTGTCCTTGTCGTTTGGGGTGTGCCATGTAGGCATCCTGCTGCCTAGTACCCAATGAGTGTTGCTTTATATGTGCTATTGTCTGTAGGCGTATGAGTCTGTGAGTGTCTGTAATAAGTGTGGCGCCCCTGACTTGTCAGGTGCCACAGGGTATTGCATCCAGTAACAGGTGCAGTACTAACTTCGGATTCCTGGAAGACCAATGCAAGTAAAAACCAAACAACACCAACTAAACACACAAAACCATGCCCTTGTCCCCAGACTGGGTAACAAGCTAGAGACGGACCTGATGGATAGCCACCTGTAGCTGGGGGCTCGTCCAAACCCGCTAGTCAGAAACCAGGGAAAGGGGAGGGGCTAGAGTGTGCAGTAGGCAGTTGACAGTAGGTCTGAGGATAACATGCAGACAGACAGCAAGTGTGGAGTGACTGATTGGGCAAAAAGGAGTATGGTCGCTGGGAGAGTACGGGGAGTACTTACAGGACCAGGCACCGGTGGGGTGCAGAGCCCTAGTTCAGAAAGACGCTTCAAGCTCATCTAATAAATCTGCCCGGTGAGGGAATCATCACGGTTCCTCACCAACGTTAGTGTCCGGAGCTCAGCAGCAAACAGGGAACCAAGGGAGCTGAGGCGGAGGCCCAACTCATGAGTGGTTAAATCTGCCTGCTATACGGGCCAAGACTGAGAGACCAGGAGGGGAGCCCCAGAACGCTTCAGGCTACAGGGACCCACCAACTACAGACGGGTGCAAGGAAGTACAGCTCACCAGGTCACAAAACCGGCACTGGGACAAAAGGAATCCTGAGGCCCAGTTTGGTGCCGACCAGCCCAAGTCGGGCTGCAGCTCACAAAACCCGTGAGTAAAAGACAAGTTAAACCACAGCTCTTGTGTGGCCTGAGTTCTTCTCGTACCTGTTTCACCTGTTGCCCTCATACTACACTCCCATCATTGTCCCCTGGGGCTCAGCCCTACTTGCAGAGGGCCATTACATCTAAGCTGCTAAATACTACCAGCCCCAACAATGAGAGACTGCAGCGGTGACTTTCCTCACCTAGCCGCATACTGCAAGTGGCATCACAAAAAACATTCTTTTATCTTTATTTTAAACCCCTTTTTAAGTAACCCCCAGGGTCACGGAACCTGGCATTGGCCAGACTCGTGACATATCCCTGTAATACTGGGCCCCGGACCAAGTACCCCATAGCCCTGGGGTGGGTCATAAGCTTCTTACGAGGGAGACTGAGAATAGTGGCCCAGTATAGAGGGGTCCAACCGTGAAGAAGTTAGGGCCCCTGCGATTCTGCGAGCTGACCCATGTGAGGCGCCTCCGGCCAGGGACTGTTACCGGTTTGTTTTTTTCTATACCTAGGGACACCCGCCGAGATTGATGAGTATAGCAGTTGAAACTGAGGGTCTGAAACTCTAACATTAATGTGTAAAGACCTACCCGGACCCTGGCACGTGTTTGAAGGATTTGATAGACCAGGTCTGTCGCTCTTTAAGCTTGATAGACTAAAGACTGAGGTGAGTATAAGATCTAGATACGCTTCACTATAGGCAGGGAACGGTCGCACACCATTTGAGGCTTCCGTTCAGAAGGGATGGAGCGGTACAAGCCAGGGACTTTGTGGTTTCTGTGTGTGGTAACCTTATAACTTTGTGTGATTGTAAAAACATTGCAACAAGTGAAGACTGATTGCAATGTCTGGAACTGACGTTTTGACTGACTGGCAGTTTTGCTGACAGGTTGTGATTTCTTGTATGTGTGTATGTGGATGACCTGCCATTTGTGATGAGCACTGTCAGTTTGGTGAGAACACCGGTATGTTGTGTGACTTTGTAAAGAACACTCTCACATCCTGGCTACTCCCAGCCTCATGTCTCACAGCTGCCAAATTTGTGACTTTGAAGCAGTGAGCGCTGCCGATTTTTACAGCAAGACACTATCTCATCTATGTGCAAGCAGACGCTGGACGTCCTGCAACTAACCTTTCTCATCTTGCAATGTCCTGCTCTTGCTCACATTCTCAGAGAATCTGACATATTATGCATTTATAGCACATTGCGTGGACTTCATTGTGCCTGTACTACACGACCCTGATCAGCCTCTCACTAACACGGCAATTAATCCGCAGAAACTATATCACGCACCCTGATAATACGCTGCTTGTTATAGTGTTCTCTTTAGTTCTTTTTGCTGCTCTTTTGGTGTTACGCATGCAATATCTTACATACCTCTTGTGTGAGCGCTGTTTATAATCACTATCTTTGCTCTGCTGTAAGTGCGAGTCCTTTTTTTTTGCCATTTTTGCAAAAAGTGTACCGTCCCTTTAAGACATTGAACTTTGAATTTATGGGCTAAAAATTGTGATACAGGTCTATTGGGACACCCTGATAACATTCCCAGGGTATTATTAGCATAGGGTTTTGGTTGTTCTGGTCCTCTCATTAGCTCCCTTTTGCTGCCATCTTTGATTAATTCAGTACCTAACATCCCTCCTGATTGGGCACTGGTTATAGTCATTATCTGCCTTACAATATTTACCTGCTTTCTGTGCCATAGAAAAAAACGTTAAGTGATTTAAGGGTTTTCCAGTGTAGCGTGCTGTACAGACGCTCATGTGGAAAACCAAGGGGGGACAAGGGTCCCATATTATATTACCTACTCTGTGATACTGGGATCCCAATTCTAGATATTAAGTTACTGCAGTAAAGTAGAGTGGCTGCTGGTGTGCCACAGACGTGAGGTACCGGCAATGTAGTCACTCTTGAGTGGCTGCTGGTGTGCCACAGACGTGAGGTATCGGCAGTGCAGTCACTCTTGAGTGGCTGCTGGTGTGCCACAAAAGCGTGGTACCGGCAGTGCAGTCACTCAAGTGGCAACTCGTGGGCCCCAGACGTGGGGTATCACGTAGTAGCCACTATTTACCTTGTGCAGTGTCGAGTGGTGTGCTGCAAGGTAAGGTCCTACCCTTGGAAGCAACATGGATGCAGAGACATAGTTCTCTGTAATTGTTATCATTGTGGTGTGGTTGTTGTCATTCCGAGTTGTTGCAAGGATAAGAACTACACAGAGTAGATCCTCATCCAGTAAGGATGAGGATGTGGAGATATGGACACCTGCAATTGATGTTGTACAACACATAAAAGGCGCAGAAGCTATCAAAGGCTGTAGACCAATGTTGGGAAAAGGTGAATGCAGGTATGAATGGAACACTGGATGAACAAATGTGGCGCCCCTGACCTGGTCAGGCACCACTGACTACTGCACCCAAGTCGGGTCAGTACAATACAGGTAATCCTGATGGCTGATTAGGGTGTGGACACACGGAACACTAGTAACTAGTGATGTGTTGGTCGCGAACGATCCGACACAAAGATCCGGCTCCCTGCGACAGGAGCCGGATCACTAGTGTGAGCCACTAAAATATCTAAATGGCTCTTTTCGCCGTCAAAACCCCGCCCACCCACGTCTAAACCACGCCTACTCAGCAATCCAATTGGTCGCTTGCAAGTGGGCGGGGCTTTGGCGACGTTCCTGTAATCTTAAATGTGTGGTCACCCCGGTTCGGCTCGAGTTCGGTTCACCGAACGGAGGTCTCGTTCGAGTTCGGTTCGTCGAAAATTCGACGAACCGAACTCGAACTGCATAGGAAACAATGACAGGCAATCACAAACACATAAAAACACCTAGAAAACACCCTCAAAGGTGTCCAAAAGGTGACAAACAACTCACAACACAACACAAACACATGGGAAAGGTGACAAGGACATATACTCATGTGAAAACAAAAGAGCTGGACAAGGAAAAAGAGGAGACACAGATATAGGCATGGCACGCCCTTCTAAAATCATGTAAAACACCGCAAGGTGACTCCAAGCGGAGTCTCCCTTTTTTCCAAAAATTGGGCCACACACACCCACCCCTTCAGTGGCAGCACTTGTGCCCCAGTTGTACACTTCACAGCTAGATTTGCATCAAGCACATTAAAAAATACGCCATACTTAACCGTCCCCAGGATGACACCGGGGTAGGTAGCAAAGTCTTTACTGAACCATGACTTGTTCATCTTGGCTCCTTTTAAAAAACACAGCAAGCAAGGGTTACTCCAAGCGGAGTCTCCCTTTTTTTTCCAAAAATTGTGCCCCACACACACCCACATAAGACCACAGAAAAAAACAATACCTCTAAAAATATTTAAGTTTTATTTAGAAAATTATAAAAAATGACAAACAGTGTCTCTCTAAAAATACATAAAGGACAACACAGTGCCAGTGAGATGTTGGGAGGAGATAGTTTCAGCGTGAAAAGGATAGCGATAGATAGATATTCACAGAGTCGTCAGATTCCTGATCTCATAGCCTTTATTGACCCTTCCTGACGACGGAGGGTGTCCTAAGTTACTGGACACTCCCCGTTCCGGGTGGCTGTCCCTCCCTGTCCCTATCTCTAGCCAAGGGGTGTCCACCACCAACCCAGGTGATTAGTGCAAAACCATAAATATACACATAAACACAAATGCGTTAAATTTGGTTCCTGACTCAATAAGATACTTCAGTCAGATGAATTTAAATTTTGTTAGGTGGAGCTGTAGGGGACCCGCTGCAGTAGCTGTCACCCCACGCTCTCCCGACGCGTTTCTCCCCCACCTAACGCAATGCTGGGGGATCATCAGGGGTAAAAAAAGTCATACATAACGGTAATAGTTATAGAGCTGGATATGAACGGTCCAACCCAAAAGCCTCTTGATAATATACCAGAAAAACTTGGTTTTAATCACAAGATATGCTGGCAGATATTCTTATTCAGAAGAACTTGTCTCTCGTTATAACTCCAAAAATGGATGAATAGCCAATGGGATGCTAGGAGTTTAGTAAATCAAAAAAACTCCTAAGGTATCACATTAGTCTTCCTATCCTTGTGTTTAAAAGGCTTATGGATCACATCCTAACCATGTCTAGGTCACATTAGGGCAGCAGGGACATCTATACATACAAAGAGTCCAATTTCTTTAGTTGATGGTGTTACACCAATATCTACACTGTTAGTGTGTCCAGTCCTGTAATTTCTTGGTCACTTAGGTAGGGGGTGCTGTATCAATACGCAGCATCGGAATCTATATAATCCTGCAAAGAAAAGCTCCTTTACATAGTGTTCCAGTATAGTGACCAAGTGTTATAATGAACACTTCTTTCACCGATACTTGGTCCGAAGAAAAGCTCAACCTGCAAGGACAAACACAAGGATAGGAAGACTCATGTGATACCTTAGGAGTTTTATCTTATTGAGTCAGGAACCAAATTTAACGCATTTGTGTTTATGTGTATATTTATGGTTTTGCACTAATCACCTGGGTTGGTGGTGGACACCCCTTGGCTAGAGATAGGGACAGGGAGGGACAGCCACCCGGAACGGGGAGTGTCCAGTAACTTAGGACACCCTCCGTCGTCAGGAAGGGTCAATAAAGGCTATGAGATCAGGAATCTGACGACTCTGTGAATATCTATCTATCGCTATCCTTTTCACGCTGAAACTATCTCCTCCCAACATCTCACTGGCACTGTGTTGTCCTTTATGTATTTTTAGAGAGACACTGTTTGTCATTTTTTATAATTTTCTAAATAAAACTTAAATATTTTTAGAGGTATTGTTTTTTTCTGTGGTCTTATGCTGATACCATACCTCGGTTCTATATTTATTTGTGGTTCAACCACACACACCCACCCATTCAGTGGCAGCACTTGTGCCCTAGTTGTACACTTCACAGCTAGATTTGCATCAAGCACATTCAAAAATACGCCATACTTAACCGTCCCCAGGATGACACCGGGGTAGGTAGCAAAGTCTTTCCTGATCCCAGCTCTGTTCATCTTGGATCGTTTTTAAAAACAATGTAAGCAAGGGTTACTCCAA
This sequence comes from Anomaloglossus baeobatrachus, assembly GCF_048569485.1. NCBI lineage: Eukaryota > Metazoa > Chordata > Amphibia > Anura > Aromobatidae > Anomaloglossus > Anomaloglossus baeobatrachus. Next base: position 308,852 of record NW_027441809.1, on the reverse strand, counting down.
GCGGAGTCTCCCTTTTTTTCCAAAAATTGTGCCCCACACACACCCACCCCTTCAGTGGCAGCAGTTGTGCCCTAGTTGCAAACAGGATGTTTTGATTTGCATCAAGCACATTCCAAATCCACAAGCATTTACTTTCCCCAGGATGACACATGGGTAGTAAATTCCTTGTGGATCCATGACTTGTTCATTTTGATGAACGTTAGTCTGTCCACATTGTCACTGGACAGACGCGTTCGCTTATCTGTCAGCACACACCCAGCAGCACTGAAGACACGTTCAGAGACAACGCTGGCAGCTGGACACGACAAAATCTCCAAGGCGTAACTGGAGAGCTCTGGCCATTTTTCAAGATTTGAAGCCCAAAATGAGCAAGGCTCCATTTGCAAAGTCATGGCATCGATGTTCATTTGGAGATACTTGTCACGCTCCCCGGGTCCCCTGCGCTGCCCTCCGGCTCACCTGTCACGCTCCCCGGCTCCTCTGCCTCGCTTCCCGGTTCCTTGGTCCGGTCACCGCTGCTCCCCGCTCTCCAGCATCCATTGCCGGCGCGTCCCCGGCGTCCTGGCCCCCACTCCCGGCGCCCGTCGGCTTCTCAGCCCCAGCCCGGCCCTGCTGCTTCCTCCTCGCAGCTTCCTGCTCTGGCTTCTGGCACTCGGGCCGCGCGCATGCGCATTAGGGCGCGCGCGCGGTCATTGACCCTTTCTTAAAGGGCCAGCGTCCATTACCAGGAAATGATGCAAACAGGTACAGGGTATAAAGGGGTTTAATGTCCAAGGGGGCGGGGCCTGATCTTCGTGTTTCTTAAGCTAGGAGTCAGGTCTCCTGGTGTCTCTATGATATACTCACCTATCTCTCTTGTAGAGCCGTGCCTGCCTCGCCATCCGGTCCTGCCGAATCCCGAACCCCGAACGCTGTCCATCTGCTATCCTGACAGTCCGTAACATCTCGGATCCCTGCGGTGACCCGTCATCTCGCTCCAAAGGTTCCGGACCCCGCCTGACATCTTCTCGGCTTCCGAACCTGAGCTGCGTCACCCGGACTACCATCAGTGACTCCGTGGTCCCAGGGACTTCTCAGTTTTACTCGTATGCACGGACTGTTCTGCTGCCTATAGTGCTTCAGCTACCGGACCCCTTACCACCATCTAGGAGTTCGGCCCAGTGGATCCACCTCCTGGGTCTGCCCGTCCACCTGGCCCTGACAATACTCCTGTATCATCCTCTCCAGCCGTTGACTATGTGTCAGACTTGTTGTCTCTGGTGGCCTTGCAAAGGAGGGTCTAAAAAAAATTATGAAAAGATTCAATAAAATTGCTGTTACCAGCACCAGATACGGTGCTACTGGTACGGGTAGACTGTTGGAGATGACGAGACCGTCCCATGTTTGTCAAGTTACAACTGGGAGATTCACTCCCTGCACCTGCACGGTTGTTTGGTGGAAAAGCCGAGCTAAGATCGAGTAACAGCTTGTGCTGATACTCCTGCATACGTGCGTCCCTTTCTATGGCTGGAATTATGTCACAAAATTTGGACTTGTACCGGGGATCTAATAGTGTGGCAAGCCAGTAGTCATCATCGCTTCTAATTTTGACAATACGAGGGTCATGTTGGAGGTAGTGCAGCAAGAAGGCGCTCATGTGTCTTGCGCAGCCATGCGGACCAAGTCCATGCCGTGTTTGTGGCATAGAGGTGCTAACCGTTCTTTCTTCCTCTGACATCTCCCCCCAACCTCTTTCAACTGAAATTTGACCAAGGTCTCCCTCATCCGCTGAGTCTTCCATGTCCATGGACAGTTCGTCCTCCATTTCTTCATGTTCTCCTGCACCTTCCTCAACATTTCGCCTGCTACCATGCGCCCTTGTTGATCCGTCCCCCATGGTCCCATGCCTGCCGCGTTGGTGATGATGAACGTCTGGACCTTGGTGATGTTGTTGTGTCTTGCGCATATGAATCCTCTTGTAGTTCCTCCCCTTCCTGTTGTCCCACCCCCTGACTCCGAATAGTGTTTAGCGTGTGCTCCAGCATGTAAATGACTGGAATTGTCATGCTGATAATGGCATTGTCAGCGCTAAACATATTCGTCACCATGTCTAAACTGTGCAGAAGGGTGCATAGGTCCTTGATCTGAGACCACTCCATCAGGGTGATCTGCCCCACCTCTGCATCTCGTTGGCCCAGGCTATACGTCATGACGTATTGCACCAGGGCTCGGCGGTGCTGCCACAGTCGCTGTAACATGTGGAGAGTCGAATTCCAGCGTGTCGGCACATCGCATTTCAGGCGATGAACCGGCAGGCCGAAAGACTTCTGGAGCGATGCAAGTCGGTCAGCTGCGACGGTTGAACGGGGGAAGTCAGCAGACAGTTTTCGTGCCCTGTGCAGAAGGCCATCTAGGCCGGGATAGTGTGTTAAAAATTGCTGGACAACAAGGTTCAACACGTGAGCCATACAAGGCACGTGTGTCACCTTGCCCAGGCGAAGGGCCGCACCCAGGTTTGCAGCATTGTCGCACACGGCCTTACCAGGCTGCAGGTTGAGTGGAGACAACCATTTATTAAACTCAGTCTTCAGAGCTGCCCACAACTCAGTCGCTGTGTGACTCCTATTTCCAAGACATGTCAAGCTAAAGACCGCCTGATGCCATTGCGCTCTGCTGCCAGCATAGTAATGAGGGGTGCGTGATTCCTTCTGCGCAGTGAGAATGCTGGTGGCCTGACCAGGCAGGCTTGGGGCGGAGGTGGAGGACACAGATGAGGTGGAGGAGGCAGAAGCAGTGGCGGAACTTGGACAGACAGAGAATTGACACACAAGTCGTGGGGACGGCAAGACTTGTGCAGCAGACTGTTCACCATCTATCACCATAGTTACCCAGTGCCCAGTCAGCGACATGTAATGTCCCTGTCCATGCTTACTGGTCCAAGTATCGGTGGTGAAATGCACCCGTTCACACACTGAGTTTCTCAAGGAAGCGGTGATGTTGTGTGCAACATGCTGGTGTAGCATGGGCACACCTTTCTTAGAGAAGTAGTGGCGACTGGGCATCTGGTACTGGGGCACAGCGACAGACATAAGGTCTCTAAAATCCTGTGTGTCCACCAGGCGGAAAGGCAGCATTTCGGTAGCCAAGAGCTTACAAAGGGATAAAGTCAACCTCTTAGCTTTGTTATGGGTCGCAGGAAATGGCCTTTTATTTGTCCACATCTGAGGGACAGAGATCTGGCTGCTGTGTGTAGACGGTGTGAGTAGGGTGTCCCTGGAAAAATGCAGGTTTGTGAGGAAAGTGCAGGCGTAGACATGATGTTGCCTTCATCCAACGTTGGTGCTATCGATGTCTGAGAGAGCTGTACACACGCACTTGTTTCCCCTTCCAAACCAACTGACGACCTAACAAGCAAACTGCCTGTTGCGGTTACAGTGGTGGAAGTTGTGCGTGGAAAACCAGGTGTGACAGCTGTCCCCACAGTCCTAGAAGATGAAGAGCGCGCGGATGCACTGGAAGGGGCAGGCGGTGGATGGTTCGCCTCCGCTAGGCCGCATTGCAGCACGGTGAGTTTCCCACTGAGACATATGATATTTATGCATGTGACGATTCATGGAAGAAGTTGTCAAACTGCTGAGGTTTTGCCCTCTACTAACAGATTCCCGACAAATTTTACAGATCACATAATTTGGGCGATCTTTTGCTATGTCAAAAAAGGACCAGGCTAGGCAAGGCTTAGAGGGCATGCGACCTGCTGAGCCCCCCCGACTAGTGCTCAGAGGCAGAGTGGTGGCTGAGGATGCAGTTGTAGACGTGCTACCAGTGCTCCGACTCTGTCCAGGAAGGCGCAAGGTAACTTTGTCGTCAGTTACATCCTCCTCCACCGCCTCGGTTGACCTCCTCGAGGGCCTGACTGTGGGTTGACAGTAGGTGGGATCTAGAACTTCCTCATCAATTGTTGTGTTTGCACTCCCCTCACCCTCAGACCGAGCCTCTTCTTGCCCTGACCGAATATTTAAGTTGTCATCCCAATCTGGTATCTGCGTCTCATCGTCATCAGTATGTTCCTCATTGTCTATAACAACAGGTGTTACAGTTTGTGAAAAAGGGTCAACATTATGCTCAGAAACTTGGTCCTCACGGCCTGAATCAGAGTCACAAAGGTTCTGGGTATCACTGCAGACCATTTCCTGGTCTGTACTCACTGTAGCTTGGGAGCAGACCTCTGATTCCCAGGCTATAGTGTGACTGAACAGCTCTGCAGACTCAGCCATCTCAGTTCCACCATACTGTGCAGGGCGGATGGAGACTTCAGAGCTGGGAGAAAGCAAGTTTGATTGGGATGACAACTCAGAGGAATGGTGTTTTTTGGATGCGGTAGTTGAGGTGGCGGAGAGGGCACTTGTTGGACCACTTGAGATCCATTCAAGCATTTTCCTTTTTTGGCCATCATCTACCTTGGTTCCAGTTGTTCGTGTACGTAAAAAAGGGAGCACATCGGATTGTCCACGGTAAGTAGTAGACATCTTACTTTTGCTGGTAGATGGTCTATCTTCAGCAGATGTTAATGGAGCTTTGCCACCTTCCCCACGGACAAACTCTTTTTTTCCTTTTCCAACACGCCTCTTCCCCTTTCCACCAGCATCTGTCATTTTGCCACTCATTTTGATTGCGACAAGATTGTGCACTTAAAATGTGGTAGTAAAAATTGAGAGGTGGTGTAGATTGCAGCGGTGGTTTAGCTTTATTAACAGCAGAATAAACAACAATAATTATCCCTGACAATGCAACTACGGCCCTTAAACTGGCAGCATAAATTGCTAGTATAATAGCTTATACTATACAAATAGTCCAACAGAAGTTGGACAAAATAAGTATCAAAGAGGTGGGCGGTATTATTAGCATGGGGAGCAGTGATTATTCCTTCTTTTTAATATTGGGTACACATGATCACCCAGCCGCCGGCGTACTGCTGTGACTGGCCGATCACTTGTGTCTAATATTGAAGAATGAATATTCACTGCTCCCCAAGACCATAATCCCGGCTGTGGGGAGCAGTGAATATTCTGGCAGTTTACGTCTTCGTGTAACTGGGGGCACATGGCAGTAATGTCATGCACTGCGCCGTTTACATGCTCAAGTCACATGTCGGCACCAGAAGAGAACACTGTGCACCGGGAGAGCGGAGGAAAGGTGTGTATAATCATTTATTTTCTTATGTGTGTAGCGTGATGGGGAAATATGTACAACAATGGGCCCGAGATGAGGGCTATATATACAAGGATGGCGACATATATACTATAGAAAAGCAATCCTGCCGCAACGGCAAAACAATACAGCCCAAATCCTGATTGGAATATCAGTTAAAGCAAGGATTTAAAATATAACTTTTAATATCAATAATCTAAAATCATGATAGAACAAAGTGCAGTGCATGAATAAATAACAATAAATAGAAAGATCTCAACCAGTTCTTCTCCTGAGGAGATCAGATACCACCGGAAAAATCCAAGGCAGAAGCGAGCCAAACTGGACATGAGGGGGAGGGGACCAGTATCAAAGTTCCTTACCCCTGTCGTGCCCCTGCAGAAAAAGCTTCCGCCCTTACAAGGGCAGCACCCAACTCAGTAATGCTAACCCGATGAAAATGCACACCCTCCCAATGCGTTTCCCTCTCTGTGTAGTAAGAGAGTTCATTAGGGGAGAAAATATTCAAGTAAAGCCTGCAGTGGTAGGACATTACTACGCAAAGCACGTTAGTGGTACAAGTGTGTATGCTAATGGCCAGTGGGACGCTATGTGCTGTTAGACCCACAACCTAAATAACCCTCATACCTCCTGCATCATCCGCAATCAGTGGTGCCACATGTTCGTGCAGTCCTCATAGTCGATCACCGATTCATGCAGGCAGCCCCCACAGCGCATGCCCATAGATCAATCGATCCATCTGCAGCGTTTACAGCAGCCTGAAAAGTCCACTGCGCATGCGTGGGCATTAGATTGATCCTGATTCAGTCAGGTAGTATTTCCGCGTTCCACTCATGGAACGCACATATCGTGCATGCGCGGCGCGTAACCTATTACTCATAAGGCACGCCTATCAGGCTGATGTATTACTCCCGCACTCCACTCATGGAACGCATATATCGCGCATGCGTGGCGCATAACCCATTATTCATGTCAGGCTGATACATTACTACCGTGCTCCACAGGTGGAACACACGCACCGCGCATACGCGAACTGCGTTCAGTTATCACAAACCGCCCAAGCTGATCAATATTAGCCTACATAATTAGCATTGTGTGTCAAAGAATACATTTAGCTTGGCCACCCAGGTGCCATGTTCACATACTGAGTTAGCAAAACATGCACATTTATTAACAGCGATCAAATATGAAACGCCCATCATAGCATAACATTTAGCCGTGCACAGCATGTCAATTCTATTTTTTAAAAAAGTATTATTATGAATCTGATACTCTAGAGAGGCAAACAATGATAATAATTGTAATGAGTAATAACAAGGGGCCATATATACAGAGGGGCTAAGAGGTATATATATCCTATTGAATATTAATTCTTTAAAGAGGAAATACAGAGTCCAACAGTCAATTAATAAACACTGCAAAAGAGGGGGGGAGATACAGAAAGGACACCCTCCTAGCCGTGTCCTATATCTATTAGAAGGTTGATATAAAGCAATTGTAATACATAAACTTACATTATTGGGCCTGGGGGAGGGTTGTAACACCCAAAGAATCTGGTCTGGGCTCGTTTCCACAAAAGGGGCTAAACAACTTGATCAATAGCCCAGCTCAATGGACACCTTCAACCGTCAATCCCCAAACCACCCACCCCAGCCAGAGAAAAATCCCTTCTTTAGATAAAGCACCCAAAATTTATCTGGTCATTTAGACCCTCTGGGCGACATGTCCGCAACTTAAAAATCAACCTCGCCTCCTTTTGGAGGAGCAACCTATCCAGATTGCCCCCTCTCGGAGATGGTTTAACCTTCAAAATCCCCATAAAGACAATAGCTTCCCTGTTACCAAAGTGTTCTGAATTCATATGCCTGGAGATCGGGGTATCACGTTCGTTCCTGATATCGCCTAGGTGTTCTCCCACCCGTCGGCGAAACTCCCTAATGGTCTTCCCAACATACTGTTTACCACAAAGACAGGTGGTCAAGTATACAATGCCTTTGGTTCTGCAGTTTATGAAATCTCTGATCTTAAGACATTCACCCGTGACCGTACCTCTGAAGGTTTTACCTGTCTGGATGCGGTCACATGCCACACATGCCCCACACTTGAAACACCTAGTCGGCTTACCCGGGATCCAGGTGATTGGTTTTTCATGGGCCACAAAGTGACTGTGTGTAAGGCGGTCCCGTAGTGATCGATTTTTCCGGAACGTCACAGATGGTTGTGTGCCAATTACATCCGCAATGTCACCATCCATTTTTAGGATCCCCCAGTGCTGTTCCAATATCTGTCCAATCTGATTAGCACCCTTTGTGAAGGTCGTAATGAATCTTATTGTTTCACCACGCTCATCCCTTTTCTGTTTGAGAACAAGGAGTTGATTCCGATCCTGTATGAGCGAATGGTTATAGGCATCCTTAAGAATATGATTTGGATAGCCGTTGTCCAAAAAACATTCCCTAAGATCCTTAGCCTTCTCGACAAATTCCTCCCTACTGGAACAGTTCCATCTCAGACGTAAATATTGGCCCTTTTTTGGATTCTACGTCTGAGAGGGAATGGATGATGACTCTTCCAATCAAGGAGGGAATTAGTCGCGGTGGGTTTCCTAAAAATAGTCGTCTGGAGTCCCCCCTGGGGATCTACCGAGACCAACAAATCCAGGAATGACAACTGTTTTGGATGAATGACATACGTAAACTTCAGACCTATAGAATTACAGTTTAGATCCTGTATAAAGTTTACAAATTCTTCCTGGGGGCCCTTCCACAACACAAAGACGTCATCTATAAACCGCGTCCAAATCTCGATCATACATGTATATTTGGACATTTCTTCGGAAAACACAGACGTCCTCCCACCAGCCCAGGAACAAGTTAGCATAGCAAGGAGCACAAGGGCTCCCCATCGCTGTGCCCCTGAGCTGGTGGTATATTGAGCCATCAAACGTTAGAAAATTGTTGTACAGAACAAAATGCAACAGAGAAAGGATCAGCCGATTATGAGCCTCAAACTGTTGACCTCGTGTTGATAGAAAGTATTCAATGGCTCTTATTCCCTGGTTATGGGGTATGGAAGAATAAAGACTCTCTACGTCAATACTGGCTAAAAGAGTTTCTGAATCAACTAGCACCCCTTCAATCCTCTTCATAAAATCCATACTGTCACGGATATAAGAGGGTAAGGATATCACAAAGGGGTTTAAGACTTCATCCAGATATATGCCCACGTTCTGTGCAATGCTACCCACACCTGATACAATTGGTCTGCCCCTCAGGGGTGTGACCCCCTTGTGGACCTTGGGCAGTATATAGAACGTGGACATAACTGGGAATTCAGGGAACAGGAATGAAAATTCATCATCATTTAATAGCCCATCAGTCTTTGCTTTACTCAATAAATCTCTCAAGGATTTTTTAGAAAGTTCCAATGGATTACCAGAGACCCTTTTATAAGTGGCAGTATCCCTTAGTATCTCAATACAAATTTTCCGATAGTCCTGTGAGTCCATTACCACTATATTGCCCCCCTTATCGGAGGGCTTTATAGTGATCGTGGTTTCCTTCTCTAAAACACAAAGGGTGTTACGGTTGCTGCGAGCACTGGAGACTATGTCCAGATTTATTGCTACTGCACATGTGCGAGCGCTGGAGACTAAGTCCAGATTTCTTGCTACTGCACATGTGCGAGCGCTGGAGACTAAGTCCTATCTTGGAGCCATTGCACATGTGCGGGTGACATCATCGCTGACACGAGGTCACATGTCTCTGACACCTTCTATGCCGATTGGTCGCTGGTCATGTGCTTGTGACGCCTTGCTCGGTGATAGGCCAGCATGACGTCACTCCTGTCGTTCTGGCAGCGGATTGGCTCTGGTGTCCTCCATCTTGGATGAGGCACAGAGTCTATATAAGACCCTGACACACGCTGCATGGCGCTCAGTCCTCTTGGTTCATGCATAAGAGTAGACGCTCTGTGCGCGTTCCTCTAGGCATTCCTCTGTCTATGCTAAGTGAGCGCTACCGGCAGGGTAGCGTTCTTATACCTTACAGCTTCGGCTGCTGTCCGTATCCTTACCTCTTAGAGGAGCGGACATAGGCAGGTGCCTGAGGCACATGGTCTGGCTGGGCCTTGTGATTCGACTCGTAGGTGGACGTTGCCGCTAGGGTAACGTTCCTTATACTGCGTCTGGCAGTTATTCGTATCCTCGCACACTAGGGAAGCGAACAGAGGTAGGAGCTTTGTGCAGCTTACGCTGCTGTTCGTCTCTTTTGCACCACTAGAAGAGCGGACCTAGGCAGGTGCCATATCTAGTGGTTCGTGTCCTCGCACACTAGTGGAGCGAACGCAGGTAGGAGCTTTGTGCGGCTTACGCTGCTGTTCGTCTCTTTTGCACCACTAGAAGAGCGAACCTAGGTAGGTGCCATTTCGCACACATTGCCTTTGTCTCTGTGATTATTAACAGAGATCATTCCACACACCCTCCAAGTAAGGGAGGAATTTCTTTACTTACTTATTATATCCTTCTGTGAGTTAACAGAGGTATTGCACTCTGCCATAGTCTGCAGCAGAGTCTTTGCACGGTGGACCCTGACTGTCTGATACTCCTTTAGGTTATTATCAGACAGCCCCCCGTAACATTAGGACTGAGCCAAGGGTCTGGCAGTTATGGCAGAATATCAGCAGTTACATCGTTACATACAAGTACTTGAGTCACGGCTCAAGAGTATAGAGGATAAACCTCAGACCATGGTGACAGCTGCACATGATCCTCGACTTGCTCTGCCAAACAGATACTCTGGTGATGCCAGATCATGTCGTGGTTTCATTAGTCAGTGTCAGATACACCTAGAGGTCAACTCTTCTCGCTTCTCTACGGAGAGGTCCAGAGTAGGCTTTATCATCTCCTTACTTCAGGACAAAGCCTTAGAATGAGCGACTCCCCTATGGGAGCGCTCTGATGTGGTTACTCTGAGACATCAAGACTTTCTTGATGCTCTTAAGGCGGTATTCATGGGTCCGCAGGTTACCCATGATGCGGCCCTGAGACTGTTAGATCTATCTCAGGGTTCGTTATCCACTAGTTCTTATGCCATTGCTTTTAGAACTCTGGTGGCAGAACTAGATTGGCCAGAGAAGGTGTTGATTCCTATCTTCTGGAGAGGGTTGGCAGGCTATGTCAAGGATGCTCTTGCTACTCGTGAGGTCCCTGCTTCTCTGCAGGACTTGATCACAGTAGCAACGAGGATCGATGTACGCCATAAGGAACGTAGACTCGAGGTCTCTTCCTCACGCCCTAAGCATCGGGCTATTCCAGTTGTTGAGGGTCCACTACCATGTTCCTCAGCATCTGAAACATCTCCCACTCCTATGGAGTTAGGTCATACGTCCTCCAGACTACGCAAGTCTGGTCCTCCTATATGTTACGTATGTCGTCAGGCTGGGCACTATGCCAACAAGTGTCCTAGTCGTCAGGGAAACTCCCTGGCCTAGTAACCATTAGAGGGGGGTTACTAGAGACGTCTTCTGCACCCTCTAAGTGTTGTATCCCAGGTCAGCTCTCGTTATCTGAGAATACATGGCCTATTATGGCTTTTGTGGATTCCGGAGCTGACGGGACTTTTGTGTCCTCAGGATTTGTAAAGGGACACAATATTCCCTCTATCATGTTAGAGGCGCCTATTCCTGTCCGTGTTGTTAATGGAACTATGTTGTCTGACTCCATTACATTGAGGACAGTTCCCTTGCGCCTTTCCCTGTCTCAGGGTCACATAGAGGAGGTTTCTTTTCTTGTTTTGCCTGAGGGTATAGACGACGTCCTTCTGGGTCTTCCATGGCTTCGGACTCATGCTCCTCACATTGACTGGGAGTCTGACAGCATTATTAGTTGGGGTTCGAAATGTCAGTCCAGATGTCTTCCCTTACCACCTAAGGTCGTTGCGGTTGCATCAACTGATCTCTCTCCCATACCTACACCCTATTTGGATTTCGCTGACGTGTTCTCCAAACAGGGTGCTGAGGTTCTTCCACCCCATAGGCCGTATGACTGTGCCATAGACCTTATCCCAGGTTCGGTTCCACCTAAAGGCAGGGTTTACCCCCTGTCGATACCTGAGTCGGAGGCCATGTCGACCTATATAAGAGAGAGTTTAGAGAAGGGGTTCATTCGTAAGTCTGTCTCTCCCGCGGGAGCTGGGTTTTTCTTTGTTCGGAAGAAAGAGGGTGATTTGCGTCCCTGCATAGATTACAGGGGTCTCAACGCAATCACAATAAAGAACAAATACCCATTACCTTTAATTTCGGAGCTCTTTGACAGACTGAGAGGAGCTCAAGTTTTTACGAAGTTGGATCTGCTGGGTGCGTATAACTTGGTACGAATTCGAAAGGGTGACGAATGGAAGACCGCTTTTAACACCCGAGACGGTCACTATGAATACCTCGTCATGCCTTTTGGGTTATGTAATGCAACCGCAGTATTTCAGGACTTCATAAACGATGTGTTCAGGGATTTACTGTTATCCTCAGTAGTGGTGTATCTGGACGACATCCTGATTTTTTCTCCTGATCTGGAGACTCATCGTCAGGATGTCGTTCGTGTCCTTTCCCGTTTAAGGGAGCACTCATTGTTTGCTAAACTCGAGAAATGTGTATTCGAGCAGTCCTCATTGCCTTTTTTGGGTTACATTATCTCACAAGAGGGCCTGGCTATGGATCCTGCGAAGCTCTCTGCTGTCCTGCAATGGTCCGAACCTCATTCCTTGAAGGCGGTGCAACGCTTCTTAGGATTCATAAATTACTACAGGCAGTTCATACCCCATTTTTCTACTTTGGTGGCCTTGACTAAGAAAGGTGCTAATCCCAAAGCCTGGTCTACTGAGACATCTCAGGCTTTTGAGGCAGTAAAAAGACACTTTTCAACTGCTCCCGTTCTTCAAAGACCCGATGAGAGTAAGCCCTTCCTCTTAGAGGTTGATGCCTCTTCAGTGGGTGCTGGTGCGGTCTTGTATCAAAAGAACGGTGCAGGTAGAAAAAGGCCGTGTTTCTTCTTTGCTAAAACCTTTTCACCGGCAGAGAGAAACTATACCATTGGGGATAGGGAACTGCTCGCCTTGAGATTAGCCTTGGAGGAGTGGCGTCACTTGCTGGAAGGAGCGAAACATCCTTTCCAGGTCTATATAGACCATAAGAATCTGACGTACTTACAAACCGCTCAGCGTCTGAATCCTCGCCAAGCCCGCTGGTCCTTGTTTTTCTCCCGCTTTCACATCTCCATCTGTCTGGGAGTAAGAATAACAAGGCAGACGCCTTGTCTCGCTCTATGCTTTCTACCCAGGAAGAGATTGACGAACCTAGTCTTATCCTTCCCTCCAGGGTTTTTCATACGCTCTCCCCTGTGACGTTAGACCAAATCCCACCGGGCAAGACCTTTGTTCCGCCTGATCGACAGAATGATATACTGTCATGGGCCCACACCTCAAAGCTGGGTGGGCATTTTGGTATTAGGCGGACACGAGAGTTACTGGAGAGGTGGTATTGGTGGCCACACTTAGCCAGCCACGTCAAGAGATATGTCGGTTCCTGCTACTCGTGTGCTCGCAACCGTCCATTACGGCAGAGACCGGCTGGGCTCTTGCATCCTTTACCAGTGCCAGATAGACCATGGGAGGTGGTAGGCATGTACTTTGTGGGTGATCTTCCATGTTCACAGGGACATAGATTTGTGTGGGTCATTACGGACCATTTCTCCCGGATGGTTCATCTCGTACCGTTATCGAGAATCCCATCTTCCAGGGTACTAGCCAAACTATTCCTCAAGCATGTCTTTAGGCTTCACGGGATGCCAGATCGTATCATTTGTGATAGAGGCCCGCAATTTACTTCCCGTTTCTGGCGAGATCTTTGTAGCCTTCTGCAAATTGAGTTGAATCTCTCTTCGGCATACCATCCGGAGACCAATGGTTTGGTTGAACGTACCAATCAATCTATGATTATATACCTTCGACACTTTGTTGCTGAGAACCACGATAACTGGTCCTCCCTCCTACCCTGGGCAGAATTTGCCCTTAACAATTCGCTGGCTGAGGCCACTGGGCAGACACCGTTCGTACTCAATAATGGGCAACACCCTAGGGTACCGGTACCGTTTTCCGCTGCTGCACCTCCTCCTCTTGTGGCCGACTGGGCAACTAATGCCAGAGAGGTTTGGGATCGGACTCAAGAGTCGATCCAAGCAGCTAAGGACCGTATGAAGACGGTGTCCGATCGGTTTCGTCGCCCGGCTCCTGTCTTTTCTCCAGGGGACTTTGTGTGGCTCTCTGCAAAACACGTGAGACTTAGAGTGAGCTCTGTCAAATTTGCTCCTCGCTTCCTGGGTCCTTATGAGGTTCTTCGACAGGTAAATCCTGTAGTCTACCAATTGAAGTTACCTGTCCATCTTAGGATTCATGACAAATTCCATGTCTCACTGCTAAAGCCGGCTATTTTACCTCACGCTCGTGACGTGCACTCTCCTGCCTCTGATTCCTCTCGCTCTAGCTATGAGGTACGAGCCATAGTTGGTTCTAAGATGGTTAGAGGGCGCAGGTTCTTCTTGATAGATTGGGAGGGCTATGGCCCGGAACATCGCTCTTGGGAGCCTGAGGAGGCTGTCCATGCTCCCGACTTAGTTGCCGATTACCTGCATCGCCGGGAGGGGGGCCCTTGAGGGGGAGGTACTGTTACGGTTGCTGCGAGCACTGGAGACTATGTCCAGATTTCTTGCTACTGCACATGTGCGAGCGCTGGAGACTAAGTCCAGATTTCTTGCTACTGCACATGTGCGAGCGCTGGAGACTAAGTCCAGATTTCTTGCTACTGCACATGTGCGAGCGCCGGAGACTAAGTCCTATCTTGGAGCCATTGCACATGTGCGGGTGACATCATCGCTGACACGAGGTCACATGTCTCTGACACCTTCTATGCCGATTGGTCGCTGGTCATGTGCTTGTGACGCCTTGCTCGGTGATAGGCCAGCATGACGTCACTCCTGTCGTTCTGGCAGCGGATTGGCTCTGGTGTCCTCCATGTTGGATGAGGCACAGAGTCTATATAAGACCCTGACACACGCCGCATGGCGCTCAGTCCTCTTGGTTCATGCATAAGAGTAGACGCTCTGTGCGCGTTCCTCTAGGCATTCCTCTATCTATGCTAAGTGAGCGCTACCGGCAGGGTAGCGTTCTTATACCTTACAGCTTCGGCTGCTGTCCGTATCCTTACCTCTTAGAGGAGCGGACATAGGCAGGTGCCTGAGGCACATGGTCTGGCTGGGCCTTGTGATTCGACTCGTAGGTGGACGTTGCCGCTAGGGTAACGTTCCTTATACTGCGTCTGGCAGTTGTTCGTATCCTCGCACACTAGGGGAGCGAACAGAGGTAGGAGCTTTGTGCGGCTTACGCTGCTGTTCGTCTCTTTTGCACCACTAGAAGAGCGGACCTAGGCAGGTGCCATATCTAGTGGTTCGTGTCCTCGCACACTAGTGGAGCGAACGCAGGTAGGAGCTTTGTGCGGCTTACGCTGCTGTTCGTCTCTTTTGCACCACTAGAAGAGCGGACCTAGGTAGGTGCCATTTCGCACACATTGCCTTTGTCTCTGTGATTATTAACAGAGATCATTCCACACACCCTCCAAGTAAGGGAGGAATTGCTTTACTTACTTATTATATCATTCTGTGAGTTAACAGAGGTATTGCACTCTGCCATAGTCTGCAGCAGAGTCTTTGCACGGTGGACCCTGACTGTCTGATACTCCTTTAGGTTATTATCAGACAGCCCCCCGTAACAAAGGGCCTCCATCTCTGCTTTAGTGAGATTGTTATTTTGTGTTAAGAGATTATGGACTCCAGACTTCCGTATGGGAGCTAATGGTTCAGGGAGAACCTCAAAAGATGGACGAACATCCCGGGTCACTAAATTCAAAAAGATGTCGATAGCTGAAACATCCGTAGCAATTGGAGGCATTTTAGTGCTTCGATTTTTCAACTTAGTAAAAGGACCCGCTCCCGTGCCATTGGTAATAGGTACATCCAAATCTGCCAAGAGTAACATCCCCTAACATGTCAGAGGGTATGCTTAGTTCCTCACATAACCGATTGTCTTTCAACTTGAAAAAATGTTTCCAACGGAGCTTTCTTACAAATAAATTCAAATCGACAATGAAATCAAAAACAGACATGTCACTCATAGAAACAAACGAAAGCCCCTTGCTTAGAACCGCCATTTCCGAGTTGGTGAGGGGTCGCTTGAACAAATTAATGATTTGGGAGTCTATACCTAGCCTTTTGTTTTTTGGCTCCTGAGGAAATGCTGCCTCTCTAAAAAACTGTTTAGACCCAGTAAGAAAATTGGCGAGCATTCCTAGAGTTCCCTTTCTGGAACCTCTTTCCTCTCTGTTGAAAAAATAGATTAGAATGCCTACTTTTGGAGTCCGAAGCCTCCGTTTCAGTGGATGAGAGGTCAGATTCTCACTCTCTAGGGGTCGTCCTCTCAGCTGCAGCAAGTTGGTAAACCTTATTCTCCTTAAAATCCTGGAGGTCACGGACAAACTGTTTATGCTTCTTCTCTTTGATACGATATTGATATTTCTCTACTTTGTTTTGCAGAAGATTTTCTTTTGATGTAAAGTCAGTCTCGCCCTGAAAGGTCTTTATATGGTCAATTTGTTATTTTAATTTATTAAGAGCCTCAAGGCAGACCTTTTCCTCTGTCAAAAGAAGTTTCATAAATCTCAAAGAGCTAGCCGTAGCCTCTCTTTCCCATGCACTGATCAGCTGAGAAGTACGACACCTAGGTGCTGGCAATAGGGAAATATGTAAACCTCTCAGGACTATCCCGTTTTTCAAATAGTTGTCCAAGCTTTGCAACTCCCACCAACTCGTTATTTGTTCTTTATAGGTTTTCGTAATCTCTTTAAATACTGTTGTGCAAAATCTTTTTTTGTGCAAAATCTTTCTCAGAAAAAATCTCTCTAGCTTCAGTGAGCTATGAAGAGGTGTCAGGTGCAGATGCCAGAAAACCAGCCATGCCAAGTGTTATTAACTCAATAGAAAAGCAATCCTGCCGCAACGGCAAAACAGTACAGCCAAAATCCTGATTGGAATATCAGTTAAAGCAAGGATTTAAAATATAACTTTTAATATCAATAATCTAAAATCATGATAGAACAAAGTGCACTACAGTGCAGGAATAAATAACAATAGATAGATAGATCTCACCCAGTTCTTCTCCTGAGGAGATCAGATACCACCGGAAAAATCCAAGACAGAAGCGAGCCAAACTGGACATGAGGGGGAGGGGACCAGTATCAAAGTTCCTTACCCCTGTCGTGCCCCTGCAGAAAAAGCTTCTGCCCTTACAAGGGCAGCACCCAAGTCAGGAATGCTAACCCGATGAAAATGCACACCCTCCCAACGCGTTTCCCTCTCTGTGTAGTAAGAGAGTTCATCAGGGGAGAAAATATTCAAGTAAAGCCTGCAGTGGTAGGACAATACTACACAAAGCACGTTAGTAGTACAAGTGTGTATGCTAATGGCCAGTGGGACGCTGTGTGCTGTTAGACCCACAACCTATACCCCTCATACCTCCTGCATCATCCGCAATCAGTGGTGCCACATGTTCGTGCAGTCCTCATAGTCGATCACCGATTCATGCAGGCAGCCCCCACTGCGCATGCCCATAGATCAATCGATCCATTTGCAGCGTTTACAGCAGCCTGAAAAGTCCACTGCGTGGGCATTAGATTGATCCCGATTCACTCAGGTAGTATTTCCGCGTTCCACTCATGGAACGCACATATCGCGCATGCGCGGCGCGTAACCTATTACTTATAAGGCACTCCTATCAGGCTGATGCATTACGTCCGCGCTCCACTCATGGAACGCACATATCGCGCATGCGCGGCGTATAACCCATTATTCATGTCAGGCTGATACATTACTTGATTCAGAAACTCTTTTAGCCAGTATTGACGTAGAGAGTCTTTATTCTTCCATACCCCATAACCAGGGAATGAGAGTCATTGAATACTTTCTATCAATACGAGGTCAACAGTTTGAGGCTCATAATCGGCTGATCCTTTCTCTGTTGCATTTTGTTCTGTACAACAATTTTCTAACGTTTGATGGCTCAATATACCACTAGCTCAGGGGCACAGCGATGGGGAGCCCTTGTGCTCCCTGCTACGCTAACTTGTTCCTGGGCTGGTGGGAGGACGTCTATGTGTTTACCGAAGAAATGTCCAAATATACATGTATGATCGAGATTTGGACGCGGTTTATAGATGACGTCTTTGTGTTGTGGAAGGGCCCCCAGGAAGAATTTGTAAACTTTATACAGGTTCAGCCAGCAAAATTACGATACAGCATATCACTGCTGAAAAAAATTATTAAAATTTAACTTTTACTTCAAGATGCGGTAATTCCAAAAACAGGTACTAATTACAGAGGGCCTGTCACCTCTAAAAGCATGCACATGGTATGGACGCCTGTGCCTCTCGCCCTATCCAATTACCGCATCTCTATCTTGAACAGAGTTATAAAATGCATACTATATAAATGCAAGGTCCATGTCTTTATGGGACCTAAGAGGCATTTGAACACTCCCCTGAAGAATTGATTGAAACGCGTCGGGAGACATTTTTCAGACCTTCTGTATTGAGGTCTTGCTAAATTGGTGAGATAAATCCAATTATTTATGTGCGGTGTTATTTGGGCCACTGTCAAGAGGGGCCAAACTATTTTAACTTAATTTATGTTGTTTGTGATTCTGACCACGATTTTAGTGATTGAAGTAAAAGTTAAATTTTAATAATTTTTTTCAGCAGTGATATGCTGTATCGTAATTTTGCTGGCTGAAACTGATTTATGTGATTAATTATCCAGTGGCTATACTTAAACTTTATACAGGATCTAAACTGTAATTCTATAGGTCTGAAGTTTACGTATGCCATTCATCCAAAACAGTTGTCATTCCTGGATTTGTTGGTCTCGGTAGATCCCCAGGGGGGACTCCAGACGACTATTTTTAGGAAACCCACCGCGACTAATTCCCTCCTTGATTGGAAGAGTCATCATCCGTTCCCTCTCAGACGTGGAATCCCAAAGGGCCAATATTTACGTCTGAGATGGAACTGTTTCAGTAGGGAGGAATTTGTCAAGGGCTATCCAAATCATATTCTTAAGGATGCCTATCACCATTTGCTCATACAGGATCGGAATCAACTCCTTGTTCCCAAACAGAAAAGGGATGAGCGTGGTGAAACAATAAGATTCATTACGACCTTCACAAAGGGTGCTAATCAGATTGAACAGATATTGGAACAGCACTGGGGGATCCTAAAAATGGATGGTGACATTGCGGATGTAATTGGCACACAACCATCTGTGACGTTCCGGAAAAATCGATCACTACGGGACCGCCTTACACACAGTCACTTTGTAGCCCCTGAAAAACCAATCACCTGGATCCCAAGTAAGCCGACTAGGTGTTTCAAGTGTGGGGCATGTGTGGCATGTGACCGCATCCAGACAGGTAAAACCTTCAGAGGTACGGTCACGCGTGAATGTCTTAAGATCAGAGATTTCATAAACTGCAGAACCAAAAGGCATTGTATACTTGGCCACCTGCCATTGTGGTAAACAGTATGTTGGGAAGACCATTAGGGAGTTTCGCCGACGGATGTGAGAACACCTAGGCGATATCAGGAACGAACGTGATACCCCGATATCCAGGCAAATGAATTCAGAACACTTCGGTAACAGGGAAACTATTGTCTTTATGGGGATTTTGAAGGTTAAACCATCTCCGAGAGGGGGCAATCTGGATAGGTTGCTTCTCCAAAAGGAGGCGAGGTTGATTTTTAAGTTGCGACATGTCGCCCAGAGGGTCTAAATGACCTGGGCTATTGATCAAGTTGTTTAGCCCCTTTTGTGGAAACGAGCCCAGACCAGATTCTTTGGGTGTTACATTATTGGGCCTGGGGAAGGGTTGTAAGTTTATGTATTACAATTGCTTTATATCAACCTTCTAATAGATATAGGACACGGCTAGGAGGGTGTCCTTTCTGTATCCCCCCCCCTCTTTTGCAGTGTTGATTGACTGTTGGGCTCTGTATTTCCTCTTTAAAGAATTAATATTCAATAGGATCTATATACCTCTTAGCCCCTCTGTATATATGGTACCTTGTTATTACTCATTACAATTATTACCATTGTTTGCCTCTCTAGAGTATGAGATTCATAATAATACTTTTTTAAAAATAGAATTGACATGCTGTGCACGGCTAAATGATATGCTATGATGGGCGTTTCATATTTGATCGCTGTTAATAAATGTGCATGTTTGCTAACTCACTATGTGAACATGGCGCCTGGGTGGCCAAGCTAAATGTATTCTTTGACACACAATGCTAATTATGTGGGCTAATATTGATCGGCTTGGGCGGTTTGTGATAACTGAACGCAGTTCGCGCATGCAGGGTGCGTGCCTTCCACCTGTGTAGCGCAGTAGTAATGTATCAGCCTGACATGAATAATGGGTTATGCGCCACGCATGCGCGATATGTGCGTTCCATGGGTGGAGCGCGGAAGTAATGCATCAGCCTGATAGGAGTGCCTTATGAGTAATAGGTTACGCGCCGCGCATGCGCGATATGTGCGTTCCATGAGTGGAACGCGGAAATACCACCTGACTGAATCAGGATCAATCTAATGCCCACGCATGCGCAGTGGACTTTTCAGGCTGCTGTAAACGCTGCAGATGGATCGATTGATCTATGGGCATGCGCAGTGGGGGCCGCCTGCATGAATCGGTGATCGACTATGAGGACTGCACGAACATGTGGCACCACTGATTGTGGATGATGCAGGAGGTATGAGGGGTATAGGTTGTGGGTCTAACAGCACACAGCGTCCCACTGGCCATTAGCATACACACTTGTACCACTAACGTGCTTTGTGTAGTATTGTCCTACCACTGCAGGCTTTACTTGAATATTTTCTCCCCTGATGAACTCTCTTACTACACAGAGAGGTAAACGCATTGGGAGGGTGTGCATTTTCATTGGGTTAGCATTCCTGACTTGGGTGCTGCCCTTGTAAGGGTGGAAGCTTTTCTGCAGGGGCACGACAGGGGTAAGGAACTTTGATACTGGTCCCCTCCCCCTCATGTCCAGTTTAGCTCGCTTCTGCCTTGGATTTTTCCGGTGGTATCTGATCTCCTCAGGAGAAGAACTGGTTGAGATCTATCTATTTATTGTTATTTATTCATGCACTGCACTTTGTTCTATCATGATTTTAGATTATTGATATTAAAAGTTATATTTTAAATCCTTGCTTTAACCGACATATATACTAGGGCAAGAGCCATATATACCAGGATGGGGATCATATATACCAGGATGGGATAAAAATGGGCAACATATATACCAGGATGAAAGACAAATATACGAGTATGGAAGACACATATACCTGGAAGGGGCCAAGAATGGGGAACACTAGTACTGAATTGGGGGATTTTCTCCCTGTAACAGTGTCAGCAGCAGATTCCCCCCCATAACAATGCTTCATGACTACATTTTTTGCGTTAATTTCTTCCCTATATTCCTCTTTCAAAACCTAGGTGTGTCTTATGGTCTAAAAAAATACAATAATTTCTAAAAAGAAAGGAAATGTTTTTTTCCCTCACAAATTCTTACTTGAGCAATTGTAGCCGATTTTTGGAAAAAAAACCTTTGAATTACATCATGATGGCTTCTTCCGTGTGACTGATCTGACAACAGGACCTGATTAATGATAAAAACATTTGTCAAATTCTGTAAGCAAGGATGGCTGCCCTGGCCTGTTGGTTTTCTGATGTCGGCAAGACTTGCTTTACCAGTTAAACATTTCAATTTCACAACATGAAAAAGGTTCCTTCTCTGTACAACTTTTTCGCGTTTAACAAGATCTGATTTCTGAGAATTACATTTTCCACATTCAGAACATAAAAATGGTTTATTTTGTGTGATTTTTTTGATGGTGAACAAGACCTGATTTCCTAGTAAAACATTTCCCACATTCCAGGCATGAAAACAGCTTCTCTCCTGTGTGAGATCTTTGATGCACAACAAGTTCTGATTTCTGAATAAAACATTTCCCACATTCTGAACATGAAAATGGCTTCTCCCCTATATGAAATTTTTGATGCCTAAGAAGTTCTGATTTCCGAATAAAACATTTCCCACATTCTGAACATGAAAATGGCGTCTCCCCTGTATGAGATATTTGATGCCTAACAAAAGCAGATTTGTGAATAAAACATTTCCCACATTCTGAACATGAAAATGGCTTCTCCCCGGTGTGATATCTTTGATGCACAACAAGATCTGATTTCTGAATAAAACATTTCCCACATTCTGAACATGAAAATGGCTTCTCCCCTGTGTGAGTTTTTTGATGGATATTAAGACTTAATTTCCTAGTAAAACATTTACCACATTCCAAGCATGAAAATGGCTTCGCCCCTGTGTGAGATCTTTGATGCCTAACAAGATTTGATTTCCGAATAAAACATTTCCCACATTCTGAACATGAAAAAGGCTTCTCCCCTGTGTGAATTCTTTGATGCTCAATAAGTTCTGATTTCCGAATTAAATATTTCCCACATTCTGAACATGAAAATGGCTTCTCCCCGGTGTGATATCTTTGATGCACAACAAGATCTGATTTCTGAATAAAACATTTCCCACATTCTGAACATGAAAATGGCTTCTCCCCTGTGTGAGTTTTTTGATGGATATTAAGATGTGATTTCCTGGTAAAACATTTCCCACATTTTGAACATGAAAATGGTTTGTCCCTTGTAGGAGCCGTTTCTTGTTCCACATTCCTTCTGTATCTTTTATTTTGCTTACAATTCTGTGATAAATCCGAATTTTGGACTTGTTTGAAAAGATCAGATGGTAAAGCTTTCCGGGGAAGGACTGGAGGTATATCTGGGACAACAGCATGCTCTTCATATGTATCATGTGTGATACTTTCATCATCTGTTTTAAATTCTAAAGATAATAGATTTCCATCTGAACTCTGAGTACAGTCATCTGTTAAAAAATAAACACAATGTTATTATTTTTTAATGATATCTTGAAAGTACATTTTTTTTTAAACCATAACATTAGAAATTAAATTAGGAAAAAATGTTTTGTCCATAAATCTGTTGTCCAATTTCGACATCTAAAGGCCGCTTTACACACTGCGACATCGCTAGCGATGTCGCTAGCTATCGCACCCGCCCCCGTCGTGCGTGCGTTACGGGCCAATCGTTGCCCGTGGCGAACAATATCGCTAGTACGCATCACATGCACATACCTTCCTAACGACGTCGCTGTGGCCGGCGAACAAACTCTTTTTTAAGGGGGTGGTGTTACGAATTGGCGCCGCCATAGCCGCAAGCAGCCTGCTGCGGTTCCAGTTGCGCCCAGGCGCCGGCTGCCGTTTTTGGCCGTGCCTTGGGTCGTCCAGCTGGCTGCTTGCACCTCCACGTCTAAGTGTGCAGAGGCGGCTAGTGCGCATGCGTGTGCCGATTTACTCCAGCCGGAGCCTAAGTCCAGTGTTTCGCCTAGTGAGCATGCTCAACCTGATAGTGCCATTTCTGAGGCTAAGTCCTCGGTTCGGGCTGCTGAGCATGCCCCTACACCTAGTGCGAGAAGCCTCTTTGCACAGGTGCTTGGACTGCGTGCTGTATCTAAGTCCTGTGTTGTGCCTACTGAGCATGCTCAGGCTGATAGTCTGATTTCTGAGTCTGTTGTCTAGGCTACTGAGCATGCTCAGGCACTTAGTGCATTGGAGGCAAAGTCCGGGAAGGACTTCACTGGGCATGTCCGTGAGGTGGCAGGCCTTGATAGGCCAGAGGGCATCAGGTGTCCTAATGATGTGGCCACTCCGGACTATGAGGCCCAGCCCTATAACACGACACCTCACCATTGGTCGTCAGACGATGACTGGTGAAGTGTTTGGGTGTGGCTGCCATGAGGTCATCAGTGACGTGGCGGCTTAGGATAGGCTGCTTGTGACGTCGCTGATGACATGGCACTCTGCTGTTGGTCCCTGGAGGTGCCATTGTGGTCCACCCTGGGTTTGGGGCGGACCCAGGTTATAAAAAGGGGCTGGAGACAACATGGAGGTGCGCAGTATTCACATTTGCTCAGTCAGAGCACACCTCCATGTTAGAGCCTCATTGCGGCATAAGCCTATGTTCGGAAGCGGTAGGTAGGGTTAGGCGAACGGTGCCTGTCACGCCAAGATTCGTGGCTCAGCACATCAGGGTCAGGCGCCGTGCTTCCCTCCTGCCGCTCCAGTCTTGCTGTAGCAGCCCAGTGGCGTTAACTGGGCTGCGGCTGATGTGCCTCCTGTCCGATTGTGCCCCCTACGCACACGGACAACGCACCTGCTGCGCCACCAGTCCGGTTGTGCCCCCTACGCACACGGACAGCATACCCCAGGACCCCTGTGGAGTTAATAGGGTGTTCCTTATCCTCCTCGGCTTCCCGGTCAACGCTACTGGTGTAACCATCTGGCCTGACGTGTCCTTCACACACGTGGCCAGTCGAGAGGTGACCAGAAACGCTAATCGGAGGACCGCTCGGCCTGACGTGTCCTACACACGTGGCCGACAGGGCGCTTCGTGGCGGTCTTCTGGTCAACGCTACCTGGTCACCACCCGGCCTGACGTGTTCCCTGCACACGTGGTTGGTGTAGCGCCAGGTGCACCAAAACGCTAACCGGATTGTCGTCAGGTCTGACGTGTCTTTCTCTACACACGTGACCGGTTCCCAGATTCCCTGGGTTATCTCAGAGCCATCCAGCTCTATAGTCTCCGCCTAACCCTCAAGTGCCAGCAGCTCCTTTGTCATCTGGAGCACGGTGGGCCCCGACTGACGATTAGGATATATATCCCCTGGTCCTAATCTGAAGGTCCCCCCGTAACAGGTGGTTCGTGCGGCGTCACAGCAACATCACACAGCGGGCCACCAATAGAAGCGGAGGGGCGGAGAGCAGCCGCATGAACGTCACTCCCATCTCGTTGCCAGAGGACGCAGGAATGCTGCTGTTCATCGTTCCCGGGGTGTCACACGTAGTGATGTGTGCTGTCTCAGGAACGACGAACAACCTGTGTCCTGAATGAGCAACGATATTTGGGAAAGGAACGACGTGTCAAAAATCAACGATTTTTGCTGCTTTTTGGATCGTTAGCGGTCGCTCGTAGGAGTCACACGCAACGATGTTGTTAACAACGCCGGATGTGCATCACAAATTCTGTGACCCCAGCGATATCTCGTTAGCGATGTTGTTGCGTGTAACGGGGCCTTAAGAGTTACATCTTCGTTAATTTCAATCTCCCATTCCTAGCACCAGTTCTCTGGAATGTGCTACAGTAAATAATTGATTGTCACAATATGACTGCAGGATAATGAGGGACAGTTGCTATACTGTCCCTCACGCTAGGGGACCCTAAACTATTCCTAACCTCACGATTACCCCTTAAGATGGAGATGCCTAAGTCTCGTGACTTACTATTCTCCTGACCAAATCTAATCTGTTATCTTTCGGGAAAGAAAGGGGCAGGAATATGATGGAAACATAGATTAAGACAAATGGGACACATTGCAAATTCACAGAAATAAACAGTGAGAGACTAAGGAGAAAAGCAAGAGCAGAAAGGCAGCAACAAAAAGACAATAGGGGTTAACACCACAACAGTCCACAGCAATAATACACAACAACCAACCGTAAGTCTGGATCACAACACCTCACCAGAACAGTATAGGTAACCTATAGCTTGCATTAATTAAATAATCCAGCCAGCTTATACAGAAGGGGAGCGATACTTTCTCCTCTACAGCATGTGATCAAAGAGATTAACAAGCAGCCCAGCAGAGAGTAACTCTTGCTAGCCTGCCCAAGCCTGTGGTTTGACGCCTGCGTCTCTCTGCGCTGCTCACAGACATCAGAGAAGTGAACATGCAGAGTACCAGAATCTATAATTTCCACAGATCCTGACGCCACCATGACAGTTCGCAAAACCTGCAAAAATCTCCTTGTAAAATTGATCCACAACATAGACAATTTCAAAGATATTTTTTTTCAAAGACGAGCATAAAATACTTATAGACAGATGCCGGATATTTAACGGGGTTGTCCGGGACTATAACGTTGCTGGCCTATCCTTAGGCTTTGTAACCAAAGCAGGTAGCAGGGTCTTCCAGTCAAACATTAGGGCTCCAATTCATCAAGACTGGCGATGGACACTGAAAACTGACGTCAGGGACTGGAGTGAGATTTCTGGTATAGGGAACGGCGCAGTTTGTTATGAATTAGAGAAGCGGTGGCATCACACCCTTCTTCTGGCCAAGCTCTGCCCATTTTGGCAAAGCTGGTTACAATTGGCATGAACACACACCAGCCTTTGGTCACATGACATGATGTCAAAAAGGTCCTTAAGCAGTCCTATAATTGGCATATAAACACTGGGCCCCTAGGAGAATGGGGGCCTGTGAAATTGTCCAGTTTGCGCTCCCTTTCCCCTAATGCCAGTCCTGCATGCCAACCTGTGTCCTGTTCAATTCATTTAGACTCCTGCAATTAAGAGACCTTTGGTTACCTCATGTCATATGACTTTGAAGCCATCAAAGGTCCTTAAACAGTCAACCTTAGAATACAACTGATAGGGACCCTAAGAGAGTGGATTTCCTAAGAAATTGCACAGCTTGACTCTCCCAACGTTGGCCCTGACTCTAACTAGGGCTTATTCTTGGAGTAGGGCTTATATTTCAAGTATTCTCTAAAAATCCCATAAAATCATGCTAGGTCTTATTTTCAGTGGTCGTATTTTCTGTGAAACAGGGTATTCATGAACCCTCTGCAGGTCTTTGAGTTGCCTTCATAACAACATAGAGAAGGCACTAGAAACAAACATCAGAAGAAGCAGAAGCAAAGAAAATACAACTGAAAAACCCAGAGCAGAAATCCTAAAAATGTAAACACAAAATTAGTGCAGAAAGTACATGAGTAGATATCTCTTACTGGATAGAGCTGGAGGAAACACATCCTGAGGAACATCGGGATCTTCTTGGTTACAGTCCTGTGGGAGAAGAGGACGGGGACATCTCTCTGGTGTTGTCCTCTTACTGGATAGAACTGGAGGAGACACATACAGGGACTGAATTCATTCCTTACATACAGATAATTATAGGCCGTGTGTATTTAGTCCTGTCTATTACCTGGTGATGTGAGGGGCTGGGGAACCTCCATCATGACGTCCTTGTACAGATCTTTGTGTCCTTCTAAATACTCCCACTCCTCCATGGAGAAATAGACGGTGACGTCCTGACACCTTATAGGAACCTGACACATACAATGATACCGTCACCCCCGATCCCTTCATAGTGTTACTGTATAATGTCCCAGCATTCCCAGCAGTGTCACCTCTCCAGTCAGCAGCTCAATCATCTTGTAGGTGAGTTCTAGGATCTTCTGGTCATTGATGTCCTCATGTATCGGGGGGTGAGGTGGAGGCCCCGTGATTGGGCTCAGGGGTCTTCCCCATCCCTCAGACACAGGGGCCTGACAGCGCTCACCAGAGGTCTTCTTCACTACTGTGTAATCCTGGTTATGGAGAGACACAGTAATAAATCTCACTCCAGACATTTCCAGAGTCCTCACCTCTCCAGTTCTGTCCATCTGTTATTCCCATAGATAAGAATGATGTAATGTGACGTCATCAGAATCTCTCACCTCTCCAGTAAGCCGGAAGAGGATCTCTAGGGTGAGGTGTAATGTCCTCTCCGCCATCTTGTCCCTGTCCATATCCATCCTTGATGGGTCAATCAGGAGAATTCTCGTATATAGAAGATCTCCACTGAGAGGATCCGATATTGTAGGGACCTGAATGAGGAGAAGATGATGATGTAACATCATAAAGAATCCGGTGTAATAATACAATTACTGGAGATAACTGTTCACTAGATAGGGATTATTGCCGTGCTGCCATGAGGAGTCCGGACTAACTCTGCTGCCTTATTACACTGAATGGATCCTTTGAGGGTTTCTTGTGAATCATGTCATTTGAAGAATTACATGTAAACCTGTCATGCTAATAGGATTAGGAGAAGGGTGTAACCTCACTGCGCCCTGAACCAGGCTTACCCGGAGGGGCATGATTAAGTGCCTACCCAGTCATCACCAGAGCCTCTGAGGTTGGACTTTGCTGACAGTAGGCACCAGTTACCAATACGGGGCAGTCCCTGGTTGTTGTGTTCCACCAAGAGGCTGAGCGGTGTATCATGAGAAAGATGGGGTGGGAGCCACTGCCTCTAGGGAAGAACAGGAAGGATAAACCATGTCACTTACTTTGAGCAACCCTGAGCTCCCAATGTCCCAAGACAGGTTCTTTTCCCTTGTGCAGCAATCACGTGTCTATCCCTGTCTTACCCTAATCACAACTGTGTCTAGTGAGCAGGGCAGGAGGAACATTAGTCCTGCTTTATGATAATGACACAAAAAGAAAACGACAAAGGAAAAAGAAACTGCATTCCCAAACAAGTGGTAAAAAAGGGGGATGGAAAGAGAAATGAATAAAAAGGGAGATGATCAATAGGAAGACACCAAAGAAAACTTCCAAGCAGCAATCTCCAGGATTAAATTCAAAACAATTTTTCTTTCCATGGCTCTCACCTCCATGCCAGGACCATGGAAAAGCAAGTTATCACTGGCAACTACTGAGGTAAAGTGGTGAGTACTTATAACGGGGGAGTGCAGAAATCAGAACAGCTGAGACAACTCCGGTTTAGTTTTGAGCGGACCCGGACCGTAAACATCCGGATCCGCACGGTTTCAGCGCTATCTCCGGGCCGGACCCGGGCGCAGGATTCCGGGTGCACGATCCGGAATCGGCAATTAATAAAAATGAAAAAAAAAAACCAATAAATAAATGAGCGTTTCATACTTACCGAGACTCGGTCTCATGGCGGCACACTGCTTCCGGGTCGCGCTTTCACTTCCTGTGCACCCAATCGCAGAGCTTTCCGTGTTTTCCTCGCCCACCGGCCGTCTTCTCAGCTGTGATTGGTTGCAGGCTGACGCGCCCCCCAGCCTGTGACAGCTCTGCTGCGGTCATCGCTTATCGCGGCTCAGTAATAGGCTGTACTCAGAGCGGGCAGTCTTCTCTATAGCTGCTCGCTCTGAGATGTAGCAGCGCTGGATGTGTCGGCGTGGGACTTCTCCTGTGGATTACGTCGGAGCTGCAGGGTGTTTGGGCTTAATAAAGAGGTGAAACAGGGTGTGTTTTGTACTTTATTTCAAATAAAGGATTGTTCTCTGTTTCTGTGTTTGTTTACTGTCATTTATAGGTTTGTGTGATACAGGTATCTGATAGACGCCTGTGCCATCACACAAAGCTAGGGTTTAGCAGCACCCGTGCGCCGCTATTAACCCCTGCTATTACCCCGACTGGCACCTCATCACGCCTCCGGGAAGAGCCGGTATCGCACACCGGTATTGTCACATCTAATACATGCGGCAATACTGGGCGGCTGCGAAATGAGGATATACCAGCTCCCAGCCGGCGTTATGTCTGTGGATGAAAACTGGGGGGACCGCACGTCGTTTTTTTTTAATTATTTATTTTTTAAAAAAAGCAAGCGTTTTTTTCTACATCGCAGTCACACTTGTGAGGAACTCCCGAGAGTCTGACATCGCAGAACAGCTGCAAACGTCTGACAGGAGCGTGCATGTGTTTCTAGGTACATGCACGCTCATGTTCAGACAGCAGCAGGCTGAGATTATGCCAGCCCCCAGCCGGCGTTATCATGACTGGGGGATGAAAAAAAAAATTCTGCCAGCAGGTGGAAATTTGGTGCTGAAAGCTGGTGCAGACGATTTCAGCACCAAATGTGCACCTCCTGGCAAAAAAACGCGGCAAAAATCACGGAAAAATAACCACGGCAAAAACCGCGGCAAACAAATTGCGTCAAAACACCGCATTTTTTTGCCAGGAGGTGTAGATTGGATGCAGAAATATGGTGTAAAAAATCTCAGCATCAAATTTGCATCCCTTGGCCCCCAAAAATTAAAAAAAAACAATTCTACCAGCAGGTGGAAATTTGGTGCTGAAAGCTGGTGCAGACGATTTCAGCACCAAATGTGCACCTCCTGGCAAAAAACCGCAGCAAAAATCGCCTAACAATAACCGAGGCAAAAACGTGTAGATTGGATGCAGAAATATGGTATAAAAATTTCAGCACTAAATCTGCATCTCTTGGCCAAAAAAACTGCGTTTTTTCTGCTAGGAGATGCAGGTCTGTGAACTCAGTGACCTCCACCTGAGGTCAGGTTACCTGCGATCACAGATGAAGGACCTTGGGAATCTCCAGCTGTGACCGCAAATGACCTGAGTGACATCAGCGCTCAATGCGCAGCTCATTCATTCTCTGGAGCTCACAGAGAGCGGTCAGTCGTGCCGCTCTCTGTGATATTCAGATGTAGCAGAGCTGAAGCGGCGTGGGACTTCTCCTGTGGATTACGTCGGCGCTGCAGGGTGTTTGGGCTTAATAAAGTGGTGAAGCAGGGGATGTTTGTATTTTATTCCAAATAAAGGATTGTTCTCTGTGTCTGTGTTTATTTACTCAAAATACAAAAATATCCCCGGCACTCCAAGAGAAAGAGAAACAATGTCTGGGTATTTTTGATGTTTTTTATTGTGTAATAGTCTTATCTCGACGTTTCGGTCACACCTTGACCTTTATCAAGAGAATCAATCAGACTATGAGGCAGAGGAATCAATATGTGCATAATACTCGAGAAGGAGCAATACGAGTCACCACTCATATGGAGAGGAAATATTAGGTGCGTATGAGCACTGTCCAATGATTGGCTACTGTATAAATGCCATGCCAGTCTCATTAGTGAGTAAAGGACCTGTCAAACAGCATGGAAAGGTGTACAGGAGATAATATGTCTCTGGAAACTTGTGACACCAATGTATTAGCTTTAAGGCATGTAGCACATAATGCCGTAGGTTAATGTTAATCTATGAGCAGCCGTAAAAAAGTCATATGGGAGACCTTCTTAAAGGAATAGTGGAATAACAGGAGTTATCCTGACTGCCAGTGCCGGTATTACACATATGCTGCGGACTCTAAAATGAGACAGCCTGTGTGGAAATAATGCCCTGTGCAAAAGGCTATTCACAAAGTGATGACTTGAAAATGGTCAAAGACCTGTGTCCAGTGGGAATGGTGGCTGGCTACTACGGAGCAGAGCCGTGTGTGTACGAGGTGTACGGAGCGGAGCCGTGTGTGTACGAGGTGTACGGAGCAGAGCCGCGTGTGTACGAGGTGTACGGAGCGGAGCCGCGTGTGTACGAGGTGTACGGAGCGGAGCCGCGTGTGTACGAGGTGTACGGAGCAGAGCCGCGTGTGTACGAGGTGTACGGAGCAGAGCCGTGTGTGTACGAGGTGTACGGAGCAGAGCCGTGTGTGTACGAGGTGTACGGAGCGGAGCCGTGTGTGTACGAGGTGTACGGAGCGGAGCCGTGTGTGTACGAGGTGTACAGAGCGGAGCCGTGTGTGTACGAGGTGTACGGAGCGGAGCCGTGTGTGTACGAGGTGTACGGAGCGGAGCCGTGTGTGTACGAGGTGTACAGAGCAGAGCCGTGTGTGTACGAGGTGTACGGAGCAGAGCCGCGTGTGTATGATGTGTACAGAGCGGAACAGTGTGTACGAGGTGTATGGAGCGGAGTCGTGTGTGTACGAGATGTACGGAGCAGAGCCGCGTGTGTATGATGTGTACAGAGCGGAACAGTGTGTACGAGGTGTATGGAGCGGAGTCGTGTGTGTATGAGGTGTACGGAGCCGTGTGTATACGAGGTGTGCGGAGCTGAGTCGTGTAGGGACTTTTTCAAAAAAGTTTGTAACTGCGTCATTGAGAACCATGGTCTTGGATTCTGTCAGGGGGTGACAGTGAGGTAATGGAGGCTGTAGGGAGACAGGAGGCTGAAAGCTGTGGACGGACATGGAGCAGATATCCTGGAAAACCTGGGACGAGCAGCAGAGGCACTACCAGTCACAGGCATACAGCAGAAGTCCTGAAGACTGCAGACAGGCTGCAGAGGTACTGACACCCACAGGCAGACAGGTAACTGAGGTATTGGAAGCCGCAGACGTCCTGGACATACTGGAAGCCACAGGCAGATTGGTAGCTGAGGTGCTGGAGGCCACAGATAGTCTGGAGATGTTCTGGAGACTGCAGACAGGTCGCTGTGCACAGACTAATAGTCCTAATACCAGGACACAGGGGTGTATCTTGGTAGCCTTATATAGGCCAGTTAAGCTCAGCACATGGAGCGTGTCCGGCTACTTACAAAGCCCAACATGGAGCACAGGAAAGTTTAGCAGAGCGGGGGAAGGAGCAGATCCCAGACACGGGACAGGCGTGTAACAAGTGGATGTTGTCAGCCAAATCTCCAACAATGATCCATAAAATTGTGACAACTCTGAATTTCCCTTCCCCTTACATCTATTGATTAATTTTCTATTGATCTATTCTCCCCTTTATCAGAGAATATCATTTATTTTTATCCTTTATCAAGTAAAATAATAATTGCAGATAGTGAAAGTCATTCTTCTGTTACCCAAATCTCTGCTGAACATTACACAATGCACATATCACATTCCTCTAAATAATGGGCACAATCTAGTTACACCTTTATCAATCCATTCTGTGACATTCCCAAAGTGCTCACAATTCCTGTTCTTCCAGATCAGAGCACAACATAAGTAATAATCTATTCTAAAATGGAGTTCATTTCTGTCCAACACTGATCACACATTTTCCCACTCCACATTTGTCCCCTGTTTGTCCCAGGAGTCCCACTTCTAGGGGGAGCGATTGCCGCCTTTCTCTGCACCATGATAGACATTTGGCTCATAGCGCAATGTCGGGCAAACACCTTCTTTCACAGAAGTAAATCTTGGAGAAAACCCCTCACAATAACTATTGCACGGACGCTGCAAAGATCTACAGATCTGGAATCTTCAGACTGTAATCCTGATAAATGTAAGTGATTATCAAAGAGAAAATGTTCATTCTAATACGTCATTCAGAGAATTTCAGAATCAGAAAATGAAGAGGAGGAAGGAGAACCAATAAGAAGGATATGAGAAGCTCTCCAATACGGAACAAGAAAAAATGAACTTGAATATGAATGAATTTATGGATAATGTGTCATGAGTGTGTCCCGCTCTGAGGAGACCTCTAGCAACTCTGGGATCAGCAGGTCACAGCACCGGTTGTTCATAGGTGTACAACTTGATTTGAGTGAATCTACTTTTTTTTAGTGCTGTAGGAGTTAAGGACTCTTTCCATTCTGGCTGTCCTTTGTAGCCTTAATCTCAGGTTCATCTCTTTTGTGACCACTCCCCTTTGTTAGAAATATTCATGTATCTTACCATCTGACACCAGTTATAGCTTCTCATTTTATGCTGACCTTTATGGAAGGAGCCTGTCTCTGGATGAAGCTGAGGAGTTCTGACTATTGCAGCTGTGATGTTTAGCTGCATTGGAAGAGTTTGAAGTGTTTTTCCTTTTTGTGTCTATTTTCCCTTTGTCTCCTTTACCTTGTGTTGTATTAGTGCAGTGGTGAGACTACTGTTTTCGTTGGCCTTCTCACTAGCCATGATGAGATCAGGGCGAGCGAAGGTCTAGGCACGTGATGACGTCAGGTGGGGGAGGACCCGTAAAAAGATGTTAGGGAGCGTAGGGTACAGACACAGCAGGAGCGACGAACATCTCCTTACCTCCGTCCACCGGCAATGAGGAAGGAGGTGGGCGGCATGTTACAGCCGCTAATCTCTGCCCCTCCTCTGCTATTGGACGGCTGCCGTGTGACGTCGCTGTGACGCTGCACGAACCGCCCCCTTAGAAAGGATGTGGTTCACAGACAACAGCGACGTCATTAGGTAGGTAAGCGCGTGTGACAGGTGTTAGCGATGTGCGCCACGGGCAGCGATTTGCCCGTGACGCACAACCAACGGGGTCGGGTATGCTCGCTAGTGATATCGGTACCGATATCGCAGCATGTAAAGTACCCCTTACAAGCATCTAATTTTGTAGGGCATAACCCTTCGGACCCTCCTGCGCTTGCAAAATTTGGGCTCTCATCTAAGACCTGTAAGGAAGTCTTGGTCCACGTCCACAGCATGTAACACAGATACTAAATCGATGACATTGGAACAGAAGTGCAGTCAACGCAAAACAGAAAAACCTGCTGTATTTACCCAAAACCAGGATTATAAGATACCCTGGAGACAAAATCCACCAAGAGGCTCAGTACAATCTCCTTCCAAGCCTACAACACCCCTGCCTCAGGAAATAGATATACAAAAACACAAGTCAGCGGCTGCAGATATAAAAGCTGCGGAGATCAAAATAGCTTCACCCTCCCATGAGGAAAATAATGATAGTGTTCAAATACAAGAGAGGACCACTGGATGGGCTGTCATCTACAGGAGATAGCTCCTTTTCTTCCTGCAAGGGTAACTTCAGAAGAAGACGACAAATATAGAAAACTAATTTACCACACTAATATATCTGATGCAGCTAACATAGAGGAACCCAAGACTAATAGGGAAACTTCCACCCCTTCACCAGTTGATGAATCTGAAGGAAATGCAACTGCATGTAACAGCTCTGAGAAGCTTCAATTCACAAGAGCCAAAGGATTCCTTATGGGAAAACGACTGTCTATCATTAAGTAATATCTCTGCTTCTAACTCTCCAATCACCAGATCATATTTAATAAGGTTATGTAAAGCCTTTCAGGACAATATAGATAAACATCTTAAAAACATGAGCGATACAATTAGACGTACCATCAACCCAGACAAAGACTCCATTACGGATGACTCTCAAATACTAGATTGTGATGATGCCTACAGCCCAGATACCCATATTTCTGAATTGTCTGGTAAGGATTTTAATTCCCCTTCAAGCAATAGTACAAAAGACTGTAAAATATTGGATTGTGATGATAGCTACTGCACAAACACACATGTTTTAGAACTGTCTGCTGAAAATTATAATTTCCCCTCAAGCAATTGTACAGAAGACGATGTCAACTCTCCGGACACTTATATATCAGGATTGTCTGCTGAGGATGGTAATTACCCTCCAAGCGATTGTACTGTGGATTCAATAATACTGGACTGTGATGATGCCGACTGCTCAGACACCCACATCACAGAATTATGTGCTAAGAAAATATTCAATGAAATGCTGGCCTCTATCAAACAAATATTTGCCCTACAGATTACAGGTTTATATACGGAAATCAATAATATCAAAAAGAAAACTGAAAATATGGATAATGCAATTCTGGTTATACAACAAGAAAAAGAAGATTTAAATAATTCCATCAATTTAATACATAAAGACATTTCAACTTTAAAAATGCAAAAGGCAAATTCTGAGGGTTATGCTTGAAGAAAAAATCTGAAAAAAAAGAGGCGTTCCAGAATCGGTAATCCCAACTGACTTAAAATATTACCTTAAGACAATGACAAGCACACTGATACCAGATCTTTCAAATAACGAACTTGTGTCTGATGCCTATAGAAGTCCAAAACCTTCTTACCTCCCCAAGGAGACCCCAAGGGATATAATCATCACCTTCTCCTCTCTCTACACAAGGAATAAATTGCTGTCACTAACAAGAAACTCAATGAAGCTCCCAAGACCTTTCAACGCTATTTCATTATTCTAACACCTTTGTAAGCCAACTTTACAAGCTAAGAAACTTTCTAAGGGCTTCACAAAAGAACTTATCAACAGTGGAATAAAATATAAATGGTCACAGTCTACAAATATCAAGCTATGTTTAAACATCAAGTCCTTCTTTGTTTCATCACCGGAGGAAGGATTTCAGTTACTTCAACGCTTTAACATAAACATTGATCAGAATGGCCATCATATCTGCTCCACTTGATTAAGAATTCTTTTTACATGGTCTCTGATCAGTTGTAGTCTGAAAATATGGATCTTGATCTTAGGAGTTTTTAACTGAAAAGAATATTAAATCTTTCAGCCCTACTGGATCTACCAGTTATAAGGCTACTGTAGGATTACAATGGATACTCCACCACTAACTTTATACTTTGGAACCACTACTCTTTCTTGGAATTTCCTTTAGTAATTCTTCATTTAATAGTGGACTAAGGACCTTAATTCAGGAACTGTTCGTTTCACCTAAAGGCCGGACTCTCTTCCCCCAGAGTTGAGGTTTAATCTCGACCTGGGCAAGCGTAATAAACATTGTGAGCTAAATATTGCTTGATATGTATTACTAGCCTGACTTTTTATCCCCTTCTAGCTGTTGACCTTTCCCCAAGGAATATATTATACCGTACTCTACCTTTAGAAAGTTATATTTAAGACTTTACATAACCCTCCGCTACTTACTCTACGCATTAATATTTAGCACAACTTATCCAAGAACTGAATTATAATGTAATTGTAGATGTTTAGATGCTTGTCATTTTTCCATTTTTAAGGGATTTCCCTCTCCTTCCTGCTCTTTACCTCTTCCCTAATAAAGATTTCCTTCCCTACCTTTCCCTTTCCCTTCCTCACCTCCCTTATGTTTCAGATTCCTATGTGTTAAATGTTTATGTACAATATGAGTAAGTAACTAAGTTACTGGAAGCTTTTAATTGTTTTTTATGGTAATGTACTGTATTGTATTGTATATACCCTTATGTTCAAATTATCCTATAAAATATTTTAAACACATATAGCAAAATTCTGTTGGTTGGTTCTCTTTAAGATTCCTTTCTCTAAAGCTTTTGTTATGAGGAGAGCATATTTTGTTTTAAATGCTGAAAAAGGATCCATAGTTGTAATCCCTTAGTGTATGGGGTCGGAGAGATTAATCTGAGCTTCCTTAAAGTCATCAATGTTTTGCATGACTATTCCATCCCCCTTGTCTGCTAATAGTTACTATATCTAAATCATTTCATAATGATTTTAGGGCAACTTTTTGTTTTTGATATAAGTTATTTTGGGTATATGGAAGTGTAAATGTGATGCTACCACCATGGGGAGCCAATACTGAGGCAAAATGTAGTGCTTCTAAGTGTAGTTAGGCACAAGCCCACTAGAGGTCACTAGCATATGCGGAATGATGCAATAGAATGGTCGATCAAGAAAAAATGTCAGTGCCAGGAAGTCACGTAGGTACAGAGTGATAAGCGGAGCTGGAGTCAAGTGAAAGCCGAGGGTCGGAAAGCCAGGAGGTATCGTCAGGAGCTGGAGGGGAGCAGAGCCGTAGTCAGATAGCAAGCCTGGGTCGTAAACCGAGAGGACAAGTTAGTGTAGAGGGAGTGGAGATGGGATAACAAAGCAGAGAGTGGGTTAAGGAGACAGGTAGGTAAGACAAGACGGGAAGGACAAAGGTCAGGGAAAGGAGTACTAGGTAGTGGGCAGGATCAGAACAGATTCACAGGAACCAAAAGCGCACACTGCAGAGCAGGAACTATCACTGTAAGCGTACCAAGGAAAACAGTTCCAAGATAAGGAAGCATGACCCCCAGAATGAGGCATAACAGAATAGGCTCCTCCCATCAGACCAAACCCTGGAGAATAAAGACAGCAGGAAAACAAACACACATAATTGCTTTCCACAAGCAGAGTCATACGTGAATCATGATAGTAATTTTTCTGATTTTATTGAACTCTTCAAGCACCAAGTCAAGGAAAGTGTCCAAAAAATGACCTTGGCTTTCAAGGGGTAAAAGCTTCATTTTGGAAAAACATCAATATGTAGTCCAGTGTCATATAGAAATGATAAAATCCATAAAGACTCAACAAGACTCCTATGCAGCTGACCCCCTCCTTTGGAAACAGATAACTAAAAAGAATCCTTTAGCAGATGTAAGGCCAATCTCATCGTGAATGCACAAGAATGTAGAAAAGGACAGATGTATGACCAGTAGAGATAAGAGCAGCAGTTGAACAGAAAAATAGAAGAGAAATTCAAATCCTTTTTTTCTCCTTATAGAAAATATGAATTGAGGTTTTATGAACTGCATCAATATAATAGATAGGAAAGTCATATTTTGATATTTTTGATATAGTGGAGAACACAAAGCATCGTTCCGCATCTATGTGTGATGGCCGGGGTCCTGCCAATAGGATATCGGCCAGATAGGAGACATTGCATAGATATTTTTTATCTATCTATGAACAGATAGAATCGTGATAGGAAAGATTATTGTAATATCTCCCACCTGGGACCTCCAGGGGCAAAGATATCAGAATGTTGGGACCCTCATAATTTTCTAAGACTTAGATACATCCTATAATTATCTGAAGTCCAGCCCTGTTATGAGTCACCAGTATGTGAGTGTAACTTGTGTTAATAAAAGCTAATGCCAATTATGATCCTCGTTCAATGAAAGGAATATTGCCATGTAGGATTGCTCCACGTTCCATTGGAGTCCTTCCCTCCATAAATCGGAAGCCAATTTTTGTGACCCAGGTTCAATAATTTTCTTTCGTTATTCCCTTTAATTTTATGTAATTGTATATACTGTATTGTTTTGTTCCCCTTTGTAATATCTTTTGTATATTTTATGAACACTGCTTACTTTTCCGATTAATTAGCTAAAATTTAATAGCTTCATTCCTCTTACTCTATATATTGCATCCCGAAGCCATACACTACCTGTAACGTGTGTCCAATTGGCCTGTATAAGCGATTGGTGGTGGCAGCTAGCAGTAGTTCCTTTTGTTATTGTGTAGTTGGCAGTGACTGTATCAAGATGTAGATATATTCCATGAGATAGAAAAGGTTGTATATATCCTATACCCTCACTGTGAGCTCCCCAATAATCGGCCTAGTAGTGGAAACAGTCATGGCCTCTTCCGTTAAGCGTCGGTCAATTGCATAATTATCTTGACAATTAGGGGCAGCAGCGTGCTGTTTTGTATCAAACATTTTTCTGTTTGTGGGACTATCGTTATCCATTGTGAAATTTAAGGGCTAATTTACATATGATTGTGTGAAGGTCCATGAATAACGAGTATTTATCTATGGTATTTGTGGGACAAATCAAGAATATTTTAGACAGCACAATAGACTACATTTCCAAAAGTTAATAGGAAAATAAATAAAAAATTAGCACGATTATTATTGTCATTTAGCTGACATCATTTTTTTTCCTTAGTTTAGCTAAATAGATGTTTATCTGGCAATCATTTAAATGGAATTTGTCATTGGGTTTTGCTATCTCATCTCAGAACAGCATGATGTAGGGGCAGAGACCCTGGTTTCAGTGATGTGTCACTTACTTGGCTGCTTGCTGAAGTTTTGATAAACATCAGTTTTATCTGCTTAAGATCTACCAGTTCTTGAAATGCTCCTCTGTGTATAACCTCACCCACACCACTGATTGGCAGCTGTGTACAATGAGCATAGACAGAAAGCTGCCACTCATGGGTGGGGCAGGGGTATACAGAGCTAATGGAGATCGACGATACATGGTAGAAGGTTTACTAGTTTTTATTTTATTTTGTTTTTTATTAAAACTACAGAAAGCAGCCCAGTAAATGAGACTTCAGAGTCCCTCTCTGTCACAGCGTTTGGCTGGGTAAAATGCTCCCTGACTTTCTATTTTTCCTGCTATCAGTATTCATTGTACTAGGTATCTCCTCTGTTGGGTTTTCATCCTTTTCCCGTTAGGACCTAAGGGAACTCTTCTTCCCTTCAGTTGCTAATAATCTGTATTTTCCCTTGGGTTTAAATACTCTCATGTTCCCTGGACTTGTGCTGGTGATATTCAGTTCATTCACAAGTTCTGGATGCAAGCAGGTGGCTTGCACGCATCAGAAGGTTCATTGTTGCACTTTACTGAACTTTTTACTGAGTCGTCTAGAGATAAGTTGTTTGTTGTTCTCCCTTGTTTGTTATCTCTGTGTGTCCTTTAGTGCTTAGTGGGGTTGACGAAGAGCTCATCCCATCCGTTCCCTATTTAGGGCTCAGATCAGGGTCAGGCTAGAGTCAGGTATCCGGCTCGGCGCATAGGTGTGGAATCTATCTAGGGTGGTGAGGGAACTCAGATCCCAGGGTAAACTAAAGGTGGCTTTACACGCTACGATTTCGCTACAGCAATCTCGTTGGGGTCAAGGAATTTGTGACGCACATCCGGCCGCTGTAGCAATCTCGTTGTGTGCGATTTTGAATCATCGCAAAAACATTCAAAATCGCCCATCGGTGACATGCCCCCCTATTCCCAATTATTGTTGCTGCTGCTTGGACGATGTAGTTCCTCATTCCTGCGGAAGTACACATCGCTATGTGTGACACCGCAGGAACGAGGAACCTCACCTCACCTGCGTCATGGCAGCAATGAGGAAGGAAGGAGGTGGGCGGGATGTTAAGTCCCGCTCGTCTCCGCCCCTCCGCTTTGATTGGGCGGACGCTTAGTGACAACGCTGTGACGCCGAACGAACCGCCCCCCTTAGAAAGGAGGCGTTACGCCGGTCACAGCGACGTCGCTACGCAGGTATGTGTGACGGGGTACGCGATTTTGTGCACGACGGGCAGTGATATGCCCGTATCGCACAAACGATGGGGGCAAGCATGCACGCTATCGATCTCGCAAGCGAGATTGCAGCGTGTAAAGCGGGATTAAGTCAGGGGTCACAATCTCCCCCTTCCCTAGGCTTCCCTTTCGCTGTTCATTTGGTACTTCCCTGTACCTAGCGTGACACTATCTTTACATTATTCTGATTTTTAATTAAGTAGTAAACAGTTAGTGACCGAATCCCATTAAATTCACAAAACCCCAGCATAGGTATCATAAATGTTACTTGCTTTTCACACAGAGCTAGGCCCCTTTTAGCTCTGGTCTCTTCTACACCCATAATCTAAACTGTAATAAAGGTTTGTGGGAAGAGATGAGGGAACCTGAATAGTAAAGTTCGGTGTTTGTACCAAACACAGACTTTGTAAAAAAAATCAGTGTTAGAATTCGGAGTTCGGGTGCTTTATGTATCCTAACCACTCGATCTAGCATCGCTGTGCTCGGGTACACTCAGTGCTTGGCCCAGTGCGAGCCGCTTGCAGTGTGTGAATGGCTTTCACGGGGAGGTAAAAACATTGTTGTAGGTGTATTGTGCACAAGGAAAAAACTCCGTCATCCCTCCCCCTGTAATAAATACTCTGTTAATGGCCGGTTACATGTGGGCGGAGACCCGAACTGTCCAATCAGTGGCTTCCAACGGGGTTCAGGTCAAGTCCGGTTTCCGAACTAAACTTTATTTAAAGTCCGACTGAAAAAGCCGAACCCGAACTTCAACGGGTCCGCTCATCTCTATTTGTGGGTAGCCCCACAAAAATAACAATCCCTTTGGATATTAGACATATACAATCCTTCCATTTTTTTTTTATTACAACAATTATCTTTTGCAAAAGGGATTGTTTTTATAACATAAAGAGCCCAGTTTATGCGGGGACCACTCTTGATGGATGAAGTGCCTTTTCATGAATCTGGAGCGTTTGACGAGTAGCATGTGCCTTCTTGTGCTATGCTAGAAATATTACTCCTATCAGACACTGGAGTGAGATTTCTGGCATAGGGAACACCACAGCTCGTCATGAATTTAAGGAGCTGTGGTGTCACGCCCCCGTCCTACCCAAACTCTGCCAATTTTGGAGTGAAATGGCAAAATCTGCCAAAATTTGAGAACTATGAATTGATCCAAATTTTTGGGACTTTTCACAGCTTCTGTAACTTTTTTTTGGCATACAAGCTTTGATAAACTGGGACCAGAGTGTCTTAACAACTTTCACATTTCTAGGATGCATAGTGCGATTCACTTCTGCGCTGTCACGGCTGGGGACAGAAGCTATACCAGCTGTATATTACAATACAAAGGGAAGGGGAAAATAATGTCCTATCACTAGGGAAAGAGTGAAGTGGTGACCCCTGACAATACAGCTCACCCTCACTGCCCTCACCAACCCTATACAGGTTCTGCACCTATCGCCGAGCAGGAATACCTCACCCTAGGCAAACCCTGATCTGGACCTAAGTAAGAATGGCAGGTATGAGCTCTTCATCAAACTGACGCTAAGGGAGACAAAAGGAAACAATACAGGGAGACACAAATGCTACCACCTGAGCCCAGGTACATAGAAAAATTCAAACACTTATCTTAGGAGTAGTTACCACAGAAGTCTGTAGAACAAAAAGAGGAGACAACTGCTGCAAATCACAGACAGGATCAACTATAAACCTCACCCAAAGCACCCAAGGGTGAGGTTTATAAAGGAAGTCAGAGGCTCACAACTGAGAGAGAAAAAAACTGACAGTTTTCCAGAGTCATAGAGTCCGCTGCTGCAGAAACAGAGAACTGTCAGTTAACAACACGTTCTGCAAATTTTTGGGATTTTCCAACACTTCTGCCATTGGATTCTCTGCCGGCCGTGACAACTCTGTGACATCCCCTCACTATTTTTGTGCTAAATGCCTACAGCTCTGACTCAACTCCAGAGGTTCACAGGCAAAATCATCACATCTAAACAATAGAGAAAGACAGGCATGAAGAATATACATTTACAAGCATTTATTAACAAAGTCAAGTTTTGAAATGCAATTAGATACAATATGATATACTTCAGAGTTCCTATCTCCAATCTGGGGCTGCGCTTTGTAGTAAATAAAGCAATGGGCAACCTGAGATTAGTGAATTATCTAAATATAATCCAGTATCAAAACCTTTCACAAATGTTAATAAAGGCTCTCAAAATACCCAACTTACTAGCAAAGTGGAGCTCGAATTTCCACTTTGTGGGATCTTAGTATGTAGAGCGGGATCCCACAAATCTCTGCGGCTGCTCTAAGCACAAGAAGTAGCTCTGTCAACTAATCCAGGGCTGTCACAAACTTTTTTTTAAGGTTTTACTGAAGTACTTAAGAAGGATGCCGCAGAGCTGGGGTCGTAGAGCTCACTCTTCCACTGTGAGGGTGATCACTGAGGGTTGTGGGATCTCACAACCTAGAAGTTCCTTTTGGGGGACATTAGGGACACTTCAAAAAGTTTTGGTGCTGGATTATATTTAAAAAATTCACTAATCTGCGACTTTTCACTGTTTTAGTAAATAATAAAGGCAGCCACAGATTTATTATAAGCACTATTTAGAGGGAAAGTCATCTAACACATTGCACTAGAAACTGGGGGATATTACCCTGGTAACAGAGTCAGCAGCAGATCCCCCCATAAGGCTGGAATCACACTTATGTGTGTAAAATCGGTCCGAGTCTCATGCTAGAAAGTAGCATGAGCTCTGTTCACATTATAATCAGTGTGCAATGCAACTGCAATGCGATTCTGTGATTTTTCATTTGATTGTAGTCCGTGTGCAATCCGTGTTTGATGCGTATGTGTTCCTTTTTGTATTCTCAGCAGCTATGGCATCTGCCATTCAGCTCTGCTACATGGCCACTGACAGCAGACACAGACAGAGCCATGTAGCAGAGCTGAATGGCCGCTGACAGCAGACACAGACAGAGCCGCGCAATCAGAATGAAATCGGATGAACTTCACCCGACTTCACTGTCATCCCGCGGCTCTGTCTGTGTGTCATGGCCAGATTTTCGGTCACCGGTGAGTGGCTGCAGTGATCTCCGCTATCAGCGGTGCCATCACTGAGGTTACCCGCGGCCACAGCAGAAGTCCTCCCGCTGAGATCTGTGGCCGCGGGTAACCTGAGTGACGTCATCGCTGATAGCGCGACTCACTTCAGTCGCTGCGGGGAGCTCACAGAGCGGTCATGGTCTGTGACCGCTGTCAGCTTCCGATGTAACAGAACTTAAAGTGTCGTGGGACTTCTGTGGATTACGTTGGACATGGAGGGTTATTTGGGGACTTTAATAAAATGGTGAAAGAGGTTGTTGTTTTTTGTCATTTATTACAAATAAAGGATTTTTGGATGTGTGTGTTTATTTTCTTTAACTAACAGGTTAATCATGGAAGTTATCTTGGGGAGACATCTGCCATGATTAACCTAGGACTTAGGCAGGCTTTGCAGCCTGGAGCTGTGGAGCTGTGTTCCGCCCTCTGATCCCTGTGACCCGTGCACGCCGCTCGCTGGCCTCGCCCGCCCCCTGGCCGTCCTTCTGATGGGTGGGGGTGGCCTGGCGTCCAGATCATTCTGGGCTCCGGGCTTCCCTTCTCATTGGGCGGCCGGGGGGCGTGTGATGCTTATCGTGCGGTGCGCATGCGTCCGAGCAGGGATCCGATTGGCTGGAACGCATTTCCTAGGTCCTTGCAGGTCCAATGGGGTCATGTGACTCCCTATTTAAGGTCCTTGAACGGCATTATTCCACACCTTCCCTGATGAAGCTATAAACAACCTGTGTTGCGAAACGCGCGTAGGAGGGAGTTTTTTACTGGTGTGGGACACTCTGGTGACCACCTTCATTATTATGTGTAAGTTCTGGGACTTGTATTTACTCTGTATCATGTGACTAGCGGTTTTTAGTGCCTCTGCCCTGTTCTGATTGTGGGATGCTGATTTGGCTTGTACGTTTTTCTATATACCACGCCAGGATAGAGGCGCCTCACCTGCTAGCCACTTATGATTATTCCTTCATTTTACTTGGTCCCCGTCCAGATTATTTCTCTCTATTATGGTGGTTTTTACCTCTGCTCCCCATCATTATGTGGTCTTTCACCTTTGCCTCTTATTAGCACCATTATATATTTGCAATAATTTGAAACCTATTTTTAATATTTATATTCAATAGAGAATCTGATGTTTTATAATCAGCCCTTTGAATGCTCCAGTTTTTGTTTTTCTTTGTGCTTTATGGAGTGGCGTAGATTTTGATGCGAGATGTGCCCTTGTTCAATAATTTTGTGTCTTAGGCTTTGCACGTTGCGACTTCGCAAGCCGATGCTGCGATGTCGCACGCGATAGTCCCCGCCCCCATCGCAGGTACGATATCGTGTGATAGCTGGCGTAGCGAAAATTATCGCTACGCCAGCTTCACATGCACTCACCTGCCCTGCGACCGTCGCTCTGGCCGGCGACCCGCCTCCTTCCTAGGGGGGCGGGTCGTGTGGCGTCATAGCGACGTCACACGGCAGGCGGCCAATAGGTGCGGAGGGGCGGAGATGAGCGGGATGTAAACATCCTGCCCACTTCCTTCCTTCCGCATATCCTACGGAAGCCGCGGTGACGCCGGTAGATGTTCCTCGCTACTGCGGCTTCACCCACAGCGATGTGTGCTGCCGCAGGAGCGAGGAACAACATCGGACCGTCGCGTCAGCGTAATTATGGATTACGCAGACGCTGCACCGATGATACGATTACGACGATTTTGCGCTCGTTAATCGTATCATCTAGGCTTTACACACTACGATGTCGCATGCGATGCCGGATGTGCGTCACTTTCAATTTGACCCCACCGACATCGCACCTGCGATGTCGTAGTGTGCAAAGCCCGCCTAAGTGGCAGCTATGGGCTGCTGCCATTAACTCCTTATTACCTCGAT
Organism: Anomaloglossus baeobatrachus; assembly: GCF_048569485.1. Classification (NCBI taxonomy): domain Eukaryota; kingdom Metazoa; phylum Chordata; class Amphibia; order Anura; family Aromobatidae; genus Anomaloglossus; species Anomaloglossus baeobatrachus. The sequence continues at coordinate 264,046 of NW_027441809.1, read as the reverse complement.
TGCCACCGCACCAGGGCAATTCGGGATGAGCCGGGTACAGTCCCGGGACTGTCGCATCTAATGGATGCGGCAATTCCGGGCGGCTGCAGGCTGATATTTTTAGGGTGGGGGGCTCCCCATAACGTGGAGCTCCCCATCCTGAGAATACCAGCCTTCAGCCGTGTGGCTTTACCCTGGCTGGTATCAAAATTGGGGGGACCGCACGCCGTTTTTTTTTAATTATTTATTTATTTTACTTCATGACATAGACCCACCCACTGGCAGCTGTGATTGGTTGCAGTGAGACAGCTGTCACTCATCGTGGGGGCGTGTCTGACTGCAACCAATCATAGGCGCAGGTGGGCAGGGAAAGCAGGGAATACGAGATTGAATAATGAGCGGCCGGCTTTTTCAAAAGAGAAGCCGCCAGTGTGAACGCCGTGCAGCGCCACGCTGGTGATCGTGGATCGGGAGTATGAGAGAGGGGGTGGGAGGGAGAGACCGACATGGACAGAGAGATATCGAGCCAGAGCGAGAGACCGACCGACAAAGAGAATAGAGACCGAGAGGGAGACACCGACTGACAGAGATAGATTGACCGACATTGTCAGACCTCACTCATTTACCAGTGTTTTCTGAAACATGCGATAAATGTATTTAGAAAAACGGATGTCACTAGGATGGTGTGTGTGCCGTCCCTGTGACATCCGCTTATTTACCCGCTCCCATAGAGTTGCATTGGAGAGACTCGCGCGAGAAACTCACCAAAATGCAGCATGCTGCGATTTCTTTCTCAGTCCGATTTGGACTGAGAAAAAAATAGCAGATGGGAGCTGCCTCACTGATTAACATTGGTCCGAGTGCAGTGCGAGAATTTCTCGCATTGCACTCATGCGAGTTAATCGCAAGTGTGAAGCCGACCTAACAGTGCGTCATGACCACATTCTTATGGTTTGAAAAATACGATAAGTTTAAAAAGAGAGAAAATAGTTCTATCTCTCACCAATTCTTACTTGAGCAATTGTAGCCAATTTTTAAATAAAACCCTTTGAATCATCTGACAACAGAACCTGATTAATGATAAAAAAAATTTGCCAAATTCTGAAAACAAGAATGGCAGCTCCGTTCTGTTGGTTTTCTGATGGTCGGCAAGACTTGATTTACCAGTTAAACATTTCAATTATTCACAGCATGAAAAAGGTTCCTTCCCTGTGCGGCTTCTTCACATGTTTAACAAGATCTGATTTCTAAGAAATACATTTTCCACATTCAGAACATAAAAATGGTTTATTTTGTGTGATGTTTTTGATGGTAAACAAGACCTGATTTACTAGTAAAACATTTACCACATTCTGGGCATGAAAATGGCTTCTCCCCTGTGTGATTTTTCTGATGTCTAACAAGGTGTGCTTTCTGAATAAAACATTTCCCACACTCTGAACATGAAAATGGCTTCTCCCCTGTGTGATTTTTCTGATGTCTAACAAGGTGTGATTTCTGAATAAAACATTTCCCACACTCTGAACATGAAAATGGCTTCTCCTCTGTGTAAATTTTCTGATGTCTAAGGGTATGTGCGCACGTTGCTTTTTACCTGCTTTTTACCTGCTTTTTTGCTGCTTTTTCTTCTGCGCTGTTTAATGCCAAAATGGATGTGTTCTTCTATTCAAGCAAAGTCTATGGGAATTTGGGTTTCTTGTTCACACTATGTTGTTCAAAATGCTGCCTTTTTGTGGCAGAACTTTGGTCAAAAACTCAGCTTTGCAGTGCAAAACCCAAATGGCAAAAACAATTGACATGTTGCTTCTTTGAAAAGCTGAGTTTTTGACCAAAGTTCTGCCTCAAAAAGGCAGCATTTTGAACAACATAGTGTGAACAAGAAACCCAAATTCCCATAGAATTTGCTTGAATAGAAGAACACATCCATTTTGGCATTAAACAGCGCAGAAGAAAAAGCAGCAAAAAAGCAGGTAAAAAGCAGGTAAAAAGCAACGTGCGCACATACCCTAACAAGGTCTGCTGTCCGAATAAAACATTTCCTACACTCTGAACATGAAAATGGCTTCTCCCCTGTGTGAATTTTCTGATGTCTAACAAGGTTTATTTTCTGAATAAAACATTTCCCACACTCTGAAACATTCACTGTGTGAATTATTTGATGGATATTAAGATGTGATTTCCTGGTAAAACATTTCCCACATTTTGAACACGAAAATAGTTTCTCCCTTGTAGGAGCCGTTTCATGTTCCACATCCTTTCTGTAAATTTTATTTTGCTCACAATTCTGTGATAAATCAGAATTTTGGACTTGTTTGAAAAGATCAGATGATAGATCTTTCCGAGGAAGGACTGGAGGTATATCTGGGACAACAGCATGCTCTTCATATGTATCATGTGTGATACTTTCATCATCTGTTACAAATTCTGAACATATTTTATTTCCATCTGAACTCCCGATACAGTCATCTGCTAAAAAAAAAACAGCATGTTATTACTTTTTAATGATATCATGAAAGTACATTTATTTTTTAAATCATAACATCAGAAATTAAATCAGGAAAAAATGTATTCTGAATCTGTTTTCCAATTTTGACATCTAAAGGCCCCGTTACACGCAATGACATATCTAACGATATGTTGTCGGGGTCACGGAATTCGTGATGCACATCCAGCGTCATTAGTGACGTCGTTGCGTGTAACAGCTCCGAGCGAGTGTTAACGATCAAAAATACTCACCTTATCGTTGATCGTTGACATGTCGTTAATTTTCAAAATCTCGTTGGTCGTTGTGGACGTAGATTGTTTGTCGTTCCTGAGGCAGCTCACATCGCTCCGTTTGACACCCCAGGAACGACGAACAACAGCTTACCTGCGTCCTCCGGCAACGAGGTGGGCGTCACTTTCCTGAAGCTAGTCTCTGCCCCTCCGCTTCAATTGGACGGCTGCCGTGTGACGTCGCTGTGACACCGCACGAACCGCCCCCTTAGAAAAGAGGCAGTTCGCCGGCCACAGCGACGTCGTTAGGCAGGTAAGCCCGTGTGACGGGGCCTAGTGATATTGAGCGCCACGACCAGCGATTTGCCCGTGATGCACAAACGACGGGGGCGGGTGCTTTCACGAGCAACATCGCTAGTGATGTCGCTGCATTTAAAGCCCCCTTTAGAGTTACATCTTCATTAATTCGGATCTCCTATTACTAGCAACAGTTCTCTGGAATGTGCTATTACAAATAATCTGATAGATTTTCACAATGTGACTGCAGGATAATGAGGGACAGGGGCTCCTATACTGTCCCTCACGCTAGGGGACCCTAAGCTATTCCTAACCTCTGGATTACCCCTGAAGGTGGAGATGCCAGAGTCCTGTACCTTACTATTCTCCTTACCAGATTTAATCTCTTATCCCCCCCCCCACCCCTGGGAAAGGAAGGGGCAGGAGTATGATTGATGGAAACACAGATTAAGACAAATGGGACACATTGCAAACTCACAGAAATAAACAGTGAGAGACTAAGGAGAAAAGCAAGAGCAGAAATGCAGCAACAAAAAGACAACAAGGGTTAGCACCACAATAGCTCACAGTAATAATGCACAACAACCACCGTTAAGTCTGGATTACAACACCTCACCAGACCTGTATAGGTAAACTATAGCTGGCATTAATGAAATAGTCCAGCCAGCATATGCAGAAGGGGAGCGACCGATACTTTCTCCTCTACAGCATGTGATCAAAGACATTAACAAGCAGTCCAGGAGAGATTAACTCTTGCTAGCCTGCCCAAGCCTGTGGTTCGATGCCTGCATCTCCCTGCGCTCCTCACACACATCAGAGAAGTTAACATGCAGAGTACCATAATCTATAATTTCCACAGATCCTGACGCCGCCATGACAGTTGGCAAAACCTGCAAAAATCTCCTTGTAACATTGATGCACAACATAGACCTTTAAAAAGAGATTTTCGTTCGAAGACGAACATAAAATAGTTACAGACACATGCCGGATATTTAATGGGGCTGTAACATTGATGGCCCATCCTAAAGGCCGCTTTACACGCTGCAACATCGCTATCCGATGCTAGCGATGTTGAGCGTGATAGCACCCGCCCCCATCGTACGGTCGATATGTGGTGATCGCTGCTGTAGCGAACATTATCGCTACGGCAGCGTCACATGCACATACCTGCTCTGCGACGTCGCTGTGACCGGTGAACTGCCTCCTTTCTAAGGGGGCGGTTCGTTCAGCGTCACAGCGACGTCACTAAGCGGCCGCCCAATCAAAGCAGAGGGGCGGAGATGAGTGGGATGAACATCCCGCCCACCTCCTTCCTTCCTCATTGCTGGCAGGATGCAGGTAAGGAGAGGTTCCTCGTTCCTGCGGTGTCACACGTAGCAATGTGTGCTGCCGCAGAAACGAGGAACAACATCGTTACTGCAGCAGCAACGATAATTAGGAAGAGGGGGGCATGTCACCGATAAGGGATTTTGAACGTTTTTGCAACGATTCAAAATCGCTAATAGGTGTCATGCGCAACGACATCGCTAAAGCGGCCGGATGTGCGTCACAAATATTGTGACCCAAACGAGATCGCTTTAGCTTTAGCGATCTCGTAGCGTGTAAAGTCACCTTAAGGCTTTGTAAACAAAGCAGGTAGCAGGGTCTTGCAGTCTGTGCAGAAAAACATTAGGGCTCCAATTCATCAAGACCGACGATGTACACTGAAAAATGACGTCAGGGACTGGAGTGAGATTTCTGGCATAGGGAACGCTGCAGTTTATTATGAATTAGAGAAGCGGTGGCATGACACCCTTCTTCTGGCCAAGCTCTGCCCATTATGGCAAATCTGGTTAAAATTGGCGTGAAACCTCCAAAAGTCGCACAATTTTTTTCACAACTCTGTGTTGCACAAACATTTTTGAGAACTTTTGAAGTGATTTATGCCAGAATTCTGACATAATTGCTTTGATGAATCAGGGTCTGGGTGTCAACTCTCCTTCTGTAGGGGTCTCCATTCCTTCCAGGGTAGTTTGCCAGAAGTTCACATTCTCTACAGCAATAATTTTATTACATCTTCTTTAGTAGTTGAAAACGTTTGCATTTCAGTGTGCGGCTGTAACTCTGCCTATTTTGGCAAAGCTGGTTAAAATTGGCATGAACACACACACACACACACACACACACACACACACACACACACCGGCCTGTCTCCTCTTCAGCTTTAGACTTTATTAATTAAGAGACCTTTGCTTACATAACGTGATGTCAAAGAGGTCCTTAAGCAGTCCTATAATCGATATATAAACACTGGGGCTGCAAAGAGAATGGGGGCCCCGTGAAATTGCACAGTTTGCTCTCCATTTCCCCTAATGCCAGTCCTGCATGCCAGCCTGTGTTCTATTCAATTAATTTAGACTCCTGCAATTAAGAGACCTTTGGTTACATCATGTCACATGACTCTGAAGTCATCAAAGGTCCTTAAACAATCAACCTCAGAATACAACTGATGGGGACCCTAAGAGAGTGAGGTTCCTGAGAAATTGCGCAGTTTGACTCTTCCCAACCTTGGCCCTGACAGTAACTATTTTTGGAGTAGGGCTTATATTTCAAGCATTCGCCAAAAATCCCATAAAATCATGCTAGATCTTATTTTTGGTGTAGGTTGTCTTTTTGAGGAAACAGGGTATTCATGAACCCTCTGCAGGTCTTTGAGTTGCCTTCATAATGACATAGAGAAGGCACTAGAAACAAACAGCAGAAGAAGCAGAAGCAAAGAAAATACAGCTGAAAAAAAACACAGCAGAAAGCCTAAAAATGTAACACGCAAATTAGTGCAGAAAGTACATGAATAGATATTTCTTACTGGATAGAGCTGGAGGAAACACATCCTGAGGAACATCGGGGTCTTCTTGTTTACAGTCCTGCGGGAGAAGAGGACGGGGACATCTCTCTGGTGTTGTCCTCTTACTGGATAGAACTGGAGGAGACACATACAGGGACTGAATTCATTCCTTACATACAGATAATTATAGGCCGTGTGTATTTAGTCCTGTCTATTACCTGCTGATGTGAGAGGCTGGGGAACCTCCATCATGACGTCCTTGTACAGATCTTTGTGTCCTTCTAAATACTCCCACTCCTCCATGGAGAAATAGATGGTGACGTCCTGACACCTTATAGGAACCTGACACATACAATGATACCGTCACCCCCGATCCCTTCATAGCGTTACTGTATAATGTCCCAGCATTCCCAGCAGTGTCACCTCTCCAGTCAGCAGCTCAATCATCTTGTAGGTGAGTTCTAGGATCTTCTGGTCATTGATGTCCTCATGTATCGGGGGGTGAGGTGGAGGCCCCGTGATTGGGCTCAGGGGTCTTCCCCATCCCTCAGACACAGGGGCCTGACAGCGCTCACTAGAGGTCTTCTTCACTACTGTGTAATCCTGGTTATGGAGAGACACAGTAATAAATCTCACTCCAGACATTTCCAGAGTCCTCACCTCTCCAGTTCTGTCCATCTGTTATTCCCATAGATAAGAATGATGTAATGTGACTTCATCAGAATCTCTCACCTCTCCAGTAAGCCGGAAGAGGATCTCTAGGGTGAGGTGTAATATCCTCTCCGCCATCTTGTCCCTGTCCATATCCATCCTTCACGGGGCAATCAGGAGAATTCTCTTCTATGGAAGATCTCCACTGAGAGGATCCGATATTGTAGGGACCTGAGATAATAAGGGGAAACATAGAATGAGAACATTCTGGGGGAACATAATACTGTGTGGGGAAAAAAGGGCCGAGGACCAAGGGCAGAAAGGGGCCGAGGGCAATAAGGGGCCAAGGACTGAGGGCAGAAAGGGGCCGAGGACTGAGGGCAGAAAGCGGCTGAGGACTGAGGGCAGAAAGCGGCTGAGGACTGAGGGCAGAAAGTGGCCGAGGACCGAGGGCAGAAAGGGGCGAGGACTGAGGGCAGACGGGTTTCCTCACTTCCGGCCTCTCATAGTTGGGGTGTTTGTATCTATCAGAGGAAAAGGAACAAAAACCTCACGATTCATAGAAATCAGCGAGAGAAAAACTTCAAGAAAGTCTCAGAGCTGAAGGGGTTAATGCCGCCTGCCCCAGTAATGGGGAATCTCCACACACCTCCACCTGCAGAGCCGCACACTAGATATATAATACCCTGCACCTACCTCCACCTGCAGAGCCGCACACTAGAGATATAATAACCTGCACCTACCTCCACCTGCAGAGCCGCACACTAGATATATAATACCCTGCACCTACCTCCACCTGCAGAGCCGCACACTAGATATATAATACCCTGCACCTACCTCCACCTGCAGAGCCGCACACTAGATATATAATACCCTGCACCTACCTCCACCTGCAGAGCCGCACACTAGATATATAATACCCTGCACCTACCTCCACCTGCAGAGCCGCACACTAGATATATAATACCCTGCACCTACCTCCACCTGCAGAGCCGCACACTAGATATATAATACCCTGCACCTACCTCCACCTGCAGAGCCGCACACTAGATATATAATACCCTGCACCTACCTCCACCTGCAGAGCCGCACACTAGATATATAATACCCTGCACCTACCTCCACCTGCAGAGCCGCACACTAGATATATAATAACCTGCACCTACCTCCACCTGCAGAGCCGCACACTAGATATATAATACCCTGCACCTACCTCCTCCTGCAGAGCCGCGCACTAGATATATAATACCCTGCACCTACCTCCACCTGCAGAGCCGCGCACTAGATATATAATACCCTGCACCTACCTCCACCTGCAGAGCCGCACACTAGATATATAATACCCTGCACCTACCTCCACCTGCAGAGCCGCGCACTAGATATATAATACCCTGCACCTACCTCCACCTGCAGAGCCGCACACTAGATATATAATACCCTGCACCTACCTCCACCTGCAGAGCCGCACACTAGATATATAATACCCTGCACCTACCTCCACCTGCAGAGCCGCACACTAGATATATAATACCCTGCACCTACCTCCACCTGCAGAGCCGCACACTAGATATATAATAACCTGCACCTACCTCCACCTGCAGAGCCGCACACTAGATATATAATACCCTGCACCTACCTCCACCTGCAGAGCCGCACACTAGATATATAATACCCTGCACCTACCTCCACCTGCAGAGCCGCACACTAGATATATAATACCCTGCACCTACCTCCACCTGCAGAGCCGCACACTAGATATATAATACCCTGCACCTACCTCCACCTGCAGAGCCGCACACTAGATATATAATACCCTGCACCTACCTCCACCTGCAGAGCCGCACACTAGATATATAATACCCTGCACCTACCTCCACCTGCAGAGCCGCACACTAGATATATAATAACCTGCACCTACCTCCACCTGCAGAGCCGCACACTAGATATATAATACCCTGCACCTACCTCCTCCTGCAGAGAAGCACACTAGATATATAATACCCTGCACCTACCTCCACCTGCAGAGCCGCACACTAGATATATAATACCCTGCACCTACCTCCACCTGCAGAGCCGCACACTAGATATATAATACCCTGCACCTACCTCCACCTGCAGAGCCGCACACTAGATATATAATACCCTGCACCTACCTCCACCTGCAGAGCCGCACACTAGATATATAATACCCTGCACCTACCTCCACCTGCAGAGCCGCACACTAGATATATAATACCCTGCACCTACCTCCTCCTGCAGAGCCGCACACTAGATATATAATACCCTGCACCTACCTCCACCTGCAGAGCCGCACACTAGATATATAATACCCTGCACCTACCTCCTCCTGCAGAGCCGCACACTAGATATATAATAACCTGCACCTACCTCCACCTGCAGAGCCGCACACTAGATATATAATAACCTGCACCTACCTCCACCTGCAGAGCCGCACACTAGATATATAATACCCTGCACCTACCTCCACCTGCAGAGCCGCACACTAGATATATAATACCCTGCACCTACCTCCACCTGCAGAGCCGCACACTAGATATATAATACCCTGCACCTACCTCCACCTGCAGAGCCGCACACTAGATATATAATACCCTGCACCTACCTCCACCTGCAGAGCCGCACACTAGATATATAATACCCTGCACCTACCTCCTCCTGCAGAGCCGCACGCTAGATATATAATACCCTGCACCTACCTCCACCTGCAGAGCCGCACGCTAGATATATAATACCCTGCACCTACCTCCACCTGCAGAGCCGCACGCTAGATATATAATACCCTGCACCTACCTCCACCTGCAGAGCCGCACGCTAGATATATAATACCCTGCACCTACCTCCACCTGCAGAGCCGCACACTAGATATATAATACCCTGCACCTACCTCCACCTGCAGAGCCGCACACTAGATATATAATACCCTGCACCTACCTCCACCTGCAGAGCCGCACACTAGATATATAATACCCTGCACCTACCTCCTCCTGCAGAGCCGCACACTAGATATATAATACCCTGCACCTACCTCCTCCTGCAGAGAAGCACACTAGATATATAATACCCTGCACCTACCTCCACCTGCAGAGCCGCACACTAGATATATAATACCCTGCACCTACCTCCACCTGCAGAGCCGCACACTAGATATATAATACCCTGCACCTACCTCCACCTGCAGAGCCGCACACTAGATATATAATACCCTGCACCTACCTCCACCTGCAGAGCCGCACACTAGATATATAATACCCTGCACCTACCTCCACCTGCAGAGCCGCACACTAGATATATAATACCCTGCACCTACCTCCTCCTGCAGAGCCGCACACTAGATATATAATAACCTGCACCTACCTCCACCTGCAGAGCCGCACACTAGATATATAATACCCTGCACCTACCTCCACCTGCAGAGCCGCACACTAGATATATAATACCCTGCACCTACCTCCACCTGCAGAGCCGCACACTAGATATATAATACCCTGCACCTACCTCCACCTGCAGAGCCGCACACTAGATATATAATACCCTGCACCTACCTCCACCTGCAGAGCCGCACACTAGATATATAATACCCTGCACCTACCTCCACCTGCAGAGCCGCACACTAGATATATAATACCCTGCACCTACCTCCTCCTGCAGAGCCGCACACTAGATATATAATACCCTGCACCTACCTCCACCTGCAGAGCCGCACACTAGATATATAATACCCTGCACCTACCTCCACCTGCAGAGCCGCACACTAGATATATAATACCCTGCACCTACCTCCACCTGCAGAGCCGCACACTAGATATATAATACCCTGCACCTACCTCCACCTGCAGAGCCGCACACTAGATATATAATACCCTGCACCTACCTCCACCTGCAGAGCCGCACACTAGATATATAATACCCTGCACCTACCTCCACCTGCAGAGCCGCACACTAGATATATAATACCCTGCACCTACCTCCACCTGCAGAGCCGCACACTAGATATATAATACCCTGCACCTACCTCCTCCTGCAGAGCCGCACACTAGATATATAATAACCTGCACCTACCTCCACCTGCAGAGCCGCACACTAGATATATAATAACCTGCACCTACCTCCACCTGCAGAGCCGCACACTAGATATATAATACCCTGCACCTACCTCCACCTGCAGAGCCGCACACTAGATATATAATACCCTGCACCTACCTCCACCTGCAGAGCCGCACACTAGATATATAATACCCTGCACCTACCTCCACCTGCAGAGCCGCACACTAGATATAGAATACCCTGCACCTACCTCCACCTGCAGAGCCGCACACTAGATATATAATACCCTGCACCTACCTCCACCTGCAGAGCCGCACACTAGATATATAATAACCTGCACCTACCTCCACCTGCAGAGCCGCACACTAGATATATAATAACCTGCACCTACCTCCACCTGCAGAGCCGCACACTAGATATATAATACCCTGCACCTACCTCCACCTGCAGAGCCGCACACTAGATATATAATACCCTGCACCTACCTCCACCTGCAGAGCCGCACACTAGATATATAATACCCTGCACCTACCTCCACCTGCAGAGCCGCACACTAGATATATAATAACCTGCACCTACCTCCACCTGCAGAGCCGCACACTAGATATATAATAACCTGCACCTACCTCCACCTGCAGAGCCGCACACTAGATATATAATACCCTGCACCTACCTCCACCTGCAGAGCCGCACACTAGATATATAATACCCTGCACCTACCTCCACCTGCAGAGCCGCACACTAGATATATAATACCCTGCACCTACCTCCACCTGCAGAGCCGCACACTAGATATATAATACCCTGCACCTACCTCCTCCTGCAGAGCCGCACACTAGATATATAATACCCTGCACCTACCTCCACCTGCAGAGCCGCACACTAGATATATAATACCCTGCACCTACCTCCACCTGCAGAGCCGCACACTAGATATATAATACCCTGCACCTACCTCCACCTGCAGAGCCGCACACTAGATATATAATACCCTGCACCTACCTCCACCTGCAGAGCCGCACACTAGATATATAATACCCTGCACCTACCTCCACCTGCAGAGCAGCACACTAGATATATAATACCCTGCACCTACCTCCACCTGCAGAGCCGCACACTAGATATATAATAACCTGCACCTACCTCCACCTGCAGAGCCGCACACTAGATATATAATACCCTGCACCTACCTCCACCTGCAGAGCCGCACACTAGATATATAATACCCTGCACCTACCTCCACCTGCAGAGCCGCACACTAGATATATAATACCCTGCACCTACCTCCACCTACAGAGCCGCACACTAGATATATAATACCCTGCACCTACCTCCACCTGCAGAGCCGCACACTAGATATATAATACCCTGCACCTACCTCCACCTGCAGAGCCGCACACTAGATATATAATACCCTGCACCTACCTCCTCCTGCAGAGCCGCACACTAGATATATAATACCCTGCACCTACCTCCACCTGCAGAGCCGCACACTAGATATATAATACCCTGCACCTACCTCCACCTGCAGAGCCGCGCACTAGATATATAATACCCTGCACCTACCTCCACCTGCAGAGCCGCGCACTAGATATATAATACCCTGCACCTACCTCCACCTGCAGAGCCGCACACTAGATATATAATACCCTGCACCTACCTCCACCTGCAGAGCCGCACACTAGATATATAATACCCTGCACCTACCTCCACCTGCAGAGCCGCACACTAGATATATAATACCCTGCACCTACCTCCTCCTGCAGAGCCGCACACTAGATATATAATACCCTGCACCTACCTCCCCCTGCAGAGCCGCACACTAGATATATAATACCCTGCACCTACCTCCACCTGCAGAGCCGCACACTAGATATATAATACCCTGCACCTACCTCCTCCTGCAGAGCCGCACACTAGATATATAATACCCTGCACCTACCTCCACCTGCAGAGCCGCACACTAGATATATAATACCCTGCACCTACCTCCACCTGCAGAGCCGCGCACTAGATATATAATACCCTGCACCTACCTCCACCTGCAGAGCCGCGCACTAGATATATAATACCCTGCACCTACCTCCACCTGCAGAGCCGCACACTAGATATATAATACCCTGCACCTACCTCCACCTGCAGAGCCGCACACTAGATATATAATACCCTGCACCTACCTCCACCTGCAGAGCCGCACACTAGATATATAATACCCTGCACCTACCTCCTCCTGCAGAGCCGCACACTAGATATATAATACCCTGCACCTACCTCCCCCTGCAGAGCCGCACACTAGATATATAATACCCTGCACCTACCTCCCCCTGCAGAGCCGCACACTAGATATATAATACCCTGCACCTACCTCCTCCTGCAGAGCCGCACACCAGATATATAATACCCTGCACCTACCTCCACCTGCAGAGCCGCACACTAGATATATAATACCCTGCACCTACCTCCACCTGCAGAGCCGCACACTAGATATATAATACCCTGCACCTACCTCCACCTGCAGAGCCGCACACTAGATATATGGCTGCTCTGTGCTTACAGGACCTGTGATGATGTCACATGGAGGGGAGGAGTCAGGGGTCACATGATCAGCTCCTCAGTGTAGTCCTATATTAATGTGCAGACACTGGATGAGACGCGGTGTCAGTGGGCGGTTATTGTAAACTATTGTTGCGTATGTATGTGACCCCTGTTGCGTTTGTATGTGACCCCTGTTGCGTATGTATGTGACCCCTGTTGTGTATGTATGTGACCCCTGTTGCGTATGTATGTGACCCCTGTTGCGTATGTATGTGACCCCTTCACACTCTTATTTCGATCTTTGCTGTATTGAATTCTTTATTGATAAGTTCAGGTGAGGAGAAGATTTCTTGTACGACTTTTAAATAAAGACGTTTGGAACTGATCGGTCTTGATCACAAGTCGCTGAAAATGTGTGTACGACGTATATGGAGCAGAGCTGTGCATGTAATGGAGTGTCACGCTCCCGGTGTCCCAGCAGCGCTCCTTACCTACTGAGCCGGTTTCACCATCCAGGCACCGCTCCGTACCCACTGATCCGATCGCACCTGCATTGCACCGCTCCGTGCTCACTGATCCAGTCTCACCATCGCACCACCGCTCCTTGCTCACTAGTCCAGTCCATGCGCCCACCGGTCACACCTGCCGCTCCTGCTCTTGATCCCCTGAGTCCTGTTCCGTGTCTCAGGAGTCTGACTCTGACTGATGCCTCTGTATAGGACCGGGCCGCGCCCACTCACCTGGTCTTATAGGCCCAGCACTGCTGCAACAGGAGACCTGAGGCTGTGCTGAGTATATAGGACTGGCCTTTCCATGTGGGCGGGGCCTGATCATCGCTTGTGTTTCTATGCCTTGTCTTGTGAGCTAGGTGCTCAGGTCCTCTTGTTCCTGTTTCCTGTATTACTGCCTTAAAGTACTCTGTGACCCTAGTGACCTGGACCTGTCTTTGCTACCTGGTACCTGTACCTGTTCCTGTACTGTCCTATGGGACTCCATGACCCTGGTGACCTGGTTCTTCCCGTTCCTGCCACGCTAGTGCTCCAGCTACCATGTACCCTGCCCTCCAGGTGGGGTGCTCAGTCCAGTGGATCCACCTTCTGGGCCTACCAGTCCTCCCCGGCCCTCACAGTATGATAAGGCCATGGATTCCGCTGAAGCACAGAAATCAGAGCTTGCTGAGCTGCGCCAGGAGCTGGCGCAACAGCGCGAAACCCTGAACCGGATGCTGAAGTTCATGACGTCCGTGGACCACCGGTTATATGCACTGCAGACCGCCTCCTCATCTCAGTACACACAGCAACCAGTCTCCAGGTCTGAACCAGTTGTCTCCACGGCCTCGCAACTTCACCTTGCTGCTCCGCCTCGCTACGCAGGGGATCCCAAGTCCTGCCGAGGCTTCCTGAACCAGTGCTCCTTGCACTTTCAGTTGCTCCCGCACTTGTTCGCCTCAGACCAGGCCAAGGTAGCATTCCTGATGTCACACCTGGAAGGTGAAGCCCTGGCCTGGATTAACCCTCTGTGGGAGAACGAGGACCCGATCACCACCGATATCCAGGAGTTCCTACGAGCCTTCCGGGGCACCTTCGACGAACCCGGACGGACTACTGCAGTGACCTCTACGCTCCTCCGGCTACGCCAAGGGACCCAAACAGTCGGCCAGTGTGCCATACAGTTCCGCACGCTCGCTTAGGAGCTGGGCTGGAACAATGAGGCCTTAACGGCGGCCTTTTGGGAGCGTCTCTCTGGTCGTATTAAAGACGAACTCACCGGCCGTGACGTTCCACGCACCTTGGATGCTTTGATTTCCCTGGCCACCCGGATTGACCTCCGTTTTCTGGAGCGTGCCCAGGAGGTAGTCCGGGAGAAGCGACCACCTCGCCACGTCTTGCCCCCGCAGAAACCTACCGCACCCTCATCCCTGCCTTTCCGCGAATCGTCACCAGAACCCATGCAAGTGGACCGTCTGACCCAAGCCAAGCAACGCCGTGCAGAACGGGTCGCCCAGGGCCTGTGGTTCTATTGTGGTGACGGGTCACATATGTTTCGAACATGCCCTGAGAAACCTGGTAGACCCCAGGTCCAAGGGATGGTGGGAACCGCCACCCTTGCCACCGGAATCCCTTCAGTCCCAGTTAAACAGATGGTTCAGGTGATGACAGAGGGGACCCGGTTTTCGGCAGAGGCCCACATCGATTCCGGGGCAGCAGGCAACTTTATCCACCAGGCCACGGTAGACAAATACCAGGTCCCTGTCACTCCACTGAAGAAACCCGTCTGGTTCGCCTCCGTAGACGGCAAACCGCTCTACGAGCCTGTCCGGTATACCACCGAGCCCGTGAACCTCCAGGTTTTGCACTTCGCATACAGAGACCATCGCCTTCTATGTGATCCACAAAACTTGCTTGCAGCCTGTTCCTCAGCCCCTAGCACTTGACTCAGTCAAGCTGCAGGATCCTGAAGAAGAGACGACGCTATCCAGTGATGTTCCACTGCCCCAGGCATCTGAGACATTGATTCCACCGCCTTCTGGAGTTGAGACTTTGAGTCCACCGGCTACTGAGGATGAGACACTGTCCTGTACCCGGTCCGAGACGCTCGACCCGGTCGTCCAAGATTCCAGTCATGCTTCTGACTGTCCTTCCATTTCCGTTGCCTCCCTTGCCGCTGACATGGGTTCAAAATTCCCCGATACGGGACATAGTGGCCATGAAAACGGTCCGGGGTAAGCAGTCCTTCCTGGTCGATTGGGTGGATTGCGGTCCTGAGGCCCGGTCCTAGTTGTCCCGGAAGTAAGTTGCTGCCTCTCTTCGGCGCGTCTTCATGTCCGCGGAGAGGGGGGCTTCAAGGGGGGGTACTGTCACGCTCTCGGTGTCCCAGCAGCGCTCCTTACCTACTGAGCCGGTTTCACCATCCAGGCACCGCTCCATACCCACTGATCCGGTCGCACCTGCATTGCACCGCTCCATGCTCACTGATCCAGTCTCGCCATCGCACCACCGCTCCTTGCTCACTGGTCCAGTCCATGCGTCCACCGGTCACGGTCACGCCTCCCGCTCCCGCTGTTGATCCCCTGTTCCAGGTCTCAGGAGTCTGACTCTGACTGATGCCTCTGTATAGGACCGGGCCGCGCCCACTCACCTGGTCTTATAGGCCCAGCACTGCTGCAACAGGAAATGACCTGAAGCTGTGCTGGCTATATAGGACTGGCCTTTCCATGTGGGCGTGGCCTGATCATCGCATGTGTTTCTATGCCTTGTCTTGTGAGCTAGGTGCTCAGGTCCTCTTGTTCCTGTTTCCTGTATTACTGCCTTAAAGTACCCTGTGACCCTAGTGACCTGGTCCTGTCTTTGCTACCTGGTACCTGTACCTGTTCCTGTACTGTCCTACAGGACTCCGTGACTCTGGTGACCTGGTTCTCCTCGTTAGTGCTCCAGCTACCGTGTACCCTGCCCTCCAGATGGGGTGCTCGGTCCAGTGGATCCACCTCCTGGGCCTACCAGTCCTCCCCGGCCCTCACACGGAGCCGTGTGAGCATGATGTGTATGTAACGGAGCTATGTGTGCACAAAGTGTATGTAGTGGATACCCTCTTTTACCACTTTATTAATCCCCAAAACACCCGTGCAGCTCCAGCAAAATCCACACGAGGTCCCACGACGATTCAAGCTCTGCTACTTGTAAAGTCATAACGCACAATCATGGCACATGACTATCCGCTATGAGGTTCAGGCAGAGACTGAGCCGCGATCAGTGGTGTCGTCACTTAGGTTAGCCGCGGCCACAGCTGCAGGTTCCCACGGTCCACCACTTGTGACTGCAGGTAACTTGACCTCAGGTGACTTCAGTGACCTCACCTGAGTTCATTCACCGCTCATCACGCGACTCATTCAGTCTGTGCCTGATCATCACAGTGTACATAGGAAATACTGTGGATAGAAGAGCAGAATAGGGTCTTACCAGGTAACAGATAAACCAAGGTAATTTAAACCCAGAACGGCTGCTTTTGAATCCAGTAATTTGCATGATTTCACAACAAATTTCATTTCCACATACAGTAATGACTGTTTTTATTAGAAAACTTTTGGAAAAACATTGGAACATGTTATTAAATTATCCTATTTTAAAGGAAGTTATGCCTACTCATCCGGATATCACTTTTAGAAGGGCCCCTACCCTGAGAAATATTCAAAGAAAGGAGGAGAGGGAATTAATTGTGCAGAATATTTTATTTTCAAAAGAGGGGGAACAAAGGGGGTTCAGGTGAAAATATGTCGCGGTCGGAGGAGGGGACGCTGCGCTCTCCCACTGCTTGGGTCCGGCTGCTGCGGCTGCTGCTCGGTGGTGGCTCGAGCGGTGAGCCGGATCCCGGGGACTCAAGCGGCGTTCCTCGCCCGTGAGTGAAAAGGGGGATTTGATTGTGGGGATTTGATATTGTCCGTGACGCCACCCACGGTTGTGGTGAGATTGGTGACACCACCGCTGCTCTGGACGGGGATCCCGGGAGCGATGACAGGGAGCAGCTTTAATGTTGGTTCTCCCGTCCTTGGGTAGGGGGGTTGGTTGTCCCGGGGTCCGGTGAGGGGGTAGGGATGGATTGCAGGCGGGCTACGGGGCCTGGTGAGGTGCAGGGTCGCGGGGGCAGCGCTGTGCCGCACGGCATGTTGGTACTCACTCAGCCAATGATGAACAAAGAGTCTCCGGTAAAACAAACGGCTGGATGGACGGGTCCCACAGACGTCTGCGGTGTTTCTCCTCCCGGCAGGTTGATGGTGACTGCCTTTCCCTGCACCTGGGTCGTGTGTACGGTTCCAATGGGTTCCCACCGGTAACCCGCTCTCCAGCTTAGATATGTGCTGAAGGAGCCCCTTTTGCCCGCAGGCTCTGGCCCTGGGAACTTTAGCCTTGGCGGTGACTGTGTTTCCCTCTCTCGGTTGGACTGTTGCCTTCTGTCGGGACTTGGCTGCTGGGAAACCCAGGAGGTTCCCTTCGCTAACGGATTTGACAAATTGCACGGCGACTCCTAGCCTTGTCGGGGTCCGAAAGCCCCTGCCGGATGGTGCTGGCTTCTCTTTGTGCACCGGTCTGGTACCGCCGGGCCACCGCCCGTCCACGATCCTTACGGCTAGCTCCAATAGGCCACTCCTGCAGACGGTCACCACCGTCTGCCAACCTTGCTGATCCGTCCGGGCCACACACCCGGACCAACTTCAGGCTCCTCAACTGCCACTTCACTCCTCTCCCTTTCACTTCCAAACTCTATCTGCCTGCTTTTCCCGCCTCCAGGACTGTGAACTCCTCGGTGGGCGGGACCAACCGCCTGGCCCACCCCCTGGTGTGGACATCAGCCCCTGGAGGAAGGCAACAAGGGTTTTTGTCTGACTTTGGTGTGCCTGACCGGGAGTGTGGGGTGTGTTGGTGTAGTGCTTGTGACGTCCTGGCTTGCCCAGGGCGCCACATTCCCCCTTAGTAAAAATGCAGACCGTCCGCGGGCTGCCCGTCCATCACCGGTTTTATTTTCACAACTGAAAAAGATAAACGGTAAAACATATAAAAACATTTTTCAATCTTCCCACATCGGGAGGCACATACTTAAACGTTGCTAACGGTAACGGCTTCTGCTCTCTCCCACCCAAGCAACCTGGCCCTGATGCTGCCCCTAAGCAAATGGGCAGCACCCCTTGACCCCAGTCCAGCACAAGTTATCCGAGCGGGTTCTGTCCTTCTCAGGGGACCCACGTCCATGGGGAACCCCTGAAACCCCCGGAGGATCGCCACCGGTTGCGATAGTGAAGGGCCTGGGCCATCACTTCCCTCCAGGCCCATCCTCCAAATCAGCCTCTCCGGAGGCGGTTACGGTTTAGCCATAAAAACATTTTTATTTACAGACCACAAGTTCATGGTTGCCCTGCCAGTTCTCGGGCTTGTCCGTAGTAGTTCCTACGCATAACTTGCACACAGTCCCCACGGGGACAACAGTTGCCGGCAGCGACCGGTGCTAATCAGGGTTTAAATCAGGTAACATCTCGGTAATCATTCACTTATCATTTTCAAAACTTTTAAACGGTACTTTGGTGGTCCCAACGGGGACAACTTTTAGGCGGAGGACCGCCGACTTCACTGCTCGCTTTCATCATCCTCAGCCGGCCCCAGGTGGAGGAACACAGGAATGAGTCCCTCCAGCGCATAGCAGGCACGACGGGGAAGGGCCGCACGGTACCCATTATTTCAGCTCCGGGGGATGTAAGTGGCCTCCATGTCACACAGGGCAACGACCCCTTCGTCTTCCTCGGAAACAGGCTCTGTGTCCGGTCTGGAGTCGCTATCATCCGTTCTTGTGCCAGGCGGGTCGCCGCCAGCTGCCGCAGCCTCTGGGCTCGCCACTCTCTCAGCCACTGCCACGAAGGGGTGCACGCCAGACGGACCAGGCGCAGCACAGTGCACGGGCAAGGAAGACGGAGGCGGCATGGGGGCCAGGGGTAGACCGGGTCCCTCAGCCGCAACGGCCGGTCCCTCGGGGACACAGGGGCGTGGGTCACTCACCAGCTCCTCCATCATTGCTTCGATTCCATACACCCGGGCGACTGCAGCTACCCCTTCCACCTCCGCGGTCCACTGTTCCATCAGTATGCATATCTGACTTTGGTAGTGTCGGCAGATCCCTGCCGTTCGGGCCCTCAGCCATGCCGCTGTTCCATGCACCGGCTCGGTAGCCTCCGCATAGCTAGGTGGGGCAGACATCCTTTGCAGGGCTCAGCAGATCGCGGGGTCCCGGCGTCCTTGCTCGTATAGCCGCGAGCTACATGCGGCCAGACGCCCTCAGTCCCCCTTAGTCTTTTTCCGGCTCCTCCTCTACAGGGGTGGGGTTTCGGCTTTTGCGCCTCCACTGCTAGAGATGGCAGAGCCAAGATGGCTTCTCAAATTTTTCGGCCGCACACCTCCGGCGGTCACAAGGCACACCTCTACCAGATGGCAGAGCGGTAAGATCCTGTTTGTGACGCCAAGTTGTCGCGGGCGGAGGAGGGGACGCTGCGCTCTCCCACTGCTCGGGTCCGGCTGCTGCTGCGGCTGCTGCTCGGTGGTGGCTCGAGCGGTGGGCCGGATCCCGGGGACTCAAGCGGCGTTCCTCACCCGTGAGTGAAAAGGGGGATTTGATTGTGGGGATTTGATATTGTCCGTGACGCCACCCACGGTTGTGGTGCGATTGGTGACACCACCGCTGCTCTGGACGGGGATCCCGGGAGCGATGACAGGGAGCAGCTTTAATGTTTGTTCTCCCCTCCGTGGGTAGAGAGGTTGGTTGTCCCGGGGCCCGGTGAGGGGGTAGGGATGGATTGCAGGCGGGCTACGGGGCCTGGTGAGGTGCAGGGTCGCGGGGGCAGCGCTGTGCCGCACGGCACGGTGGTACTCACTCAGCCAATGATGAACACAGAGTCTCCGGTAAAACAAACGGCTGGATGGACGGGTCCCACAGACGTCTGCGGTGTTTCTCCTCCCGGCAGGTTGATGGTGACTGCCTTTCCCTGCACCTGGGTCGTGTGTACGGTTCCAATGGGTTCCCACCGGTAACCCGCTCTCCAGCTTAGATATGTGCTGAAGGAGCCCCTTTTGCCCGCAGGCTCTGGCCCTGGGAACTTTAGCCTTGGCGGTGACTGTGTTTCCCTCTCTCGGTTGGACTGTTGCCTTCTGTCGGGACTTGGCTGCTGGGAAACCCAGGAGGTTCCCTTCGCTAACGGATTTGACAAATTGCACGGCGACTCCTAGCCTTGTCGGGGTCCGTAAGCCCCTGCCGGATGGTGCTGGCTTCTCTTTGTGTACCGGTCTGGTACCGCCGGGCCACCGCCCGTCCACGGTCCTTACGGCTAGCTCCAATAGGCCACTCCTGCAGACGGTCACCACCGTCTGCCAACCTTGCTGAGTCGTCCGGGCCACACACCCGGACCAACTTCAGGCTCCTCAACTGCCACTTCACTCCTCTCCCTTTCACTTCCAAACTCTATCTGCCTTTGTAGATGTCAGTGATGAGCGCTCAAACAGCCAGGTCCCAGAAGAAAGGTTCCCCCCAACCCACCAACACGTGTTTCGCTGTCAGGGCGCAAGTGCACCCCGTTAGCTTCATCAGGGAGGGAGAATCGCGATCACTGACACCTACAAAAACTGCACTTTATTGGTGGGTATTCATATTTGAATGGTGGCTATTATTCCCTGTATCTTAGGCTACTTATGCATTTATCACTTTAGAGAGGTATTTTACTGCCTATTTCCTAATTGAAATACTTTGGATGTGATCTGTCACTTTAATTAGTATCTTGCCTGCAGTTTTCATAGTACTTTTTTGATATTTACCCATCCTTTATCAGTATAGCCTTGCGAATCATGCATTTTATATGCCCACACCCAGCTCCCATTTTTGTATGTTTTTAATCACTTAATGTTTTATATATTCTCACCTGAACCCCCTTTGTTCCCCCTCTTTTGAAAATAAAATATTCTGCACAATTAATTCCCTCTCCTCCTTTTTTTGTATGTTTATATGGAATTTGTGCTTGCGGCGTGTGACCCAATGGTGGCACTCTGACCGCAGTTATGACTATAAAGGTATTATGGAGCTTTGTTAATTTAATCCTGAGAAATATTGTAGCGCCCCGCAGGTTGAGAAGTTCCACGGGTATGACATGCCCACGGGTTCTTGGGGATTACTCGTCACTGGGCCGGTGTCGGTTTGGGTTGTCACAGCGGCCGGGCCCCGTTCCGAGACCCCGGAGGTGTCAATAATAGTGGGGATGGTGTGTGGAGTTTGTATTCGTGACGCCACCTGTGGTATACGGCCAAGTATTAGCCGCCGCTGCAGGAGGTCTTCTTTGGGGCGGATGATCATGTAGCTCGGATGGTACAGCTCTCCACAGGCAGAGCTCAGGCCCTAGGGAGGATGTTGGGAGTAGTAGTCGCCTAATAATAATAATAATAATTAATAATAATATTTATTCATTTATATAGCGCTATTAATTCCACAGCGCTTTACATACATTGGAAAGACTGTCCCCATTGGGGCTCACAATCTATATTCCCTATCTGTATGTTTTTGGAGTGTGGGAGGAAACTGGAGAACCCGGAGGAAACCCACGCAAACACGGGGAGAACATACAAACTCCTTGCAGATGTTGTCCTTAGTGGGACTAGAACCCAGGACCCCAATGCTGCAAGGCTGCAGCCTATGGCGCAGGGGCGCGATGATGGAAGTGCCAGCAGTGATGGAACAACACAGAGGTTGAAGTCAAAGTTCTTTACTCACTGAGATTGCACCGCCTTTGGAGCGCCGTGCTGTGCTGGTATGGGCTCCAGCCGATCCAGGATAGTTCGGAGGTCAAGGCTGGTGTTTCCTTCTGTGTGTCCTTTTTAGTGGTCTTCCCTCCACCCCAGCTTCTGGGCCATGGAACGGATCACAGGTGGTTCCTGCACTCCTGGCGAACCCTGGGATTCCCCTTCTTCCTAAGAACCTGGGTTGTGCCTCCCGCTCCGGACCATGGGCCCCTTTCTATTCTGTCATTTTTTCCTGACGTCTCTACCTGATGCCTTCTCGACCCCCTTACTGGGTGCCGACCTGCAGCTAAGGCTGCTTTCACACATCCGGCTGTAGCAGTGCGGCACAATCCGGCGCTCTGCTGAAAAAACGAAACCGTTTTTTTTTGCCGCCGGTTTCGTTTTTTCCAGCATTGACTTGCATTGGCACCACATTGTGCTGCATGGGCTTGCGTTCCGTCCGGTTTTTGCCGCATGCGGTAGATTTAGCCGATGCGGCAGCCGGATGGAACGTTTCCTGGCACGTTTTTTGCTCCGGCAAAAAAAACGCATTGCTCTGCATCCGGCCGATGCGGCGCTTTTCCCAATGCATCCCTATGGATGCCGGATGCGGCGCGATGCGGCAAAAACCGCATCCGGCCGCCGCATGCGGTTTTTGCCACTGCGCATGCTCAGTAGCATGCCGCAAGCGGCAAAAACCGGACGGGCCGCATGTAAAAAACTTATGCAAAGGATGCGGTGTTTTCACCGCATCCGTTGCATAGGTTTCACAGCCAGATTGAGCCGCACGGCTCAAACCGGATGTGTGACAGCAGCCTAACTGAATTCTGTGTGAGATAGCTCATAACTTCCCCTAAAGGTGCCCCGCCTCCTGGGTTGCTGAACTAGTGGGCAGGAGGTCCCATACCTCATGATGGCCACCCCTGGCACCTACCCTTGCCCAATGCCAGTGAAAGAGCTCCCGTGTTATGTGTTGCATGTGTTATGGTGGTTTACCGGTGATGACCTCCTCTGTATCCAAGATGATTACTGCACCCTAGATGAGGTGCAGTACCCTGTGGTGCCTGAAGCTGCAGGGGCGCCACAGGTACAGTGAACTCTGTGTTGCAAGCAGGCTGATATTGATGCTTTGCAAAAAACTGTTTATTCTGTAAGTCAATCCAACATAAGAGGAAATCCTTTTGCTCTTCCTCTGGTTCGGAAGATTTTCTGATAAAGGGCCGTATCAGATGCCAGTCTTATTTTATTGTATACCTGATAGAATGCGAGTGTAATTACAGTATGTGGGCAGGACCTCTCAAAGACTCCATGCGAGTGTAATAAACAGTATGTGGGCAGGAACTCTCAGACACTCTGCAACAGACTTCATTCCCACAGGCAGAATATTAAAACTGTTTTTTACTACACAGACTCTCTAGGCATTGTAGAGTAGTGCATAATAAAAAATATGGCTTTAAGGGTGACCCCAGCAAACAGATCCCTCCTAATACCCCTAATAGATTGGAGGTAGTAAATAAAAAAGAAACATTCTGGATATACAAATTAAAAACTTTGAAGCCTATAGGTTTAAATGAGGTGACAGATCTGTTTTATAAATATAATTTCATCAATATATTTTTATTCAATTTAATAGATCTCTTGGTTTTATATTATTTATTTATATTATATTAATTTTATATTATTTTAATTCAGATCTCGACTTTTAAATACCGTATGATTCATTTTAATAATGTTTATATTTATACATTTATATAACTATAAATTGTATATGAGTGATGTTAATGATTCATGTTTCTAATTGAGGGAAGGGGTGCGTGATTATGGGGTCCTGTGTGTGGTTATTCCGGTACTGTCCTTCGCACTAGTCATGCAGGAGGGCTTCTCGTTTGAAGCTTGGGAACTTTCCGTGATCTGCGCAGACGCTGTGAGGTAATTCCCACGGTCTGAAGTCTTTTAACCCCCACGCATGCGCAGTGTGGCTCCCACGGACCTGAACTCCTGTTACCCCTATTACCCCTGATTATACCATCTTTAGGGTTGATTTTTTCAAAGCTATTAGGAAAATTCACCTTTATAAGCATTTTAAATTTCAATCCTCAGTCACCGATCTCGTCCCGGAGGTTCTTCTACCCGCGGGGCTTGACCGGCCGACTTTTGATTGTACTGAGGCTTTTGGAGCTGACACGATCAATGACGCCAGGGTCCTTTTAAGTTTGACAGAACAAGATTCCGACCAAATGGGCGATGTCCATCCTACTCCCTCTCTTCCCTTTTCTAAAGGGATTAGGTCTAATTTTTGTCCTCCGTCCTCACAGGGCAATTTGGTCGATCTCTTTCAGGACGAAGTGCGTTAATTCACCCAGAACTGGCACATAACCTGAGCCGAGGTGAATGGAAAGCCGTCCAGATTATGCAGGGATGGGAGGACACCATCTTTCGTGAGGCCGATAAGGGGGGCAATGTTGTTCTCCTTACTCGGTTTTACTACATAGAAGAGGCACGTCGACAACTATCGGACACCTCCACATATACCCCTCTTTTGTTTGATCCCACCACAGGTTACAAAAAGCAGTTGCAGCGGTTATTGGAAAAATACTTATGCCTGCTTTACACCAGACGATCTATCGTGCGATAGATCGTCGGGGTCACGGTTTTTGTGACGCACATCCGGCATCGCTTGTGACATTGGCCTGTGTGACACCTCCTAGCGAGGCAGTATCGCTCACAAATCGTGAGTCGTGTCCTGGTTGCTAGGTTTCATAAAATCGTTTATTTTACTTTGCTCTGGTTGTTCAACGTTCCCGTGGCAGCACACGTCTCTCCGTGTGACACCACGGGAACGATGAACAGCATCTTACCTGCGTCCCGCGGCTCCCGCCGGTTATGTGGAAGGAAGGAGGTGGGCGGGATGTTTACGTCGCTGTGACGCCAAACGTTCCTCCCACTCCAGGAAGTGGATGTTTGCCGCCCTCAGCGACGTCACACGGGAGGTAAGTACGTGTGACGGGGGGTTAACGACTTTGAGCGCCACGGGCAATCAATTGCCCATGACGCACAAAACGACGGGGGCGGGTACGATCGATCGTGAAATTGCACGATCGGTCGTCCCGTGTAAAGCAGGCATTACACTTGGGCTTTTTGACTCCTAGATTGGCGGAAAGGCTGCTTCCCACATTCCCTACCAAACCCCATTGGTACTTCATTCCCAAGGTACATAAAAACAAGGAAAAACATCCTGGCCATCCCATAGTGGAAGGCATAGGCTCCTTAACGGAGCCTTTGTCGCACTCTGTGGACTGGCTTATACATCCAGGATTGGTTAATATACCATCTTATGTTAAGGATACTGGGGATTTTATTTCTATGTTAAAAGGATTTACCTGGCAGGAGGGTTTTTCACTTGCTTCCATCGATGTGGAGAGTTTGTACACTCGCATCCCACAGACCTTGGCAGTGGAGGCCGTGGTTAAAGTTCTAAAAAAATGTGGAAAAAGCATAACATTCTGCAAATTTGTGGAGGAAGCTTTGGGCTTTATACTCAGCAAAAACGCCTTTACTTTCTTGGATAAATGGTTTTTGCAATGCGGGGGGCACTGCGATGGGTACGCCCGTCGCATGTGCCCTCGCCAACCCATTTTTGGGAGTATTTTGAAAGCCAATATGTTTTTGCCGTTTCCAGTCCCTTTCTCTGCCATATTAAATATTACCTGCGTTACGTGGACGGCATATTCATTGTGTGGGATGGTTCATCCACACAATTTGCTGATTTTGTAGCTCACTTAAATGGGACCAACGCAATGAATATGTCGTTCACGTATGATTTGGGTGATCAGTCCCTGAATTTTTTGGATGTAACAGTTTCTATTGTAGAGGGGGTAATTCAAACCAAGGTGTTCCGAAAACCTACAGCTTCAAATACTATCTTCCATTTCGACAGTGCCCATCCCAACCATACTAAAAACGCATTGCCGTACAGCCAGTTTCTTCGGTTGTGGCTTATTAAATGATGCGGTTTTTTTGCAGCAATCGGCTGACCTAAAGTTGAGGTTAAAAAAGTGAGGATATCCGGATAGGATAGTAGAGACCGCCTTTGATAAGTGTGTTGTGAATTATGCTCATGAAAGGGACCGTGGCTACATTGACCGTTCAGACAGGAAAACACAACCCCGTAGGTTTATTTTTAATTTTAAGTTTGGCCCCCTAGATTCAGTAATAAAAACTGCCCTGTATAAGAATTGGCACATATTAGAACAGGACTGTGATCTAAGAGAAATGACTGCTGCAAAACCTCTGGTTACCTACCGCAGGTGCAATAATCTTAAAGATATTCTGGTTAAAAACAGGATAACCAGCCTGCCACATGGCTGGAATAAAGCACTCCAGTCGGTAACTGTAAGTGCGGCCAGTGTAGGTTCTGTCACTTACATTATACGGGCAATCCGATAAAAATCGGTTCTAAGTAGTTGCGGTCATTTCTACATCGGTAAAACTATCAGACCAATGTATGTAAGGTTCAAGGAACATTTTAACTCTGTAACATCCGGAAAGGGTTCCGCTCGGCTTATTGAGCATGTCTGTAGTGTACATAACAGTGACCCCAATAGTCTGAGATTTGCAGGGATGGAGAGGGTATTCCTCCCCCCTCAAGGGGGTGATTTACACAGGCTCTTACTATAGACTGATGCTAGGCTCATTATAAAGTGTGAATCCCAGGGGAGCCTTGGTCTGAATGACAGGAATCACCTCTCAGTTTTTCTATGAAAGTATATTGTACATCTCTAGATGTCCTTATGTATTGTTTGTATTTGTGCATTGATTGTAATTGTAACATATTGTATTTTATTGCTTGACATAATATGTATGTATGTCAATTTTTTGCACTATTTGTTCACTGCACTCCTCACCTGTTTTTAATGGCAGTGACATAGACCTGATACAGCCCTCTCATAAGGCGCCGGTCTGTGCCTGTCCACATGGACCCGAGGAAGCGTATTCATATGCGAAACGGCCGTCGTCCGTGAGGGGGCTCGATTTCTGCTCTACTCCTGCCTTTTTATGCACCGTACTAAATAAATGTTCTAGCTGGATTCCGGTGAGTGCCGTCTGTTTATTTCTCTGGACTTCTTCGTTGAGCACATACTTGCTGCGGACAGGCACCGTGGTACCAGCCACGTGGAGATCCCTGTCCAGATCCTGGATTGGTCCTAACAGATGTGTACGGGGGGTGGTGCGGCAAATAACTCTCTTTTGGATTTACCTGTTACCCCTCACGCCTGCGCACTCATGCTTTGCTCTGGCACTCGCTTTCTGAACCTTCACAGCTAGAATCACTATACTAAAGGGGGCTTTACACGCAGCGACATCGCTAGCGATGTCGCTCGTGAAAGCACCCGCCTCCGTCGTTTGTGCGTCACGGGCAAATCGCTGCCCATGGAGCACAATATCGCTAACAACAGTCACACGTACTTACCATCCTAGCGATGTCGCTGTGGGCGGCAAACAACCTCATTGTTAAGGGGGAGGTTCGTGCGCCGTCACACAGCAACCGACCAATAGAAGTGGAAGGGCGGAGAACAGCCGCATTAACGACATGCTCACCTCATTGCCGGAGGACGCAGGTAAGCTGTTGTTCGTCGTTCCCGGGGTGTCACACGTAGCGATGTGTGCTGCCTCAGGAATGACGAACAACCTACGTCCACAACCACCAACGAGATTTTGAAAATGAACGACATGTCAACGATCAACGATAAGGTGAGTATTTTTGATCGTTGACACTCGCTCGGAGCTGTTACACGCAACGACGTCGCTAACGACGCCGGATGTGCGTCACGAATTCCGTGACCCCGACGACATATCGTTAGATATGATGTTGCGTATAACGGGGTCTTTAGAAATATAAATTTATGGTAATAATCAACACTCCCCACCAATAACTATGATTCTTTAATGCTATTAAAATTAATTATTTTAACATTGCTTTTTGTTTTTAAAACTGAAGAAATGTTCATTAATTACCGTATTTTCCGCTTTATAAGACGCACTTCTGTTCCCCCAAATTTTGGGGGAAAGTAGGGGGTGCGTCTTATAAGCCGAATATACGGGGATACGGGGGGGGGGTGTATATATATATATATATATATATATATATACATATGTACACTGCAGGGTCCAGGGGAGGTGGGGGCAGCAGCTCTGGAGCGCAGGTGAACGCTGCGGCGGCAGCGTTTGATCTCCTGCTCCCGCTCATATAATATGCACAGCCGCTGTCCATCTCCGGTGGTGCTGAAATCGCACCGCAGTGATGGGCTGGGGAGCGGTGCATATTATATGTCTCTGCGTCCCCCTGTGATGGCACATGCCCCCCCCTGTGTTAGATTTGGCCCCCAGGCTGCTGCTCATTCTAAAATAAAAAAGCTTTACTTACCCCCTGCAGCGTTTCTCCCCGTGTCCCTGCTTCCACTGTGACCAGGCAGAGATCTCAGCCTGCTGTGCCGATCACATGACCGCACTGAGAACCAGGAAGTAAGGAAGAGAAGCACGGAGGGAGACAGGAGGGGGATAAACGCTGGAGGAGGTAAGAAAAGTGTTTTATTTTACTATGGGCAGCAGCCTGGGGGCGATATCTAACACAGGGGAACGTGTGCGATCTATAGGGGCCATGGGCAGCACTATGGGGGCGATATCTAACACAGGGGAACTTGTGCGATCTATAGGGGCCATGGGCAGCACTATGGGGGCGATATCTAACACAGGGGGACTTGTGCGATCTATAGGGGCCATGGGCAGCACTATGGGGGCGATATCTAACACAGGGGGACTTGTGCGATCTATATAGGGGCCATGGGCAGCACTATGGGGGCGATATCTAACACAGGGGGACTTGTGCGATCTATAGGGGACCATAGGCAGCACTATGGGGGCGATATCTAACACAGGGGGACTTGTGCGATCTATATAGGGGCCATGGGCAGCACTATGGGGGCGATATCTAACACAGGGGGACTTGTGCGATCTATATAGGGGCCATGGGCAGAACTATGGGGGCGATATCTAACACAGGGGGACTTGTGCGATCTATAGGGGCCATGGGCAGCACTATGGGGGCGATATCTAACACAGGGGGACTTGTGCGATCTATAGGGGCCATGGGCAGCACAATGGGGGAGATATCTAACACAGGGGGACTTGTGCGATCTATAGGGGCCATGGGCAGCACTATGGGGGCGATATCTAACACAGGGGGACTTGTGCGATCTATAGGGGCCATGGGCAGCACTATGTGGGCGATATCTAACACAGGGGGACTTGTGCGATCTATAGGGGCCATGGGCAGCACTATGGGGGCGATATCTAACACAGGGGGACTTGTGTGATCTATATAGGGGCCATGGGCAGCACTATGGGGGCGATATCTAACACAGGGGGACTTGTGCGATCTATAGGGGACCATAGGCAGCGCTATGGGGGCGATATCTAACACAGGGGGACTTGTGCGATCTATATAGGGGCCATGGGCAGCACTATGGGGGCGATATCTAACACAGGGGGACTTGTGTGATCTATATAGGGGCCATGGGCAGCACTATGGGGGCGATATCTAACACAGGGGGACTTGTGCGATCTATAGGGGCCATGGGCAGGACTATGGGGGCGATATCTAACACAGGGGGACTTGTGCGATCTATAGGGGCCATGGGCAGCACTATGGGGGCGATATCTAACACAGGGGGACTTGTGCGATCTATATAGGGGCCATGGGCAGCACTATGGGGGCGATATCTAACACAGGGGGACTTGTGCGATCTATAGGGGCCATGGGCAGCACAATGGGGGAGATATCTAACACAGGGGGACTTGTGCGATCTATAGGGGCCATGGGCAGCACTATGGGGGCGATATCTAACACAGGGGGACTTGTGCGATCTATAGGGGCCATGGGCAGCACTATGGGGGCGATATCTAACACAGGGGGACTTGTGCGATCTATAGGGGCCATGGGCAGCACTATGGGGGCGATATCTAACACAGGGGGACTTGTGTGATCTATATAGGGGCCATGGGCAGCACTATGGGGGCGATATCTAACACAGGGGGACTTGTGCGATCTATAGGGGACCATAGGCAGCACTATGGGGGCGATATCTAACACAGGGGGACTTGTGCGATCTATATAGGGGCCATGGGCAGCACTATGGGGGCGATATCTAACACAGGGGGATTTGTGCGATCTATAGGGGCCATGGGCAGCACTATGGGGGCGATATCTAACACAGGGGGATTTGTGCGATCTATAGGGGCCATGGGCAGCACTATGGGGGCGATATCTAACACAGGGGGACTTGTGCGATCTATAGGGGCCATGGGCAGCACTATGGGGGCGATATCTAACACAGGGGGACTTGTGCGATCTATATAGGGGCCATGGGCAGCACTATGGGGGCGATATCTAACACAGGGGGACTTGTGCGATCTATAGGGGACCATAGGCAGCACTATGGGGGCGATATCTAACACAGGGGGACTTGTGCGATCTATATAGGGGCCATGGGCAGAACTATGGGGGCGATATCTAACACAGGGGGACTTGTGCGATCTATAGGGGCCATGGGCAGCACTATGGGGGCGATATCTAACACAGGGGGACTTGTGCGATCTATAGGGGCCATGGGCAGCACAATGGGGGAGATATCTAACACAGGGGGACTTGTGCGATCTATAGGGGCCATGGGCAGCACTATGGGGGCAATATCTAACACAGGGGGACTTGTGCGATCTATAGGGGCCATGGGCAGCACTATGGGGGCGATATCTAACACAGGGGGACTTGTGTGATCTATATAGGGGCCATGGGCAGCACTATGGGGGCGATATCTAACACAGGGGGACTTGTGCGATCTATAGGGGACCATAGGCAGCGCTATGGGGGCGATAAATAACACAGGGGGACTTGTGCGATCTATATAGGGGCCATGGGCAGCACTATGGGGGCGATATCTAACACAGGGGGACTTGTGCGATCTATATAGGGGCCATGGGCAGCACTATGGGGGCGATATCTAACACAGGGGGACTTGTGCGATCTATAGGGGCCATGGGCAGCACTATGGGGGCGATATCTAACACAGGGGGACTTGTGCGATCTATAGGGGCCATGGGCAGCACTATGGGGGCGATATCTAACACAGGGGGATTTGTGCGATCTATAGGGGCCATGGGCAGCACTATGGGGGCGATATCTAACACAGGGGGACTTGTGCGATCTATATAGGGGCCATGGGCAGCACTATGGGGGCGATATCTAACACATGGGGACTTGTGCGATCTATATAGGGGCCATGGGCAGCACTATGGCGGCGATATCTAACACAGGGGGATTTGTGCGATCTATAGGGGCCATGGGCAGCACTATGGGGGCGATATCTAACACAGGGGGATTTGTGCGATCTATAGGGGCCATGGGCAGCACTATGGGGGCGATATCTAACACAGGGGGACTTGTGCGATCTATAGGGGCCATGGGCAGCACTATGGGGGCGATATCTAACACAGGGGGACTTGTGCGATCTATATAGGGGCCATGGGCAGCACTATGGGGGCGATATCTAACACAGGGGGACTTGTGCGATCTATAGGGGACCATAGGCAGCACTATGGGGGCGATATCTAACACAGGGGGACTTGTGCGATCTATATAGGGGCCATGGGCAGAACTATGGGGGCGATATCTAACACAGGGGGACTTGTGCGATCTATAGGGGCCATGGGCAGCACTATGGGGGCGATATCTAACACAGGGGGACTTGTGCGATCTATAGGGGCCATGGGCAGCACAATGGGGGAGATATCTAACACAGGGGGACTTGTGCGATCTATAGGGGCCATGGGCAGCACTATGGGGGCGATATCTAACACAGGGGGACTTGTGCGATCTATAGGGGCCATGGGCAGCACTATGGGGGCAATATCTAACACAGGGGGA
Source organism: Anomaloglossus baeobatrachus (assembly GCF_048569485.1). Classification (NCBI taxonomy): domain Eukaryota; kingdom Metazoa; phylum Chordata; class Amphibia; order Anura; family Aromobatidae; genus Anomaloglossus; species Anomaloglossus baeobatrachus. Next base: position 231,705 of record NW_027441809.1, on the reverse strand, counting down.
CTTGTGCGATCTATAGGGGCCATGGGCAGCACTATGGGGGCGATATCTAACACAGGGGGACTTGTGTGATCTATATAGGGGCCATGGGCAGCACTATGGGGGCGATATCTAACACAGGGGGACTTGTGCGATCTATAGGGGACCATAGGCAGCGCTATGGGGGCGATATCTAACACAGGGGGACTTGTGCGATCTATATAGGGGCCATGGGCAGCACTATGGGGGCGATATCTAACACAGGGGGACTTGTGCGATCTATATAGGGGCCATGGGCAGCACTATGGGGGCGATATCTAACACAGGGGGACTTGTGCGATCTATAGGGGCCATGGGCAGCACTATGGGGGCGATATCTAACACAGGGGGACTTGTGCGATCTATAGGGGCCATGGGCAGCACTATGGGGGCGATATCTAACACAGGGGGATTTGTGCGATCTATAGGGGCCATGGGCAGCACTATGGGGGCGATATCTAACACAGGGGGACTTGTGCGATCTATATAGGGGCCATGGGCAGCACTATGGGGGCGATATCTAACACATGGGGACTTGTGCGATCTATATAGGGGCCATGGGCAGCACTATGGGGGCGATATCTAACACAGGGGGACTTGTGCGATCTATAGGGGCCATGGGCAGCACTATGGGGGCGATATCTAACACAGGGGGACTTGTGCTATCTATATAGGGGCCTTGGGCAGCACTATGGGGGCGATATCTAACACAGGGGGACTTGTGCGATCTATAGGGGCCATGGGCAGCATGGGGGCGCTATCTAACACAGGGGAACGTGTGCAATTCATAGGGGACCATAGGCAGCACAGAGGAACGTGTGCCATCACAAGGGGGCTATAGTCAATATAAGGGGGCCATATCCAGATTAAGGGGGCTAATTTTAGGATGGGGGGCTATGACGGACATATACCCTATATGATTTGTTAGAGGGACACTGGCATTATAAGATGGACCCCATTTAACATTAAAAAAAAAATTCTCTTTTCCTTCACCAAATTTGGGGGTGCGTCTTATAATCAGGTGCGTCTTTTAAAGCGAAAAATACGGTACATTCCTCCATGGATTTTCCTTCATTGGTTCCTGAGCGGCTTCATCTGTATTTGCACTTTAAAACCCGCAGGCGGACCGCCACCTCCATGGCTTCTAACTGGGTCTGTTTAGGGCCCTTATACAAGAAAATGTTTAATTTTCACACATATTGCTTTATTTGCTTATATGAACTCCTTCTAGTACGTTACCCTCATATGTAGGATTGCCGCACGCGGTCTCTGCATACACACTGTATATTATGTCTGCACTACTATATGAAACCTCCCAACACTTCTTACCCATAAGGACTTTCCTGCTCGTGGTCTCTGAACATTCGCACTGGATATCAATTTTTGCACAACCCGTCACTATACACACGCAATTTTTTATTTTTCTTCAGTTTTCTCCTTTTTCATTTTAATAAATAATACACGATTGTGAGATTCCACTTTTAAATTATTTTTATATATTTTTTTCTATTTCTGTAATATCATCATCAATTTCGTTTTTCAGCACAACCTCTCTCCCATTTTTTAACTCAATAAATACCATGACCTTTCTTCTCTTCCCATTGTTTATCCTGATCCCCTATATAGGGCTGTGGATAGAGCCTCCAGCCGGTGTATTACTACAATCCCCAGTAAATCCCACAGTTCTAGACTCTCAGCGTTCTGTTATATTTCCAAGAAATATTTTTGCATTATTCATTTTCTCTTTTTGCTTTTTGTTTTGTAATTTCTATATTGTTGAGATATTTGTTACAATTCCAGGACTTTTAAAGTCGTCTTTTAATACATTATGCTTTAAATCTTGTTGCCGTTATTTCATAACTCGGTTGTCCCTCCAGTATTTGAAATACAGCGGGCGGTCCTCTGACGTATCTGTATGTATATATATATATATATATATATATATATATATATATATATATATATAGGTTCTTTCCTCTGTAGTAGACTGTTGATCTTTCCTTGATGTCCTGATGAAGGAGACAGAGTTCTCTGAAACGCATCAACCTGAATAAAAGCATAAAGAAATAATCAACATCTGATTTTCTGGTGATAGTGCGGCATACACCCGATCTCTCCCACGTTATGACTGAATTCGCTTTCCAGGTCTGCGGCTATCATCATCTTTTATGTACGTTTAGGAGTTGTGACTGGCACAACCCTTATAGGTGAATGAAATTACCTTGGCTTATATCTTACTTTACCTGATAAGACCCTGTTCTGCGCTTCTATCCACAGTATTTCCTATGTACACTGTGATGGTCAGGCAGAGACTGAGTGAGTCGTGTGATGAGCTGTGAATGATCTCAGGTGAGGTCACTGAAGTCACCTGAGGTCAAGTTACCAGCGGTCACAGGTGGAGACCCTCAAGCTGTGTCCGCGACTAACCTGAGTGACGTCACAACTGATCGCTGCTCAATCTCTGCCTGAACCTCACAGCGGACAGTCATGTGCCACGATCGCGTGCTATGACTACATATAGCAGAGCTTGAATCGTCGTGGGACCTCGTGTGGATTATGTTGGACCTGCACGGGTGTTTTGGGGATTAATAAACTGGGAAAAGAAGGTATCCACTACATACATATCATGCACACATGGCTGCGCTACATACACGTTGTGCACCCACGGCTCCACTACATAGACGTCATACACACACGGCTCCACTACATAGACGTCATGCACACATGGCTCTGTTACATACACAGCTCCTCTACGTAGATATCATACACACACAGCACTGTCCCATAAACATCGTACACATGCGGCTCTGCTCCATATACGTCATACACACATTTTCAGCGACTTGTGATCAAGACCGATCAGGTCCAAACAATTTTCTTCTAAAGTCGCTCAACAAATCTTCTCCTCACCTGAACTTATCAATAAATAATTCAATTTAGCAAAGATTGAAATGAGTGTGAAGGAGTCACATACATACGCAACAGGGGTCACATACATACGCAACAGGGGGCACATACATACGCAACAGTGGTTTACTATAACCATCCACTGACACCGCGCCTCATCCAGTGTGTGCACACCAATATAGGACTGCACTGAGGAGCTGATCATGTGACCCCTGACTCCTCCCCTCCATGTGACATCATCACAGGTCCTGTAAGCACAGAGCAGCCATATATCTAGTGTGCGGCTCTGCAGGTGGAGGTAGGTGCAGGGTATTATATATCTAGTGTGCGGCTCTGCAGGTGGAGGTAGGTGCAGGGTATTATATATCTAGTGTGCGGCTCTGCAGGTGGAGGTAGGTGCAGGGTATTATATATCTAGTGTGCGGCTCTGCAGGTGGAGGTAGGTGCAGGGTATTATATATCTAGTGTGCGGCTCTGCAGGTGGAGGTAGGTGCAGGGTATTATATATCTGGTGTGCGGCTCTGCAGGTGGAGGTAGGTGCAGGTTATTATATATCTAGTGTGCGGCTCTGCAGGTGGAGGTAGGTGCAGGGTATTATATATCTAGTGCGCGGCTCTGCAGGTGGAGGTAGGTGCAGGTTATTATATATCTAGTGTGCGGCTCTGCAGGTGGAGGTAGGTGCAGGGTATTATATATCTAGTGTGCGGCTCTGCAGGTGGAGGTAGGTGCAGGGTATTATATATCTAGTGTGCGGCTCTGCAGGTGGAGGTAGGTGCAGGGTATTATATATCTAGTGTGCGGCTCTGCAGGTGGAGGTAGGTGCAGGGTATTATATATCTAGTGTGCGGCTCTGCAGGTGGAGGTAGGTGCAGGGTATTATATATCTAGTGTGCGGCTCTGCAGGTGGAGGTAGGTGCAGGGTATTATATATCTAGTGTGCGGCTCTGCAGGTGGAGGTAGGTGCAGGGTATTATATATCTAGTGTGCGGCTCTGCAGGTGGAGGTAGGTGCAGGGTATTATATATCTAGTGTGCGGCTCTGCAGGTGGAGGTAGGTGCAGGGTATTATATATCTAGTGTGCGGCTCTGCAGGTGGAGGTAGGTGCAGGGTATTATATATCTAGTGTGCGGCTCTGCAGGTGGAGGTAGGTGCAGGGTATTATATATCTAGTGTGCGGCTCTGCAGGTGGAGGTAGGTGCAGGGTATTATATATCTAGTGTGCGGCTCTGCAGGTGGAGGTAGGTGCAGGGTATTATATGTCTAGTGTGCGGCTCTGCAGGTGGAGGTAGGTGCAGGGTATTATATGTCTAGTGTGCGGCTCTGCAGGTGGAGGTAGGTGCAGGGTATTATATGTCTAGTGTGCGGCTCTGCAGGTGGAGGTAGGTGCAGGGTATTATATATCTAGTGTGCGGCTCTGCAGGTGGAGGGAGGTGCAGGGTATTATATATCTAGTGTGCGGCTCTGCAGGTGGAGGTAGGTGCAGGGTATTATATATCTAGTGTGCGGCTCTGCAGGAGGAGGTAGGTGCAGGGTATTATATATCTAGTGTGCGGCTCTGCAGGTGGAGGTAGGTGCAGGTTATTATATATCTAGTGTGCGGCTCTGCAGGTGGAGGTAGGTGCAGGGTATTATATATCTAGTGTGCGGCTCTGCAGGTGGAGGTAGGTGCAGGGTATTATATATCTAGTGTGCGGCTCTGCAGGTGGAGGCAGGTGCAGGGTATTATATATCTAGTGTGCGGCTCTGCAGGTGGAGGTAGGTGCAGGTTATTATATATCTAGTGTGCGGCTCTGCAGGTGGAGGTAGGTGCAGGGTATTATATATCTAGTGTGCGGCTCTGCAGGTGGAGGTGAGTGGAGATTCCCCATTACTGGGGCAGGCGGCATTAACCCCTTCAGCTCTGAGACTTTCTTGGTGTTTTTCTCTTCCTGATTTCTATGAATCGTGAGGTTTTTTGTTCCTTTTCCCCTGATAGATACAGACGCCTCAACTATGAAAGGCCGGAAGTGAGGAAACCCGTCTGCCCTCAGTCCCCAGCCCCTTTCTGCCCTCAGTCCTCGGCCCCTTTCTGCCCTCAGTCCTCGGCCCCTTTCTGCCCTCGGTCCTCGGCTCCTTTCTGCCCTCAGTCCTCGGCCCCTTTCTGCCCTCAGTCCTCGGCCCCTTTCTGCCCTCGGTCCTCGACCCCTTTCTGCCCTCGGTCCTCAGCCCCTTTCTGCCCTCAGTCCTCGGCCCCTTTCTGCCCTCGGTCCTCGGCTCCTTTCTGCCCTCAGTCCTCGGCCCCTTTCTGCCCTCAGTCCTCGGCCCCTTTCTGCCCTCGGTCCTCAGCCCCTTTCTGCCCTCAGTCCTCGGCCCCTTTCTGCCCTCAGTCCTCGGCCCCTTTCTGCTCTCACACAGTATAATGTTCCCCCAGAATGTTCTCATTCTATGTTTCCCCTTATTCTCTCCAGTAATTGTATTATTACAGCGGATTCTCTATGATGTTACATCGTCATCGTCTCCCCATTCAGGGCCCTACAATATCGGATCCTCTCAGTGGAGATCTTCTATAGAAGAGAATTCTCCTGATTGCCCCGTGAAGGATGGATATGGACAGGGACAAGATGGCGGAGAGGATATTACCCCTCACCCTAGAGATCCTCTTCCGGCTTACTGGAGAGGTGAGAGATTCTGATGACGTCACATTACACCATTCTTATCTATGGGAATAACAGATGGACAGAACTGGAGAGGTGAGGACTCTGGAAATGTCTGGAGTGAGATTTATTACTGTGTCTCTCCATAACCAGGATTACACAGTAGTGAAGAAGACCTCTAGTGAGCGCTGTCAGGCCCCTGTGTCTGAGGGATGGGGAAGACCCCTGAGCCCAATCACGGGGCCTCCACCTCATCCCCCGATACATGAGGACATCAATGACCAGAAGATCCTAGAAGTCACCTACAAGATGATTGAGCTGCTGACTGGAGAGGTGACACTGCTGGGAATGCTGGGACATTATACAGTAACGCTATGAAGGGATCGGGGGTGACGGTATCATTGTATGTGTCAGGTTCCTATAAGGTGTCAGGACGTCACCGTCTATTTCTCCATGGAGGAGTGGGAGTATTTAGAAGGACACAAAGATCTGTACAAGGACGTCATGATGGAGGTTCCCCAGCCCCTCACATCACCAGGTAATAGACAGGACTAAATACACACGGCTCATAATTATCTGTATGTAAGGAATGAATTCAGTCCCTGTATGTGTCTCCTCCAGTTCTATCCAGTAAGAGGACAACACCAGAGAGATGTCCCCGTCCTCTTCTCCCACTGGACTGTAAACAAGAAGACCCCGATGTTCCTCAGGATCATCAGGTAGATGGAGAGAAGGTGCCATGAAATCTCCCTATGATGTGTAGACGGCTGTGAAGGTCTTGTGCTCAGTCTTGTTTTATCCTCCAGTATTATATGTTTTATACTTGTGTAATGAGAGCGGTGGAGATGGCAGGATTAGAGCTGATCATAGATGGGACTTCTCCATCTGTCTGTGACTTTTTGGACACATTTATCCCATGCTCTATGCTGAGATCTTACATCAGGGTTCTGTTACGGGGGTATTATGACAGAAAGAGGTCGCCCCTATTCCAAAGGTCGCCGAAAACACAAGCACTGGTTGGATCTGCTTTGCCTTCCAGTTATCTGTGCAGACTATCCTTGTGCTCACCCTGCTATGGTTAGCAGACTCTTGTGTTTTTCTCTGCTTACCGTCCTAAGTTTTCTTAGCTGTTCTGATTTTCTCCACTTCCATCTGGTTTAAGAACTCACCTCTTTGCCTTAGTATTCGCCAGTGTTAGATTGCCATTCCATGTTCCAGGCATGGGGGTGTGAGTCATGGAAAGAGAAATCATTTTGGACTTGATCCTAGAGATTGTTGCTTGGAAGTTTGTTTGGTGTAGTGGTATTCAGTATCTCCCTTTTGAGTTATTTTGCTTCCCTTCTCCTTTTACCCACCGGTTCTTTTGGAATGCAGTTTCTTTTTCACTTGTCTGTGATTTTCCCTTTGTGTCATTATCATAAAGCAGGACTAGTGTTCCTCCTGCCCTGCTCACTAGACACGGTTGTAATTAGGGTAAGACAGAGATAGACACGGAATCGACACACAAGGTGAGAGAACCTGTCTTGGAACATCGAGGAGCTCAGGGTTGGTCAGAGTAAGTGACAGAGGTTATCTTTCCTGTTCTTCCCTAGAGGCAGTAGTTCCCACCCCATCTTTCTCGCTGGGCACCGCTCAGCCTCTTTATGGAATGCGACAACTAGGGACTGCCTTAAATTGGTACTTGGTGCCTACAGCATAGTCAAACCTTATGGCTCTGGTGATGACTAGGTACTCACTTAATCATATCCCTTCGAGTAAGCCTGGTTAAGGTGCAGTGAGGCTACGTAAGAAAAAGATTTCAGCTTACCATAGGTCACTGTGCTCCAGGACTTGAGAGTGCTCGTGTTCCTCCAGATCGGCCAGGCTGGTGTATGACTGGAGAAAAGTGAAGAGTGGACCCAGCACCAAAGATTCAGAAATATTAAAATGTCAAAGTTTATTGTATATTAAAAATTACAAAAAGGATCCAAAAAGAGAGACCACGCATAAGGGCACCTTACGCATTTCGGACAATAAATAAAAACAAGTCCTTAATCATAGGTGAATATGCATAGGTAAGACACGTTTTAAATACCCAAAGACAAAATCTCAAATGAAGCACAGACGAACAGGAAAACGCCCATATCCTGCAATGAGGGGAGGGTGAAACAAATTAGCTAAGAAAGCCGGGAGACGGTTGTAATAGCTAGATAAAGACTTGCATTTCTTTTCGCTGCAGAAAACAGATTATACAAAGTGGATGAAAAAATATATATCTACAGTACATCGCTCCTGAGAAATAAATAATAAATGGGAACAGAAACAGATCTAATGGGCGGCACGGTGGCTCAGTGGTTAGCACTGCAGTTTTGCAGCTCTGGGGTCCTGGGTTCAAATCCCACCAAGGACACTATCTGCAAGGAGTTTGCATGTTCCCCCTGTGTTTGCGTGGGTTTCCTCCGGGTACTCCGGTTTCCTCCCACACTCCAAAGACAGATGTGGCGCCCCTGACCTGGTCAGGCACCACTGAGTACTGCACCCATGCTGGGGACAGTACAAAACAGGTAATCCAGAAGGCTGACCGAGGTGTGACTACACAGGCGCATAGTGATCAGGTCTCACACATGTACCTTTGGGAGGACCCCTGGGGATCCCAGGAGGGGGCGAAGCCTCCATCTCCACTCAAGGGGTGTGGTAGAGAGCCTGGTTGCTAGGTGACGTAGGCAAGAACAGGAGAGGAGGAAACAGTGAGCCGAAGACGGTTGAGTGGTGAAGTTCAGGGAGGGCAGAAGCAGACCCTGTAGCTCTACACAATTCTGACAACGTACGCGCAGTGACTACCGACGGGGGAGATCGGTCACCTGGTAGTGCTGCCCGAAATCCACCCACGGCTAAAGAGAGAGCAACGGAGTGGAGAGTAAGGAGACTGTCAGGGAGATACCAGGCCCAAACGGGTAACAGGTCCCAGTGCAGGGATAGATCCACCTGTCCTTTGCCAAACCTGCATGAGGGGGCACTTTACACCCCCAAGACAACACCACAGAGTCCGCAGCCACGTAGCAAAGTGAGGGCCCATAGCTCACAGGAGGCAAGCAGCCGGAGTGACCTGGTCCAGGCTACAAGCAAATGGGCCAAAAAGAAGGGGAGAGAGGCACCAGCAACTTCCCTGGGCGACCCCAGCAGGGCTTCAAGCAGGGGTTACCCCAAAACGCAAAGGGCTAAGGAAGGCGAGTCGGTAGCCACCCTCATCAGTCAGCCTGAAGGACACCTGGTTCCAGCCTGGTTCATCCCAGCTACGCCCGGGTTACTCACCCTGCCACCCTCAGTGAGTAAAACCCCTGAAAGACATTCTGCTTGTGCGTGTGAGTCATTCTGCGACTTGTAGTTCCTCGCACCTACACGGGGCCCTGGGGTATGCCTCACTCTCAGGAGGCTATTACAACTGACTGCACCCACTATCAGCCCCAAGCACCCCTAACCTGCAGTGGCGGTCTCTACTGACCGCAATTCTGAGAGTGGCGTCACGACAATCAAAATAGAGGATTTCCTACCTGTGACAAGATCCAGCCGCGTGGAGTCCCTGAAGGTAATGCGCAGCTGCACCGACACCGCACCACGGGGCCCCACACTTCTGGCGTCACGAACAGGATAAGGACTAGACCTGTTCAGACAGGTGACCATGTGCCTGGGCGGTCCGCTTGAAAAATTGGAAGCGCCGCCATATTGCCACCATGAAAAGCGCGCTGAAAAACAACAACAGCCCGCGCTGGGAGAAGTTACCGCCCACGAAGAGGTGTGGCTACCCAGAGATCCCCTGCAGAGTCCTGGCCTTGCAGGTGATGCGAGCGGAGGCGTTCAGAGACGTCGGGAAAGAAAGGGAGCCAGAAGCCTGCTGCTGGAAAAGGCAGAGCAGAAACTGATAAGCCTGCTGTTGGGTGAAGAGTTCAAGGCGGTGAAGGAACTGGCACTGAGGCTGCAAGGAAGAGTCGGAGGCCTGCTGCTGAGAAAAGATCTGCAGAGCAGCGACGACGCGGTGAAGATGGCGTCTGAAGATAGGAGCCCAGAGCCGGGTTCCGCTGCCTGGTGGTCCTGGGAGCTTGCCCAGTTCAGTAACCGACTGGAAGCGAGGATCGTGCAGCAGATCCGAGAGGGACGTGCGGAGCTGCAGGAAATCGCTGAGGCAGTTGAGGCCTATGAGGAGAGAGCCGCGCGACGAGTGCCCCACAGGACGGCTCAGGTCCCGATGGTGGCACCGATGGGTGAGTCCTATATTGCCCCTGCCAGCGCGAGTGCCCCGACCCCTGCTGCCACGCCCGCGGTTCCTGAGGAGGCGCCCGGCGCGGCAACGCTGAATCAGGCCGCAGAAGCGCCCAGCCCGGCCCGCACCGATCCCATCGCAGCTGCGACGCCAATCCAGGCCGCAGGAGCGACGCCCAGCCCGGCCCGCCAAGATCCGGTCACTGCAGCGACTCCAACCCAGGCCGCAGCCACACCGGGCCCGGCCCGCCAAGATCCGGTCACTGCAGCGACTCCAACCCAGGCCGCAGCCACGCCGGGCTCGGCCCGCCAAGACCAGGCCGCTGCCACGCCAGGCTCGGCCCGCCAAGACAAGACTGTACAATTATCTACCCCGGCCTGCAAGGCCAGAGCAGACACCGCTCCTCAGCCCAAGGAAGTCCCTGCTGGGAAGTCCCTGCTGGGGGAGGACCCCGAATACTGGAAGCTGAAGGCTGATCTAGAGGCCCACTTCCCAAAGGAGATGGTGGACCGGTATCTGCTCCCTCCGCATACCCACAGGAAGACTCCTGCAACATTCATGCCAAAGAGTCCCCCGCCCTGGCCTGCTGATGAAAATCCATCCCTAGCGCTGCCACAAGAGGAGTGCCCAGAAGAACTAAGGGGGAGGGGAGGCCAGAAAGCTGAGAAGCTGACTCCAGAGCCATCAGCAGTGGATGCAGCACCAGTCCAAGAGCCAGAGATGCTGCCGTACTCCCGCTGGGATGAAGAGGGTCCGACATCCTCCGCTGAGGAAGATCTGTCCAGATACATCACCTGGGAGCCTGCAAGCGGTGAGGTGGCAGCCAGGCAGGACCCAGCCCGCAGGACACGGCGCCGCAGCAGGACAAGGGATCCACCTGCACAGCAGTCTCCCGAGGAGAAGGACGAGGTCACGGCCAGAGACTTAGAGGAAAAGCGGTCCTTGAGAAGGGCCAAATCCCAGGTCAGAGGCCCACTTTGTCGAGGAGTTGTAGAAGACTTCAGTCTAAGGTCTGGATATGGCTTTATAGTAGCACCTGGTGTAAAGGAGGGCATATTTGTAAGCAGGCGAGACGTTAGAGCCCATTTGCCCAGAGGACACCCAGGAAGAGACCTACAAACGGGAGATCTGGTCGAGTTCACAAAACATCAAGGAGAAAGAGGGTGGTACGCACTGGATGTCACACCATGTACCAGGAACCCCTACAGAGATCCTGCTATCTCTACAACAGATGAAGACAGGTGCCAAAGCCCAATAGACAAAAGCCCTGGTAAACAAGAGTAAAGTCAAATACGAAAGTACAGCGAGTTAAAGTTTGAAGTTTGCAACGTTACAGAAAAGTTTAAGAAATGTGCCCACATGAACTGATGTGAGAAAATCCTTTTGCACTTCGTGTATGGACCATAGGCTAAGAACTGTCTATAGCCACAAACTCTCGCAGTGTTTATAGTTACCCCAGAGGTACAACCACGACCAGGGAGCACGCCTGTTTATGGGGCCTGGCTCTCCACCACAAAGAGGGTACCTGGTCAGCACCAACTGTGGAGGCCGCCTCTGCATCCTGCCAGAAGAGGCTGAAGGCGCGGCTCCACCAGGCCAGGTATACCCTGAAACCACCAGACCATGAAAGCCGCCTCTACATCCTGCCAGAAGTGGCTGAAGGCGCGGCCAACAGGAGAGGCAGATTGGAAGAAAGGTCTGGGGAAGCTGATGGCCCAGACCTGGTTACCAAAAGAAACCGGTGACCTGCCGCCTGAGAGGGTTTAGGGTGGGTTAACGGACTTGTGGGTGGAGGGTGGTGATGTATGGTACCTGGTGGTTTTAAAATGTTTTACCATGTTTTACGCATTTTAAAATGTTGTCTTGCAGCCCGAGGACGTGCTGGTGATAACTAAGGGGGGATGTGGCGCCCCTCACCTGGTCAGGCACCACTGAGTACTGCACCCATGCTGGGGACAGTACAAAACAGGTAATCCAGAAGGCTGACCGAGGTGTGACTACACAGGCGCATAGTGATCAGGTCTCACACATGTACCTTTGGGAGGACTCCTGGGGATCCCAGGAGGGGGCGAAGCCTCCATCTCCACTCAAGGGGTGTGGTAGAGAGCCTGGTTGCTAGGTGACGTAGGCAAGAACAGGAGAGGAGGAAACAGTGAGCCGAAGACGGTTGAGTGGTGAAGTTCAGGGAGGGCAGAAGCAGACCCTGTAGCTCTACACAATTCTGACAACGTGCGCGCAGTGACTACCGACGGGGGAGATCGGTCACCTGGTAGTGCTGCCCGAAATCCACCCACGGCTAAAGAGAGAGCAACGGAGTGGAGAGTAAGGAGACTGTCAGGGAGATACCAGGCCCAAACGGGTAACAGGTCCCAGTGCAGGGATAGATCCACCTGTCCTTTGCCAAACCTGCATGAGGGGGCACTTTACACCCCCAAGACAACACCACAGAGTCCGCAGCCACGTAGCAAAGTGAGGGCCCATAGCTCACAGGAGGCAAGCAGCCGGAGTGACCTGGTCCAGGCTACAAGCAAACGGGCCAAAAAGAAGGGGAGAGAGGCACCAGCAACTTCCCTGGGCGACCCCAGCAGGGCTTCAAGCAGGGGTTACCCCAAAACGCAAAGGGCTAAGGAAGGCGAGTCGGTAGCCACCCTCATCAGTCAGCCTGAAGGACACCTGGTTCCAGCCTGGTTCATCCCAGCTACGCCCGGGTTACTCACCCTGCCACCCTCAGTGAGTAAAACCCCTGAAAGACATTCTGCTTGTGCGTGTGAGTCATTCTGCGACTTGTAGTTCCTCGCACCTACACGGGGCCCTGGGGTATGCCTCACTCTCAGGAGGCTATTACAACTGACTGCACCCACTATCAGCCCCAGGCACCCCTAACCTGCAGTGGCGGTCTCTACTGACCGCAATTCTGAGAGTGGCGTCACGACAATCAAAATAGAGGATTTCCTACCTGTGACAAGATCCAGCCGCGTGGAGTCCCTGAAGGTAATGCGCAGCTGCACCGACACCGCACCATGGGGCCCCACACATACATATAGGGACTCTAGATTGTGAGCCCCAATGGGGACAGTGTTGCCAATGTATGTAAAGCGCTGTGGATAGCGCTATTAATAGCGTTATATAAATGAATAAAATTATTATTATTTTAAATACACACCTCGTTATACAGAAAACCTATTAGTGGGAACAGTATCCTACACGCCCATAGTAGCCATGTAATTCATACTAAACACAGTCTACCTATCGGGGAATTCTTGAGGGCCCGCCGCCTCTGTTCTGACGATAACACTTATGAACAGAAGAAGAATCGTATTCGAACACGTTTTCAACAAAGAGGATATTCCAATAAATCATTAAATAGAGCTATTAGTATTGTGAATACCAGATCTAGAGCAACATCATTGGAGGATAAAATCGATTCCAGAGACTGGAAAAATGAAATTACTTTTTCTACCCCATAGAGCAAGAACTTTGAGAATATTAAAAAAATCTTTTACAAATTTACTACCATGCTATATCAAGATCCCGTGTTGGCTACAATCATGTCTCAAGGAGTTAATGTAGTGGCAAGAAGATCCAAAATCATTGGCAATATTATATCTCCTAGCCTATACCTATCGGAAAAACCTAAGGACACATGGCTTACAACACTGGGATCATATACAGTGCCTACAAGTAGTATTCAACCCCCTGCAGATTTAGCAGGTTTACACATTCGGAATTAACTTGGCATTGTGACATTTGGACTGTAGATCAGCCTGGAAGTGTGAAATGCACTGCAGCAAAAAAGAATGTTATTTCTTTTTTATTTTGTTTTATAAATTGTGATAAGTTTATTCAGAGGGTCATTTATTATTCAACCCCTCAAACCACCAGAATTCTGTTTGGTTCCCCTAAAGTATTAAGAAGTATTTCAGGCACAAAGAACAATGAGCTTCACATGTTTGGATTAATTATCTCTTTTTCCAGCCTTTTCTGACTAATTAAGACCCTCCCCAAACTTGTGAACAGCACTCATACATGGTCAACATGGTTAAGACAAAGGAGCATTCCAAGGCCATCAGAGACAAGATCGTGGAGGGTCACAAGGCTGGCAAGGGGTACCAAACCCTTTCCAAGGAGTTGGGCCTACCTGTCTCCACTGTTGGGAGCATCATCCGGAAGTGGAAGGCTTATGGAACTACTGTTAGCCTTCCATGGCCTGGACAGCCTTTGAAAGTTTCCTCCCGTGCCAAGGCCAGGCTTGCCGAAGAGTCAAGGCTAACCCAAGGACAACAAGGAAGGAGCTCCGGGAAGATCTCATGGCAGTGGGAACATTGGTTTCAGTCAATACCATAAGTAACATACTCCCCCGCAATGGTCTCCGTTCCAGACGAGCCCATAAGGTACCTTTACTTTCAAAGCGTCATGTCAAGGCTTGTCTACAGTTTGCTCATGATCACTTGGAGGACTCTGAGACAGACTGGTTCAAGGTTCTCTGGTCTGATGAGACCAAGATCGAGATCTTTGGTGCCAACCACACACGTGACGTTTGGAGACTGGATGGCACTGCCTACGACCCCAAGAATACCATCCCTACAGTCAAGCATGGTGGTGGCAGCATCATGCTGTGGGGCTGTTTCTCAGCCAAGGGGCCTGGCCATCTGGTCCGCATCCATGGGAAGATGGATAGCACGGCCTACCTGGAGATTTTGGCCAAGAACCTCCGCTCCTCCATCAAGGATCTTAAGATGGGTCATCATTTCATCTTCCAACAAGACAACGACCCAAAGCACACAACCAAGACAACCAAGGCCTGGTTCAAGAGGGAAAAAATCAAGGTGTTGCAGTGGCCTAGTCAGTCTCCTGACCTTAACCCAATTGAAAACTTGTGGAAGGAGCTCAAGATTAAAGTCCACATGAGACACCCAAAGAACCTAGATAACTTAGAAGATCTGCATGGAGGAGTGGGCCAAGATAACTCCAGAGACCTGTGCCGGCCTGATCAGGTCTTATAAAAGACGATTATTAGCTTTAATTGCAAACAAGGGTTATTCCACAAAATATTAAACCTAGGGGTTGAATAATAATTGACCCACACTTTTATATTCAAAATTTATTAAAATTTAACTGAGCAACATAACTTGTTGGTTTGTAAGATTTATGCATCTGTTAATAAATCCTGCTCTTGTTTGAAGTTTGCAAGCTCTAACTTATTTGCATCTTATCAAACCTGCTAAATCTGCAGGGGGGTTGAATACTACTTGTAGGCACTGTAAATGCGGTACTAGCCGTTGTCACCTATGTTGCCATATGGATAAAACTACTTTCTTTAAGGATAATCAGGATACCATACATAAGATTACCTCCTTCATTAACTATACCACGACGCATGTCGTATATAAAGCAACTTCTTCCCTGTGTAACAAATATTATATAGGTTGCATTTCCAGAACTTTCCGAAAACGCATATCAGAACATAAAAACATTCCGGCATATGCACATCATGCGGTTTCAGATCAGAATAAAAAATATAGATCCATGTCAGGACTAACAAGACATTTTAAAGAACATCATGATGGAGATTTTACTCACATTAAGATTACTGGCATTGAAAGGATAAATCGTCCACACCGTGGGGGAAACTGGTTTCAATTACTCCTCTATGCAGAGGCGAAGTGGATCATGAAACTAGATGCTTGACATCCAAATGACCTGAATTACCGCTCTGATTTACGATATATATTATGATCGTGTATGGACATACGTATGTATGTATTCTATGTATACGCATGTGTGTGTGTGTGTGTGTATGTATATATGTATGTGTGTATATATATATATATATATATATATATATATATATATATATATATATATATATATATATATATATATAATATAATATAAGCTGAATGTGTGTATGTGTGTGTGTGTGTATGTATGTGTGTGTGTATGTCCGGGATTGGCATCTGCACCGTCGCAGCTACACTCACGCTTCTGGACCCCGAGAGCGTCATAGGCTATGTTTTGAGGGGAAATTTTAACCCTGCTCTTTACAGTTATTCGCCAAAAAACCTGCCTCCATTAAAGCGAATGGAGCTGGGAGCCACAGTGCAGCCAGAACTTCAGAAGAATGCGCAGCCACGCCCTTATATGGAATGTTGGCGTGTCACAATGCAGCCAGGGAAAGAGGCAGACACAGACAGGGAAAGAGGCAGACACAGACAGGGTAAGAGACAGACACAAAGAGACAGACATAGACAAAGAGACAGACTGACAGGGAAAGAGACAGAGAGGGAAAGAGACAGGTTAAGAGACATACACAGACAGGTAAAGAGACAGACACAGACAAAAAGACAGAGACAGGGAAAGAGACAGACAGGGAAAGAGACAGACAAAGACAGGTAAAGAGACAGACAAAGAGACAGACAGAGGGAAAGAGACAGACAGGGAAAGAGACAGACAGGGAAAGAGACAGACAGGGAAAGTGACAGAGATAGACAGGGAAAAAGATAGATAGACAGACTGGGAAAGAGATTGAGACATACGGAGAAAGAGACAGAGACAGACAAAGAGATAGAGAGAGATAGACAGAGAGATATATACAGAGGGGGAGACAGACCGAGAATGGGAGAGAAACAGAGAGACAGTTACTATCCCGGGCGTTAATACATTCTATTTATACATTCTATCACGGGAATGTTAATACATTCTATTTTGCTAACAACAGTTATTAACCCGGGCGAAGCTGGGTAGTACAGCTAGTGTATGTATGTATATGTGTATATGTATGTATATATATATATATATATATATATATATATATATATATATATACACTGTATATATATAAATAATGTATATGTATTTTCCCTATACATATACCTTTATATGTTTTTCCTTGTTTATGTTTTTGGTGTTCTATTATTATTTTTTCATTTATACATATATCTATTCATTATTTATTTATTTCTCTCAGGAGGGATGTACTGTAGATATATATTTTTTCATCCACTTTCTATAATCTGTTTTGTGCAGCGAAAAGAAATGCAAGTCTTTATCTAGCTATTACAACCGTCTCCCGGCTTTCTTAGCTAATTTGTTTCACCCTCCCCTCATTGCAGGATATGGGCGTTTTCCTGTTCGTCTGTGCTTCATTTGAGATTTTGTCTTTGGGTATTTAAAACGTGTCTTATCTATGCATATTCACCTATGATTAAGGACTTGTTTTTATTTATTGTCCGAAATGCGTAAGGTGCCCTTATGCGTGGTCTCTCTTTTTGGATCCTTTTTGTAATTTTTAATATGCAATAAACTTTGACATTTTAATACTACTGAATCTTTGGTGCTGGGTCCACTCTTTACTTTTCTCCAGTCATTCACCAGCCTGGCCGATCTGGAGGAACACGAGCACCCTCAAGTCCTGGAGCACAGTGACCTATGGTAAGCTGAAATCTTTTTCTTGTTTTTCTTACGTAGCCTCACTGCACCTTAACCAGGCTTACTCAAAGGGATATGATTAAGTGAGTACCTAGTCATCACCAGAGCCATAAGGTTTGACTATGCAGATAGTAGGCCCCAAGTACCAATTTAAGGCAGTCCCTAGTTGTCGCATTCCACCAAGAGGCTGAGCGGTGCCCAGCGAGAAAGATGGGGTGGGAACTACTGCCTCTAGGGAAGAACAGGAAAGATAGAGGGATGTACTGTAGATATATATTTTTTCATCCACTTTGTATAATCTGTTTTGTGCAGCGAAAAGAAATGCAAGTGTTTATCTAGCTATTACAACTATCTCCCAGCTTTCTTAGCTAATTTGTTTCACCCTCCCCCCATTGCAGGATATGGGCATTTTCCTGTTCTTCTGTGCTTCATTTGGGATTTTGTCTTTGGGTATTTAAAACATTTATTACCTATGCATATTCACCTATGATTAAGGACTTGTTTTTATTTATTGTCCGAAACGCGTAAGGTGCCCTTATGCGTGGTCTCTCTTTTTGGATCCTTTTTATAATTTTTAATATCCAATAAACTTTGAAATTTTAATATTACTGAATCTTCGGTGCTGGGTCCACTCTTCACTTTTCTGCAGTGAGGCTACGCCCCTTCTCCGCGACCTATTAGCGTTATAGGTTTACATGTAAATCTCCAAATGGCAAGATTCAGGTGAAACCCCCAAGGGATCCATTCACTGTAATGAAGCAGCAGTGTTAATCTGGTCTCCGTCTGGCCTCTGTTCAGCGGTGTCTGTCTTTTCAGAAATGCACAAAACTGTGGCCAACCATTCTTTTTCTGCACACTTAAAAAAAATGAACACCACCGGATGATAGGCCAGAGACAGTACATAGTGTGTCCATCTGCCTCCTTATAGGGAATGTTCCATTCAGGGTTTCATCTGAATCTCGTATTTCAGAGATTTAACCCCCGTGTAAGTGCTCAGTGTAGAGAGCAGGATAACTGTGAGTCACACCTTACTGCGATCTTTGGGAGGCAGAACAAACAAATCAACAGCAGGTCAAGAATTTATTTTATATGGTGAGGTATAAGTGATTAGGGTTTATATCGGGTTTTTTACGTTTGGCTACTATCACACACTAAAACAACCATTAAAAAAAAAGTGTTTTTTTCATATTTTGAGAGCTACAATTGTTTAATTCTTCTACGAGTCATGTGAGGGCTTTTCTTTTTACGGGATGTGTTGGCGTTTTTATTTGTATCATTTTCAGACACATTTTTTGATCACTCTTCATTGTGATTCTTGAGAGACAGATTGAACAAAAACCAACAATTCAGAAATGTATTTATCTTTCATGTCTTTCACCGTGTGGTAAAAGTGATGAGTCGGCTTTATTCCGCGGGTCAGTACGATTACAGCAATACCACATTTATATTTAAATCATGTTTTGTTTCCTTCACACAATTAAAACTATTTTATAGGAAAAAAAAAATGATTTTGCATCGCTATTCTGAGAGCTATAACTCTTTGATTTCTCCACTGATGGAGCTGTATGGTGGCATGTTTATTGCCGGATGAGACAACCTTTTCATGGATACCATATTTAATTACATGTGATTTTTTTTTTTTTAAACTTCTTTTTATTAAGATTCAAAATACAATATGCATGTCAAAGATAATAATAACAAAAGTTGAGACATTAATATATCAAAATAAGCCCAAACAGTCCCCAACACCCCCCCCCCCCCCTCCTCTCTGCGTGCTCCCTCTAACTTATAGCATCTATTATTATGGAATTGGGTTGTGTCCACTTATAAGTCCTAACAGGTACCACGATGTGTTATCAAACTGAGCTCTAAGCCTGGCTCTAGTGACATCTGGTAACGTGGGCATGAAGGGACCATATTTCAAAGAATTTCCTTGTCAGCTTTTCTTTGTCTGAAAGAGCATCCAGCCAGTCCATTTTACATATGAACATGACCTTTGTTTGAATGTTTGGTAATGATGGCGGTTCAGGACTAAGCCACTTATGTAATATACTTTTCCCAGTGGGTGAGGCCCATACAATAACAGCTGCTTTAGTACGTTTTGTTATTTTTAGCTGGTCTTCCTCAAGAATGTTGAAGACAGCCCATTGTGGCGTCAATGGGAATTTAATGTCATATGTGGTTTGTAAGACTGAATGGACGCTCCTCCAAACCCCCCGAATCCTCGCACACTCCCAAAGGTGATGAAATAACTCTGTCTTCTCCATGCCACATTTAGAGCATACAGTTTGTTGCTGGGTTTATTTATTTATTTTTTTTTAAACATCTTTTTATTGAATTTTAACCGAATTTCTTTTACAATCTGCTCTTATACAAAGAGCATTTCATTGATGACATTATAATCAAAACAGTCCCGCCCACCCCTCCCCCCGCTCTGCGTGCGACCAGAAGCAACTTAAAATGGTAACTTATGTAATTGGTATGTGTCCATTGAGCAGTTCAAGAAGGTACCAAGAGGTCTGTCCAAACTGAGATTTAAGTCTATCCTTAAGCACTGTAGCCAAGTTAGGTATAAATAAAGACCATGTTTCAAAGAAACGCTTAGTCAGCTTCTCCTTATTCGACAGTGCATCCAGCCAGTCCATTTTGAATATGAACATTAGTTTTGTTTGGATAAACGCTAGAGAGGGTGCTTCAGGATTTACCCAGAGATGTAGGATACTTTTCCTAGTGGCCGAGGCCCAAATAGTTAACATTGCCCTGGTACCTCTCGGAAGACTTTGTTGAGCCTCCTCCAACATGTTAAAAATCGCCCACTGTGGTGTCAGGGCGAACTGAATATTGTATGTGTTTTGTAAGACTGAGTGAACGCTTCTCCATACTCCCTGTATCTGAACACAGTCCCATAAGTGGTGAAACAGGTCAGTGTCTCTTATGCCACATTTAGAACAAGAGTATAAGGCATTTGTGTCCATTTTTGATTGAATTTTTGGAGTAATATATGCTTTATGTAGAATCATCAAGGCCATATCTGTGTAGCTATTGGACGACAGAAATTTACGTTGCAACAGCGTGGCTTGTAAAAAAATCCTTTACCTCGAACTCTGGCATGTCTACCTTCCATTTTGCTGGACCTGTTGTTTTCCCCTCCCATGTCCAAACTGTACGCAACATTGAATAAACCTGACTAGTCGAGGACGCCTGGCTTCTTGCCCTCCTAAGAAAGTTATCCACACTTCCTCCAAGATCTCCCTTTGGCTTGTCAACAAGATATTTTTGTGCCAAGCTACGCGCCTGAAGAAAAAGAAAAGGCTGACCCACAAAAGCTGGAAATCGGTGTGCCGCCTTCTCGTAACTGGGTTTATTTTTGATTGAATATAGGGGATGACGAAGGCTCATTGAAAAATCACCAGTGCCATGTCTGTGTAACTGCTAGCTGATATCAATTTCCTTTGAATCAATGTTGCTTTCAAGAAATCCTCACTTTTATATTCCGGTATGACCTCCCCCCACTTAAAAGGCCCCCGACTCCTGTCTCCCACCACCAATGTGATCTTAATCTTGCGTATATATGACTAGTTGAGAAAATCTGCGTCCTAGCTTGTCTCAGAAATTTATCTAGGTCTGTCTCTCGCTCACGTAGTGGTTTATTAGCGATACATTTCTGTGCAAAACTGCGAGCTTGGAGGAACAAAAAAGGGTTTCCAGCAAAAACTTGGAAGCGTTGTGCCAGTGGCTCATAGGGGAGAATTAAATATCCAGGGTCCAGTAGGTCTGCCACATAGGCACAACCCTGCCTCGCCAATGTATCATATTGTGATGGAGTCCTGCCCTTAAGGAACCTCGGGTTCCCCATAAAAGGCTGGAATGGCGAGTCCCAGGCGCTTGCCCCACACAATTTCCGTATCCTTCTCCATGTTAAAATCGTCTGCCATATTGTTGGAAGCTCCCTAATCTCATTTGGAGTTTCATCACCCTTCAGTTGCATGGGATTTTATTTTATTGTGGTTTATTCCTCTTTTTCACTGACAGTTTGATGAGAAAACATACTTTTTTCCATTTTTATTCATTTAATTTTGTTTTATGGTGTTTACTGAAGGATAACTAATGTGACAGATTTATACTGTAGATTAGAGTGTTCTGGATGCAGCAATACCAAATATGTGTGTTTTTTTTTCTTTATTTTTGTTTTTACATAAATATACGTAATTATTGGTAGAATATGTCTTTCTTTTGTTTTATTTTTTTTTATATTTTTTTAAAAAAATCCTCTTTTTCCCCACTTTTTTTTTTACTTAGTACCTATATGGGGCATCAACTTTTATTACTCTGACCATTGGTATAATGTTTTACAATCCACCCATATTGCAATACACTACACCGGTCAGTGTGATGCTGACAGAATGCCTGTTAGACATGTTCCAGGCATGGTCTAACACAACACCATAGCTGGTAGATCTGAAGGTCATCATTTCACCTGGGGTTGCCATGGCAATAATTGGACCCACGTGATCACGTTGCGGGAGCCCCGATCGGGTGGGAGAGAGTGCATTCCCTCTCTCAGCCTCCTGAATGCTGCAATCGCAATTAATTGTAGCATTTAGGCAGTTATACAGCCAAGGACAGTACAGGCACCATAGCCAGGACATATCAGTACATCCATTTGCGTGAATGCACTGCTAAATAAGTCATACCAGTACATCCAATGTCAGAAAGGGGTTAAACCGTATAGAATTACAAAAGCAATAAAATGTTTTTGTTTTTTTTTATTTCACCTCTCTGTTGTGGAAATATTAGCAATCTAAGTACTGGCACATAATGAGTTCATTTTTTTTTATTATGTCCAACTGGGTATTAGTTACTCTCCAGGCGGCTTGTGCGTCTTCTGCCTGTATGGGCTGCCCAATCATAAGCAGGCAGCCAAAACCTAGAGTGCGAACACCTCCCACCATAGCTTAGGTTTTTCAGTGTGTGAGATGTAAGGATACAACTCTGATCTCCTGGTCTGACCTCCTGCATGATTAGACAATGCTGGGTATAAACTCACACCTTTCAGATAAGAACTACTCATTGCCTGTCCAACTTGTAATCTGTGGATGAATATTACCATATATTTGGTGTCCTTTTAGGATGCACTTATACAGTGCTGGTCAGCCCGCCTGATCTAATAGTATGAGCCTCACTAAAAGGCTGGTGACCAGTCACTGAGCACCACACTTATTTGAGTGAATGACACGCTATACAGGCCTTATCTGTGCACATTGATAATACTGGCAACAATTCCCACCATGAATGGTAATATTGTGACCTTTGTTGGTAAATATGGCTGTCTTTTCAATGCTCTGAAAACTCAGTTTTGCTCTGTTAGTGTAAAGCCTCATTCAGACACCCATGCAGCACAGACATCTGAATGAGGCTTTACACTGACATAGAAGAGCTCAGTTTGCAGAGTGCAGTAAAAAGAAAGTAACAGGAAAGTCAGCATCTACTTACAGTCCGCGTATCGAATCACATGTTATACATTCCGCTGAGACATCTATTTAATCCTATATTGTGAGATACAGTTGCCAGAGCCATGTATCTAATCCTATCATGTGTGATTGCTGTGCTGTGTATTTACTGTTCTGTAAGATACAGTCCATAGGATAAGATTTATCATATGAGATACAATCCGCTGATCTGTATATCCTATTATGTATGAAGCTGACTCCTGAACTGTCTATTTACTGCGACTTAAGCGCTGCAGCCACATTGATATGACTGCTCCGCTGAAATCTCTGTAGAGACCAGTGAGCAGCACAGTGACAACTAACAAAATGTGCAAAAATTGTATAGTAATATAACCGCTCTTCAGTTATAAACCGTCAATCCATCGGGTCTTTAGGGTGCTTTACACGCTGCGATATTGCTACCGATATATCGTCGGGGTCATGACGTTAGTGACACACATCCGGCTCTGGTAGCGACATCGCAGCGTGTGACACCAAGGAGCGACGATCAACGATCTCAAAATCGTTCAAAAACTTGTGATCGTTGACATGTCGCTCCTTTCCTTATTATCGCTGCTGCCACAGGTACGATGTTGTTCGTCGTTCCTGCGGCATCACACATCGCTATGTGTGACACCGCAGGAACAAGGAACATCTCCTTACCTGCGTCCAGTGGCAATGCGGAAGGAAGGAGGTGGCGGGATGTTACGTCCCGCTTATCTCCGCCCCTCCGCTTGTATTGGCTGGCCGCTTAGTGACACCGCAGTGACGTCGCTATGACGCCGAACGCACCTCCCCCTTGAGAGAGGGATTGTTCGGCGGTCACAGCAACGTCGCTGACAAGGTATGTGCGTGTGACGCTGCCGTAGCGATAATGTTCTCTACGGCAGCGAGCACCAAATGTCGCACCAACGACGGGTGTGGGTGCTATCGCGCACGACATCGCTAGCAATCGCTAGCGATGTCGCAGCGTGTAAAGTACCCTTTTCAGTTTCTTAATCTGTTGGACCGCACCAACCATAACTTCCCATAAACTGTTCAGAGATGGGACTATTTTCCTTCAGCAGAAATCTTCCTTAGAAAAGGAGCCCACAAGTTCTCTGTAGGATTTAGGTCAGGTGAGGAAGGAGCTGAGTCAGTAAATATCAGTTTTCTTGAAAGATACAGACTTATTCCTCCACCACTGCTTTATGAATATTTCTTCGAAAAACTTGTTGTGAAGAGAGCACAGGGGGCGCAGCAGGCAGATTATATAAGTGCGATTCTGTTGTTTTCGGGATGATACTCCTGTGTTTCCTTTAGTCTCTGATGACATCACTGCAGCTACGTTACTGGTCACAGCGGTGATGTCACTATGTATGACACGTGACATCATCGTGGCCCTCAATTTGCTGTAACTCATGTGACTGTGACATCACTGTGCCCTCAATCACCGAGGATCCATCCTCACTGGATATTAACCTTATATTTCACTCCACACACAACATACACGTTCTGTCTCCTCATATGTTTCCCCTTATTCTCTCCAGTAATTGTATTATTACAGCGGATTCTTTATGATGTTACATTGTCATCTTCTCTGATAGATACAGATGACCCATCTATAAGAGGCATGAAGTGAGGAAATCCATCTGCCCTAGGTCCTCAGCCCCTTTCTGCCCTAGGTCCTCGGTCCCTTTCTGCCCTAGGTCCTCAGCCCCTTTCTGCCCTAGGTCCTCGGTCCCTTTCTGCCCTAGGTCCTCGGCCCCTTTCTGCTCTCACACAGTATAATGTTCCCCCAGAATGTTCTCATTATATGTTTCCCCTTATTCTCTCCAGTAATTGTATTATTACAGCGGATTCTTTATGATGTTACATTGTCATCTTCTCTGATAGATACAGATGACCCATCTATAAGAGGCAGGAAGTGAGGAAATCCATCTGCCCTAGGTCCTCGGCCCCTTTCTGCCCTCGGTCCTCGGCCCCTTTCTGCCCTCGGTCCCTTTCTGCCATCGGTCCTTGGCCCGTTTCTGCCATCGGTCCTCGGCCCCTTTCTGCCATCGGTCCTCGGCCCCTTTCTGCCATCAGTCCTTGGCCCCTTTCTGCCATCGGTCCTCGGCCCCTTTCTGCCCTCGGTTCTCGGCCCCTTTCTACCCTAGGTCCTCGGCCCCTTTCTGCGCCCCACACAGTATAATGTTCCCCCAGAATGTTCTCATTATATCTTTCCCCTTATTCTCTCCAGTAATTGTATTATTACAGCGGATTTTCTATGATGTTACATCGTCATCTTCTCCCCATTCAGGTCCCTACCATATCGGATCCTCTCAGTGGAGATCTTCTATATAAGAGAATTCTCCTGATTGACCCATCAAGGATGGAAAAGGAGAGGGATAAGATGGCGGAGAGGATATTACACCTCACCCTAGAGATCCTCTTCCGGCTTACTGGAGAGGTGAGAGATTCTGATGACGTCACATTACATCATTCTTATCTATGGGAATAACAGATGGACAGAACTGGAGAGGTGAGGACTCTGGAAATGTCTGGAGTGAGATTTATTACTGTGTCTCTCCATAACCAGGATTACACAGTAGTGAAGAAGACCTCTAGTGAGCGCTGTCAGGCCCCTGTGTCTGAGGGATGGGGAAGACCCCTGAGCCCAATCACGGGGCCTCCACCTCACCCCCCAATACATGAGGACATCAATGACCAGAAGATCCTAGAACTCACCTACAAGATGATTGAGCTGCTGACTGGAGAGGTGACACTGCTGGGAATGCTGGGACATTATACAGTAACGCTATGAAGGGATCGGGGGTGACGGTATCATTGTATGTGTCAGGTTCCTATAAGGTGTCAGGACGTCACCGTCTATTTCTCCATGGAGGAGTGGGAGTATTTAGAAGGACACAAAGATCTGTACAAGGACGACATGATGGAGGTTCCCCAGCCCCTCACATCACCAGGTAATAGACAGGACTAAATACACACGGCCTATAATTATCTGTATGTAAGGAATGAATTCAGTCCCTGTATGTGTCTCCTCCAGCTCTATCCAGTAAGAGGACAACACCAGAGAGATGTCCCCGTCCTCTTCTCCCACAGGACTGTAAACAAGAAGCTCCCGATGTTCCTCAGGATCATCAGGTAGATGGAGAGAAGGTGCCATGAAATCCCCCTATGATGTGTAGACGGCTGTGAAGGTCTTGTGCTCAGTCTTGTTTTATCCTCCAGTATTATATGTGTTATACTTGTGTAATGAGAGCGGTGGAGATGGCAGGATTAGAGCTGATCATAGATGGGACTTCTCCATCTGTCTGTGACTTTTACAATATTTGTTTCAGGGGGAAGATCTGCCCCATATTAATACTACAGAGACATATGTGAGGGGTGAAGAGCGGAGTAAAGAGGAGATTCCTACAGATAACCGCCCAGGTGAGTAGTGACCACTAAATGCAGAGAAGTCACAGATTCTTCTCAGTCTCCGGCTGCTATGATGTGGAACTAAAAAGAATTGAAAATAACTTATCCTAAAAATAAGGTGTAAGAGGTTTCCCGTACATCCTAGACATGGAGAATGTGCAGTTTATAGTGGAATGTTCACATGTTCCATATTATTTATACTGGTGAATCGTTGATTTCTTGTATATTAGTGGATTACAGCACTTATGTGCAGGTATATTCTAAAATAATATATAAGCAGGAGAACGAGAGTCAGAAGGTGCCAAAAAGTAAATATAATTTTATTGTTACAATCATAAATGTGCAACCAGCAAAAAACAAAACAGGAGATAAAAGCACAGAGGGATGTGAAAAAGCATAAGCAGGACCGCCAAAATGAATGGTATTAAGGGATGACCAGTTACATGAATAGAACATACCAATCAGGAAATATCAGAGCGAATAATGAAGGGACAATACATATAAAGTGCATGTGCATAAATACATATGAATAGCCCGCTCAGACACCCCCAATGCATAAATAGTCTGGTCCAATCATTTAAATGAGGCAGCATATACAAAGTAAAGTGGCCAGTGCATCTTAAAGTGGCCAGTGCATGATCCTGAATATGCAAGAAAGAGGCTCCCCCATACCCCACCAACGTACGTTTCGTCTATTTAAGCCCCGTGCTCAAGTTCGGCTTCCTCAGAGAGGGAGAAGGCGGCGCTGCCTTCTCCCTCCCTGAGGAAGCCGAACTTGAGCACAGGGCTCAAATAGGCGAAACGTACGTTGGTGGGGTATGGGGGAGCCTCTTTTTGCATATTCAGGATCATACACTGGCCACTTTACTTTGTATATGCTGCCTCATTTAAATGATTGGACCAGACTTTATTTATGCATTGGGGGTGTCTGAGCGGGCTATTCATATGTATTTATGCACATGCACTTTATATGTATTGTCCCTTCATTATTCGCTCTGATATTTCCCCTGTATGTTCTATTCATGTAACTGGTCATCCCTTAATACCATTCATTTTGGCGGTCCTGCTTATGTTTTTTCACACCCCTCTGTGCTTTTATCTCCTTTTTTGCTGGTTGCACATTTATGATTGTAACAATAAAACTATATTCACTTTTTGGCACCTTCTGACTCTCGTTCTCCTGCTTATATATATGTCAGTTTGAGTCTGTGCAATGGTCTTATTGACCAACCTGGGCTAGATTTTGCCCAGTATGATTTTTCATACTGCTGTATGGGGGTCCCTATATTTAATATATTCTAAAATAAGACACATGTACAAAACCTCTAGAAGCAGAGTGGTGCCGGACACCCCCTTTAAATGATAAGGGTTTATTAGAATCGGTGTGGAAAAATGTTGCTGTTTACAGGCCAGATACAGAGGTGGCTATCCACACCCCCCCCCACGACAGTTTTCCCGCACGTGTTTTACTATTTGGTTACTTAAAATGGTTGCCTAGATCTCTTGTACGGAGTATAACAGCATTTTTCTGCACCTGATTGTCAGGCCAAGATCGAAGAAGAGCACTAAAGTAGTTGCCCTGAAATGGCAATGGATTTAACAGGAGAGTAATGCTTATATTATAATAATAATCTTTATTTCTATAACGCTAACATATTCATATTTACAATTCAAAGGTTCATGTACAAACAATCATAAGTAGTTAAGCCCTTCCCTCTAAAGGGTAAGCCCAGGTCCCCCTGTGATCCAGTGTTTTCACTACTCCCATTTGCTGCCTCTATATTGCCCACAAGCGTTACAGCAATGACTGGCACAGAGCAAAAGAGTTTGAGCAGTGATTAGCTAGTAGTAACGATTACTCTGGCTGCAGCATTAAGGATTCATTGGAGAAGGGAAAGTCTAGTGAGGGGGGAGGCCAATTAATAGAGAATTACAGTAATCAAGGCGGGAGTGGGTCAGGGCCACAGTGAGGGTTTTTTAGTTGTTTCTATAGTGAGAAAGCGGGGATCCTAGAGATGTTTTTCAGATGCAAGTTGTCACGGGTTGATAGGGGAACACAGGGAAGCCTATACTGGCCCTAGGGTGAGTGTAGGGGCTCAGCCTTAATATCTGGAGGTACCCTTGTTGGTAGGGAGGTCCAGGCCTCTAACCTAGGTCATATCTCCTGTCCTTGTCCCTGATGTTAAGACCCCCTCCACAATCCATCACCCGGGGGAAGGGACAAGAACCAAAATAAACACCCCACTAACAAATATGATAAACAGGGGTAACAACTACTCGTTCACATGGGAACCACACACAAAGGAGCCACTAACACTGCATGAGGGGAAATAAACAGAAAAGGGGGTAAGGAAACACACTACTGGGGAACATCCATAGCATTTAACCAGCACACCTAGAACTGCTGCAGCAAGCACCAATGCTGCAGCCCACAACACAAGTCTCAGAGAGAGGAAAATAACAGCTCCTTCCACCTCCTGGCCAAGCTTCCAAATGATGAAAATAACCTGCACCCTCTGGTGGAAGTTGAGGGTATTTATAGGGCCTGGGCTTGGTCCCAACTGGAAACACCTGGCCAGGAGTCAGGAGCTGACATTAACCCTTTCCTCCCCAAAGGAAAGGGAGTCCATTTAATAAACTGAGTCCCACAAGAAAAAGTGAGACTCGGACTCAGAACTTGTCACCAAAATCTGCAACAGTGGAAAGTTCATGACACAAGCGACAAGACTGACCGAGAGATTGTGTATAGGAGGTGAAGGGAACATCGGTGTCAAACATAACACACAGATAGCGAACCTGCTGCCTAGGCGTTATCATGGTGCTGCACACAGAGAGGGAGATGTCAGGGTTAGGGAGGTTAGCAGACAAAGGAAGTAGAAGAAGTTCAGTTTTGGAGAGGTTAAGTTTCAGAAAGAGAGCAGATATGATGTTGGAGACTAGAGACAGACAGTAACTGGTGTTCTGTAGTACAGCAGGGGTGAGATAAGGGAATGAGTTGTATAGCTGTGTATATTCATTTATCACATTCTTCCACATTTTTAACCACATGATAAAACCACTTTACAAATTTACTTTCCAGTTTTACACTTTCTTCAAAGTCAGAGCTTCTTCGTACATAATTGCAGTGCTCCTCCATTCTTCAGTAAAATGCATGTGGCTGTCAGGGATTGTGTCGGACAGACCCCTCTAATAGGACTGACTGACAGGCTCATTTACGATTCTCCACTAAGAATCTTACTACAAAATAGTTGTGACCGACGCTCTGAGACATGAACCTAGGGAGATGCTGAATTCAACACTGAATTGGGAAACTGCTAGAGCCGATCCTGGTGGCCTGATATCATTCTCTAGTGGTCCTTGCTCCGTAGTCTTCAGTTAGAATGTGAACTGTTTTGTCACCATTACCTTAGTGAATAATGAAATTTTGCAGCATGACTTGCAATTTTAATGGACTTTGGATATAGTTAAAAAATAAACTATACATTATTGAAAAGGTATTAACAGTGTTATTCTTGACAGGTGACTGTATTAGGAGATCAGAGGGGCTTCTGACTTCTTCAGACATTCTATCATATCATCTTGGTGTGCCACAAGACACATATGAAGAACATTGCGTTATTCCAGCTGTATCCTCAACGCTTCAGAGCAAAGATCTACCATCTGATCCTATTAAACAGGTCCTATCTTCTGATTCATCACAGGCTATTAAGGAAAATAAAAGTCACAGAAGAGGAACGAAGACATTTTCATGTTCAGAGTGTGGGAAGTGTTTTAATTGTCAATCAAACCTTGTTGTACAGAAGAGAACTCACACAGGGGAGAAGCCATATCCATGTCCAGAATGTGGGAAATGTTTTGGAAAAAAATCAAATCTTGTTACACATCAGTTAACTCACATAGGACATAAGCAATTTTCATGTCCAGAATGTGGGAAATGTTTTACAACTAAATCAAATCTTGTTACACATCAGAGAACTCACACAGGGGAAAAGCCATATCCATGTTCAGAATGTGGGAAATGTTTTGGAGAAAAATCATATCTTATTACACATCAGAGAACTCACACAGGAGATAAGCCATTTTCATGTCCAGAATGTGGGAAATGTTTTACAACTAAATCACATCTTGTAAGACATCAGAGAACTCACACAGGGGAGAAGCCATTTTTATGTTTAAAATGTGGGAAATGTTTTACACATAAATTAACTTTTGTTACACATCAGAGAACTCACACAGGGGAAAAGCCATATTCATGTTCAGAGTGTGGGAAAGATTTTACTCGGAAATCAGGTCTTCGTTTCCACCAGAGAATTCACACAGATGTGAAGCCATATTCATGTTCACAATGTGAGAAATGTTTTACACATAGATCAAATCTTATTACACATCAGAGAATTCACACAGGGGAGAAGCCTTTTTCATGTCCAGAATGTTGGAAATGTTTTAGAATTAAATCAAATCTTGATACACATCAGAGAATTCACACAGGGGAAAAGCAATTTTCATGTTTAGAATGTGGGAAATGTTTTGGAAATAAATCAACTCTTGTTACACATCAGATAACTCACACAGGACGTAAGCCATTTTCATGTCCAGAATGTGGGAAATGTTTTGCAACTAAATCACATCTTATTACACATCAGATAACTCACACAGGACATAAGCCATTTTCATGTCCAGAATGTGGGAAATGTTTTACAACTAAATCACATCTTGTTACACATCAGAGAACTCACACAGTGGAGAAGCCATTTTCATGTTTAAAATGTGGGAAATGTTTTACACGTAAAGTAACACTTGTTACACATCAGAGAAATCACACAGGAGAAAAGCCATATTCATGTTCAGAATGTGGGAAAGATTTTACTCGGAAATCAGGTCTTCGTTTCCACCAGAGAATTCACACAGATGTGAAGCCATATTCATGTTCACAATGTGGGAAATGTTTTACAGATAGATCAAATCTTATTACACATCAGAGAATTCACACAGGGGAGAAGCCTTTTTCATGTCCAGAATGTGGGAAATGTTTTAGAATTAAATCAAATCTTGATACACATCAGAGAATTCACACAGGGGAAAAGCCATTTTCATGTTTAGAATGTGGGAAATGTTTTGGAAATAAATCAACTCTTGTTACACATCAGAGAACTCACACAGGAGATAAGCCATTTTCATGTCCAGAATGTGGGAAATGTTTTACAACTAAATCACATCTTATTACACATCAGAGAACTCACACATGAGATAAGCCAATTTCATGTTCAGAGTGTGAGAAAGATTTTAATGTAATATCAAATTTGGTTGAACATCAGAGAATTCACACAAAGGAAAAGCCATGTTCATGTTCAAAATACGGTAAAAGTTTTGTGTGTAAATCACATTTGATTAAACATCAAAAAAATCACACAGGGAAAAAGCCATATCTTTGTGGAGAATGTGAGAAATTATTTTCTTTCAAAACATCTCATGTTAAATATTAAAGCGCTCACATAGGTGAGAAGTCATTTTCATACCCATAAAGTGTGAAATGTTTTATTTATTAAATGTTTATTCTTTTTATCAAAAATTAAGAATTTAAGTAACTTTTTTGTTTCCCCCTCAAAAAAATGTAAGAACCAAAAAACTTACAAAATAGCAATTTTTTTGTGTTGTACAGTAATTTTTATTACGATTTTCAAAAGTTTAACAGGGAAGAATACAGTAAAAATCAAAACAATAGATTACATACCTTGGGGGAGGTAGGGAGTAGAGATGAGCCACCCCCCTAGAGTTCGAGTTCGGTTCGTCGAACGGTGCCCCGTTCGACGAGCCGTTCGACGAACCTCTCGAACCCCATTGAAAACAATGGGAGGCAATCACAAACACCTAAAAACACCTTGAAAACACCCTCAAAGTTGGCCAAAAGGTGACAAACCACTCCCAAGACAACACAAACACATGGGAAAGTGACAAGGACAAATACCCATGCGAAAACTAAACAGCTGGATGAAGAAAAAGAGGAGGAGACACAGATATATGAGTATATGAAAGGGAACATCGATGCCATTACTGTGCAACTTGAGCCTTGCTCATTTTAGGCTTCCAATCTGGATAAATTGCCTGAGCTCGCCAAGTACGCCTTGGGGATCTTGTCGTGTCCCGCAGCCAGCGTTCTCTCACAACGTGTCTTCAGTGCTGCTGGGGGTGTGCTGACAGATAAGCACACGCGTCTGTCCACTTACAATGTGGACATACTAACATTCACCAAGATGAACAAGTCATGGCTCACAGAGGACTTTTCTTCCCCTTGGTCATCCAGGGGAGGCGAAAGGCACGTGTATTTTTGAGAGTGCTTCATCCAAAGCATCTTTTTCATGTTGAAAATGGGGGTCAACTGATGCCAGTCAAGTGGGGTGTGTGTGGCCCAATTTGTGGAAACGAGGGAGACTGTGGTTGGAGTCCCCTCGCTTTTGAAAAAAGAACCAAGATGAACAAGTCATGGCTCACAGAGGACTTTTCTTCACCTGGGTCATCCAGGGGAGGCGAAAGGCACGTGTATTTTTGAGAGTGCTTCATGCAAATAAATCTTTTTCATCTTGAAAATGGGGAGCAACTGATGCCAGTCAAGTGGGGTGTGTGTGGCCCAATTTGTGGAAACGAGGGAGACTGTGGTTGGAGTCCCCTCGCTTTTGAAAAAAAAACCAAGATGAACAAGTCATGGCTCACAGAGGACTTTTCTTCCCCTGGGTCATCCAGGGGAGGCGAAAGGCATGTGTATTTTTGAGAGTGCTTCATGCAAAGCATCTTTTTCATCTTGAAAATGGGGGGCAACTGATGCCAGTCAAGGGGGGTGAGTGTGGACCAATTTTTGGAAACAAGGGAGACTGTGGTTGGAGTCCCCTTGCTGTGTTTTACACGCTTTTAGAAGGGCATGACATGGCTTAGAGGTTGACTTTCAGCATCTGCAAACTGTTGGCTACCGAAATGCTGTCTTTCCAACCTTTTAACTGAGGATTTTTGAGACCTTATACCCATCGCAGTGCCCCAAGAGCCAATGCCCAGGCGCCACTCCTTCTCCAACAAAGGCATGCCCGCGCTACACCAGCATGTCGCACAAAACATCACCGCTTCTTTGAGAAACTGTGTGTGACAGGGTGCATTTCACCACAGATACTTGGCCCAGTAAGCATGGACAAGGGCGTTACATGTCGCTGACTGGGCAATGGGTTACTATGGGGAGAGATTGAGAAGGGTCTGCTGTACAAGTCTTGCCGTCAACACGAGTTGTGTGTCAATCCTTCCTCTGCATGTAGAAGTTAATACACTGCTTCTGCCTCCTCAACCTCGTCTGGATCCTCCACCTCGGCCCAAACCCTGTGTGGTCAGGCCACCCGCATTGTAACTGCGCACAAGGAA
Source organism: Anomaloglossus baeobatrachus (assembly GCF_048569485.1). Classification (NCBI taxonomy): domain Eukaryota; kingdom Metazoa; phylum Chordata; class Amphibia; order Anura; family Aromobatidae; genus Anomaloglossus; species Anomaloglossus baeobatrachus. Next base: position 198,196 of record NW_027441809.1, on the reverse strand, counting down.
TCCCACACACCTCCTTACTATGCTGGCAGCAGAGCTCAACATCATGAGGCGGTCGACTCTTTTCTTTGAAATGTCTGTGAATTGTCACACCGCTAAAGAGTTGTGGACGGTAAGCCCTGGAGAGTGAGACCGAGTTTCATCAATGGTTGTCTCCACTCAACCAGCAGCCAGGGAAGGCCGGGTGCGACAATTGAACCTGGTTGTCCAGCAATTTTTAAAGCATTATCCTGGCCTACATGGCCTTCTGCAGTGCAGAGAGCACGGTGTAATGCCTTCCTTGATCCACACACTCAGACGGCCTGTAAAGGATAGACTAGAGGGAAGCCACTCACCAAGCAGGACACCCAGACCCTGAAACCCTTTAACCCCTATACAGGGATTTGGAATTACACAGGGCCTAAGGTGATCAATACCTGTGGAAGGCTGCAGTTCCAGAGAATAGTAGTCAGGCAGGGTCAAAACATTAATTTAGGAAGAGGAACAGAATGGGATGGCCAGGACTTAATCAGAAAACAAGCAGAGGTGAAATGCGGATTGGCCAACGAGGTACATAAACAGCAAGCAGGCAGGAAAAGTCAGGAAACAAGCACACAAAATCACAAAACAGAACTGGGGGTAACAGTAACCAGAGGTTCAGAGCTATGTCTGGCAGTGGTCAGCAGACAGGCTGGGCCTAAAAAAGGGTGTGGTGTCTTCCCATTGGTTGTAGCTGAATGATGGTACTTCATCTGTGAGACACCCACCACCTACATTCAGCCAGTGATTCTGCATCTGTCAAGGTAATGCAGCCCAGTGGGTGAGCATAACCTGCGTCGACCTGCGCCGCTGGCATTGACTCCTCTCCCATCATCAGCACTATGCCCCAAAGGAACACGTCACCTGGCGACCGGAGTACAAATTGATGTAGCGGACTCCGTTGGTGACTTCACAGCCGTGTGCGGCAATGATGCAAACCTGGCTGCGGGCCTTCGTCAGGGCAATGTGACACACGTGCCTTGTATGGCTCACGTGTTGAATCTGATTCTACAGCAATTTTTAAAACACCATCCCAGCCTACATGGCCTTGTGCAGCCGGCAGGATCGCTATGTGCTCACTTCCATCGTTCGCACCCAGCAGCTCAACAACTTTCATCGCTCCAGAAGTCTTAGGGTCTGGTGGTTAAACGCCTGAAATGTGATGTGCCGACACACAGGAATTTTAATCTGCACATGTTGCAGCGTCTGTGGCAGCACCGCCGAACCCTGCTGAAATACGTTATGACGTATACCCTGGGCTAACTTGATCCAGAGGTGGTGCAGATCACGCTGCTGGAGTGGTGTCAGATCAAGGACCTATACACCCTTCTACACAGTTTACAAATGTCGACGAAGATGTTTAGCACTGGCGATGCCATTCTCAGCGTGACAATTCTGGTCATCTACATGATGGAGCACACTGTAAGCATTATTCGGAGTCAGGTGTTGGGACAAGAGGAAGAGGAGGAAGTACAGGAGGAGTCATATGCGGAAGGGATAACAAGATCTCCAAGGTCCAGACGGTCAGCGGCACCTAGACGGCAGTCATGGGACGGTGGGGATGAGGGATTATCGAGGGCGCATAGTATCAGCAAAACTGTTGAGGAAGGTGCAGGAGCCCAGGAAGAAATGGAGGACGAACTGGCGATGGGCATGGAAGACTCAGCAGATGAGGGAGAGCTAGCTCACATTTCGGTTGTGCGAGGTTGGGGGGAGAGGGCAGAGGAAGGAGGCACGATTCTCACCTCTCTGCCACCAACACACCAAGGACTTGGTCCTCCTGGATGCACAAGACACATGAGTGCCTTCTTGCTCCACTACCTACAACATGACCCTCGTATTGTACGAATTCGAAGTAATGCTGACTACTGGGTTGCCACACTGTTAGATCCCTTGTACAAGACAAAATTTGGCGAAATAATTCCTGCCATAGAAAGGGACGCACGTATGCAGGAGTATCAGCAGAAGGTGGTACGCAATCTTAGATCTGCTTTTCCACTAAACACCAGTGCTGCACAGAGTGAATCTCAACGCTTTGTCATGGATAGGAGGAAATGGTCTTTTACTTGTCCACATCTGAGGGACCGAAGGCTGGCTGCTGTGCTGAGATGGCATTGAGTACGGTGTCCCTGCAGAGTTGCACTTTTGGTCATATACAAAATGAGTTGAAAAAGGACAGATGCTGGTGGAAAGGGGAACAGGTGTGTTGGAAAGGGGAAAAAAGTTTGTGTCCGTGGGTTTGGTGATTAAGCAACAATAACATTTGCTGAAGAAACAACATCTGTTATGGTGGGACTGGCAGATTTGGGTAAGGTGGTATATACTATGTTACCACTATATAAAAAAATTAAGAAGAAAAGAAAGAGAAAGGTATATATCCCCATCGCCAGTCGGTGTCCACCGTGCTCCCAAATGGAAAAGGAGAGGGTTGCAACTGGAAGGTTAGGTGGAGGATACAGATACTGGGTGACTCTGAAACTCATAGCAGCCTGAACCGAGTTACACGATACTCGGATCTGGAGACTGGGAGCCCTGTTAGCGTCACAGGGTCCACACGCCCACCCAGCCCAGGAACTCCCTGTTAACAACACAGGGGTCATTGGGTACGCTGTCCATGTGCATAGGGGCCACACCTGTGGACAGCAGGCGCATCAGCAGCAGCAGGCCTGTTAATGCCACTGGGCTGCACTAGCAGGACTGGTAGGACAGGAGCTGGTCTTAACCGTTCTGTGTTACTAACTGTGGTGGCGGCCTGCATCGACACCCTATCCATGCCTACCTCTGGCTTAAAGCCGCAATGGGTTCAACACATGGAGGTGTTCTCTTTCGGAGCATAATAAAAGACTGCGCACCTCCTTGTTGGCTCCAGCCCCTTTTATAACCTGGGTCCCCCCCAAACCAGGGTGGACCACAATGCACCTCCTGGAGACAAAAGCAGAGTGACACGTCATGAGTGGCATAACTAGCGTCCTATTCGGAACCGCCACTTCAATGATGACTTCATGGCAGCCACGACCCAAACACCTCTCCAGTCATCGTCTGACCAACAATAATGAGGTGACAAGTCATAGGGGCGGGCCTCTGCAAGCCAGTTGGGAGTTGCTTGGCCACATCGTCAGGACACCTGATGCCCTGTGATCTATATGGGCCCCCCACATCAGGGGCAGAGCCAAAGAGTTCATTACCGGACCTAGCCTATGATGCAGTAAGTGCCTGAGCATGCTCAGTAGCATGAAATACAGTCTCCGAAAAAAGACTATCAGCTTCAGCATGCTGTCTAGGCACAACACAGGACTTAGACCCGGCCAGAAGTCCAAGTACCTGTGCAAAGAGGCTTTTCGCACTAAGTGTGGGAGCATGCGCTGTAGCCCGAAATGAAGACTAAGCCTCAGGAATGGCACAGTCAGGCTGAGCATACTCACTAGGCGAAACACTGGAGTTAGGCTGCGACTGGGGTAAATCGGCACACGCATGCACACTAGCCGCCTCTCCCCACTTAGACGTGGAGGAGAAAGCAGCCAGCTGGACAACCCGAGGCACAGCCCTAAATGGCAGCTGACGCCTGGGCGCAACTGGAACCGCAGCAGGTTGCTTGCGTTTACGGCGGCACCAATTCATAACAACAAATAACAGCCAAAATAACAGGTGTACTTCTTCCCGTGGATAATCTGATATGATCCTTTTTTCAGGAACACGACATCGCTAACAAATGTAGATGAGGCACCAAAACAGCAGCTGCTTCAATGGATCTCAAGTGCGCCATAAAGTGGCCTCTCCTCCACCTCAAGTTCAATATCACAAATACTCCATTCCACTGTGGTGTCAACCCAATCGCACTTCCTTCATAACAGCTCTCAAGTTTCCACCAGCCCTGCTGAGTATGGGGTAACAGAGATGGTTGAGTCTGCAGAGCTGTTCAGTCACACTATAGCCTGGGAATCAGAGGTCTGCTCCAAAGCTGCAGTGAGTACAGACAAAGAAATTATTATTATTATTTATTTATAGAGCACCATTGATTCCATGGTGCTGTACATGAGAAGGGGGTTACATACACAATAGATATACAAGTAACAATAGACAGACTGGTACAGAGGGAAGAGGGCCCAGTGTTATGATCCGGAACCATGGAAGACCACCACAAATCATTGGCAAAAGGTGACAAGAGCATTGGCAACTAATCTGGCCGCCATCCCCTTACTAACCATCACAACTAGAAGTAGCCGAGGGGTGAACTAACATCCTGTGCACCGCGAACCCAGCCGGAGAACTAACTATCCTAAAGGTAGGAAAGATGAATAACTCTCTGCCTCAGAAAATAGACAAGAATAGCAAGCCCCCCACATTAAAAGACTGCGGTGATATAGGAAAAACACAATACACAGATAGATGACAGGATTAGCAAAAGGTGAGGCCCCCGCTGACTAAAATAGGAAAGGACAGGAAAGGGACTGATGGTGGCCAGAGAAAAACCCTGCAAAATACCAACTTCCTGATAGTAGAAAAAGGCCCTCAGATCGCACAATCTGAACTCCGTCCTATACCAGGAGCCCTTGTCATACCAATGAACAGAAAACAAGCATCATAACAAATTCAACAAGCCACAAACACATGGACTCAAAGGAGCTATACTCCACACAGAACTGCAGGGAGTTCCCCAACAAACCACTGAGGGGGAAAATCCCTGCATGCAAATAAACTGAAAACAACCACAGCAAATGACAAACCCAGATAAGCAAAAGAACCAGACAATAAATAAAGAGCAAGCACTTATCTGGGATAGATGTGGTGTAGAGCAGGATGAAGCAGCCTGGAGATACAAAGAACAACTGACATCCGGCAACAGCCTGCAATCAGACCAGGATTTAAATAAGCAGAGAGTTAGCAAAGGAAACACCCATTGCACAACACACCTGGTCCAAGTCCAAACCATTCCTGGCCACCAGAGGGAGCCTCCCAGCAGCCACAACATAACTAACATTCACAACAGCCCAGCCCTTGCGGGATTACATTATAAAGTATTTTGGGGAGGAGACAGTAGGTGTGGTGTAGGTTTGGCGGAAGCTACGCACGGTGGTGGTGTCATTGAAGGTTATAGTCATTTCTGAACAGATGATTTTTCCGGTTCCGTTTGAAGCTTGCGGGTGTAGCAGATAATCGGACGTGTTGAGGCAGCGACTTCCAGGAGACAGGGGAAATGATCTGCACAGATGGCCAGAAGCTTTGTGAGTTGGATCCAGGCCCCGATGAAGAAGGGGCTGAGCATAATGTACACCCTCACTTCCAAAACGTACATCATCCTGGTGGAGATAATGGGGAACATGATGAGGAGACTCAGATACCTGATTGTAACTACAACTTTGCTATTTGGTCAGGGCAGGAAGAGGTTGTCACGGAGGACTCAGGACGAGGGGAATGAAAAACTCAGGGTGATGATGAGGTTGGAGACCCCACTTACTGTCAAACCAAAGTCAGCCAGTCGATGACGTCAGCAGAGGAGGTGGAGGAGGATGCTACTGACGACGAGTTTATGTTGTGTCTTCCTGGGCAGAGACAAAGTACTGGAACACGTCAACAGAATCCTCGGCCACAACTCTGCCTCTGAGCATAAGTCATGTTGGCTATGCAGGTCGCATGGGCTGTAAGCCTAGCCTGGGACTTTTTGGACATCGCAAAGGATCACCCAAGTCATGTAATCTGTAAGATTTGTCAACAATCTCTAAGTAGAAGGCAAAAACTCACAATTTTGAGTACTTCCTCCATGAAGTGTCACATGGATATGAATTGATAGCATGAGGGTGTATTGCTCAGCTTTAGCCACTGTCAATGCAACATGCTTATTTGCCGTTCATTGCATGCATTGTTGCAGACTACACACAAGGGGCTGCTGTTTTTTGGATCTGCCTTTGTCTGTTTGGTTACTATAGCAATAGCAAATTGGTCTTCGGGTGTGGACTTGGAGATGATGTCTATGAACAGAAGGAAAAGCTAAAGGTGTGTGTTACAGCAAGGAGCCACCGCGGAAACATTTCGTTCAATTGTGAGGGGAGTCATGTTGGAGTTTGGTGAGGAGCACCGTAACGCCAGTGAGCAGCATCCTGTCCCACAGACCAACATTCTTCCGATGCTGTCTATACTGTTTACCGTGAGAGGAGCGTAAAGTCTGCATTTCTGGCAACTGGACATCACAGTACCCGGGTACGGTAGGCTGTGCCCAGACAGTAATGCGTGCACGCAACACTTTGTTTTATTAGCAAAACACATATCTGTTCTGGGTAGGCCGACTATATAGACAATAAGACTTGCTGCCTCTGCACTGTCAAATTGTCACTTACAGTTTAAATCATAGAGGGACAGCGATACATATTTGCATTGACTGTTGCTTTTCAAGATTTCCATGACTGTGTTGCAGAGCTGTGTGGTTAGCATTCACACTGTTATCATCTGCCTTATCTGTGAGGTTTCAGCTAACAAGGTGTGGGGGGGGTAATGTGTTTTGTCTATGTTTAAGTAGATAACTTTGAAGCTTTTGTGATGCGCCACTGGTAAGTCGTGTTCGCACACACACACACGCACAAACACACAATTACTGCTGCTACGCAGAGGGATTAGCAGGTAGTAGGCAGCTGACTAGGTTGTTCTATTATTTCAATTTTATGCATGGTTCTTATTGTTTGTTTTGGGAAAGTTAAACAATCATTTATCAAACTAACTGCCTAGAGTCCTTTTCCTGTTGCGTGGTTTTGCTGCATACTGGGGAGCCCACCAAGTACAAGACTTAAAATGAAGCACAAGTCGCAATGGGAATTTCACTGTGCTACAATGCGCTCTAGCGGGGCTGTGCAACCACCCTCTTCCCCATCAAGTGCATCTGCATGCTCTTCATCCTCTGTGACTGTGGGGACAGCAGTCACACATGCTTTTTCACGATGAACTTCCACCCCTTTACCCGTAAGCGGGAGTGTGATTGTCGGGTCGTCACTTGTTTTGGAAGTGGAAACAGATGATATTGTTGACCTGTCAGACATCGAGAGAACCACCATTGGATGAAGGCAACATTATATCCACGCCTGCACCTTCGTCACAGATTGGCTGGACTACCTGCAGTTAATAATTGCGTTCCAGAAACGGAAAGGAGTGTAGAATGCACATGTGTTGTACCTTGCTTGGCAGCAAAGGAACACTAACTTAGTATTCCAGACAATTTTAGGATGGCAGAAAAAGAGTCAGCTCTTTTGGCAAATAAAATAGCGTGGCAAAAGTGGGCAGGTGGGTACAGTGGCCGTGTTCTGTGGGTACCAGGACAGTAAAGGAAGCCTCACTTTCTATCCCTCCTAATAATGAAATGCAGCAAGGAATTCCCAGAGTTTGCTATAAAAATAGCGTAGCAAAATGTGAATGAGGGTTGAATGCAGAGGTGCTGGAAAATGCTTGGCACCAGTGGGACAGCAATGGAGTATAGCAGCCACTTTTTGGATGCCACTTATGTTCAGCACTGTTTGCTATAAAAATAGCGTAGCAAAATGTGCATGAGGGTTTAATGCAGAGGTGCTGGAAAATGCTTGGCACCAGTGGGACAGCAATGGAGTACAGCAGCCACTTTTTGGATGCCACTTATGTTCAGCACTGTTTGCTATAAAAAATAGCGTAGCAAAAGTGGGCAGGTGAGTACAGTGGCGGGGTTCTCTGGGTCAGTGGACAGGAAAGGAAGCCTCACTTTCTGTCCCTCTTATTGGTGAAATGCAGCAAGGAATTCCCTGAGCTTAGGTACACAGACGCTGTTATCTGAAGCTGTATACAGCGTTTCCACGGACCTGACTGTCACCTATGGCTCTGAGCCCGAGGAAATGAGCCCTGAAAAGGGCTGAAATAAACTTCTGTCCCTAATCTGTAGAGCGCTGTGTGTATAGCGTACACAGCAGGATCGGCGGCAGGAGCTGCGTGAGCGGTGACTGTCACCTACACACAGAAAGCAGATAATGGCGCCGTGAGGGAAAATGGCCGTATTTATAATGCAAGGACATGTGACATGGACAGCCTATGACACATGCCCTTGCTTGTCTGGCAAAAAAGACCACTTAGCTGTGTGTGTGTCTGGGATTGGCTGACATGCTGGCCCGCCCCACTGCACGCGCGCTTAGGGAAAAAAAAAAGAAAATGGCGATCGCCATTATCCCAGCAGCACTGATCTAAACGCGCCGCCCCCGCACACTATACACTGAAATTAGATAATAGTGTGAATCACAGAGTGACTCACACTATTACAGTGAAAAGCCAGCTAGTAACTAGCTACTCTTTTTGCTGATCAAACCGTTCTCGAACGTAACTCGAGCTATCGAGCTTTTAGCATAAAGCTCACGTTTGAGTTCGATCTCGAGCACCCCCAAAATCACTCGAACATGAAATTGGCGAACCTCGAACTTCGCTCAACTCTAGTAGGGAGTGAAAGAGGGATTCTAAAAAGTAATAGCAAGTTTTAATAGAAATAGAAAAGAGGGAGGGAAGGGAAGGTACAGGAAAAATGAACCCTTCAAACCCTTCACCCCAGGCGATTTTCCGTTTTTCATTTTTGTTTTTTCCTCCCCTTCTTCTGAGAGCCTTAACTTTATTTTTCCAGCAATTTTGCCATTTGAGGGCTTATTTTTTTGTGGGACGAGTTGTGTATTTGAATGAAGTAATTAGTTTTACCATATAGTGTACTGGAAAACAGGAAAAAAATTCCAAGTGAGTTGAAATTGCAAAAACAGTGCAATTGCACAATGTTTTGGGGAAATTTTATTCAGTGTTCATTTTATGGTAAAACTGATGCCTCATGTCGTTACGAGTTCGTGGATACTAAACATGTATATGTTTTATTTTTGTCTAAGGAGTTAACAAAAATTCTGAAGTTTGTCCTAATAAAAAAATTTCGCTTTTGGCAACATTTTCTGAGGCCCATAGCGTTCTCATTTCTCGGGATCTGGGGCTCAGTGATGGGTTATTTTTTGCATCATGAGCTGACGTTTTTAATTTTACTATTTTTCTGCAATTGCTAAGTTTTAATCGCCTGTTATTACATTTTTAAACAATATTGCAGTGACCAGAAAACTTAATTTGGGCGTTTGGAATTGTTTTCTTGCCACGCCGTGTACCGATCAGATTAATTGATTTTATATATTGATAGGGCATTTCTGAAGGCGGCAATACCAAATGTGTATTTTTTTTATTGTTTTTAACAGTTTTATTTTCAATGTGGCTAATGGGAGATGATTTGAACTTGTTAGATTTTTTTTTATTTTTTGTTTCATATTTTTCAAAACTTTTTTTTTCCTTTTAATAGTTTCCCTAAGGGACTTATCTGCACACTGCGAGCACTTGTTCATTTCTGCTGATCAGAGCAACATCGCTGATCAGAGCAACATCGCTGTGATCGGCAGAAATGCAGCGTTCCTGTGAGTGCCGCTGCTCTCTGGGCTCTCACAGGATGGGAGTTATGGTAGCGTCAGGGGTCATCAGCTGACCATGCACTACCATGTCAATACCAAGGCGCCTTGTGATCACGTCACGAGGCGCCGATGGCAGCGGGGAACAGCACGATCCCCATCGTGGCCATTTAAATTGTTCTGTCAGCGCAATCTAAAGGGTTAACAGGTGCGGGTGGATCAGATCAGTTGAGATGTGTGAGGATTACCACGGGCTTGCCGCCGGAGCCTGCGGTAACCAGGGGGAGGCGACCAAGGGCGTACCAGTACGTCCTTGGTCGTAAAGAGGTTAAGGAAAAAGGCAGGATATGACAAGTGCTATATATACTTGCAATGTCGCTTATTTACTTTTTAGTCCGCGATAAACCCAATGCTTAGTCCAAGGTTGATGTTGTTTTTAATATGTATTTTCCTAAATGAAAATAAAATTCCATAAAATGTTGCTTAGTCCTTAAAAACCTTCTGGATTTTTTCTTCTTTCATCTTTTAAGGCAAGCACAAGAGGCATCTTTGTGAGTCGGGTGCCGCACTCCTGCTTCAATTCTATGACGTCACCTTGTCTCTGTCAACGGGGGTGTTTGTTATTGGATAGGGCTTCCCCTGATAGTTCTTGGAATTATCTTTTCTTTCATGATACAGGTGCATCTCAATAAATTAGAATATCATGAAAAAGTTAATTTATTTCAGTAATTCTATACAAAAAGGTAAATGCATATATTATATAGTCATTACACACAGAGGGATCTATTTCAAGTGTTTATTTCTGTTAATGTTGATGTTACAGCCAATGAAAACCCAACAATCATCTCAGAAAATTATAATAATTGCCACAAAATACACTCAAATGTTTCCACACACAGATGTATCCAGGACATGGGCTTCTACTGTCGCATTCCTTGTGTCAAGCCCCTCATGACCAATAGACAAGGCAAGAAGTGTCTTACCTGGGCCAAGGAGAAAAAGAACTGGACTGTTCTCAGTGGTCCAAGTTGTTGTTTTCAGATTAAAGTACATTTTGCATTTCATTGGGCAATCAAGGTCCCAGAGTCTGGAGGAAGAGTGGAGAGGCCACAATCCAAGCTGCTTGAGGTCTAGTGTGAAGTTTCCACAATCAGTGATGGTTTGGGGAGCCATGTCATCTGCTGATGTAGGTCCACTGTGTTTTATCAAGACCAAAGTAAGCGCAGCCATCTACCAGGAAATTTTAGAGCAGTTCATGGTTTCCTCTGCCGACAAACTTTTTGGAGATGGAAATCTCATTTTCTAGCAAGACTTAAGCACCTGTCCACACTGCCAAAAGTACCAACACCTGGCTTAACCCCTTCCCCCAGGGCCATTTTCCGTTTTGATGATTTTTTGCCTCCCCTTCTTCCGAGAGCCGTAACTTTTTTTATTTTTCTGTCAATCTTGCCATATAAGGGCTTATTTTTTGCGGGACGAGTTGTACCTTTGAATAAAATTATTAGTTTTACGATATAGTATTGTAATGAACCAGCAGGGGGAGCTGGAATGTCAGGAGAATGCTAGGTAGGGATTCCCCACTAGATGGTACTAGACTTAACAAACCAGCAGGGGGAGCCAAAGCACCAGGAGAGTGCTGACAGCAATCCTCCACTAGAAGGCACAAGTCTCCCCAGTGGAAGAAGTGGAAGGTCGTACGGGTCCAAGTCAGAACCAGGAGGTCAATGAGGTACCAGGGGTCAAACGGAGACAGTCTAAGGAGAGCTGAGTCAGGAAGCTAAGAGAAAATGTCAAAGACCGTGGAAGCGCGGAAACAGAGTTAATAGACAAGCTGAAGTTGGGAGCCAGGAGAGCAGGTAGTAGCAAGGAGGGCGGAACAACAGGGGAGGGAGGAAGGAGTCCGAAAGGAACGGAGGCGGTCAGGATGGAAAGCTTAGGGGACGGAAAGTCTGGACGGGAGGCAGGGAGTACGTACACAGTCAGAACAAGAGGCGTGGGGAGCAGACACAGTGTACGTGAGGCAGGGAGAAGGATTGTAGTAAGGACGGGATGCAAAATCAGAACTTACAGGTACAATGTGGAGCAGAATTATAACTGGCACCGCATAAAAGGAAGTGCCCTGAAGATAAAGGCACCGTGATTCCAGGAACGAGGAATGGAGGAGAGGCTCCTCCCCCTGGCCACACTTCCGGAAACACTGACAGCCGGGGTCATGACAGTACACCCTTCTCAAGGGGGGCCACCGGACTCCCAGGTTTCCCAGGAAACCCCCGATGAAAAGCCCTGATCAGTCGGTCGGCTCGCACAGAGCGCACCGACACCAAAGACCTATCTTCGGGCACGTAACCCCTCCAATGAATCAAATACTGAAGGGAAGTACGAACCCTCTGGGAGTCGACAATGCATTGAACTTCATACTCCGTCTCACGATTCACCAAAACAGGAGGAGGTGGAGACGGTAAGTCCAAAACGGAACGTACAAAAGGTTTGAGCAACGACTTGTGAAAAACATTGGGAATACGTAGAGACTGAGGAAGATGCAACCGAAAAGCAACTGGGTTAACCACCTCAATAATCTCATAAGGATCAATAAACTTAAAGTCCCATCTGCCAAACTGGGTCCTAAGCTCGATGTTCCTGGTGGAAAACCACACCTTATCCCCTACCTGAAAGACTGGCCCCACGGAACGTCTCCTATCCACATATCCCTTCTGGCGACCCTGAGCCCAATTTTCCGCTGGACCTCCCTCCAAACTTCCCCAGATGCTGAATAACAGAATCAACCCCCGGACATCTAGAATCTACAGTGCCTTGCGAAAGTATTCGGCTCCCTTGAATTTTTCAACCTTTTCCCACATTTCAGGCTTCAAACATAAAAATAAAAATATTAATGTTCTGGTGAAGAATCAACAAGAAGTGGGACACAATTGTGAAAGGTGAACAAAATTTATTGCTTATTTTAAACTTTTGTAAAAAAGAATAAACTGAAAATTGGGGCGTGCAATATTATTTTGCCCCTTTACTTTCAGTGCAGCAAACTCACTCCAGAAGTTCATTGAGGATCTCTGAATGATCCAATGTTGTCCTAAATGACTGATGATAAATATAAGCCTCCTGTGTGTAATCAAGTCTCCGTATAAATGCACCTGCTGTGTGATATAGTCTCAGTGTTCTGTTTAATACACAGATAGCCTCATGAAGACCAAGGAACACAACAGGCAGGTCCATGATACTGTTGTGGAGAAATTTAAAGACGGATTTGGTTACAAAAAGATTTCCACAACTTTAAACATCCCAAGAAGCACTGTGCAAGCGATCATATTGAAATGGAATTAATATCATACCACTGCAAATCTACCAAGACCCGGCCGTTGATCCAAACTTTCATCTCAAACAAGGAGAAGACTGATCAGAGATGCAGCCAAGAGGCCCATGATTACTCTGGATGAACTGCAGAGATCTACAGCTGAGGTGGGAGAGTCTGTCCATAGGACAACAATCAGTCGTACACTGCACAAATCTGGCCTTTATGAAAGAGTGGCAAGAAGAAAGCCATTTCTCAAAGATATCCATACAAAGTGTTGTTTAAAGATTGCCACAAGCCACCTGGGAGACGCTCCAAACATGTGGAAGAAGGTGCTCTGGTCAGATGAAACCAAAATCGAACTATTTGGGCGCTGTTACGGTTGCTGTGGCACTGGAGACTGTGTTCGGATTTCTTGCTACTGCACATGTGCAAGCGCTGGAGACTAAGTCCTATCTTGGAGCCATTGCACATGTGCGGGTGACATCATCGCTAACACGAGGTCACATGTCTCTGACACCTTCTAAGATGATTGGCCGCTGGTCATGTGCTTGTGACACGTGGTCACATGTCTCTGACACCTTCTATGCCGATTGGTCGCTGGTCATGTGTTTGTGACGCTTTGCTCGGTGATAGGCCAGCGTGACGTCATTGCTGTCGTTCTGGCAGCGGATTGGCTCTGGTGTCCTCCATCTTGGATGAGGCACAGAGTCTATATAAGACTCTGACGCATGCCGCCCGGCGCTCAGTCCACTTGGTTCATGCATGAGAGTAGACGCTCTGTGCACGTCCCTCTAGGCATCTCTCTGTCTATGCTAGGTGAGCGCTACCGGCAGGGTAGCGTTCTTGTACCTTACAGCTTCGGCTGCAGTCCGTATCCTTACATCTTAGTGGAGAGGACATAGGCAGGTGCCTGAGGCACATGGTCCGGCTGGGCCTTGTGATTCTACTCGTAGGTGGACGTTACCGCTAGGGTAACGTTCCTTATACTGCATCTGGCAGTTGTTCGTATCCTCGCACACTAGGGGAGCGAACAGAGGTAGGAGCTTTGTGCGGCTTGTGCTGCTGTCCGTCTCTTTTGCACCACTAGTGGAGCGGACCTAGGCAGGTGCCATTTCTAGTGGTTCGTGTACTCGCACACTAGTGGAGCGAACGCAGGTAGGAGCTTTGTGCGGCTTACGCTGCTGTCCGTCTCCTGGCACCACTAGAGGAACGGACCTAGGTAGGTGCCATTTCACACTCACTGCTTTTGTCTCTGTGATCATTAACAGAGACCATACCACACACCCTCCAAGTAAGGGAGGAATTGCTTTATTTCCTAACTATATGCCTCTGTGAGTTTAACAGAGGTATTGCACTCTGCACTTGTGCTACTACTATTTACAGCGGCACACTTATATACTCTTCCTCAATCATTAACCTATCCCTTTTACGTTAATGCTAAATACGGTAGTCGCTGTGACTTTAACAGTACACGCCGTGATTGGCTCTAGTGTCACTGAGACGTATCAGTGTCAGTACTGCTTCCGTAGTACAAGATACCCCTTATCCTCTGCCATAGTCTGCAGCAGAGACTTTGCACAGTGGACCCTGACTGTCTGATATCCCTTTGGTTTTTATAATCAGACAGCCCCCGTAACAGGCGCAATGCCAAACGATATGTTTGGCATAAAAGCAACACAGCTCATCACCCTGAACACACCATCCCCACTGTCAAACATGGAGGTTGCAACATCATGGTCTTGGCCTGCTTTTCTTCAGCAGGGACAGGGAAGATGGTTAAAATTGATGGGAAGATGGATGGAGCCAAATACAGGACCATTCTTGAAGAAAATCTGTTGGAGTCTGCAAAAGACCTGAGACTGGGACGGAGATTTGTCTTTCAAGAAGACAATGATCCTAAACATAAAGCAAAATATACAATGGAATGGTTCACAAATAAACATATCCAGGTGTTAAAATGGCCAAGTCACAGCCCAGACCTGAACCCAATCGAGAATCTGTGGAAAGAGCTGAAAACTGCTGTTCACAAACGCTCTCCATCCAACCTCACTCAGCTCCAGCTGTTTACAAAGAATGGGCGAGAATTTCAGCCTCTCCATGTGCAAAACTGATAGAGACATACCCCAAGCGACTGCAGCTGTAATCGCAGCAAAAGGTGGCACTACAAAGTATTAACTTAAAGGGGATGAATAATATTGCACGAGCCAATTTTAAGTTATTTATTTATTATAAAAGTTTAAAATATGCAATTAATATCGGTCACCTTCACAATTGTGTCCCACTTGTTGATTCTTCACCAGAACATTAACATTTTTCACTTTATGTTTGAAGCCTGAAATGTGGGAAAAGGTTGAAAAATTCAAAGGGGCTGAATACTTTTGCCATGTGCTGTATATGTTAACATAACAGGTGCACTAAATACATTAATTAGACAGGAGGTGCACAAAATATAATTTCAGTGTAACATATCACATTAATGCGGATTATTAATGGTGGACACAGATTTATTCATGTTTTATTATTTAATGTCAATTACAGATAAAAGTAATGAACTAGTGGAATTATCATCATTGTTTTTATATCAGTTTTAATAATAATATGATAAGAATAATAATAATCTTTATTTCTATAGCGCCAACATATTCCGCAGCGCTTTACAATTCTGGAGGATCATATACAAACAAGTAAGAGTTATAGAAAATACAATATTTAAATGGAAAAAAGACAACCCTGCTCGTGAGAGCTTACAATCTACAATGAGATGGGGGGGGAGCAAGGTACAAGTGCTTATTTACAATAACAATCCAGCCATATCAAGAAAATGGGGGATAGATAATGGGTTCCTGGACCAGTTGGCCAGGGCCTTGAGATGCATTTGGGTGCCATGGAGTTTGACGTGGGGTTATTTTCTGAGACGTTGTGGAGGGATTAGGTGAAATTAGTTTGGCTAGGGAGTTTGATAGGCCGCCCTAAAAAGATGCATTTTTAGGGTGCGTCTGAAGCTGAGTAAGTTGTGATTCGTCCTAACTTCTTGGGGTAGAGCGTTCCAGAGGTTTGGTGCAGCTCGGAAGAAGTCTTGGATTTGGGAGTGGGAGGTTCGAATTAGTGTGGATGTTAGTCGAAAGTCTTTTGCAGAGCGTAGAGAACGGGTGGGGTGATAGACGGAGAGGAGGGTGGAGATGTAGGGGGGTGACGCACTGTGGAGAGCTTTGTGGTGATAGACAGAGAGGAGGGTGGTGATGTAGAGGGGTGACGCACTGTGGAGAGCTTTGTGGTGATAGACAGAGAGGAGGGTGGAGATGTAGGGGGGTGACGCACTGTGGAGAGCTTTGTGGTGATAGACAGAGAGGAGGGTGGCGATGTAGGGGGGTGCCGCACTGTGGAGAGCTTTGTGGTGATAGACAGAGCGGAGGGTGGAGATGTAGAGGGGTGCCGCACTGTGGAGAGCTTTGTGGTGATAGACAGAGAGGAGGGTGGCGATGTAGGGGGGTGACGCACTGCGGAGAGCTTTGTGGGTGAGAACAGTTTTGACATGGTTATTTCTTCATATGTATTTACTCAGGTGGCGTATATATAGGCATTAGAGAAAGTATTTTTTCATGGTACTATTGCTATCCATAAACACGTTCTGGAAATTAAATGGTTAAATTGAAATGTGTTACACTGAAATTACGTTTTGTGCACCTCCTGTCTAATTAATGTATAGATAGAGATAGGAACTTTTTCTTTTTTATATAGGTGATTAGCAAAATATTTACCCGCTAGGAGTCTGATTGTTCCAGAAGAGACTCCAAAATGGTTACTGGTTCTTTCTCTTGAGTTGTATTAACGATTTCATTACTCTCAGACTTCTAATGGCTCCTCTTTAAAAGCAATTTTCTGCGGAAAGGATGGACATCTGTTATGGCTGTGAACGTGTCTAAGGTTTTGGAAGGAGAGAATGTCCGACCTTTAGAGAAAAAGCTGATCTGAGGTGCAGGTAATATATGCATGGAAAGGTTTACTACCTGGAGATGGGCTTCCAGTCTAATGTTCTGAAGACAGGTCGCTCCAACATGGTGTTTATGTTTCCCAACTGATCTTGTTGTAATCACATCAGTTCGTCTGTCCTTATTCTGATGTCATTTTAGATGATCCACTTTCAAGAGAAAAAGTGACGCTATGGATGAACTTCTAGATGGGGGGGTGTTGCCATCAGAAGACCTTATGAGTTTCATAGTTATTGAGATCTCTTTGAAATGTTTTTTTTGTTTTTATGTAACTTATTTCCTTTTCCCAGTTTTCAAAAATGTACCCTCATGACACTTCCACTATTTGAATGCCGGCCATGTGACTTACTCTTATGACGCTTCCACTGATAATCGGTTGCTGGCCACTAGCAGGTCTACGTATACCAAACCAATTCCCTTTTTTGACACAATCCTTTAACAAAGAAAGGGTGAAACGCTCGTTAGGGTGTGGTGATGCACAACTATCACTCTGCCTTACATGTAAGTGTTACTAAAGGGATTATTACTATGACCCCATATAGTGCAGTGATCTTTCCATGTTCTTTGCTGCAATGTATGGTTATATCTACTTCTATGGACTCTATACATTAGTATATTGTACGCTCCTCTCTATTCCTCCTGGTTACTCTATACATACTCTAATACTTAGTGGATACTTATACACATATATGTCTCCATAACTTGCATCCTATCACTACCTTTCCTTCATGTATTGTGGGTATATATATGTGCATACTATGATGAATCTCCCATGGTAGACATTATTACTCTGATGTTTGCTGTCCCCGTCTCTTCTTCATACAGACCTCGTCTTACACGCTAACCTTTGCATGTTATATTTGTATTCCATATATTTATACCTCCTGAGATATTTCTTCTGCCTCCTTTTCCTTTGGAGACTTGAACCTGCAACGGTTGTTACAAAAGTGTAAAGAAAAAATCATTGTGTGAAAGAAATTGTGTTTAACCCCTTCACCGCTATTTTTTTTTGCTCCCCTTCTTCCGAGAGCCGGAACGTTTTCATTTTTCTGTCAATCTTGCCATATAAGGGGTTATTTTTTGCGGGACAAGTTCTATTTTTAAATGAAACCGTAAGTTTTTTCCATATAATGTACTGGAAAGCAGCAAAAATCACCAAGTGCAAAAAACTTGAGATTGCGAATAAACTATCCCAAAAACAATCATGCAGTGTTCACTATATGGTAAAACTGATGTGTCGGTGTGATGCCTCAGGTCGGTACGAGTTTGTAGACACCAAACATGTATAGGTTTATTTTTATCTGATGTCTTAAAGGAACTTCAGACATTTGTCCCAAAAAAGATTTTCCATGATCCATAGCGTTCTCATTTTTCGGGATCTATGTCTCAGTGACGGCTTATTTTTTGCATCTTGAGCTTATGTTTTTAACGGTACCATTTTTGCGCCGAAGCGCAGTTTTGATCACATTTTCTGCAAAATTTGCGCAAATGTAATTTTGTCGTTTAGAATTATTTTGCCGCTACACCGTTTACCGATCAGATTAATTGATTTTATATTTTGATAGATCGGGCATTTCTGAACGCGGCGATACCAAATATGTGTATGTTTTTATTTTTTTAACCCTTTAATTTTCAATGGGGCGAATGGGGGTGATTAGAATTTTTAGGGTTTTTTTATTTATTTTTAATTTTTTAAAACTTTTTTTATTTTACTAGTCCCCCTAGAAGACTGTAATGATCAGCTGTCTGATCGCTGATTGTTTCTTGTAGATCAGAGCAGCATTGCTCTGATCTGCACAAAAGCTGCTCTCCCCTCTGCCGGCTGTAAGAGGAACTGATCCATGATAGCTACAGGAGTCATCACATGACCCTGTGCTACCATGGCAACCATCGGATCCACGTGATCACATTACGTGACTTCTAATGGCGCCGTGTATGTGAATGTTTACCATGGCAAGCATATACAGCGCGCTGTAAGGGGTTAACAGGCATAACAGGGTAGCGAATCCACTCGTGCCTCATACCCGCACATGTCAGCTGTTCAAATCAGCTGACATGTGCAGCGATCGCTGCCAGTGGCAGATGGCAGAGATGAACCTGACTTCATCTACCTCTACCCAGTACATCATATGTCGTGAAAAGGTTGAATGTGATCTTAAATAAAACCCTGAGGAGATAAAGGCCGCACTTTTTATACATCTGTGGGGAACAATCAGACCCTTCCTGAATCCCTACATCTAGATGGGTGAGAAATGGATTTCATCAGGTATTACGAGACTCAGCCGCCTATCGTCCAATAATGATTTCTGCTCGTTTCAGCAATTAGAAGAATTTATCCTCCTCATAGATGTTGTTATCGATATATTCAGATCTGATCCAGTAAAAAGCGTTTATTACACAAAATACAATTAAAGAACTTGGACAGCGATCAGACATGATGCTGAGCACAAAATCTAATTCACGGAGAACGTCTGGTGAGATTTCTGGACTTTATAAAGTGCCGCTATCCAAATATGTGGGAAATGATCCTCTTGTTATTATGTGTAAATGGGAAAGAGACATTGGGCCGTTACTGAAGATCAATGGACAAGGATAAGAAGAGGTCAGATCTATATCTCTAGTGGACTTGGTAGACTGTCAGAACTATAAATCATCCATAGGGGATATATGATCCTCTGTTTCTCCACAAGGTCGGCATACGTACAAAGGACAAAGGTGGGAAGTGCTGAGCGGAAGCTGCAGATCTTATACACAGGCTGCGGAGTATAAATACTTTTTTGGAGTAAATTATTATAATTGTAAAATCATAATGAGCAGGTTTGTTCGGAGACACCAAGGTTTTATATAAGGGAATATAGAAGAACTTACACTGGACATGCAGCGCCCCATGGGGCAAGTGTTTTTAACCTACTCGTTGCCGGGTCGGCGGTGCAGATTCTCTGCGTCGTCACGGAGTGGCCTGGTCCGGTTCCGTTTCCCCGAGGCGTACAGAAAGGGAGGGTGGTAGGAAGGATGGAGGTGGTAGTTGGTGGATGAAGGTGGGGGTGACGGGTGAGGAAAGTCTCTAGATGATCGTGACGCCACCTGCGGTATGCGGCCACGGAAGGGCCACCGCTGCAAGTGCTGCTCTCTGGGGCTGTTGTTCAATGTCGCAGCCAGGATGGTGTTGCTGCCTGCAGGTGGAGCGGGATTACCCCGGGAAAATGATGGAGGACAGGGACGGTGGTGGTAGTCCCCGTTGGCGCCACAGCGCTTAGCGCCGGCAAAATGAGAGGCAGAGGCAGGGGCTTCGGTTCCAGATATTTTACTCACAGTTCGTCTTAGTGCTGCCCCAGAGTACTGGTCCCTGACACAATGAGTTCCAGCCGATTCTGGATCGATAGGTAGAAGGTCAATACCAGTGTCACAGCCGGTGAGCCCTTCCTCCTTTGATGTTCTAAGTATTGGATCCCCATGGCGTGAAGCACTTGGGGATCCCGGTGTCAGTTAAGTGTCCCGTCCTGTATGCTGATAGCGCGGTTCCGATGTGGGGCTAGCCGAAGACTTTGGCCCCGGATTCTATGTGCTATTTGGCTCCAGGAAAATGTGACAGGTCTGGTGGCTTTAAAGCCAGTTCCTGTGACCCTTGCAAAATTGGTAGATAACTTAAAGTATATCTGCCCTGGGGTCTGTACCCCGAAGAGTCGGTCCTGTGGAAGCAGCCGCCTGCTTCACCTCAGTGACCGTGTGTAGACTCCTTGGCTCATGGAGCTGCTGTCCAGCACGTCCACTCAGCTGTGTCTGCAGCTACACTCCCCATTGCGTGTGTTGTCGGTTCAGGAAGCTGTTGCCCCCAGCCGCTGCCACCATTGCGTGTGTTGTCGGTTCAGGAAGCTGTTGCCCCCAGCCGCTGCCACCGGCTGGTTCACTACTCTCACTAGGTCAACCTGTTTCCCTCCCGTGTGCTCCTAACTTCCCCTGATGGCTGCCTATCCCTGACCTTGGGTCCCGGTTCAGTGGATCCGGGGAGCCCCTGGTGCGGAGGCGTCCTATAAACCCAACTGATACAGTGACCCCCTACTTTGACCCGACCCTTGCCCAGTCCCCACTGGGGAGAGCAACCTTACCGTGTAAGTGTGTGTTTTTGTGGTGTAACCGGCATCGACCTTCGTTAGACCCAGGATAGATACTACACCCTAAGTAAGGTGCAGTACCCTGTGGCGCCTGAAGCCGCAGGGGCGCCACAAACACACATGAAAACTGCTGTAGGACGATTGTTTCTTACACATAAATTGATAACATTTAGATGGATTCAGACGACCCTCCGACAAAACGTGATTAACAAAGTCATTACTACAGGACGGTATGAGAAGGGGATTTATTCTAAAAGAAACGCTGGAGCCAAAAATGAGAGAATCTGGGCCCCGGGGCTGGAGACTTCGGGCTTCCAGCGTGTCAGTACGAGACGGTCTTTGTCCCTGGAGCTTCTCTACTCGGTATAATGAGACTCACTGATCTTATTCATATAAAAAGCGTCTGAGTAAAATAGAAACTGCCTAAATATGAGGAGCTTGTCTGATCTATAAGTCACTGTATAAAGAGCTATGGTGACAGCGTTATTCTTCTGTATAACATATGTGATGTCGCTGTAGCCCTAGTATTTCTGTACATGTTGTCTCTGTATATTCTTACACAAGCATTATGGATTGGGAAACCGTGGAAATGGAAGAGGGGTATTTTACCGTAATTTTTGTTAAAACAAATCATTAATATGATACTGCATCCCACCATTTTTGTTGTGCACTCAAAATAAAATTTGGAGTTTAAAAAAGAATTTAAAATCATAGAAAATGTAATCAAGGACCTCGTGTGGAGAAATAAACAGCCGAGGAAAGGAAAAAAAAGGACAAAGAGGTCATACTGTCTACATTAAAAATAAAAACAAAACAGAAGATGAGCTTAAATTGTTATGTCAGGCCTTACAGAGTTATAATGGATATACAGCACTTTTGGGGAAAACATAGCAAACAGTTAAAGCTTTGTTTGTGAGAAATTGCAGTAATAAGAGTATTGTATCCAAGATATTTAAGGCCATAATGAGGGAACAGGTTGGGCGACCTCTGCTCCAGCAAAAAGGAAATGGAGGAAGAAGAAATGAAGAAAATTAATTTAGATACTCAGACGTTATTGGAAAAAAATGTTTTAAGTTTCAGGTTATTGGGATAATTTAGTAAGAATTTACAATCCCAGTCCCCTTAGAACCTATAATATGTGTATTGGGGAATAGAGAAGGGAGTCACCTCCCAATGATGAGGAAAAAACTACTAAACTTAGTGGAAAGTTATAAAAACTCGATCACATCAGATGTTCCCACAAAGAAGGAATGGATCGTAGATGGAAATAGTAATTTGTAATATGAACATGTTTATTATTGTAGTATAGAGAAGTTACAGACATTGTTCAGACATGGAGATTCTGCACTGAAAATAACTGTAATGAATGGCAGATCACTGAGATTGGGAGTTAGGAAGAAGAGGGAGGAGGAATGTTGGGTATTTTGGGGGGAAGGTTACTATACATATGTACATATAGTTAATATATAAATATATAACAATGAGAAATGACCATGTAATATTGCTTTGTATTTTATTTTTAGAAAACAGACGTCTATTAGTAACTGTATATATTATAATTCTAATGTAACTTCTAGCGTGCTTTCCCTTTCTTCTTTACTTTCTTGTCTTTACGTTGTCTCTTCTGTGTTTTCTTCTTCAGTTTGCCATATATACTGCTGCTCACCATTATTAGCACCTTTTCATTTTTTTCATAGACTGCACAATATCTTTAGAAATAAATGGAATTGTACTAAAGTTATATCCTCAGGATTTTTTAATTAGTGGTCCAAAAAGTAATACAACAATAAAACATTGTCACTTACATGTTGCAATTTCAAAGAAGAAACAGAATAAACAGCATGTGCAACAATAAAAAACCCTAATTAATACTTGGCTACACCTCTAATTAATACTAGGTTACACCCCTAATTAATACTTTGTTGCACCCCTAATTAATACTTGGTTACACCCCTAATTAATACTTTGTTGCACCCCTAATTAATACTTGGTTACACCCCTAATTAATACTTGGTTATACCCCTAATTAATACTTTGTTGCACCCCTAATTAATACTTGGTTGCACCCCTAATTAATACTTGGTTGCACACCCTTTGGCATTGATGAGCCTCCAAACGTTCCTTGTAGCCATCTATAAGGGCGAAAACACACATCCGGCTTTTTGCCGTTTTGCCGGATCCGGCGCTCTCCCGTACAGTTAATACAGTACAATGACAGCGCTGTAACTTCCGGGTCACATGCGCCGGTCACATGACAGCATGTGACCGGCGCTTGTTGCGCTGTCATTGTACTGTATTAACTGTACGGGAGAGCGCCGGATCCGGCAAAACGGCAAAAAGCCGGATGTGTGTTTTCGCCCTAAGCTTCTTGCACTTCTCCTCTGGTATTTTCTCGCACTCTTCCCTTATAGTTTGGCCAAGCTCTTGAATGTTTGCAGGGTTCTTTCTCCCAATGGAAAATTTCAGCTCACCCCAAAGATTTTCAATGGGATTGAGGTCAGGACTCATTGCTGGCCATTTTAAAAGTCTATTTTTTCTTTTTCAACCATTCCTGTATACTTTTTAATGTGTGCTGTTTGGTCATTGTCTTGCTGGAGGACCCAAGTTTTCTTACACTCAGTAGCACATTTTGCTCTAAAATTTCTTGATAATTCTCTGAGTTCATGATTCCTGTGATACGGTCAAGGCCTCCAGTACTAGACGCAGCAAAGCAACCCCATAGCATTATGGATCCTCCACCATGCTTAGAGGTTGTTAGGGTGTTATTTTCCTTAAAAGCTTCATTGCACCATCTACAAACAAACTGTTGCTTTGCAATGCCTAAAAGGTCTATTTTTGTATCATATGTCCACAGAACATTTTCCCGGAAGGAGTGCAGTTTCTCAATATACTTTTGGCAAAGATCAGTCTTTCCTTTTTATGTTTTTTCTTCAGCAATGGTTCCTTCCTTGGCCTTGCCCAAAAAGCTCTGCTTGGTTTAGTATGTGGCGTATGGTACTTGTTGAAACCATTATCCCAGAATGTTCCAAGTTGTCCTTCAGGTCTTTGAATGTTTGACAAGGTGGTTTTTCCTCTATTTGCACCAACCTTCAAATACATCTCTTGTAAATTTTCCTCTCTTCCCCATGCCCAGGGAGGCTCTTGATGGTTTCATGCTTGGCAATCTTCTTAATAACATTGCACACTGTTGAAACTGGGATACCAAGGTCTTTGGAGATAGCCTTACACCCTTTGGAAGTCTTGTGTTTGCAATTAATAGCAGTTTTGATGTCCTCAGACAGCTCCTTTGTCTTCACCATTGTGAGAAAAGAACAGGGCCTAATATGTGGCTTTTTAAAATACTAAAGTCATTATTCATTGGCTAATTTATGTCACACGGGCACTGACAATTTATCACAGGTGATTCTCATTTGAAATTTACCACATGTGAGTCAAAATGTGTTTCCATACTAAGTTAATGTAAAGGGTGCCAATACCAGTGTCACAACAGCTTTATGTTTTTTAACTTTTCCTTCCCATTGTTTTATGTTTTAAATTGTTGTTTATCATTTTCTCTTTTGTATTTAACATGAGTGCTCTATACAAAAAAGCTGTTTCACTTGATTTATTTTTTTCAGGAGATATTCCACATTATGTACTTCAACTTCTTGGGTGTCAATAATGATGAGCAAGACTGAATATGATTTCTCCCCATGTGAATTTTTTTTAGTGGTAAACAAATTATAAATTCCAATTAAACCATTTCTCACCTTCTAGGTATGATAATGGCTTCAACCATTGTGAGTTTTGTGATGTTTAAAATGATGCACTTGTGTAAAGTATTTCCTTCATTCTAATCACAAGGGTTTCGCCCCTGTATGATGTCTTTGGTGTTTAGCAAAATTTTATTGATCTGCAAAACATTTCTCACATTCTGAACATGAAAATGGCTTCACCTGTGTGTGATTTCTATGATGTATAACAAAATTTGATTTATTTGCAAAATATTTCCCGCATTCTGAACATGAAAAGGGTTTCTCCCCTGTGTGAATTCTTTTGTGTTTAGCAAGAGTTGATTGACCTGCAAAACGTTTCCCGCATTCTGAACATGAAAAGGGTTTCTCCCCTGTGTGAATTCTTTTGTGTTTAGCAAGAGTTGTTTGACCAGCAAAACGTTTCCCACATTCTGAACATGAAAAAGGTTTCTCTCCTGTGTGAGTTCTCTGATGCATAACAAGATTGGATTTATGTACAAAACATGTCCCACATTCTGCACATAAAAAAGGCTTCTCCCCTGTGTGAATTCTTTTATGTTTAGAAAGAGTGGATTGAACTGCAAAACGTTTCCCACATTCTGAACATGAAAAAGGTTTCTCTCCTGTGTGAGTTCTCTGATGCATAATAAGATTGGATTTACGTACAAAACATGTCCCACATTCTGCACATGAAAATGGCTTCTCCCCTGTGTGAGTTCTCTGGTGTCTAACAAGATGTGATTTAAGTGCAAAACATTTCCCACATTCTGAACATGAAAAAGGCTTTTCCCCTGTGTGAGTTCTCTGATGTGTAACAAGATGTGATTTTAGGTTAAAACATTTCCCACATTCTGAACATAAATATGGCTTCTTTTCTGTGTGAGTTCTCTGGAACATAACAGACTCTGAAGAAAATCTTTTCTCCCCTCTATGATTTTTTTTATGGATTTTTCCATATTCTGAAGTTGAAAACAGCTTCTTTGCTGTAAGAGCACTTTGATTTGTAATGCCTCTTTTGTGACTTTTATTTTTCTTAATAGACTGTGATAAATCAGAAGATTGGACTTGTTTAAAAGAATCAAATGATAGATCTTTGCTGTGAAGGGATGATGGTGTATCTGGAATAGAGGCATTCACTTCAGTTATATCTTGTGTGATATCAAGGTCATCTGATTTAAAAATTGAAGATGTCAGTTGTGCCTCTAATCTCCTCGTACAGAAATCTGCCAAGAACAAAAATTATTTTTAATAATATATTCAAAGTTAAGGATATAAATTTATAAAATAACTTGTAATGCCGTTACTGGCATCCCCGCAGTTTTACCTTCCCGGCCGTCCAATGGTGGCTTCCATGTCCACAGTCCCTGCCACAGTCTTTCAGGACCTACAATATGCCAGGCAGGTCTCCTGGGAGTGTGCTTAAATCATTTGTGCTCCTCTTACTAAAGGGTCAGTGTACCCTAACCCAGCCTCTCAACTTATGTCTAAGAGGCACTAGGAATTTAAAGCATCCTCCCTCTATGAGAGGTGCTTGGGCAACGTGGTCTATCCTTAGATACGGGTTGCTAGTTGTCAGTTTCTGTTCTGTTTGCTGAGTCTTAGGCTATATGCGCATGCTGATGTTTTTGCATATCTCAAAAAATCTTAATTACTTACCAGAAATGGGATTTTCAGAAGCCCATGACAGCACCACCTGAGAGATAGGTTCCGCCCACATCAGGACAGGAAACCCACTGGTAAAAAGGCGGTACCTCTCCTCCACATCAGTAGGTTTACAGAGCCAGAGAGGACCAACAAAACACAAACAAAAATGTTAATCACACCACCACCAAAGGAATACACCATTAACTCTAACACTCCCCGAACGGTGCCCATAACCAGTGAATGGGGGGGAACTAAGGGTGCTGTCATGGGCTTCTGAAAATCCCATTACTGGTAAGTAATTAAGATTTTTCCCTTTCGCCCATGACAGCACCACCTGAGAGATTCTAGAGACCAATCACCTTAGGGAGGGACCACCGCCTGTAATACCCGTCTACCAAGAAGGGTCGGCCGTGGAGAACAAGTCAAGTCTATAGTGACAGAAAAAGGTAGAGGAAGAGGACCAAGTGGCGGCCCTGCATATATGATCAATAGACATTAGTTTCCATCAGGACAGGAAACCAAACTGATGTGGAGGAGAGGTACCGCCTTTTTATCAGTGGGTTTCCTGTCCTGATGTGGGCGGAACCTATCTCTCAGGTGGTGCTGTCATGGGCGAAAGGGAAAACGCTGCGTTTCTGGAAACAAAAAACACAAAAAAACGCACCCGCGGCAAAAACGCATCGGTAAAAACGCTGCGTTTTTTATTGCGTTTTTGGCTGTGTTTTGCTGCGTTTTTGATCACTGCGTTTTGCTGCATTTTTCCAATGCATTGCATGGGTGGAAAACGCAGAAAAGAATTGACATATTCAGGTGTTTTTTCACCTTAAAAACACGGCTTAAAAAAAGCAGGTTGCGGACAGCAAAAAGAAAAAGTCATAGACTTTGCTGGGGAAGCAAAGTCATGCAGTTTTAAGCTCAAAAACACACCACAAAAACACGGTAAAAAACACAACGTGCGCACATAGCCTTATGCTGTGTTTTCGAACAGGTGTCTGTATCCTGGTATCCGCTGTGCCCAGGAAATATGCTGCATGTATCTATATCAGCTGTGCCTGCCGTATCTGCTGTACCTGTCGTTTCAGCTGTCAAATCTGCTTAGGCCAGATGTCAAATCTGCACCCAACCACATCAGTGACTGTCAGTATCCAATCCCCGCTGCTGCAGTACCAGGACTCCCCGGAGTAGCACCTGGCATCTACCTTCCAACAAAAGCCTAATCTCACCATCAAAGGCTCTAGTGAAGCTGAGGTAGCCGCTTAGATACACCCCTCCTGGTTGAGACGATACTACGGTCCAGTGGGCCCACTCCCATTTGCACCGGCAAGCATAACAGTTTGCCCAGGCCATGGCTCCCACTATCTCCAGAACTCCTCAGCTCGCAGGTATGCAGCAAGAGAACGTCCATCAATGGGAACAAAAAGACCGGATCCTGATCAGTGGCTATGTCAGTGGACACCCGTTTGCAAGCCTTCTGACCAGCACAAACCTATCCTCATCATCAGAGGCTCTACTGAAGATGAGGTAGTTGCTTAGTTATGCACTTTCTGGTTGATTCAGTGCTGTGGCCCAGTGGGTCACTCTCGCTTGCACACGTGTGTATAACATAGCTAAAGAAATTACAAGTTATATAAATTGTAATTACCGTATTTTTCGGACTATAAGACGCACCAGACCATAAGACGCACCCTGGTTTTAGAGGAGGAAAATAGGAAAATAAAATTTTACGCAAAAAATGTGGTCATGACACACTGTTATGGGGCGATAATCTGCTGCTGCCACTGTTATGGGGGTAATGTCCCCAAATTCTCTACTAGGGTACCCCATCCTGGTAATGATCCTCCTGCCTTGTATATATATATATGTCCCTCATACTGGTATAGCCCCATCTTGCTATATACTGCCATCCTGGTATGTGCCCCCATCCTGGTATGTGCTCCCATCCTGCTATATACGCCATCATCCTGCTAATATACCCCCCATCATCCTGCTATATACGCCATCATCCTGCTCATATACCCCCAATCATCCTGCTCATATATCCGCCATCATCCTGCTCATATATTCCCCATCATCCTGCTCATATACCCCCCATCATCCTCCTGATATACCCCCATCATCCTGCTATATGTCCTGCATCCTGTGGCACACAGAAAAAAAAATAAACGTTCATACTCCCCTTTCCTCGCTCCACGCAGCATCGCTCCTCCTCCTGTCTGTGCCGGCAGTGCTGTGGGAGCCGGCCACGATTCCTGCAGCATCGAGATGTCCTCCTGTCTGTGCCGGCGCGGCTGTGGGGACACGTGCGCACAGCGATGACGTCATCGCGGTGAGCACCGCTAGTCTCCACACAGCGCGGCCGGCAGACAGGAGGACATCGCGATGCTGCAGGGATTGTGGCCGGCCCCCACAGCGCTGTCAGCAGACAGGAGGACATCGTGGTGCTGCAGGGGAACGGTGAGTACACTGATTCACTGCACCTCGTGCTGATGATGACGCGCGGAGGGCAGTGAATACAGCCGCACATGATCACTCCAGGCTGTAGTTGCCAGGGGTGATCACGGCCGGCTCTTTACTATGCGCGCACCTCTCGCCCATCACTCCGCCCACCTGTCAGCACCGGCTTAAGCGCTGAGAGATGGGCGGGAGGATGGGCGTGCATATGTAAGGAGCGGGCCCACGTGATCACGGCAGACGCTGCTGCTGCTGCCTGCTCGTGCCCCCGATGACCTGCTCCATCACAGCACCCTCATTCCCAGCAGCCATGCCCTACATTCAGACCATAAGACGCACCCCCCACTATCCCCCAACATTTGGAGGGAAAAAAGTGTGTCTTATAGTCCAAAAAATACGGTATTTATACAAGAAAACCATTTACAATCACACAGTAGTCCTCAGAGCAGGAACCAGTAGGCCATGATGTTCAACCCTCTATATTCATTTTGCTTCTCGTATATTGGAATAATAAGCCATCAAATAATATTTTGTAGGATAAAATTATACCAAACTGCTTCTCTATCAGTGGAGGATTTCCACAATGGTTGTAGCTGAAAGACTCTTGATAACAAAGAGACATGGCTTCTTAATCCAATCCAGCAAATCCCAAAGCCAAATATCCTAGATGCTTCTCAGCCTTGTAGTGTATCCAGACACTGTCACTATCCACATGTATGGCATTGCCACAGGGAAGAACCCACATAAATATTCACAGTTTGTCTCGTGGAGCACAAGCTGGCCACTATGTGTTGGCCACTAAAATGGTAGATTTGCAATTTTCACTCTGCAACATCCACTCCATGCTAATTTCCAGAGTCATTTAGTCTAAAGCAGAATAAGGTAAATGCTATTTACTGACTGTATGTTGTGGCTTCACTATTTGTTTTAAGAGCATGAAATGCAATGTTTGATCACTTCTAATTCTTTTACATTTTTGGAGAATTTCAGTTGTTTTTAAATAAATGCAAAACAAATGAACCTTACATTACAGCTAAGATAAAGTAGAATATGCCACAGAAAAAATCTCAGAAACACTGGGATCAGATTCAGCATTACAAAGGTGTTATCATGTAAAGTGACAGATGTCAGATTGGAGAAATGGGGCCTGGATAGGAGCAGAAAACTGGCTGCAGTGGAAAGAAATTAAATAAGAGCGGCTTTGGTACTAACTACTATAGAGGGAGGGAAGCCAGCACGATCTCAAATTGGCATGCATCATATAAAAAGTGCTAATTCACGGATTTATTCCAACTGTACTATAATAAAAAAAATGAGATTTTTAGCAAATAATTGATCAATTTTTTGAGCCACCCCTGCCACATCACGGCAAAGCTCAATAGGGGGATCCTACACTATATTATGTATTTCATGTGCCATGCGGCCTCCTAGATAAAATTAAAAGCAGAACCTAATGGAGCACACATACCTGTAAACTGTATATAACCGCTTCCATGTTGCAAAAGAGGTAATAATGGATAAAGGGCAGCCCAGGTCCCAGCATGTGGAGCAAGCTCTACACATACCAGGACTATATCAGAACTGACCTTCCCAGTGCCAGAGAGCAACCATTGATAAAGGCGGAAATGAAATACATAATATAGAGTAGAACCCCCCCTATTGAGATTTGCTGTGACGTTGGCAGGGGTAGCTCAAAAAATTGATCAGTTATTTGCTAAAAATCTCATTTTATTATAGTACAGTTGGAATAAATCCGTGAATTAGCAATTTTTACATGATGCATGGATTTCAGATCATGCTGGCTCCCCGTTCTCTGTTACAACCACTATAGAGATAACTGTGACTATTGAAAATAACATATTTACTAAAATGACCGCCCTCCACCCCAACAGCCTTCACCGTCACTGACTTAGTAACTAGAGGTGACAAATCTGGAGTAATTACAGTATGTGGCTCGGGGGCTCTCGGCAATCCAAACTATTGTAGGGACCAATATTTTCTGACAGATGCGATTCCTGAAGACATATTAGACATGCTCCAGTACAATAGTGACAGAACTAAAATATATAAATAAAATATCAAATTTTTATTGAAAAGCACATAAAAAAAACAGTCATGCAAAGAATATAAAATCAGGACAGGGATACACCCTAATAGCAGCAATACAGGGGACAGTACAAGTAAAACCATATATAATACTATGAAAAAACAATATAGTGCATGTGTTAGGGCCAGGTGGATGGGCAGACCCAGAAAGTGGATCCACTGGGCCGAACTCCCCGATGAGGGAAAGGAGTCCGGTAGCCGGAGCACTATAGGTAGCAGAATAGTCCGCGCACAAGAGCACAATGGAGAAGTCCCTGGAACCACGGGGTCACTGATGGTGGTCCGGGTGACGGAGCTCAGGTTCGGAAGCCGGGATGATGTCAGGCGGGGTCCGGAACCGTTGGAGCGAGATGACGGGTCACCGCAGGGAACAGAGAAGGTGCGGACTGTCAGGATGGCAGATAGGCAGCGTTCGGGGTTCGGGATACGGCAGGACCGAATGGCAATGCAGGATCGGCTCTAGAAGAGAGAGAGGTAAGTATCTCACAGGAACACAAGGAGACCTGACTCCTAGCTTGGGAAACACGAAGATCAGGCCCCGCCCCCTTGGACATTGCACCCCTTTATACCCCGTACCTGTGTGCTTCATTTCCTGTCAGTGGACACTGGCCCTTTAAGAAAGGGTCAGTGACCGCGCGTGCGCCCTAATGCGCATGCGCGCGGCCCAGGTGCCAGAAGCCAGGGCAGGAAGCTGAGAGGAGGACGCAGCAGAGCCGGGCTGGGGCTGGGAAGCCGACGGGCGCCGGGAGCGGGGACCAGGAGGCCTGGGAAGCGCGGGCGATGGAGGCTGGAGAGCGGGGAGCGTGGCAGGTGAGCCGGGAAGCGGAGCAGAGGACCCGGGGAGCGTGACAGTACCCCCCCCACTCCCCCCTCCCCGCAACCGGGACAGGAAGGCACGGATCAGAGGAGTACCCACATTCTCTCTGGGCTCCCAGGACCTATCCTCAGGACCATACCCTGCCCAGTCCACCAGAAAGAACTGTCGACCCCGTACGGTCTTCATGGCCACGATATCCCTTACCGCATATATGTCGTCATCAGCAATAGGAGGAGGAGCCGGACTGGCAGCAGCGGAGAAGGGACCAAGGACAACCGGCTTGAGCAGAGAGACGTGGAAGGAGTTGGGTATCCTCATCGTGGCCGGGAGCTGCAGTTTGTAGGAGACCTCATTGATCTTGCCGAGGACTTTAAACGGTCCGATGTAGCGAGGACCCAGCTTGTAAGATGGTAACTTCAATCGGACGTACTTGGAAGCAAGCCAGACGAGATCTCCGGGGGAGAAACACGGAGGATCCAGACGTCTCTTGTCTGCGTGTCTCTTCATCCGCAGGGATGCACGTGCAAGGGACGCCTTAACTGAGTCCCAAATGGTTATAAAGTCACGGACTACCGCATCAGCAGCAGGGACATCCGAGGAAGAGGATACAGGCAATGGGACCGAAGGCTGAAGTCCGTAGACGACATGGAAGGGAGAACTGGAGGAGGACTCACTGACGTGGTGATTATGGGAGAATTCAGCCCAATGAAGAAGTGTGGACCAATCGTCATGATGGGCGTTGACGTAGTGACGTAAGAAAGAGGTCAAAATCTGATTGACCCGTTCCACTTGGCCGTTCGACTGAGGATGGTAGGCTGAAGAAAAGTCCAGGGTTACTCCCAGATGCTTGCAGAGAGCCCTCCAGAAGCGGGAGGTAAACTGAGTTCCTCTGTCGGACACAATGTGTGATGGAAAGCCATGCAAGCGGAAGATGTGATGTATATAGGCGTCCGCGAGTTCCTGGGCAGAGGGCAGTCCAGCCATAGGGACGAAATGGGCCATTTTAGAGAACCGATCCACCACTACCCATATGACTGTGTGTCCGGAGGACAATGGCAAGTCCGTAATAAAGTCCATCGCAATGTGTTGCCAGGGAACTGAGGGTATAGGCAGAGGCAGAAGACGGCCATATAGCAGGTGTTTGGGCGTCTTGTTCCTGGCACAAGAGGAGCAGGCAGAGACAAAAGAGGCGACGTCCGTGCGAAGGGATGGCCACCAATAATGACGTACAATCGCACTCCAAGTTCTTTTCTGGCCAGCATGACCGGCTGTTTTCGAGGCATGGCCCCAGTGTAACACTTTTTGCCTGTCAGTCTCAGAGACATAGGTCTTCCCGGGCGGTATCTGGGCCAGGGTGACAGGAGCCACCGGAATAATCTTACTTGGACAGATGATGGGTTGGGATGTCTCCTCTTCCTGCTCCATGGGCATGAAAGACCTAGACAAGGCATCAGCGCGTACGTTCTTGTTCGCGGGTCGGAAATGGAGCTGGAAATCGAACCGGGCAAAGAATAAGGACCACCTGGCTTGCCGTGGGTTCAGTCGCTGAGCAGACCGCAGGTATTCCAGGTTCTTGTGGTCCGTGTAAATTATAACGGGGTACACTGCTCCTTCCAGAAGATAACGCCATTCCTCCAGAGCCAGTTTGACTGCCAATAGTTCTCGGTCACCGATGGTGTAATTGCGTTCAGGCGCTGAGAAGCTCTTGGAGAAGAAACCGCAAGTCACCATCTTCCCGGAGGAGGACTTCTGCATGAGCACTGCTCCGGCTCCCGAGGAGGAGGCATCCACCTCCAAGGTGAACTGGCGGTTTAACTCCGGACGGTGGAGTACAGGAGAGGAGGCAAAGGCCCGCTTTAGGGAGCCAAACACGGCGTCGGCGTCAGGTGACCAGTCTTTTGGATTAGCCCCCTTCTTGGTCAAGGCGGAGAGAGGAGCAGTCAGAGCAGAGAAATGAGGGATGAACTGGCGGTAATAGTTGGCGAATCCCAGAAAGCGTTGGATTGCCTTCAGTCCAGAAGGAGGAGGCCAGTTGAGAATGGAAGAGACCTTCTTTGGATCCATCTGCAGTCCGGTATCAGTGATGAGGTAACCCAGGAAGGGGAGAGAAGACTGTTCGAAGACACACTTCTCGTACTTGGCGTACAGACGATTCTCTCTCAGTCTTTGTAGAACCAGTTGCACGTTCTCTCGGTGGGTCTGAAGGTCCGGAGAGAAGACAAGGATGTCATCCAGATATACCACCACACAGACGTAGAGAAGGTCCCGGAACACGTCGTTCACTAATTCTTGGAAGACTGCTGGTGCGTTACACAGGCCGAAGGGCATCACGCAGTATTCATAGTGCCCATCGCGAGTGTTAAACGCGGTCTTCCATTCGTCCCCCGAGCGGATACGGACCAGATTGTAGGCACCCCGAAGATCCAACTTGGTGAACACGCGAGCTCCTCTGAGCCGATCAAACAATTCGGGGATGAGCGGCAGGGGATACTTGTTTTTTACGGTGATTTGATTCAATCCCCGGTAGTCTATGCATGGGCGTAAGTCGCCCTCTTTCTTCTTTACGAAGAAGAAGCCTGCTCCAGCAGGAGAGGAGGATCTCCGAATGAATCCCCTTGCCAGGCTCTCTGTGATGTAAGAAGACATGGCCCTTGTTTCGGCTGGAGACAGTGGATATATCCGTCCTCGAGGTGGTGTAGTTCCCGGGAGCAGGTCAATGGCACAATCGTAAGGACGATGTGGCGGAAGTACCTCTGACTCCTTCTTATCAAAGACGTCCGCGAAGGACCAATAGGCTGAGGGTAGTCCCGGTAGGGACTCTGGAACCGGAGGTCGCCGGATGGGTTGTATGGTCTTCAGACAGTTCTCATGGCAAGAAGAGCCCCATCGAGTGATTTCACCAGTGCCCCAGCTGACTGAAGGTTCGTGTGTCCGTAACCAAGGAAGGCCCAGCAGGATTTGATGTGACATGTGTGGGAGGACGTAGAGAGCGATGTTCTCGGTGTGCAGAGCACCGATACGCAATTCAACTGGCCTGGTGATCCAGGAGATGGTGTCAGAGAGGGGTCTCCCATCCACAGAGGCAATCACGAGGGGTTTGTCGAGCGGAGTAACAGGCACCTGGTACTTGTCCACCGTGGCCTGCTGGATGAAATTGCCTGCTGCCCCAGAATCGAGGTACGCCTCAGCCGTGAACCGCGTCTCTCCCGTTGTCACTTGCACAGTCCATGTAACCGGGTCTGAGAGAGTCCCAGCACCTAGGGTGGCCTCTCCTACCGACCCTAGGCTTTGGAGTTTCCCAGCCTCTCTGGACAGGAGCGTAGCAGGTGTGTGCCCTCTCCGCAGTAGAAGCAGAGACCCTTGGCGAGCCGCTCTGCTCGACGTTGTTCAGACTGTCGCACACGGTCGACCTGCATGGGCTCATGGACGGAGACACCAGATGCCGTTGACTGGAGTACGGCGGATTTCTGCGGAGGAGAAGAATGCCGTACCGGGCGTCTCTCACGGGACACCTCTTTGGACCGCTCCTGAAAGCGAATGTCCACTCGAGTCGCTAGGGTGATCAGGGCGTCCAGGGTGGACGGTACGTCACGACCAGCCAGCTCATCTTTGATTCGACCCGAGAGTCCTTCCCAGAAGGCGGCGGTTAGGGCCTCGTTATTCCACCCGAGTTCCGAAGCCAAGGTGCGAAAACGAATGGCGTATTGACCCACCGTCAGAGTTCCCTGACGTAACCGGAGAAGAGATGAAGCAGACGGGAGGCGCGTCCGGGCTCGTCAAAGGTGCCGCGAAAAGCCTGCAGGAACTCCTGGAGGTTCTTGGTCATAGGGTCCTCCTTCTCCCACAAGGGGTTCATCCACGCCAGTGCCTCGCCCTCTAGGTGAGACATTATGAAGGCGACCTTGGCTTGGTCGGAGGCAAACAAGTGCGGCAGCTGCGTGAAATGGAGGGAGCATTGGTTTATAAACCCCCTGCAGGTCTTGGGATCTCCGGCGTACCGGGGTGGTGGGGCCAAACGAAGTCTGGAAGCATCCGAGGAGGCTGCCACGGGAGCGGGAGCCGTGGATTGCCTAGTGGAGGCCGGAGGTGCTGAAGATGTGACCGATGCTTGTAGCGTGTTCAAGCGGGCGTCCACGGAAGTCATAAAGTTCAGCATGCGGGTCTGGACTTCACGCTGGCGTTGGAGTTCCTCATGCAAGGCCGCTAGTGCTTCGGCGGGATCCATGGCCTGATCTTACTGTTAGGGCCAGGTGGATGGGCAGACCCAGAAGGTGGATCCACTGGGCCGAACTCCCCGATGAGGGAAAGGAGTCCGGTAGCCGGAGCACTATAGGTAGCAGAACAGTCCGCGCACAAGAGCACAATGGAGAAGTCCCTGGAACCACGGGGTCACTGATGGTGGTCCGGGTGACGGAGCTCAGGTTCGGAAGCCGGGATGATGTCAGGCGGGGTCCGGAACCGTTGGAGCGAGATGACGGGTCACCGCAGGGAACAGAGAAGGTGCGGACTGTCAGGATGGCAGATAGGCAGCGTTCGGGGTTCGGGATACGGCAGGACCGGATGGCAATGCAGGATCGGCTCTAGAAGAGAGAGAGGTAAGTATCTCACAGGAACACAAGGAGACCTGACTCCTAGCTTGGGAAACACGAAGATCAGGCCCCGCCCCCTTGGACATTGCACCCCTTTATACCCCGTACCTGTGTGCTTCATTTCCTGTCAGTGGACACTGGCCCTTTAAGAAAGGGTCAGTGACCGCGCGTGCGCCCTAATGCGCATGCGCGCGGCCCGGGTGCCAGAAGCCAGGGCAGGAAGCTGAGAGGAGGACGCAGCAGAGCCGGGCTGGGGCTGGGAAGCCGACGGGCGCCGGGAGCGGGGACCAGGAGGCCTGGGAAGCGCGGGCGATGGAGGCTGGAGAGCGGGGAGCGTGGCAGGTGAGCCGGGAAGCGGAGCAGAGGACCCGGGGAGCGTGACAGCATGGAATAGTGAAATACAGGGCCTATGGAGAACTGAAACTGTATTAAGTGTGCCAGTGCAAAAAGAATCCCCAAAATACACTGTGAATATCAACATATGTAAGGTCTAAGGGACAATCGTAAAATAAGCGCAATGATATAATAGTTAGTGGGTATTAAATGAATACCTTAGTAGATGGTCAAAATATTCTGCAAGCTGCTGACCCCGACGTATGTTTCGTCTGCAAGTAACTTGCTCGGGGGGTGCTATTTCTTTTTTTATGTAATTTTCAATAAAAATGTGATATTTTATTCATATATTTTGGTTGTATCACTATTTTCGTTTTGGTGGTTCTGCCTACACCTCTTGGGGAATTTTTGATTTGCACATTCACTTACTGTGACTAAAAACAGAGTTTTTGATTTTTGATGCTTGAGTACAAGTTTTTTTTATAGTGAACATTTGTGGAATTCTAAACAAACAAAATATCTTTCAGGCTCTTGAAGGTAAAAATATCAGAACTTTGTGTTAATTACTTTCCTTTTTTTCATTCTAATTATATTGTGGAAATCACGTGGGTGGGCTGACCGGCTGTACCCCCTATGGGATAATTCAACCCTATCAGCACATTCAGCAGAAGGGACAGAAGAAAGATCCATCAATAAGATGCCAAAATACTAGGAAGATGGATTCATTGTTCTAAATGTGAGAAACAATAGGAATCTTGTATTTATGATACTTATTAATGGCGAATAAAAATATAATAAATGATATTACAAAGCAAGCTTTCCAGACTACTGAGGTCTCTTTATCAACTACAAGATTATTATTTTGCTTCTCCCACTGAGAACAATCAATCTTTATTCACCTGGTGAACACGGCAGCAAACTAAGAATCTAGGAGGTCACCAGCATCATTACCCTCCGCTTTCTCTTAGGGGTCCACCATACTGATTAGATTCTTCTTCCCATGATTTTCTAAGTTGTCTGCACATTCTACGTACACTGTCATTTGGCTTTGCAGATAGGAAATCTGGGCAGCTTGGGTGGAGGAGCATGTGGTGGTCTAGCAGCAGAATGGTGACCATTTGATATGGCTGGACTACAACCCTGACAAAGCAGCCACAGCCGGTGACTGAGAAGAATCTGTGACTTCTCTGCATTTGGTGGTCACTACTCACCTGGGCGGTTATCTGTAGGAATCTCCTCTTTACTCCGCTCATCACCCCTCACATATGTCTCTGTAGTATTAATATGGGGCAGATCTTCCCCCTGAAACAAATATTGTAAAAGTCACAGACAGATGGAGAAGTCCCATCTATGATCAGCTCTAATCCTGCCATCTCCACTGCTCTCATTACACAAGTATAACACATATAATACTGGAGGATAAAACAAGACTGAGCACAAGACCTTCACAGCCGTCTACACATCATAGGGGAATTTCATGGCTCCTTCTCTCCATCTACCTGATGATCCTGAGGAACATCGGGGTCTTCTTGGTTACAGTCCTGTGGGAGAAGAGGACGGGGACATCTCTCTGGTGTTGTCCTCTTACTGGATAGAACTGGAGGAGACACATACAGGGACTGAATTCATTTCTTACATACAGATAATTATAGGCCGTGTGTATTTAGTCCTATTACCTGGTGGTGTGAGGGGCTGGGGAACCTCCATCATGACGTCCTTGTACAGATCTTTGTGTCCTTCTAAATACTTCCAATCCTCCATGGAGAAATAGACGGTGACGTCCTGACACCTTATAGGAACCTGACACATACAATGATACCGTCACCCCCGATCCCTTCATAGCGTTACTGTATAATGTCCCAGCATTCCCAGCAGTGTCACCTCTCCAGTCAGCAGCTCAATCATCTTGTAGGTGAGTTCTAGGATCTTCTGGTCATTGATGTCCTCATGTATCGGGGGGTGAGGTGGAGGCCCCGTGATTGGGCTCAGGGGTCTTCCCCATCCCTCAGACACAGGGGCCTGACAGCGCTCACTAGAGGTCTTCTTCACTACTGTGTAATCCTGGTCATGGAGAGACACAGTAATAAATCTCACTCCAGACATTTCCAGAGTCCTCACCTCTCCAGTTCTGTCCATCTGTTATTCCCATAGATAAGAATGATGTAATGTGACGTCATCAGAATCTCTCACCTCTCCAGTAAGCCGGTAGAGGATCTCTAGGGTGAGGTGTAATATCCTCTCCGCCATCTTGTCCCTGTCCATATCCATCCTTCACGGGGCAATCAGGAGAATTCTCTTCTATAGAAGATCTCCACTGAGAGGATCCGATATTGTAGGGACCTGAATGGGGAGAAGATGACGATGTAACATCATACAGAATCCGCTGTAATAATACAATTACTGGAGATAATAAGGGGAAACAAATAATGGGAACATTCTGGGGGAACATTATACTGTGTGGGGGCAGAAAGGGGCTGAGGACTGAGGGCAGAAAGGAGCCGAGGACCGAGGGCAGAAAGGGACCGAGGGCAGAAAGGGGCCGAGGGCAGAAAGGGGCCGAGGGCAGAAAGGGGCCGAGGGCAGAAAGGGGCCGAGGGCAGAAAGGGGCCGAGGACCGAGGGGAGAAAGGGGCCGAGGACCAAAAGGGGCCGAGGACTGAGGGCAGAAAGGGGCCGAGGACTGAGGGCAGAAAGGGACCGAGGGCAGAAAGGGGCCGAGGGCAGAAAGGGGCCGAGGACCGAGGGGAGAAAGGGGCCGAGGACCAAAAGGGGCCGAGGACCGAGGGCAGAAAGGGGCCGAGGATCGAGGGCAGAAAGGGGCTGAGGACCGAGGGCAGAAAGGGGCTGAGGACCGAGGGCAGAAAGGGGCTGAGGACCGAGGGCAGAAAGGGGCCGGGGACTAAGGGCAGAAAGGGGCCTAGGACTGAGGGCAGAAAGGGGCTGAGGACTGAGGGCAGAAAGGGGCCGGGGACTGAGGGCAGACGGGTTTCCTCACTTCCGGCCTCTCATAGTTGGGGCGTCTGTATCTATCAGAGGAAAAGGAACAAAAACCTCACGATTCATAGAAATCAGCGATAGAAAGACACCAAGAAAGTCTCAGAGCTGAAGGGGTTAATGCCGCCTGCCCCAGTAATGGGGAATCTCCACACACCTCCACCTGCAGAGCCGCACACTAGATATATAATACCCTGCACCTACCTCCACCTGCAGAGCCGCACACTAGATATATAATACCCTGCACCTACCTCCACCTGCAGAGCCGCACACTAGATATATAATACCCTGCACCTACCTCCACCTGCAGAGCCGCACACTAGATATATAATACCCTGCACCTACCTCCACCTGCAGAGCCGCACACTAGATATATAATACCCTGCACCTACCTCCACCTGCAGAGCCGCACACTAGATATATAATACCCTGCACCTACCTCCTCCTGCAGAGCCGCACACTAGATATATAATACCCTGCACCTACCTCCACCTGCAGAGCCGCGCACTAGATATATAATACCCTGCACCTACCTCCACCTGCAGAGCCGCGCACTAGATATATAATACCCTGCACCTACCTCCACCTGCAGAGCCGCGCACTAGATATATAATACCCTGCACCTACCTCCACCTGCAGAGCCGCGCACTAGATATATAATACCCTGCACCTACCTCCACCTGCAGAGCCGCGCACTAGATATATAATACCCTGCACCTACCTCCACCTGCAGAGCCGCACACTAGATATATAATACCCTGCACCTACCTCCTCCTGCAGAGCCGCACACTAGATATATAATACCCTGCACCTACCTCCACCTGCAGAGCCGCACACTAGATATATAATACCCTGCACCTACCTCCACCTGCAGAGCCGCACACTAGATATATAATAACCTGCACCTACCTCCACCTGCAGAGCCGCACACTAGATATATAATACCCTGCACCTACCTCCTCCTGCAGAGCCGCACACTAGATATATAATACCCTGCACCTACCTCCACCTGCAGAGCCGCACACTAGATATATAATACCCTGCACCTACCTCCACCTGCAGAGCCGCACACTAGATATATAATACCCTGCACCTACCTCCACCTGCAGAGCCGCACACTAGATATATGGTAGAGTCTAGATCCCAGTGGCCAGAAGGACCTCTGCTGACGTCACACCCATGTGACCGGCCTCTTGTGTGGGAGGAGCCTGTAGTTCCCGGCAGTCAGTGCGCAGTTGCTGTACAAGCAGCAGGATGTTTCCCCTCTTCCCTGTTTCTGCTGTTTCCAGCCCTGGGTCTGATATAACAGGAGGTAATATCTGATGGAGATTATCATGTATGAGCCTCAGGGGGAAATAAAAAGGGATTGTAGGTCACCGTCTCTGGGTGCAATAGTGTGCAGCAGTAAGTGCGATGCTCTGACTGTGGGAAGGGAGAGGGTGCGATGCTCTGCCCTGGGGGGGAGAGAGGGGGTGCGATGCTCTGCCCTGGGGGGGAGAGAGGGGGTGCGATGCTCTGCCCTGGGGGGGAGAGAGAGAGAGAGGGTGCGATGCTCTGCCCTGGGGGGGAGAGAGAGAGAGAGGGTGCGATGCTCTGCCTGGGGGAAGGGGGGGGATGCAATGCTCTGTCTGTGGGGGAGTCGCAGAGCAGCACCCGGCGTCCCTGTTGTCTTTTCCCATTAGAGGCATGGAGCGGGGGGATAGAGCCAGGAGGAGGGGATTGGAGCAGTCACTGTATATAAGGGAAGCCCATTGGATATTAAAGCTGGAGCCAGAGATCCCAAAGGGCTGAATTCCACAATGATCTGTGACTGATACTGATGTGTTTATTAGCAGGTGATTATCAGCGCATTCATTATACACAGTTTATGGGAATTTTTGGCATTATTATTATTACTAATTATTGGTCATTTTTCTTTATAGAGTTCGGGGCAATGTCGGCTCCACAGAGAATTCTTCCTCATCCAGTGAATATGAAGGTTTCATCTATTGGAGAGAATCCCACAAGTGACATAAGAGGATATCTCTGTGTGTATATTCTCTGTGCTGTGTATTATATGGGGTGTACTTATATATTCTCTGTGCTGTGTATTATATGGGGTGTACTTATATATTCTCTGTGCTGTGTATTATATGGGGTGTACTTATATATTCTCTGTGCTGTGTATTATATGGGGTGTACTTATATATTCTCTGTGCTGTGTATTATATGGGGTGTACTTATATATTCTCTGTGCTGTGTATTATATGGGGTGTACTTATATATTCTCTGCACTGTGTATTATATGGGGTGTACTTGTATATTCTCTGCACTGTGTATTATATGGGGTGTACTTATATAATGTTTGTATTGATGCTTCTCTGTGTCATCTGTGTGAGACGTGGTGATGGACAGGGTGTCCTTTTTTTCCCACTGTCTTTAATAAAGTTTCTTTTAATGAAGCTGTTGCTGGATTTCCTCTCTTATTTGGGGTCTCATAGACGCTACCATCACTAATTTAGGACTTAGTGGCAGCTATGGGCTGCTATTCACTCCTTATTATTACCCCGATTACCATCACACCAGGGCAATCAAGATGATCCAGGTAAAGTGCTGGGATTGTCACATCTAATGGATGCAGCGATCCGGGAGGCTGCAGTCTGATATTTTTAGGCTGGGGGGGGGGGCAGCCTAATAACCATAGGCCTCTCCAGTCTGAGAATACTAGCCACCAGTTGTGAGGCTTTACCTTAGCTGGGTATCGAAATTGAGGGGACTGCACGCTGTTATTTTACTGTACAATATAGACCCACCGGCGGCTGTGATTGGTTGCAGTCAGACAGCTGTCAGTCAGTGTGGGGGTGCATCTGACTGCAACCAATCACAGCCACCAGTGGGCAGGGGAAGCCGTGAATATGTATGAGCTTAATGAGCGGCCCAGGAAGAAGGAGAGGCCGCAGGAGCAGTGTGACAGCCGCGCCGGTGATCGGTGAGTATGAAGTGCTTGCTCCTACCCCTTTGTGCCGGATTCTAGTCCCCATAGACTTTTTATGGGGACCAGCATCTGACCAGACACCGGGGATCAATCCCCCCGCTGACCTGGAGCCAGCGGGGGATTGATCTGCCAGTCCTCCAAAACACAGAAAGAAGTGACATGCTGCTGCTTTTTCCTTCCACAAAAACTGCAAGGAACAAAGAAGCGACGTGCGCACAGCCTGTCTGAGTTCTCATAGACTTTGCTGGGGAAGACAATGCATGCAGTTTTGGGCAACAAACCACCAAAAAACGTGGCAAAATACGCAGCGTGCGCACAGGGCCTAAAGATGGAATTGCTGTTCGTTAACTTCCCAGACCTGTGACAGTGGCCGGTGTGTAATGTGTGGCAGATGGACAGGAGGTGTGAGAACGGCCTCTGACCGCACCACATCCATAGCTCTTCATTGTATTACCTGGCCGGTGTGTAATGTGTGGCAGATGGACAGGAGGTGTGAGAACGGCCTCTACCGCACCACATCCTTAGCTCTTCATTATATTACCTGGCCGGTGTGTAATGTGTGGCAGATGGACAGGAGGTATGAGAACGGCCTCTGACCGCACCACATCCATAGCTCTTCATTGTATTACCTGGCCGGTGTGTAATGTGTGGCACATGGACAGGAGGTATGAGAACGGCCTCTGACCGCACCACATCCTTAGCTCTTCATTATATTACCTGGCCGGTGTGTAATGTGTGGCAGATGGACAGGAGGTATGAGAACGGCCTCTACCGCACCACAGCCTTAGCTCTTCATTATATTACCTGGCCGGTGTGTAATGTGTGGCAGACGGACAGGAGGTATGAGAACGGCCTCTGACCGCACCACATCCTTAGCTCTTCATTATATTACCTCGCCAGTGTGTAATGTGTGGCAGATGGACAGGAGGTATGAGAGCGGCCTCTGAGCGCACCACATCCTTACCTCTTCATTATATTACCTGGCTGGTGTGTAATGTGTGGCAGATGGACAGGAGGTATGAGAACGGCCTCTGACCGCACCACATCCTCAGCTCTTCATTATATTACCTGGCCAGTGTGTAATGTGTGGCAGATGGACAGGAGGTATGAGGACGGCCTCTGACCGCACCACATCCTTAGCTCTTCATTATATTACCTGGCCGGTGTGTAATGTGTGGCAGATGGACAGGAGGTGTGAGAGCGGCCTCTGACTGCACCACATCCTTAGCTCTTCATTATATTACCTCGCCAGTGTGTAATGTGTGGCAGATGGACAGGAGGTATGAGGACGGCCTCTGACCGCACCACATCCTTAGCTCTTCATTATATTACCTGGCCGGTGTGTAATGTGTGGCAGATGGACAGGAGGTGTGAGAACGGCCTCTACCGCACCACATCCTTAGCTCTTCATTATATTACCTGGCCGGTGTGTAATGTGTGGCAGATGGACAGGAGGTATGAGAACGGCCTCTGACCGCACCACAGCCTTAGCTCTTCATTGTATTACCTGGCCGGTGTGTAATGTGTGGCAGATGGACAGGAGGTGTGAGAACGGCCTCTACCGCACCACATCCTTAGCTCTTCATTGTATTACCTGGCCGGTGTGTAATGTGTGGCAGATGGACAGGAGGTATGAGAACGGCCTCTGACCGCACCACATCCTTAGCTCTTCATTATATTACCTGGCCGGTGTGTAATGTGTGGCAGATGGACAGGAGGTGTGAGAACGGCCTCTGACCGCACCACAGCCTTAGCTCTTCATTTTATTACCTGGCATAACACTACTCACTAGTGATTGATGGCCCTGACAGAAATTATGAAGCATTGAACGACCGCCCTATTACATGGAATACATTACAAGCTGCGGTCAGACACATTTCACCTATGTGGTGATTATGGCAGCATGTACATCATTGTGAATAGATTTATTTCATAAAATAACCACTTTAAAGGGAATAAACCTTACATGGCAAAGTTTGTAATAGTGAGTTGAAAGAAAAAAAAACATCTGCAAAGGGCGCCCTGCAACTAAAGGTCTTATTCTGATTAACTACTCATTATTTTTTTTTTTCTTTCCTTCGACTCCATGTGTAACACAACAAGAATT
This sequence comes from Anomaloglossus baeobatrachus, assembly GCF_048569485.1. Classification (NCBI taxonomy): domain Eukaryota; kingdom Metazoa; phylum Chordata; class Amphibia; order Anura; family Aromobatidae; genus Anomaloglossus; species Anomaloglossus baeobatrachus. The sequence continues at coordinate 153,606 of NW_027441809.1, read as the reverse complement.
TTAGTAACGTTCAGAAGTGTCTTCATCAAGACATTGGTCTCTTCCAGCCAATCACTGACCTCAGCAACTCGTTCCAGCTACATCGGATGAGCCACGGAGATCTGTGATTGGCTGCAGCAATGTTGACGTGATGTCACAGCCAAACAGCATAGAACATCACCGCAGTGAAGACGGTGCTCAACCTGGTTTGGGGGTGTACATTTACACCGCGTGCAGAATTATTAGGCAAGTTGTATTTTAGAGGATTTTTTTTATTATTGATCAACAACTATGTTCTCAATCAACCCAAAAGACTCATAAATATCAAAGCTTAATATTTTTGGCAGTTAGAGTGGGGTTTTTTTTAGATTTGGCTATCTTAGGAGGAGATCTGTTTGTGCAGGTAACTATTACTTCGCAGAATTATTAGGCAACTTAATAAAAACCAAATATATCCCCATCTCACTTGTTTATTTTCACCAGGTAAACCAATATAACTGCACAAAATTTAGAAATAAACATTTCTGACATGCAAAAACAAAACCCCAAAAAATGAGTGACCAATATAGCCACCTTTCTTTATGATGACACTAAGCAGCCGACCATCCATAGATGCTGTCAGTTGCTCGATCTGTTTACGATCAACATTGCATGCAGCAGCTATTACAGCCTCCCAGACACTGTTCCGAGAGGTGCACTGTTTTCCCTCCCTGTAGATCTAACATTTTATGAGGGACCACAGGTTCTCTATGGGGTTCAGATCAGGTGAACAAGGGGGCCATGTCATTATTTTTTTCATCTTTTAGATCTTTACTGTTCAGCCACGCTGTGGAGTAGTTGAATGCATGTGATGGAGCAATGTCCTGCATGAAAATCATGTTTTTCTTGAACGATACTGACTTCTTCCTGTACCACTGCTTGGAGTTGTCTTCCAGAAACTGGCAGTAGGTCTGGGAGTTGAGCTTCACTCCATCCTCAATTCGAAAAGGTCCCACAAGTTCATCTTTGATGATACCAGCCCATACCAGTACCCCACCTCCACCTTGCTGGCGTCTGAGTCGGAGTAGAGCTCTCTGCCCTTTACTGATCCAGCATCTGGCCCATCCATCTGGCCCATCAAGAGTCACTCTCATTTCATCAGTCCATAAAACCTTTGAAAAAACAGTCTTAAGATATTTCTTGGCCCAGTCTTGACGTTTTATCTTATGTTTCTTGGTCAGAGGTGGTGGTTTTTCAGCCTTCCTTACCTTGTCCATGTCCCTGAGTATGGCACACCTTGTGCTTTTGATACTCCAGTAACGTTGCAGCTCTGAAATATGGCCAAACTGGTGGCAAATGGCATCTTGGCAGCTTTGTGCTTGATTTTCCTCAATTCATGGGCAGTTATTTTGCGCCTTTTTTGCTCAGCACGCTGCTTGCGACCCTGTTGGCTATTTGACATGAAACGCTTGATTGTTCGGTGATCACGCTTCAAAAGTTTGTCAGTTTCAAGATTGCTGCATCCCTCTGAAAGACCTCTCACAATTATGGACTTTTCAGAGACCGTCAAATCTCTCTTCTGACCCATTTTGCCAAAGGAAAGGAAGTTGCCTAATAATTAAGCACACCTTATATAGGGTGTTGATGTCATTACACCGCACCCCTCCTCATTACAGAGATGCACATCACCTGATTTACTTAATTGGTAGTTGGCTCTCAAGCCTATACAGCTTGTAGTAGGACAACATGTATAAAAAGCATCATGTGATCAAACTACTCATTTGCCTAATAATTCTGCACACAGTGTATTTGCACAGTCAGTGTTTGCAACGTTTTGGAAGTAACGTGTTTGTTTGCATACAGAATGCTGCTTTCTACAGTACAAGCACAGTGGATGGATTTATAGAAATCTCTTGCCCACGGTGCTTCTTTTCTCTGCTCCGTAAACTTACATGTGGCGCGGCTTTCCAAGCTGCAGCATGTCAATTTATGTTCCTGTGGCCAGAATGTTCTCCATAGGGAGAAAAAAGCAAAAGTAGGTAGCACACTGAACCCTGATAGTAGGCGCGGACTGCTGCATTCTCCTGCAGAGCACACTCACATTTCCACAGGCGGGCTGACACTGCGTCAGCTGCTGTACATGCAACCTAAGAGCTTACTTTGTAGTCTTCCATATCACTTAGTCAATGTGAAAAAAAATAATGTGAACACTTTCAAATCTAGTACCACTAATATACTAATCGCATACTGATAGATGACAGACTGAACATGAGTCAACAGTGTGATGCAGCAGCAAAAAAGACAAGCACAATTTTGCAATGTATTAACAGAAGCACAGATAATAATAAGTTTTATTTCTATAGTGCCAACATATTCCACAGCGCTTTACAATTCAGAGGGGACATGTATAGACAATATAAGAATACAAAATAACAAAATTAAGATACCAGGAGGAGTGGGGGCCCTGCTCGTAAGCTTACATTCTATGAGGAAATAGGGGAGACACAAAAGGTGAATGGGGGGAGATAAGCTTGTCATATATGGTCCAGCCATCGATCACGTGAAGTAATTATCACCCTCTACTCCTCTTTGGTCAGACCTCATCTGCAATTCTGAGCACCACGTCTTAAAAAAAGACATCAACAAATTGGAGCAAGTTCACAGAAGAGCAGCCAGAATGGTGACCGGTCTATAAACTGTCCGATGAGGAATGGTTACAGGATTTGGGAATGTTTAGCTTGAAAAAAAGAAAACGGAGTGGAATCTTAATAGCCGTCTGCAAATATCTCAAAGGCTGTCGAACTAGGGTTGACAAGGACAAGGACAAGGAAAGAATAGAAGCAATGGAATGAAACTGATTGGGAAGTGTCACAGATTAGATTTTGGAATAAAAACCTTTTGACAGTGAGGGTGATCAATGACTGGAACCACAAGAGGTAGTGAGTTCCCCTTCAATGGAAGACGTAAAAAGGAGACTGGACAGACACCTGTGTGGGATGATATAGTGAATCTTGCTTTGAGCAGGGAGTTAAACCTGATGACCCTGGAGGTCCCGTTCAACTATAACATTCTATGATTCTACTGCAGATAATCTACAGATACAGTAGAATAAATCGCAATTGGCATGATGACATGGTTTTTAGCCAAGTGTGTCCATTTTAAAGACGCCCCTAGGGACCTGGTCCTTTAGCCCACTAGAGTTTAGCATTTTCATAGCGAGCAGGCTAAATCCCAGTGGGCAGAAGGACCTGGTCCATTAGATCACTTAGTCTTGTATTAAAACAGTTATTGGGACCTGGTCCTTTAGCCCACTAGGATTTAGCTTTCGCATAGAGAGCAGGCTAAATCCTAGCAGGCAGAAGGACCCAGTCCTTTTTCCCACTAAGAATTGTATTAAAACACTAATTAGGACCTGATCCTTTAGCCCACTAGGATTTAACTTTCCTATGTAGAGCAGGCTAATTCCCAGTGGGCAGAAGGACCTGGTTCTTTTTTCTCCACTAAAAATCATATTAAAACACTCATTAGGACCTGGTCCTTTAGCACACTAGGATTTAGCTTTCTAATAGAGAGCAGGCTAAATCCCAGTGGGCAGAAGGACCTGGTCCCTCTGCCCACTGGCAAATAGCTGGCTCTGGATAGAGAAAGCTAAATCCCAGTGGAAGGATCCATTAGATCACTAAGTCTTGTATTAAAACACTTATTAGGACCTGGTCCTTTAGCCCACTAGGATTTAGCTTTCTTATGTAGAACAGGCTAAATCCCAGTGGGCAGAAGGACCTGGTCCTTTTTCCCACTAAGAAATGTATTAAAACACTTATTGGAACCTGGTCCTTTAGCCCACTAGGATTTAGCTTTCTTATGTAGAACAGGCTAAATCCCAGTGGTCAGAAGTACGCAATCCATTAGATAGCGAAGTCTTGTATTAAAACACTCATTGGAACCTGGTCCTTTAGCCCACTAGGATTTAGATTTCTCATAGAGAACAGGCTAAATCCCAGTGGCCAGAAGGACCTGGTCCTTTTTCCCACTAAGAATTGTATTAAAACACTTATTAGAACCTGGTCCTTTAGCCCACTAGGACTTAGCTTTCTTATGTAGAACAGGCTAAATCCCAGTGGCCAGAAGGACCTGGTCCTTTTTCCCACTAAGAATTGTATTAAAACACTTATTAGGACCTGGTCCTTTGGCCCACTAGGACTTAGCTTTCTTATGTAGAACAGGCTAAATCCCAGTGGGCAGAAGGACCTGGTCCTTTTTCCCACTAAGAATTGTATTAAAACACTTATTAGGACCTGGTCCTTTAGCCCACTAGGATTTAGCTTTCTTATGTAGAACAGGCTAAATCCCAGTGGGCAGAAGGACCTGGTCCTTTTTCCCCACTAAGAATTGTATTAACACACTTATTGGAACCTGGTCCTTTAGCCCACTAGGATTTAGATTTCTCATAGAGAACAGGCTAAATCCCAGTGGACAGAAGCACCTGGTCCTTTTTCCCACTAAGAATTGTGAAGGACCTGGTCCTTTTTCCCACTAAGAATTGTATTAAAACACTTATTAGGACCTGGTCCTTTAGCCCACTAGGATTTAGCTTTCTAATAGAGAGCAGGCTAAATCCCAGTGGGCAGAAGGACCTGGTCCCTCTGCCCACTGGCAAATAGCTGGCTCTGGATAGAGAAAGCTAAATCCCAGTGGAAGGATCCATTAGATCACTAAGTCTTGTATTAAAACACTTATTAGGACCTGGTCCTTTAGCCCACTAGGATTTAGCTTTCTTATGTAGAACAGGCTAAATCCCAGTGGGCAGAAGGACCTGGTCCTTTTTCCCACTAAGAATTGTATTAAAACACTTATTGGAACCTGGTCCTTTAGCCCACGAGGATTTAGATTTCTCATAGAGAACAGGCTAAATCCCAGTGGGCAGAAGGACCTGGTCCTTTTTCCCACTAAGAATTGTATTAAAACACTTATTAGGACCTGGTCCTTTAGCCCACTAGGATTTAGCTTTCTTATGTAGAACAGGCTAAATCCCAGTGGGCAGAAGGACCTGGTCCTTTTTCCCCACTAAGAAATGTATTAAAACACTTATTGGAACCTGGTCCTTTAGCCCACTAGGATTTAGATTTCTCATAGAGAACAGGCTAAATCCCAGTGGGCAGAAGGACCTGGTCCTTTTTCCCACTAAGAATTGTATTAAAACACTTATTAGGACCTGGTCCTTTAGCCCACTAGGATTTAGCTTTCTTATGTAGAACAGGCTAAATCCCAGTGGGCAGAAGGACCTGGTCCTTTTTCCCACTAAGAAATGTATTAAAACACTTATTGGAACCTGGTCCTTTAGCCCACTAGGATTTAGATTTCTCATAGAGAACAGGCTAAATCCCAGTGGGCAGAAGGACCTGGTCCTTTTTCCCACTAAGAATTGTATTAAAACACTTATTAGGACCTGGTCCTTTAGCCCACTAGGATTTAGCTTTCTTATGTAGAACAGGCTAAATCCCAGTGGGCAGAAGGACCTGGTCCTTTTTCCCCACTAAGAATTGTATTAACACACTTATTGGAACCTGGTCCTTTAGCCCACTAGGATTTAGATTTCTCATAGAGAACAGGCTAAATCCCAGTGGACAGAAGCACCTGGTCCTTTTTCCCACTAAGAATTGTGAAGGACCTGGTCCTTTTTCCCACTAAGAATTGTATTAAAACACTTATTAGGACCTGGTCCTTTAGCCCACTAGGATTTAGCTTTCTAATAGAGAGCAGGCTAAATCCCAGTGGGCAGAAGGACCTGGTCCCTCTGCCCACTGGCAAATAGCTGGCTCTGGATAGAGAAAGCTAAATCCCAGTGGAAGGATCCATTAGATCACTAAGTCTTGTATTAAAACACTTATTAGGACCTGGTCCTTTAGCCCACTAGGATTTAGCTTTCTTATGTAGAACAGGCTAAATCCCAGTGGGCAGAAGGACCTGGTCCTTTTTCCCACTAAGAATTGTATTAAAACACTTATTGGAACCTGGTCCTTTAGCCCACTAGGATTTAGATTTCTCATAGAGAACAGGCTAAATCCCAGTGGGCAGAAGGACCTGGTCCTTTTTCCCACTAAGAAATGTATTAAAACACTTATTGGAACCTGGTCCTTTAGCCCACTAGGATTTAGCTTTCTTATGTAGAACAGGCTAAATCCCAGTGGTCAGAAGTACGCAATCCATTAGATCGCGAAGTCTTGTATTAAAACACTCATTGGAACCTGGTCCTTTAGCCCACTAGGATTTAGATTTCTCATAGAGAACAGGCTAAATCCCAGTGGCCAGAAGGACCTGGTCCTTTTTCCCACTAAGAATTGTATTAAAACACTTATTAGGACCTGGTCCTCTAGCCCACTAGGACTTAGCTTTCTTATGTAGAACAGGCTAAATCCCAGTGGCCAGAAGGACCTGGTCCTTTTTCCCACTAAGAATTGTATTAAAACACTTATTAGGACCTGGTCCTTTAGCCCACTAGGATTTAGCTTTTTTATGTAGAACAGGCTAAATCCCAGTGGGCAGAAGGACCTGGTCCTTTTTCCCACTAAGAATTGTATTAAAACACTTATTGGAACCTGGTCCTTTAGCCCACTAGGATTTAGATTTCTCATAGAGAACAGGCTAAATCCCAGTGGGCAGAAGGACCTGGTCCTTTTTCCCACTAAGAATTGTATTAAAACACTTATTAGGACCTGGTCCTTTAGCCCACTAGGATTTAGATTTCTCATAGAGAACAGGCTAAATCCCAGTGGGCAGAAGGACCTGGTCCTTTTTCCCACTAAGAATTGTATTAAAACACTTATTAGGACCTGGTCCTTTAGCCCACTAGGATTTAGCTTTCTTATGTAGAACAGGCTAAATCCCAGTGGGCAGAAGGACCTGGTCCTTTTTCCCACTAAGAAATGTATTAAAACACTCATTAGGACCTGGTCCTTTAGCCCACTAGGATTTAGATTTCTCATAGAGAACAGGCTAAATCCCAGTGGGCAGAAGGACCTGGTCCTTTTTCCCACTAAGAATTGTATTAAAACACTTATTAGGACCTGGTCCTTTAGCCCACTAGGATTTAGCTTTCTTATGTAGAACAGGCTAAATCCCAGTGGACAGAAGGACCTGGTCCTTTTTCCCACTAAGAATTGTATTAAAACACTTATTAGGACCTGGTCCTTTAGCCCACTAGGATTTAGCTTTCTAATAGAGAGCAGGCTAAATCCCAGTGGGCAGAAGGACCTGGTCCCTCTGCCCACTGGCAAATAGCTGGCTCTGGATAGAGAAAGCTAAATCCCAGTGGAAGGATCCATTAGATCACTAAGTCTTGTATTAAAACACTTATTGGAACCTGGTCCTTTAGCCCACTAGGATTTAGCTTTCTTATGTAGAACAGGCTAAATCCCAGTGGCCAGAAGGACCTGGTCCTTTTTCCCACTAAGAATTGTATTAAAACACTTATTAGGACCTGGTCCTTTAGCCCACTAGGATTTAGCTTTCTTATGTAGAACAGGCTAAATCCCAGTGGGCAGAAGTACGTAATCCATTAGATCGCTAAATCTTGTATTAAAACACTCATTGGAACCTGGTCCTTTAGCCCACTAGGATTTAGATTTCTCATAGAGAACAGGCTAAATCCCAGTGGGCAGAAGGACCTGGTCCCTCTGCTCACTGGGAAATAGCCGACTCTGGATAGAGAAAGCTAAATCCCAGTGGAAGGAGGGACCAGGTCCTTTAGCCCACTGGGATTTAGCTTTCTCTCTATAGAGTCGGCTATTTCCCAGTGGGCAGAGGGACCAGGTCCTTCTAGCCACTGGGATTTAGCCACGACCCTAGATATATGGCTGCTCTGTGCTTACAGGACCTGTGATGATGTCACATGGAGGGGAGGAGTCAGGGGTCACATGATCAGCTCCTCAGTAGTCTTATATTAACGTGCACACACTGGATGAGGCGCGGTGTCAGTGGACGGTTATAGTAAACTCCTGTTTCGTATGTATGTGACCCCTGTTGCGTATGTATGTGACCCCAGTTGCGTATGTATGTGACTGCTGTTGCGTATGTATGTGACCCCTGTTGCGTATGTATGTGACCCCTGTTGCATATGTATGTGACCCCTGTTGCGTATGTATGTGACCCCTGTTGCATATGTGTGTAACCCCTGTTGCGTATGTATGTGACCCCTGTTGCATATGTGTGTAACCCCTGTTGCGTATGTATGTGACCCCCTTCAAACTCATTTCAATCTTTGCTAAATTGAATTCTTTATTGATAAGTTCAGGTGAGAAGAAGATTTGTTGAGCAAATTTAAAATAAAGACGTTTGGACCTGATCGGTCTTGAAAATGTGTGTATGACGTATATGGAGCAGAGCCGCATGTGTACGATGTGTACGGGACAGCGCTATGTGTGTACGATGTCTACGTAGCGGAGCTGTGTATGTAGCGGAGCTGTGGATGCATGACATGTATGTAGCAGAGCCGTTTATGCATGATATGTATGTAGCGGAGCCGTGGGTGCATGATGTGTATGTAGTGGATACCCCCTTTTACCAGTTTATTAATCCCCTAAACACCTGTGCAGGTCCAACATAATCCACACGAGGTCCCACGACAATTCAAGCTCTGCTACATGTAAAGTCATAGCGTGCGATCATGCCACATGACTATCCGCTATGAGGTTCATGCAGAGACTGATCAGCGATCAGTGGTGTCATCACTTAGGTTAGCTGCGGTCATAGCTGGAGGTTCACACGGTCCTCCACTTGTGACCGCAGGTAACTTGACCTCAGGTGTCTTCAGTGACCTCACCTGAGTTTATTCACCGCTCGTCATGCGACTCACTCAGTCTGTGCCTGACCATCACAGTGTACGTAGGAAATACTGTGGATAGAAGCGCAGAATAGGGTCTTACCAGGTAAGGTAACAGATAAGCCAAGGTAATTTAAACCCAGAACTGCTGCTTTTGAATCCAGTAATTTGCATGATTTCACGCCAAATTTCATTACCACATACAGTAATGACAGTGTTTTTATTAGAAAAATTTTGGAAAAACATTGGAACATGTTATTAAAAGATCCTATTTTAAAGGATGTTATGCCTACTCATCCGGGTATCACTTTTAGAAGGGCCCTTACCCTGAGAAATATTGTAGCCCCAGCAGGTTCAGAAGTTCCATGGGTATGACATGCCCACCGGGTTCTTGGGGGTTACTCGTCACTGGGCCGGTGTTGGTTTGGGATGTCACAGCGGCCGGGCTTGGATCCGTGACCCCAGCGGTGTCAATAATAGTGGGGATGGGGGGTGGAGTTTGCATTTGTGACGCCACCTGTGGTATACGGCCAAGTATTAGCCGCTGCTGCGGGAGGTCTTCTCTGGGGCGGATGATCACGTAGCTTGGATGGTACAGCTCTCCACAGGCAGAGCTCAGGCCCAGGGAGGATGTTGGGAGTAATAATTGCCTATGGCGCAGGGGTGCGATGATGGGAGCGTTGGCAGTGATGGGACAACACAGAAGTTGCAGTCAAAGTTCGTTACTCACTGAGATTACACCGCCTTTGGAGTGCTGTGCTCTGCTGGTATGGGCTCTAGCCGATTAAGGATAGTTCGGAGGTCAAGGCCAGTGTTTCCTTCTGTGTGCCCTTTCTGGTGTTCTTCCCTGCATCCCAGCTTCTGGGCCGTGGAACGGGTCACGGGTGGTTGCTGCACTCCTCGTGAACCCTAGGATTACCCTTCTTCCTAAGAACCCAGGTCGAACCTCCAGCTCTGTACCACGGGCCCCTTTCTATTGTCTTTTTTTCTTGACGTCTCTTCCTGATGCCTTCTCGACCCCCTTCCTGGGTGCCGACCTGGCACTAACTGAATTCTGTGTGAGATGGCTCCTAACTTCCCATGAAGGTGCCCCGCTTCCTGGGTTGCTGAACTAGTGGGCAGGAGGTCCCATACCTGTGATGGCCACCCCGGCACCTATCCTGGCCCAGTCCCAGTGAAAGAGCTCCCATGTTTTGTGTTGGATGTGTTATGGTGGTTTACCGGTGATGACCTCCTTCGTATCCAAGATGAATACTGCACCCTAGATGAGGTGCAGTATCCTGTGGCGCCTGAAGCTGCAGGGGCAACACAAGTACAGTGAACTCTGTGTTGCAAGCAGGCTCATATTGATGCTTTGCAAAAAACTGTTTATTCTTTAAGTCAATCCAACATCCAACATAAGAGGAAATCCTTTTGCTCTTCCTCTGGTTCGGAAGATTTTCTGATAAAGGGACTTCCCGATGCCAGTCTTTTTTATTGTATACCTAATAGAATGCGAGTGTAATAAACAGTATGTGGGTAGGACCTCTCAAACACTCCATGCGAGTGTAATAAACAGTATGTGGGCAGGACCTCTCAGACACTCTACAACAGACGTCATTCCCACAGGCAGAATATTAAAACTGTTTTTCACTACACGGACTCTCTAGGCATTGTACGGTAGTTTTTAATAAAAATATGGCTTTAAGGGTGACCCCGTCGAACAGATCCCTCCTAATGGAGTGGAGGTTTTAAGTACTAAAGAAACATTCTGGATATACAAATTAAACACTTTGGTTTAAATGAGGTGACAGATCCGTGTTATTAATATTATTTTATCAATATATTTTTATTCAATTTAATAGATTTCTTGGTTTTATATTATTTATTTATATTATATTAATTTTATATTATCTTAATTCAGGTCCCGACTTTTAAATATGTTTCATTTTAATAATGTTTATATTTATACATTTATATAACTATAAATTGTATATGATTGATGTTAATGATTCATGTTTCTAATTGAGGGGTGGGGTGCGTGATTATGGGGTCCTGTGTGTGGTTATTCCGGCACTGTCCTTCGCACTGTAGTCATGCGGGAGGGCTTCTCGTTTGAAGCTTGTGAACTTTCCGTAATCTGCGCAGACGCAGTGAGGTAATTCCCATTGTCTGAACTCTTTTAACCCCCACGCATGCGCGGTGTGGTTCTCTCCCACGGACCTGAACTCCTGTTCCCCTCACGCATGCGCACTCCTGCTTTGCTCTGGCACTCGCTTTCTGAACCTTCACAGCTAGAATCACTATACTAAGGAATACAAATATATGGTGCACATCAACACTCCCCACCAATAACTAATATTCTTTAATTCAATTAAAATTCATTATTTCAACATTCCTTTTTGTTTTTAAAACTGAAGAAATGTTCATTAATTACTTTCCTCCATGGATTTTTCTTCATTGCTTCCTGAGAGGCTTCATCTGTATTTCACAACATGAAAACCCGCAGGCGGACCGCCACCTCCATGGCTTCTAACTGGGTCTGTTTCGGGCCCTTATACAAAAAGACATTTTTAAAATGTTCACCCATATTGCTTTTGTTGCTTATATGAACTCCTTCTAGTACGTTAACCTCATATGTACGATTGTCGCACGCGGTCTCTGCACACACACACTGTATATTATGTCTGCACTACTATATGAAACCTCTCAACACTTCTTACCCATAAGGGCTTTCCTGCTCGTGGTCTTTGAACATTCGCACTGCATATCAATTTTTGTACAACCCGTCACTATACACACGCAATTTTTTATTTTTCTTCAGTTTTCGCCTTTTCCTTTTTGACAAATAATACACGATTGTGAGATTCAAAGTTTTTAATTATTTTTCCTTTTTTTTTTTCTATTTCTGTAATATCATCAACAATTTAGTTTTTCAACACAACCTCTCCCATTTTTTAACACAATAAATACCATAACTTTTCTTCTCTTCCCATTGTTTATCATGATCCCTATATAGGGCTGTGGATAGAGCCTCCAGCCAGTGTATTACTACGATCCCCAGTAAATCCCACAGTTCTAGACTCTTTGCATTCTGTTATATTTCCAAGAAATATTTTTGTATTATTCTTTTTCTCTTTTTCCTTTTTTTTTTATTGTTGCGATATTTGTTACACGTCCAGGACTTTTAAGTTGTCTTTTAATACATTATGTTTTAAATCTTGTTGCCGTTATTTGATAAGTCGATTGTTGTAAAATAATGAGTTATTATGATAGTTATTTATTCCATAATATCTCTACATACATTCTTATAATGTATGTATAGTAATCACAGGCCTTAGCTTGTATGAAGTGTGTTTGTGAGGTTGGAGAACTTCTAGCTAGCATCTGACATGATTAAATCAAACCTGGCTGACAACTCAGTGCTATTTTTCTATGTGGTTTCTTAGCGATGGACTGGAATTAGCATTGAAGCCCTTCTAAGCAATACTTTAGGTCAAAGGTCAACTAGCCTCAAAGCCTGCTATACATTCTTTAGGTGAAAGGTCAGCTAGCTGGTTTTGGAAAACCTGTTCTGCGCAGGACACTACGTGTGCAGATTTAGGACCACGTGACAATGACTTAATGCATGGGCTAAAACTGAGAATGAGTTATATTAGGTTTTTGAAGACATGTTTAAAGCCATGTAAAGACACAAGTGAGGAAAGGAGGGTGTGTTGAAATGTATTTTAGCTTGACCACATTTCATAGAGTTTGGAATGCGGACCATTCTCAACCAGATGGAAGACTGCCTCCATAACATCACAGCTATGTAAGATAATGGACTCTTTCTCTATCTTTTTCTCTCTTAACTCAATTCTAACTAAAGCCAAGCATTATTTTCCTGTAATGATTTTTTAACCTTTATTGAATAAACCCACATTTGGTTTGCACCTATATTTCTCATCAATCATTATATACTGGCTAAGCATAATATACGTCAAATCCTATTTTTAACAATTGTCCCACCAGTATTTGACATACAGCGGCCGATCCTCTGATGTATCTGTATGTATATATATATATACATATATATATATATATATATATATGTTCTTTCCTCTGTAGTAGACTGTTGATTTTTCCTTGATGTACTGATGAAGGAGACTGAGTTCTCTGAAACGCGTCGACCTGAATAACAGCATAAGAAGATGAAATAATCAACATCTGATTTTCTGGTGATAGCGCGGCATACACCCGATCTTTCCCCCGTTACGTCTGAATTCGCTTTCGCTGCCACCATCCTTTATGTGCATTTAGGAGTTGTGACTGGCACAGCCCTTATAGGTTAATGAAATTACCAGGTAAGGTAACAGATAAGCCAAGGTAAGACCCTGTCCTGCGCTTCTATCCACAGTATTTCCTACGTACACTGTGATGTTTAGGCAGAGACTGAGTGAGTTGCGTGATGAGCGGTGAAGTCTGAAGTCACCTGAGGTCAAGTTACCTGCTGTCACAAGTGGGGGACCGTGGGAACCTCCAGCTGTGGCAACGGCTAACCTGAGTGACGTCACCACTGATCGCTGCTCAGTTTCTGCCTGAACCTCACAGCGGGTGGTCATGTGCCATGATCACGTGCTGTGACTACATGTAGCAGAGCTTGAATCGTTGTGTAATCTCGTGTGGATTATGTTGGACTTGCACAGGTGTTTTGGGGATTAATAAAGTGGTAAAAGCGGGTATCCGCTACATACACTGTGTACACATGGCTCCGCTACATATACTTTGTGCACCCCCGGCTCCGCTACATACACAGCTCCACTACTACACATAGCACTGTTCAATACACATCGTACACATGCGGCTCTGCTCCATATACGTCGTACACACATTTTCAGCGAATTGTGATCAAGACCGATCAGGTCCAAATGTTTTTCTTCTAAAGTCGCTCAATAAATCTTCTCCTCACCTGAACTCATCAATAAAGAATTCAATTTAGCAAAGATTGAAATGAATTTGAAGGGGTCACAAACATACGCAACAGGGGTCACATACATACGCAACAGGGGTCACATACATACGTAACAGAGGTTTACTAAAACTGTCCACTGACACCGCGCCTCATCCAGTGTGTGCACGACAATATAGGAGTATACTGAGGAGCTGATCATGTGACCCTGACTCCTCCCCTCCATGTGACATCATCACAGGTCCTGTAAGAACAGAGCAGCCATATATCTAGTGTGCGGCTCTGCAGGTGGAGGTAGGTGCAGGGTATTATATATCTAGTGTGCGGCTCTGCAGGTGGAGGTAGGTGCAGGGTATTATATATCTAGTGTGCGGCTCTGCAGGAGGAGGTAGGTGCAGGGTATTATATATCTAGTGTGCGGCTCTGCAGGTGGAGGTAGGTGCAGGTTATTATATATCCAGTGTGCGGCTCTGCAGGTGGAGGTAGGTGCAGGGTATTATATATCTAGTGTGCGGCTCTGCAGGTGGAGGTAGGTGCAGGGTATTATATATCTAGTGTGCGGCTCTGCAGGTGGAGGTAGGTGCAGGGTATTATATATCTAGTGTGCGGCTCTGCAGGTGGAGGTAGGTGCAGGGTATTATATATCTAGTGTGCGGCTCTGCAGGTGGAGGTAGGTGCAGGGTATTATATATCTAGTGTGCGGCTCTGCAGGTGGAGGTAGGTGCAGGGTATTATATATCTAGTGTGCGGCTCTGCAGGTGGAGGCAGGTGCAGGGTATTATATATCTAGTGTGCGGCTCTGCAGGTGGAGGTAGGTGCAGGGTATTATATATCTAGTGTGCGGCTCTGCAGGTGGAGGTAGGTGCAGGGTATTATATATCTAGTGTGCGGCTCTGCAGGAGGAGGTAGGTGCAGGGTATTATATATCTAGTGTGCGGCTCTGCAGGTGGAGGTAGGTGCAGGGTATTATATATCTAGTGTGCGGCTCTGCAGGTGGAGGTAGGTGCAGGGTATTATATATCTAGTGTGCGGCTCTGCAGGTGGAGGTAGGTGCAGGGTATTATATATCTAGTGTGCGGCTCTGCAGGTGGAGGTAGGTGCAGGGTATTATATATCTAGTGTGCGGCTCTGCAGGTGGAGGTAGGTGCAGGGTATTATATATCTAGTGTGCGGCTCTGCAGGTGGAGGTAGGTGCAGGGTATTATATATCTAGTGTGCGGCTCTGCAGGAGGAGGTAGGTGCAGGGTATTATATATCTAGTGTGCGGCTCTGCAGGTGGAGGTAGGTGCAGGTTATTATATATCTAGTGTGCGGCTCTGCAGGTGGAGGTAGGTGCAGGGTATTATATATCTAGTGTGCGGCTCTGCAGGTGGAGGTGTGTGGAGATTCCCCATTACCTGGGCAGGCGGCATTAACCCCTTCACCTCTGAGACTTTCTTGGAGTTTTTCTCTCGCTGATTTCTATGAATCGTGAGGTTTTATTCTTTTTCCTCTGATAGATACAAACGCCCCAACTATGAGAGGCCGGAAGTGAGGAAACCCGTCTGCCCTCAGTCCTAGGCCCCTTTCTGCCCTCGGACCCTTTCCGTCCTCAGTCCTCGGCCCCTTTCAGCCCTCGGTCCTCGGCCCCTTTCTGCCTTCAGTCCTCGGCCCCTTTCTGCCCTCGGCCCCTTTCTGCCCTCAGTCCTCGGCCCCTTTCTGCCCCCTACAGTATAATGTTCCCCCAGAATGTTCTCATTATATGTTTCCCCTTATTCTCTCCAGTAATTGTGTTATTACAGCGGATTCTCTATGATGTTACATCGTCATCTTCTCCCCATTCAGGTCCCTACAATATCGGATCCTCTCAGTGGAGATCTTCTATAGAAGAGAATTCTCCTGATTGCCCCGTGAAGGATGGATATGGACAGGGACAAGATGGCGGAGAGGATATTACACCTCACCCTAGAGATCCTCTTCCGGCTTACTGGAGAGGTGAGAGATTCTGATGACGTCACATTACATCATTCTTATCTATGGGAATAACAGATGGACAGAACTGGAGAGGTGAGGACTCTGGAAATGTCTGGAGTGAGATTTATTACTGTGTCTCTCCATAACCAGGATTACACAGTAGTGAAGAAGACCTCTAGTGAGCGCTGTCAGGCCCCTGTGTCTGAGGGATGGGGAAGACCCCTGAGCCCAATCACGGGGCCTCCACCTCACCCCCCGATACATGAGGACATCAATGACCAGAAGATCCTAGAACTCACCTACAAGATGATTGAGCTGCTGACTGGAGAGGTGACACTGCTGGGAATGCTGGGACATTATACAGTAACGCTATGAAGGGATCGGGGGTGACGGTATCATTGTATGTGTCAGGTTCCTATAAGGTGTCAGGACGTCACCGTCTATTTCTCCATGGAGGAGTGGGAGTATTTAGAAGGACACAAAGATCTGTACAAGGACGTCATGATGGAGGTTCCTCAGCCCCTCACATCACCAGGTAATAGACAGGACTAAATACACACGGCCTATAATTATCTGTATGTAAGGAATGAATTCAGTCCCTGTATGTGTCTCCTCCAGTTCTATCCAGTAAGAGGACAACACCAGAGAGATGTCCCCGTCCTCTTCTCCCACAGGACTGTAAACAAGAAGATCCCGATGTTCCTCAGGATCATCAGGTAGATGGAGAGAAGGGGCCATGAAATCTCCCTATGATGTGTAGACGGCTGTGAAGGTCTTGTGCCCTGTCTTGTTTTATCCGCCAGTATTATATGTGTTATACTTGTGTAATGAGAGCCAGGGTTGGTCTGGCCCACCAGGGTAGCGGGGAATCGCTATACAGGGCCGCAGGGCCGCCTGTGTCTCAGAGCCGGCGTTTATTGGTGGGCAGACTCAGCAGCTCATCCAGGGCCCCCACGCTCTAAGGGGCCCCCAGCCTTTCAATCATTAACTTCAGTGATCGTACACATTCTGTACGATCACTAACGTTTCTGCAGTTGCATGACTTTTAGTGACATCACATGTGTCATGTGACTCACCAAAGGTCCTAGCGGTGCACTGCGGGAGTCCACAGGCCTGCACCGATGAGGTGTTCAGGCCTGGAGACTGCGCCGGCATTCAAATGTATGCGCGTCTTTCAGGCGCGCGTACATTTGTACAGTGCGGCCAGTGACAGGAGGCAGAGCAGCGCTGCACAGCCCGCACCGCAACGGGACGTCATCACCAGAGGAGGAGGATGCGACAGGACTGAGGCAGAGGAGCGCGCCTCAGTCCTGCACCGACATCATCATCACCGGGCCGCAGCTGCAGGGATGAAGAGGAGGACGTGCAGGCACAGGTAAGCGCTCCAGGGGAGCCAAAGATGTACAATAATTTTACATGAAGGGCTGCGGGTGGGGGAGGGACAGTGTTATTTTACAAGGGGCATAAAGAAGCGGTTGGGGACTTTATGGATCATATTATGGGTCAGTGGGGGACATTATAGGGCAGTGGGGGACATTATAGGGCAGTGGGGGACATTATAGGTCAGTGGGATACAGTATAAGGCAGTGTGGAACATTATAGGGCAGTGAGGGACATTATAGGGTAATGGAGGACATTATGAAGCAAATTGGCGCATTATAGGTCAGTGGGGGATGTTATGAAAGAAATTGGGACATTATAGGGCAATGGGGGACATAATAGGGCAGTGGGGGACCTAATAGGGCAGTGGGGGACCTAATAGGGCAGTGGGGGACCTAATAGAGCAGTGGGGGACATTATAGTTCAGTGGGGGACATTATAGGGCAGTGGGGGACATTATAGGGCAGTTTGGAACATTATAGGGCAGTGGGGGACATTATAGGGTAATGGAGGACATTATGAAGCAAATTGGGACATTATAGGGCAATGGGGGACATTATGAGGCATCAAGGATTGTGGAAGGCAGCATAGTATAATGAGGAGGGGGGGGGATTTATACAGCAATTTAGTATGGGGGAGATATTATAGAAAGAGCAAATTTTTGGGGGACATTTTGGAAAGGGGCTCTTTGTGGGGCTATTTTGGAGAGGAGCAGGGTGTGGGGGATATCTTGTGCAGGAAGCAATTAACATCCCCTTCTGATTCCACTTGTTTCCCCAGACATTAAATAAAAGGGGCCAGAATGAGAAACATACATTATTAGTTTATGGTGGCACGTGGGGCATCATTACTGTAGGGGCAAATAAGGGGACATTATTACTGGTGAAATATAAGTTAATTTTGAGGATATTGTCTTCCATGGGGGGAACAAGAGTCTGATGTAGTGTAGAAATTAGGGAAATAGTGTAGAATGTGCTCTGGGAGTGATCGGCTATAGGTGACTGTTATTTTCTGCAGAGTCGCGTCATGGCAGGAAGAAGTGATGGCGGTCAGCTCCGGATGAAGAGAAAATGTGAAGATGAATAAAGTCAGCTAGAGACGTCAGTGGTAAGTCAGTGTGTTACATGAACACACACACACACACACACACACACTATACTTAACACTATTTACAGAGCTCCTGTGTATGATGTCACTGGTGAGCACTGTATTACCTATACACTATATACAGAATTCCTGTGCATTATGGCACTGATGATAATATTAGTGTTGTAGTTTTTATTCCTGATCATTATTGTAGTATTATATGTCCTTGTGTGGTAGTAATATGTTCTGTGGTCATGTTGTACTGATATTTGTCTCATGTGCGGTATTATTTGGTCAATATGTGGTGTGGTTAAAGTGTTGCAGTATTTCTCCCTTGTATGTGGTAATATACGGTTACTATGTAGTCTAATTATGGTGTAGTAGTATTACTCTCTGGTATGTGGTTGCTTTTGATCACTATGTGTTGGTAGTATGTTATCTGGTCATAGTGTCTCCCTTGTATGTGGTATTAGTCAGTCACTTTGCGGTCTGGTCACAGCGTGGTGGTATTTCTCCCTTGTATGTGGCTGTATTGGGTCACTGTTTGGTGGTAATATACGGTCTGGTCACGGTGTGGCGGTATTTCTCCCTTGTATGTGGAATTATTGGTTGTGTTGTGTATGGAGGTCACTTTTTCTCTCTATAAGGGGGAGATTATTTCCAATAGAAATTAAATACTTAAACATTTAACCCCTCCCTGTCCTGTGACTATTACACTGCAGCACATATGCAGAGGTACTCCAGTGAAAGCAAGTAATCACCTTTACTAAGGCCACGTGCACACACTGAGTATTCAGGGCGTTTTTTACCCCAGTTTTTTAAGCCAAAACCAGGAGCGGTAAAATCAGAGGAAAAGTGTAATAGAAATACGGGCACCACTTCTGTATTTATTACCCACTGCTGGTTTTGGCTACAAATACTGATGTAAGATTGTAACGGGGTGCCAGGGGTGCCTCGGGGATTGTAGTCGTGGCCCCTTTTTCTAGCAGGCTTACCCCCGGCTCCGCCGTCACTTTTGGGACAGGAGATGGCTTGGTGGGGCAGAGTGTGGTGGTGCAGATAACGCCGTCAGAAGTACAAACACTTTGCAGACGTAGGTCGATTGAACCAGCAGGCATGTTTATTGAACACTTCTTCATCACAGAGGCAAACACATCAGATGACTTCACACTTTTGCTAGGGGAAAACCTGTTCTGGACGTCTCCTCTAGTGGGGATGTGCCCGGCTACTCCACTTCACCTGGCTCCCACTCCGGCTAACACAGACTGGACCCACACCAATACTGCTTCACACTTGAGGACACTTCTTCTCTTCTTTTCTCTCGCTTTCCTGTTCACCCAGCTCCCACACTCTTCCCCTTCTGCTTCTTCTCTCCCGTCCCGGGCTCAACTGCCTCCTGGTTCTCACTTTTCTCTTAACAACTCTTTTCCTCCCTCCCCTTTCTCTGCCGGCTCCTCCTTTCCTCTACCCTGTTCCTATGGGGACAGCCGTCCCACCCAGCCACTAGGGGAACCCACTAAAACAGTAAAACATTTTTATTACATAACATCAGTATAAACAACTTTCAGGGTAAACCACCTCTTTGTAAGGGGTCTGCCCACCCCTTACATTCCTCCCCTCCTTCTGCCTAAGCCTCCCGGCAAGGCACGACCCTAAAAAACAAGTTAGCCGCAAGATCATTTTTATAAAACTACAAACATGTGCACATCAAGGCACACGCAAGGGGCGCACAAGTCCGGCGCCCGGAGTCCCTCCTGGGAGCTCCCGGTCTTAGTAGATAGTGTGCCCGGAGGCCTTCAGCAGGCACTCCCGGTCTTTGCAGGTCTTCTGCCCGGAGGCTTTTGCAGCACTCCCGGTCTTGGAAGGCAGGAACACAAAATAGCAAAGTCTCCTTTAACAACACGGAGGGAGCCCCTGGCTCAGTCCAGCGTCAGGCTCCTTCCGGGCTCAGTAGCTTGAACAGGGTTGCAAACGATAGAACTTTTCCGGCTCTTCAACAATGCCGGTATTTAACGCGAACATGTCCATTACCTCCGGTCATTACGGGTCACTCGGGATGGTAAGCGCGCTGCCATTCGGCCCGCTGAGCCCTCACGTAGTCGGAAAGGGACTGACCTGGCAAGCGGCGCAATCTCCGGAACGGTTCGTAGTTGACTGGGGGTTCTGGTGCCTCCGTCTCCGGTTTTTACTCTTCAACCCCCGACGGGGGTGACGGGGTCGCTGAACGGGACGGCTGTGGGCTGCCCACGACGATCACCGGGTGTGTGACCAGGCTCTGGTGAATTGCCAACACCGCCGGGGTCCCCTTCTCCGGATCAGCACTCAGTCCTGTCACGACTTCGGGTGAAACCGCCAGTGTGCTTCTCGGTCGGGAAATCTCAGCTAGTACCGGTCGCTGTTGGGAATGCCTCCGGTATTGGCACTCTTCCCATTCGATTTCCTGCTGCCATTGTGCGGCCTCTTGTGTAGTGGGCATCCGGGTCACTCCCACGGCAAACAGGCCCCGGCATCCCACTTCTCTCCGGAACCTCACTTTTTCTCCCGGGTACAAGGTATGAAGGCGTTGTGGTAAGCCCTCAGTGTCCAGGTTTACCCGGTTGTAGAAGAAATGGTCACCGGTCTCTTCATCCTCAATGAATCCATAGCCCTCCTTCTGGTTGAATTTAACTACGGTTCCGACGGTGCACTGCCGTTCAAACTCGTCGCTGAGGGGACCAGCCATCATTTCGCGGGCTACGGTCTCAGCCAGTAATCTCTCCTGCACCGGATCGGGTTCAGGCGATGGGGACTTTCGCTGCGTCAAGGGCGTCGGCTTCACCGGCTCCCAAAAGAATCCCCACTCGTCTTCTTCTAGCTCCCGGGCATGTCGCTCTTCCGGGGCCGGAACTGTTGTGTGGGTTGGAGTTCCCAGGACTTTGTTTCCCGGATGTAGCTGTGCCTTGTAGGTGGCCCGGACTTCAGTCGAGGTCTCACCGGTCGCGGCATCCCAGGTAGTGACCCAGGTAACTTTTGTAGGCCGCTCCGGTCCTTCGGGCACAGCCGGTAAAGCAAGGGCAAGTCCTTCCGCGTCCGCAGTCTGCTTCAGGCGTCCTTTGCCCAGGCTGGTTGCTACCAGCGCGCCCACTGCAGCATGCTGTTTTCGCGGAGTCTCCATTTTGCTCGGAGTCAATCTCTGCGTAGGCGTTTCTTGCAATGGCGCCGGGGACAGTGGAGATGCTGGAGAAGGTGGAGGCGGGCCTTCTTTTCCCGCTCTTGGGTATACTCCACCCCCAGCCTCGCACATCACATCAACCCGGCCAAGGCGGCTCTTCTTTTTTTCTGTAACGCCGCCCACTTCACATATCTTCCTCAGCATCCTGGGGCCAGCACCTCCCCTCTTTGAGCGGCGCACTCCGCACTTCTTTTTCTTCACCGGCCAGCCCCAGGCTCTTCTTTTGGCGCCAATTCTTCGCGCGCTCACTGTGTCCATGAAGACGGCGGCCATCTTGCCGCCATCTTGTGCCCGGTCCAACGCCTTGGGCACCACTTGTTCTTCCCACCATGGGATCGGGACCCTTCGCCAATAATCCGGATCCTGTGCCCTAGGCACCATTTGGTCTCCATCTTCTTGGATCGGGACCCCTTGCATATAATCCGGATCCTGCCGACTACGCCACATGTAACGGGGTGCCAGGGGTGCCTCGGGGATTGTAGTCGTGGCCCCTTTTTCTAGCAGGCTTACCCCTGGCTCCGCCGTCACTTTTGGGACAGGAGATGACTTGGTGGGGCAGAGTGTGGTGGTGCAGATAACGCCGTCAGAAGTACAAACACTTTGCAGACGTAGGTCGATTGAACCAGCAGGCATGTTTATTGAACACTTCTTCATCACAGAGGCAAACACATCAGATGACTTCACACTTTTGCTAGGGGAAAACCTGTTCTGGACGTCTCCTCTAGTGGGGATGTGCCCGGCTACTCCACTTCACCTGGCTCCCACTCCGGCTAACACAGACTGGACCCACACCAATACTGCTTCACACTTGAGGACACTTCTTCTCTTCTTTTCTCTCGCTTTCCTGTTCACCCAGCTCCCACACTCTGCCCCTTCTGCTTCTTCTCTCCCGTCCCGGGCTCAACTGCCTCCTGGTTCTCACTTTTCTCTTAACAACCCTTTTCCTCCCTCCCCTTTCTCTGCCGGCTCCTCCTTTCCTCTACCCTGTTCCTATGGGGACAGCCGTCCCACCCGGCCACTAGGGGAACCCACTAAAACAGTAAAACATTTTTATTACATAACATCAGTATAAACAACTTTCAGGGTAAACCACCTCCTTGTAAGGGGTCTGCCCACCCCTTACAAGATACTGACCAAACACTGAACGTGGCCTAAGGATAAGTGATAACTTATTCATCAGTGGGGTCTGATTGCTGGGACCTGCTCCGATCGTGCAACTTTTATCCCCCATTACACTGGAGCTCATGTCCGACTCGACCCCTGATCCATTAATTCCCTCAGTGGCTGCGAGCGCTGGGCTTGTTATTATCTGGCTGCTCCACAGAGGATGAATGGAGCTGCGGTCACACACCCCACCTGCCGCTGCAAAAAGTTCCCCAATCTTCCGATCGGTGCGGTTTCCACTGGTCTGGTTCCACCGATCAATAAGTTATGACCAACCGAACCTGTAGATCAGTGATAACTTATTTTCACCAAAGACCCCATTACTGCAAACTACTGTAATTGTACATCCCAGTTATGGTGCACAGTATAGATGTGCAGGATCCGCCTGTGTATGTGCCGCCCCCACGCCTGTAGCAGCCTGGCTGCTCAGATCCGGACCCGCTACGTGGCTCGAGGGATCCTCTGGACCCAGGGGTCACGCGGACACGCCAAATAAAAGAGGGATGTAGATGTACAGGCTTGGCCGTACTCGGTTCATGACACCACCCATGGTGTGTGGTGAAGTGGGACACCACTGCTGCTGTTGTGGGGCACCTGGGGGAGATGTAGTGGCAGCTGGATGTTAACCCCTTCGTGGGTAGGGATGGTTGCCCCGGGGCCCAGTGTCTCTGTGCAGGGTATGGCGATGACAGGGGGCTGCGCGCCCGAACGTATCAGGGGACAGTTTGTTATTCACAGTCACTGAACCACATGAGTATTTTAGTAAACCAAGGGTGCCGGTGGCCGGCTGCCGCGGCCGGTTGTACTCTGGTCCCCCACCCGGGCTGGTGGTCGCCGTCTTTCGCCTCTGCACTGTGTTTCCGTAGATTTGGACTTCCCGGTCTGGAACACGGGAGTTCGCTCCCGGTTGGCTGTGTACCTAAGGAGCCGTGCCCGCTGACGCTGACCCGTGGGATTCTATGGCCCTGGCGGTGGCCCTTTCCCTTTTTGTGGGTGGTTGTCTGATTTTGGGACTTTGGCTGGGACAGTACCTGTAATCCTGCCCTCAATCGGTTAATTATTTATGCCATCAGTTCCAGTCCTGGCTTCAGGGTACGAGTACCCCCTCTGTGCACGGTTTCGGGGTCGGGTCTCTCTGGTGTCTACACCGGCGGGCTCCAACCCTTCTCTGGTCCATCTCGGATCTCCGGCTGCCGTCTTCACGTCTCCTGTGGACGGAGACCGTCTGCCAGTAGCCAATGTACCAGGGCTCCAACCCTGGCACCTGTCAACTTAAACTGCTCACTTGACTCCTCACTGACTGACACCTTCTGTGTCCCGGCTTAAAACTAACTGTTTTTCCCGCCCCGAGCTGTCTAGACCCCTAGGTGGGCGTTCCCTAACCGCCTGGTCCCGCCCACTGGTGTGTCTGTCTGGCCCTAAGGGGGGGTGACTAGGAGTTTAATTGACTTCGTTGTAACCCTGTGAGGGATGGTGTTATGTGGGGGCCTAATCTGTGACTCCTGGTTTTGCCAGGGCATCACATGTATACAGTCAGCGCTCCACTATAGCAGGGATAACACTAATGGGTGTTTATATTTAGCTGTAGGGTGAGCCCCTAGAGTCAATTCCCCTGTTGGGCCCCAGACACCGCAATCCGACCCTGATGAGAGCGGTGGAGATGGCAGGATTAGGAGAGATAACAGCTTTGATGATTCCTTTTAGTTTTCGTTCACACTACTGTATTTTCAGTGTTGTCCATAAAATAACACAACGTCTCGTCCTTAGACCATTGTTATTGGATGTGGCGGTGCAGATGGGGATTTTCTTTCTCACTGACTGAATCTGCGTGTGAGAATAATCCCAGCATCCTCTAGTGCCTTCTGTAAATCGGAGGAGACTCGTCCATTCAGGTCTGTGTCTGCACAAACCATCAGATTCCCACCAGCTCCACCATACAGCAGACATTGTGTTACGGATACATTGCAGTTCTGTAATGGAGGAAGCTGTAAATGGACTTGTAAATTATTAATAGCGGCTGTAAATACCGGATTGTATATGGATGACAAATAAGAAAAGACTTGTCCTAGTTTTCTGGATGAAGCTGTGATGATTCTTTATCCGGCCGTGTGATCCCGGCATTAGAGGCCGTTACATCCCGGGAAGAGAGGATTTAAATACAAAGTGTAAAATCTTTCCCTTCTCTGAATATTTCTGCCTCCGGTCACATCCCGTCTGCCGGTATAACGGGCTCCGCACCACAAAACTCACATCCAACTCATCAATTGTGGTGGTTTTTTTTTGTTTGTTTTTTTTCTATGCTGCTTTTTTTGTCTTCTTGTATCATTTTATGTTTTTTTTCCAAATTCTTCAGAATGTTGCAAGTGGATCATGAATTTTGCGCACAATAGAAACGCTTTGTATTTTTTTCCTATGACCTTTGTTTGTGACTTTTTAGTCCAAAAAGTCTTGTCTTCCTAAATGGCAGCAAGTTTGCACCAAAATATTTCTGTCAAAATGTCATCATTTTTTAGGTTGAAGGTAAACATACCTTTCCTTGAAAAACTATTCACACCCGGTGAACTTTTCCATGTTTTTTTTACATTACAGCCACAAACAAGTGGATTTTATTGGGGTTTTATATGATAACAACACAAAGTAGCAAATATTTGTTAAGTATAAAGGAAATTATAAACGGATTTTTAAACATTTTAAGAAATATAACTCTGAAAATTGTGATGTGCATTAGTATTCAGCCCCCTGAGGGAATATGTCGCGGGCGGAGGAGGGGACGCTGCGCTCTCCCACTGCTCGGGTCCGGCTGCTGCTGCTGCGGCTGCTGCTGCTCGGTGGTGGCTCGAGCGGTGGGCCGGATCCCGGGGACTCGAGCGGCGCTCCTCGCCCGTGAGTGAAAAGGGTGGGGATTGGATTGTGGGGATTTGGCTATTGTCCGTGACGCCACCCACGGTTGTGGTGATATTGGTGACACCACCACTGCTCTAGACGGGGATCCCGGGAGCGGTGACAGGGAGCAGCTTGGTTGTTAGTTCTCCCCTCCGTGGGTAGGGGGTTGGTTGTCCCGGGGCCCGGTGATGGGGTAGGGATGGATGGCAGGCGGGTTACGGGGCCTGGCGAGGTGCAGGGTCACGGGGGCAGCGCTGTGCCGCACGGCACGGTGGTACTCACTCAGCCAATGATGAGGACACAGTTCTCGGTAAAACACACGGCTGGATGGACGGGTCCCACAGACGGCTGTGGTGTTGTTTCTCCCGGCAGGTTGATGGTGACTGCCTTTCCCTGCACCTGTGTACTGTAAACGGTTCCAATGGGTTCCCACCGGTAACCCGCTCCCCAGCTTGGATATGGGCTGGAGGAGCCCCTTTTGCCCGCAGGCTCTGGCCCTTGGAACTTTAGCCTTGGCGGTGACTGTGTTTCCCTCTCTCGGTTGGACTGTTGCCTTCTGTCGGGACTTGGCTGCTGGGAAACCCAGGAGGTTCCCTTCGCTAACGGATTTGGCAAATTCGCGGCGACTCCTAGCCTTGCCGGGGTCCGCAAGCCCCTGACAGATGGTGCTGGCTTCTCTTTGCGTACCGGTCCGGTACCGCCGGGCCACCGCCCGTCCACGGTCTTTACGGTAAGCTCCAATAGGCCACTCCTGCAGACGGTCACCACCGTCTGCCAACCTTGCTGATCCGTCCGGGCCACACACCCGGACCAACTTCAGGCTGCTTAACTGCCACTTTCCTCCTTCCACTTTCTCCTACAAAAACTAATCTGCCTGCTTTTCCCGCCTCCAGGACTGTCAACTCCTCGGTGGGCGGGGCCAACCACCTGGCCCACCCCCTGGTGTGGACATCAGCCCCTGGAGGAAGGCAACAAGGGTTTTCGTCTGACTTCGGTGTGCCTGACCGGGAGTGTGGGGTGTGTAGGTGTTGTTCTCTGTGGCCCCTGGCTTGTCCAGGGCGCCACAAATAATTTGCAGGACAAACCTTTCACTGCAAGTACTGCTGCCAGTCTCTTGGGGGATGTGCAAAGCTGGTAAACACATCTACAGGTCACATTTTTGCCCCTGCTACTTTATAAAACAGCTCTATCTCAGGTAAATTGGATGAAGGCGTCTGTGAAGAAATTTTCAATTCTTATTCTTTTGCTTTTAAAAATATCCATTATTCTATAAAGACCAAATTTGTAAAGTTTATGACTTATAGTTGTCCTGTGGACAGATTCTCCCCCTGAGCTCTGGATCTCTCCTGCTTTTCCTCTGACCATAGGCCTCTTGGCTGCTTCTCTATAATTAGTGCTCAGGACCAGACCAGGACTTGTCTTCTCCTTCATGTCATACATGATAGCGTTATTTCAGCGGCCAGTGATCGGATATAAAGTCTCCAGTAATTATGCTACTATACAGGATTCTTTCTGATGTCACATTGTCATCTTCTCCCCATTCAGGTCCCTACAATATCGGATCCTCTCAGTGGAGATCTTCTATATAAGAGAATTCTCCTGATTGACCTATCAAGGATGGATATGGACAGGGACAAGATGGCGGAGAGGATATTACACCTCACCCTAGAGATGCTCTTCCGGCTTACTGGAGAGGTGAGAGATTCTGATGACGTCACATTACATCATTCTTATCTATGGGAATAACAGATGGACAGAACTGGAGAGGTGAGGACTCTGGAAATGTCTGGAGTGAGATTTATTACTGTGTCTCTCCATAACCAGGATTACACAGTAGTGAAGAAGACCTCTAGTGAGCGCTGTCAGGCCCCTGTGTCTGAGGGATGGGGAAGACCCCTGAGCCCAATCACGGGGCCTCCACCTCACCCCCCGATACATGAGGACATCAATGACCAGAAGATCCTAGAACTCACCTACAAGATGATTGAGCTGCTGACTGGAGAGGTGACACTGCTGGGAATGCTGGGACATTATACAGTAACGCTATGAAGGGATCGGGGGTGACGGTATCATTGTATGTGTCAGGTTCCTATAAGGTGTCAGGACGTCACCGTCTATTTCTCCATGGAGGAGTGGGAGTATTTAGTAGGACACAAAGATCTGTACACGGACGTCATGATGGAGGTTCCCCAGCCCCTCACATCACCAGGTAATAGACAGGACTAAATACACATGGCCTATAATTATCTGTATGTAAGGAATGAATTCAGTCCCTGTATGTGTCTCCTCCAGTTCTATCCAGTAAGAGGACAACACCAGAGAGATGTCCCCGTCCTCTTCTCCCACAGGACTGTAAACAAGAAGATCCCGATGTTCCTCAGGATGTGTCTCCTCCAGCTCTATCCTGTAAGAGATATCTACTCATGTACTTTTTGCACTAATTTTGTGTTTACATTTTTAGACTTTCTGCTGTGGGTTTTTTCAGCTGTATTTTCTTTGCTTCTGCTTCTTCTGATGTTTGTTTCTAGTGCCTTCTCTATGTTGTTATGAAGGCAACTCAAAGACCTGCAGAGGGTTCATGAATGCCCTGTTTCCCTGAAAATAAGACCTAGTTACAGTCAGGGCCAGCGTCAAGAGGAGTCAAACTGCACTATTTCTTAGAAACCCCAGTCTCTTAGGGACCCCATCAGTTGTAATCTAAGGTTGATTGCTTAAGGACTTTTGATGCTGTTGCGGGCGGGGAATTGACCTTCAGCAGGAGGGGGGGCACTCGAGACGCTCGGATCCGGGCGGTTGATGTGGCTCTAGTGGCAGCCGGACCCGGGCGCAGCCGTCCGTCACCCGCAAGTGAAAAGGGGGTAGTTATTATACAGGGGAAGTTTGTCAGTGACGCCACCCGTGGGTTGCGGTGATTGTTGGTGACACCGCCGCTGCCTTGGTATGGGGGTGCTCGGGGCTGATGGAGCGGGGCAGCAGGATGTTATCCCCTCCACGGGTATGGGAGGTGTTGTCCCGGGGCCCAGGTGTTGGTGGGATGGAGTGATGGGGCACAGTCTGCGGGGTTGGACCGGATGATACCAGTGTACTCACTGTTTGAATAAAGTCACACAGACTCCAGATAGTAAACCAACTGATGATAACCGGTAGCCTCCGGAGGGGTGTGCTTGGGTCCCGCACACCGGTTGACAGAACAGGGGCCCTTCCTTCTGCACTTTTGGTTTGTGTCTTGTGTGTTGACTAGTCCGCATGAAACGGGGAAGTCCACTCCCGGTGTCTTTTCTGTGGGAGCTGTGGCCCGCGAGAACTGAACCATGGGATCTTAACAGGAACTTGCAGACGCCCTATCCCCCTCGTTGGGCTTCCGTCTCGCATCTGGGCTGTCGGTGGGACAAGACTTGGAATCTTGTCCCCTGCTGGTTAATTAGAAAGGTTCTTGAAGCTGTCCTCGCTCCAGGGTTCAGGGACCCCGACTGTGCACAGCCTCCGGACCGGATTCCCGCTGTCGGCACCGGCGGGCTACAACCCTGCCCCGGTCCACTTAAGGTCTCCCTCGACCGGATCTCCATCGCCTGTGGCCCAGCTCTGCCGTTTGCCACCTAACCTAGTCAGGTTAAGTAGTCCGGGGCTCCAACCCCTGAGCACCACTTCACAATCCTCTCACTTCAACTGTCTAGCACTGTTCTGTGTGTTTCCCTCCCCTGACACCTCAGAACCCCTAGGTGGGCGTCACCATCTGCCTGGCCCCACCCACTGGTGTGTCCCTATTGTCTTGGGGGGGTGACTAGGGTTTGATGGCTGGTGTTGGATACCTGTGTGTGGGGTTTTGTGTTGGAAGGCCAAGGAGGAGGGAGTCCTGCACCTGGAAGATGGATTCAGTCCTCTGTGACAACCTGATTTTGTCAGGGCGTCACAATGACTTCAAAGTCATGTGACATGATGTAACCAAAGGTCTTTTAATTGCAGGAGTCTAAATGAACTGAACAGGACACAGGCTGGCATGCAGGACTGGCATTAGGGGAAAGGGAGAGTAAACTGGGCAATTTCAGAGGGCTCCCATTTTCCTAGTGGCCTTAGTGTTTATATGCCAATTATAGGACTGTTTAAGGACCTTAGTGACATCACGTCAAGTGACCAAATGTCTCAATTGCAGGAGTTTCAAGCAGAAGAGGAGACAGGCTGGTGTGTGTGTGTGTGTGTGTGTGTGTGTGTGTGTGTCAAATGTCAAAAGGGGCAGAGCTTGGCCAGAACAAGGGTGTGATGCCACCGGTTCTCTAATTCGTAACAATTGCGGCGTTCCCTATGCCAGAAATCGTACTCCAGTCCCTAATGTCATTTTCAGTGTACATCGCCGGTCTTGATGAATTGGAGCCCAAATGTCTATCTGCACAGACAGCAAGACCCTGCTACATGCTTTCGTTACAAAGCCTAAGAATAGGCCATCAACGTTACTGTTCTGGACATCCCCGTTAAATTTTCACCATTTGTCTTTATTTTATTTTCGTCTTGGGGAAAAATCTCTTTAAAATTGTTTATGTTGTGGATCAATGTCACAGATGTTTGCAGGTTATTCAACTGTCAAGGCGGTGTCAGGATCTGTGGAAACTACACTCTGCCTGCTAACGTCTCTTATGTCTGTGAGCAGCGCAGGGAGACACAGGCATCAAACCACAGATTTAGGCAGGCTAGCAAGAGTTAACCTCTGCTGGGTTGCTAGTTAGTGTATTTGAATAAATGCTGCGGGAAGCCAGTATCATTCTCTCCCCTCCTGTATAAGCTGGCTGGGCTATTCCATTAATGCCAGCTATAGGTTACCTATACTGCTAGCAAGAAATTGGCCATAATAAAGAATTAACTTATGGGACCACTCAGTAGTGTCCCATAAGGAATTGCCTACTCCATAAAGCATAAATGACTGGAGAAAAGAAGGAGATACGGCAAAGAACATGTGTGAAAAATTCCATTTTATTCATAAAAATATCATATATAATAAAATCACAACAATATGTGGTCAAAAGGACAAGGATCGGACAGGAGGGGGGGGAAGGTGGGTTGGGGAGGGGGGGGCTTGAGGATGTGGGAGCAACCTGCCTCTCAGAAGCAACCAGGGTGAAGAATCAAGTGACTGAGTTGCCATCAATTGTAGGGCCAACCTATAGTAAGGAGCTGGTGGTGAATTGGGGCCAAGAGAGAAAGTGAAGGATATGTGTCATGTGAACCACATGAGATATGCAACCAATCAGCAAGTGGGTATACATGCATGTAGTAAGCCCATCTGGAAAATGTGAAACCACAGTGGAAATAAGGCAAAGTGACTGCGCGAGGCCACAGGCGAGGACCAAGTGACTCCTCAATTTGCACATAAAGAAATGTATATATATATACACATGCACAGCAAGTCTGAGCCAGGTGCACCGCGCAATCAAGGGGCCTGAAGATATGGAAAGGTTTTCTCAATTATAATTGTGGCAAAGGAGCTGAACCAGAGGGGGGCTACTAAAGTGTACATGCAAAAATAATCACCGGCTGAGGCAGCACACCTGTAATCTCCCATTATGTACACCACAGACATGTAAGAGTTAATACTGGTGCTGCACAGAACCAAGGGAGAATTTAAGGCAATACAAGGCACAGGGTTACTGTGCGATTATTAGTCCCAATCCAATTCACCATGCAGCCAAGGGAAGGCGGAACAATGGAGGGGCAACATAAATAAGTATACCTGGTGGTTGGTTCCGAGGGGCAGGAAACAGCCTCCTGACAGCTGTTTCGCAGCGTTGCTTTTTCGAAGGAGGATTGCTCCCACATCCTCAAGCCTCCCCCCCTCCCCAACCCACCTTCCCCCACCTCCTGTCCGATCCTTGTCCTTTTGACCACATATTGTTGTGATTTTATTATATATTATATTTTTATGAATAAAATGGAATTTTTCACACATGTTCTTTGCCGTATCTCCTTCTTTTCTCCAGTCATTTAGGTTACCTATACTGGTCTGGTGAGGTGTTGTGACTTACGATTGGTTGTTGTGCATTATTACTGTGAACTGTTGTGGTGTTAACCCTTGTTGTCTTTTTGTTGCTGCCTATTTATTTCTGTGAGTTTGCTATTTGTCTCGTCTGTCTTAATTTGTGTTTCCTGTCTGTTTTTAATCTGTGTTTCCATCATACTCCTGCCAATCACACGCCAGGGTGTATGCTATGGACAATTATACGCTTCTGTCGTTGCCTGAATCGTTGGGAGGAATGCTGTGTGACGGTGTCCACACGACCTCCTTGGTCAAACAATATATTGCTGAACGATGTTGCGTCGTTTGTGAGATGGGTACGTGTGACCGCTACAAAACGACCTATGAGCGATCTCGGCAAATCGTAGCAGCGATCTGGGCGTGTCACATCGCTAACGAGATCGCTAGCAATATCGTTGTGTGTAAAGCGGCCTTTAGATGTCGAAATTGGACAACAGATTCAGAATACATTTTTTCCTAATTTAATTTCTGATGTTATGGTTTAAAAAAATAAGTAAATATACTTTCAAGATAATATTAAAAAATAATAACATTGTGTTTTTTATTTTTAGCAGATGACTGTATTGGGAATTCAGATGGAAAGCTAATATCTTCAGAATTTATAACACATGATGAAAATATCACACGTGATACATATGACGAGCAAGTCCAACAGTATTGTAAGCAAAATAAAAGTTACAGAAGGGATGTGGAACATGAAATGGCTTCCACAGGAGAGAAGCCATTTTCATGTTCAGAGTGTGGGAAATGTTTTATTCAGAAAACAGCTCTTGTTTTGCATCAAAGATCTCATACAGGGGACAAGCCATTTTCATGCCTGGAATGTGGGAAATGTTTTACTTGGAAATCAAAACTTGTTAGCCATCAAAGATCTCACACAGGGGAGAGGCCATTTTCATGCTTGGAATGTGGGAAATGTTTTATTCAGAAAACAGCTCTTGTTAGCCATCAAAGATCTCATACAGGGGAGAAGCCATTTTCATGCTTGGAATGTGGGAAATGTTTTATTCGGAAATCACATCTTGTTAGGCATCAAAGATCTCACACAGGGGAGAGGCCATTTTCATGCTTGGAATGTGGGAAATGTTTTATTCAGAAAACTGCTCTTGTTTCGCATCAAAGATCTCATACAGGGGAGAAGCCATTTTTATGTTCAGAGTGTGGAAAATGTTATTTTACGAAATCAAAGCTCGTTAAACATCTGAAGAAGCTGCACAGGGAAGGAACCTTTTTCATGTTGTGAACATTTGAAATGTTTAATTGGTAAAACAATTCTTGTTGACCATGAGAAAACCCACACAGTAAAGGAGACATTCTTACATTCAGAATTTGGCAAATGTTTTTATCATTAATCAGGTCTTGTTGTCAGATGAGTCACATGGGAGAAGGATTCATGTTATACCGTGAGTCAAAGGGTTTTATCCTAAAATCAATTGCTCAAGTAAGAATTGGTCAGGGAAAACACCATTTTCTTTTTAAACTTACCATATTATTATGACCATAAGACGCACCTATGTTTTAGAGGAGGAAGATAGAAAAAAAAAATTGAAACAAAATATGTAGTCATGACGCACTGTTGTGAGGGGGAACCTGCTGCTGACATGGTAAGGCTGCTTTCACACATCCGGTTTTAGCAGAGCCTGCCAATCCGGTTCTAAAACCTATGCAACGGATGCGGCGAAAAAAACGCATACTTTGCATACGTTTTTACATGCGGTCCGTCTGGTTTTTGCCGGTTGCGGCTGGCTACTGAGCATGCGTAGTGCAAAAAAACGGATGTGATTTTTGCCGCAGGACGCTTTATCCGGCGTCCATAGGCATGCATTGGAAATCGCGACGCATCGGCCGGATGCGGCGCAATGCGTTTTTTTCGCCAGACAAAAAAACGTGCCAGGCAACCGCATCCAGCCGCATCCAGCCACCGCATCGGCTAAATATGCCGCATCCGTCAAAAACTGGACGGAACGCAAGGCCATGCGGCACAATACGGCGCTAATGTAAGTCTATGCGAAAAAAAATGCAACCGGCAGCAAAAAAAAACGGTTGCGTTTTTTCTGCAAAGCGCTGGATTGTGCCGCACAGGAAAAACCGGATATGTGAAAGCAGCCTTATAGGGGTAATATCCCCCCTGATTCTGTACTAATATCCCCCATTTAGGCCCCTTTCAGTAATGTTTCTCTCTTCCTGGTGTATATGTCCCTCATCCGGGCAGATATGTTCCCCATCTTTGTCCCATAATAGTATACATGATCCCCATCCTGGTATATATGGCTCTCATCTTGGTATGTTGGTGTTGGGGTGGTTTTCGTGACGCTACCCACGGGTTGTAGTGATGCTGGGCACCACCGCTGCGGTGAAGGTGGCGGGCTTCCGGGAGCGGTGTCGGGGCGCAGCTTTGGTGTTAACCCCTCCGTGGGTAGAGGCGGTGTGTCCCAGGGCCCGGTTGCGGGGAGATATGGTGCGGGGCACAGTGCTGCGGTGTGATGCGGTACTCACGATTTAGTCACTCAGGGTCTCTGGTAATCCAAACAAGATGTAGAACGGGTGGCCCACAGCCGGCTGCAGCACTGGACGGTGTGACAGGGTCCCCTTTCTCCTGCACCTAACGTAAGTGGACCACGGTGCCTAAGCATGGGTGGTCCGCTCCCCGGCGGATATGTCGTGGGAGCTCCTTTGCCCGCAGGCGCTGGCCCTTGGATTTATGGCCTCTGGCGGTGGCTCCTATCCAGTCGGGTTGGGCTGTTGCCTTCAATCAGGTCTTTGGTTGGGAAAGGACCCCGTGAGGTCCAGACCTCAATCAGTAAATTCGACTATATGGTGGCCTACGGCCTAGTCAGGGTCTGAGTACCCTTCCTGGTGCTCCGGTAGACTGCTGGCTCCCCGGTTCGGGTCCGGCGGGCTCCAACCCGGTTCCGGTCCTACGGTTCCACCGGTCGTGTTCCCGGTCTCCGGCAGGCGGCCCCTGCTGTCTGCCTGCCTGACTGTGTGAGGGTCCTAGGCTCCGACCCAGGCCCCTTGCAGCGCTGTGTGTCACACTCTGCTCTCCACTCAACTGTGCCAACTGTACTCCTCACTGTCCACAACTGGACTCTACTCCTTACTGTCCAACTCTGAACTTCACACTGCACTACTCAGACTACTGTCCACAACTGGACTGAGCTGCTTCCCTGCCTCAGGCCAGCAGACTTCTCGGTGGGCGTGTCTTTCCGCCTGACTCCGCCCACCCATTGTGCCTGTCTAACACAAAGGGAGGCAATCAGGTTTTGATTGACGGATGTTAACTTCCTAGTGTGGGGGTGTGTGTGTGTGGTGTCTACTAACCTGTGACCCCTGGTTGTCCAGGGCGTCACATATATGTTTCTCATCACGCTGCAGACATAAAAAAACAACTGATTATACTCACCATCCCTCTGCTCCCCCAGTGTGCGGTGTTGTCTTTGATGCTGGCAAGTGACTTCAGTGTATAAGTGGCACATCGCATGACGTCACTGCCATGCACCTACAGGTACACGCGGACGTCGGCTGCCGGAATATTCACTGGTCCCCACACCTAGAATTATGGGCGTGTGGAGCAGTGAATATTCATTCTCTAATAAAAAAACACGTGATCACCGAGCTGCAGCAGTTAGCTGGTGACTGGGTGATCATGTGTGCCTGCTATTAATGAATGAATATTCACTACTCCCCATGCTCATAATCCCGCTCATCTCTCGATGCTGGCTTCAGTGCGTTGAGGTAGACTGGATTATAAGTGAGGGGAGCAGTGAATATTCTCTTTTGTTATTAGCGGGCACACTGTTAGCCCTGGTTTCTGCCTCCTGTGACCCACTCCTCCACCGCCGCCCCTCCAGTCACAGTCACATCAGGACTATGACGCACCTCCCCCTTTCCCTAAGACCCCCCCCCCTTTTCTACACAATTTATTTTGGGGGGGAGGGTGTATCTTAAAGTCTGAAAAATATGGTAATTGGTTAACAAATAGTAAGAGTAAAAAATTACAATACAATCAAAATCGTATAACATAAAAGTGCACAAATCATTGTGAATCTGTCTGACCGTTGCAGGCACCACCCTCTTTCACTAAACTTCTCTTACATTTCAGACAAAAAATTTCAAAACTCACTAAATGTTAACAGTTAAGGTGTGTGATGCACAAAATGTGTGACTTTTACACAATAGTTCTTGCGCAGTGAGATAGATGAATTTCCCCTTAAATAGTGCTTATCACAAATCTGTGGCTGCCTTTATTATTTACTAAAACAGTGGAGAGCCGCGGATTAGTGAATTTTCTTAATATAATCCAGTACCAAAACTTTTGGAAGTGTCCCTAATGTCCCCAAAAGGAACTTCCAGGTTGTGAGATTCCACAACCCTCAGCAATAACTGATCGTGTAAGAGTGATCTCTACGACCCCAGCTCTGCGGCATCCTTCTTAAGCAGTTCCGTAAAATCTTAACGGGAAGGTGTCGTCCAAAAAAAAAAAATAACTTAAAAATGTAAAGTATTAATGTTTTTGCTCAAATATTATTTGTTTTTAATTGAGCAAAATAAAAAAATAAAAAGTTTGATATTTTCCAGTCTTAAACACTAGAGGGAGCAGCTGCTGAAATCTGAAACTGTAGAAATAGCCTGGATTACAGCTGCAGTAAAGTGGGCGGAGTCTGCTCTCTTGTGTGTGATGTCACCTCCCCCTCCCAATCTGAGGATAACACAGAATGAAGTTTAGATCACAGTGCGGAGCCATTTTGTTGGTGACAAGAAATGTCTAAAGTGTCACCAAGGACAGCAGGAGTATCACACAGGATAGGATTAGATGCACAGCTCAGCAGACAGTATTACACAGGAGAGGATTAGATACACAGCTCAGCAGACAGTATCACACAGGAGCGGATTAGATACTCAGCTCAGGAGGCAGTATCACACAGGAGAGGATTAGATACACAGCTCAGCAGACAGTTCCAAACAGGACAGGATTAGATACACGTCTCACCGAACACGTATCACACAGGATAGGATTAGATACACAGCTCAGGAGACAGTGTAACACAGGAGAGGATTAGATACACAGCTCAGCAGACAGTATAACACAGGAGAGGATTAGATACTCAGCTCAGGAGGCAGTATCACACAGGATAGGATTAGATACTCAGCTCAGGAGGCAGTATCACACAGGAGAGGATTAGATACACACCTCAGCAGACAGTATCACACAGGAGAGGATTAAATACACAGCTCATCAGACTGTTCCACACAGGACAGGATTAGATACACGGCTCACCGAACACGTATCACACAGGATAGGATTAGATACACAGCTCAGCAGACAGTTCCACGCAGGACAGGATTAGATACACAGCTCAGCAGACAGTATTACACAGGAGAGGATTAGATACTCAGCTCAGGAGGCAGTATCACACAGGAGAGGATTAGATACACACCTCAGCAGACAGTATCACACAGGATAAGATTAGATACACAGCACAGCAGACAGTTCCACACAGGACAGGATTAGATACACGTCTCACCGAACACGTATCACACAGGGTAGGATTAGATACACAACTCAGCAGACAGTATTATACGGGAGAGGATTAGATACTCAGCTCAGGA
The DNA here is from genome assembly GCF_048569485.1 of Anomaloglossus baeobatrachus. Taxonomy (NCBI): domain Eukaryota; kingdom Metazoa; phylum Chordata; class Amphibia; order Anura; family Aromobatidae; genus Anomaloglossus; species Anomaloglossus baeobatrachus. The sequence continues at coordinate 116,594 of NW_027441809.1, read as the reverse complement.
GGCAGTATCACACAGGAGAGGATTAGATATACACTCAGCAGACAGTATCACACAGGATAGGATTAGATACACAGCTCAGCAGACTGTATCACACAGGATAGGATTAGATACACAGCTCAGCAGACAGTATTACACAGGAGAGGATAAGAAACACGATGCACCAAACACGTATCACACAGGAGAGGATTAGATACACAGCTCAGCATACAGTATTACATAGGAGAGGATTAGCTACTCAGCTCAGGAGGCAGTATCACACAGGAAAGGATTAGATACACGGCTCAGCAGAAGGTTCCACACAGGACAGGATTAGATACACGGCTCACCGAACACGTATCACACAGGATAGGATTAGATACACAGCTCAGGAGACAGTATTACACAGGAGAGGATTAGATACACGGCTCAGCAGGCAGTAACACACAGGATATGATTAGATACACAGCTCAGCAGACTGTACCACACAGGACAAGATTAGATACACGGCTCAGCAGACAGTATCACACAGGATAGGATTAGATACCCAGCTCACCAGACAGTATCACACAGGACAGGATTAGATACATAGCTCAGCAGATGGTACCACACAGGACAGGGTTAGATTCACAGCTCACCAGACAGTATCACACTGGAGAGGATTAGATACACAGCTCAGCAGACAGTATCACACAGGAGCGGATTAGATACTCAGCTCAGGAGGCAGTATCACACAGGAGAGGATTAGATACACAGCTCAGCAGACAGTATCACACAGGATAGGATTAAATACACAGCTCAGCAGACAGTTCCACACAGGACAGGATTAGATACACATCTCACCGAACACGTATCACACAGGATAGGATTAGATACATAGCTCAGCAGATGGTACCACACAGGACAGGGTTAGATACACGGCTCACCAGACAGTATCACACGGGAGAGGATTAGATACACAGCTCAGCAGACAGTATCACACAGGATATGATTAGATACACAGCTCAGCAGACAGTATCACATAGGAAAGGATTAGATACACGGTTCAACACAGTATCACACAGAATAGGATTAGATACACAGCTCAGCAGACTGGTCCACACAGGATAGGATTAGATACACGGCTCAGCAGATAGTATCACACAGGACAGGATTAGATACCCAGCTTGCCAGACAGTATCACACAGGACAGGATTAGATACATAGCTCAGCAGATGGTACCACACAGGACAGGGTTAGATACACGGCTCACCAGACAGTATCACACGGGAGAGGATTAGATACACAGCTCAGCAGACAGTATCACACAGGATATGATTAGATACACGGCTCAGCAGACAGTATCACACAGAATAGGATTAGATACACAGCTCAGCAGACTGGTCCACACAGGATAGGATTAGATACACGGCTCAGCAGATAGTATCACACAGGACAGGATTAGATACCCAGCTTACCAGACAGTATCACACAGGATAGGATTAGATACACAGCTCAGCAGACGGTACCACACAGGATAGGATTAGATACACAGCTCAGCAGACAGTATCACACATGAGAGGATTAGATACACAGCTCACCAAACACGTATCATACAGGATAGGATTAGATACACAGCTCAGCAGACAGTATCACACAGGAGAGGATTAGATGCACAGCAGACAGTATCACACAAGAGAGGATTAGATACAAGGCATGGGGGGGTAGCGAGGGGTGTCAATGAAGACGGTAGCAGCAGCTGCGGGGGAGGAACAAGGAGAGTGGGGGGTATCATTGGAACATTGGAGACAGTAGCATCTGCGGTGGTGGGGGGAGGGCCGTGGGTACTCACATGCTCTACACGCACTTAAACACACACAGCTCTGCTGCATACTTGCCGGCAGCAGCGGAGGGGGAGGAGAGCGGGACTGGGTAGAGCGGGGGGAGGGGGTGTCATTGGAATCGGTAACAGCGGGGGGAGGGGAGGAGGCCCGGCGCCCCGTACTCATACATTCCGGTGGTTGACAGGGGTAAAGTGGAGCAAACATCATAGGCTGTGTGCGCCACAATGATGGTGCTGATCTCCTCCCTCTGCTGTTATCTGGATAGCCCAGGGGGCGCGTGCATTTCACAGCAGATGCCTTCTCTAATGTTACTAAATGGGGTCGGAGCCCGACTATCAGAGTCTATGCACAGAGGGCTGCCATAAAGGAGGTATCTGTCGTTACAAACACCAAATCCAAGATGGCAGCGCCCAGTGCCTTTAGTAAAATTAGAATTAAATAAAAACTAAATAAGCAATGATTTTAATTTTGTATTAAAAATACTTGTTTTCATAATCACTATTATTAATATAAAAATAAAAAACTGCGACACCTTTCCTTTAAACAAGTATATGACCGCGCTGGATTAGTTGAGAGAGCAATGTCTCGTGCTTAGAGCAGCTGCAGAGATTTGTGGGATCCCGCTCTGCACACTGAGATCCCACAAAATGGAAATTCAGGCTCCACTTTGCAAGTAAGTTGGGTATTTTGAGAGCCTTTAGGAACATTTTTGAAAGGTTTTGATACTGGATTATATTTAGATAATTCACTAATCTCAGGTTGCCCACTGCTTTATTTACTAAAAAGCGCAGCCCCAGATTGGAGATAGGAACTCTTAAGTATATCACATTGTATATAATTGCATTTCAAAGCTTTTGTTTTGTTAATAAATGCTTGTAAATATATATTCTTCATGCCTGTCTTTCTCTATTGTCTAGTTGTGATCATTTTGCCTCAGAACATCTGTAGACATTTCACACTAAAATAATGAGGGTAGAATTGAATCACACTGCAGCCTAGATATGTGGAAGTTGTTAAGATGCTCTGATCCCAATTTATCAAAGCTTTTATGCCAAAAAATTGTCACAAAATCTCTGAAAAGTCTCTCAAATATTTGGATCAATTCAAAGTGGTGCCAAATTTTGGCGGCTTTTGGCATTTTCACTTTAAAATTGGCAAAGTTTGGGTGGGACGGTGGCGTGACAGCACAGCTCCTTTGTCATTTTACCTGTTTACCAAAACATTTTCAATATACATTTATGTAATCGATATGCGTTTTTAAGTGCTGATTCTCAGCTTTAATTTGAGGGTATTAACATACTAATTGGAGCCAGGGCTTAGGAATTACAGCCCATAAACATGTAGCGGTCTCTTTAAAAAGAGACCAAAAGTAACTGGATAATTATCTTAAAAGCTCTTTAATGGACTGCGTAGGATATTCCCTCATGAATCCATTATAAATTAAGCAGATAAAAGGTCTGGAGCTGATTCCAGATGTGACATTTGCATTTGGAAGCTGTTGTTGTAAACCCACAACATGCGGTCAAAGGAGGAGAACATCATTAGGATAAAAAATGAGAGCTATTAGTAATGTTAGGGGTGGCCAAATCAGAAATTTGGTATAACAAATGAACGCACTCGAGAGCATGGGAACTCAAAGAGGTCTGGATGTCCAAGGAAGACAATAGTGATGGGTGATCACAGAATCCTTTCCTTAGTGAAGGAAAAGTCCTACACAACATCCACCCAAGTGAAAAAACATTCTCAAGAAAGTAGACGTTTCAGTATCTAAGTGTGGCACCTGCTTTGGGAGCGATGTATAGAATTCCACCCACATTCACCTCTACAGATGTTGCTTCTTTGGTTGAACTGCAGAATACTACAACTCCCAAGGTGCCATGCAAATCTGGGGGAGGAGGAAACAGGACGGGGGGGGGGGGTGGAAGGAAGTTGAGCCATCTTGGAGGGGTGAAGCTGCCACTCTGTGTGATGAGAGACTGAGTTCTGAAGCTAGAGGATGCACTATTAGTAGGAGCTGCTGTCCTCCAGGTTTACCACGCCGAAGAAGGATTTTGCCTGCTGTACCCAGTACTCTCTGCAAGCCATTGAATCCAGAAGCTCCAGTGTGGAATAGTCTGAGAAAACAGACCTGCTGCAGACAGAAGTGAGTAGGACATTGCTGTGACTTGTAGTTCTACAGTTTGAGAAGTGTGAACAAAGGAGAAATACGAGTATATATGCAAATACAAGAATTTTATTAATGGAGATAACACACAAGACAGCACAAAATCACACTTAAAATTGCTACCAGAAAATCAAAACATCACAAGGGGTACAAGGTTTATATTCAATTGGTTAATGTAAAAGTTTCCTGTCTGTCTGAAGTAGCCGTGGAAGAGGTGGGAAAGTCTGAATGACGGGACTAAATATAATGTAAGCAAGACACTTCATGACATGGACCAGACTCCATTGCATGATTTAATAGAATTACTAACAACTATGAGGTTGGGAGTAGAAGGTCCTACAATGAGGTGACAGTAACAGGGGAAACCACAATGTCACCAGGTATGAATAAAACATAACCCATTCACTCATGCATAAGATTTGGTTAGAGGATTCTGACCCTCGAGTTCGAGAATCAGAATCATGGGAGGATAATTGTTACGAGGGGGACCCGGAGAAGCGTGCCAAGATGGGAAATGGACAGCTTCCGTCGGTCAAGGTCCACTGTGCGGTGTAAGGGACCGCTGCTATGGTCAGGAAAGAGTGAGCGGGTTGCTGCTAGTGATCGTCTGGAACGTCACAGACGATCTATGTACACCGGTCTGCCCTAACCCGTGAGGGTTGTATGGCTTGGGGCTTCTCGTACGGTGTACCTGTTGCACGGGGACGCACAGAGGTGCCTACACACGTGTGCCAGCGGGAGTCACAGGAATATGGCACGGGGGTAGCACAGAGGTGCCCACGCACGTGTGCTTCAGAAACCAAGTGAGTCCGACAGAGACTCGAGGAGCTCACCTGGGACAGGAACACAGCCTGCTAAACGGGATACTGCCGGAGCAGCAAGGCAGGGGCAAGACCTGCAAACTAGGTGCTGCCTGAGCAGCAAGGGCAAAGCCCACAAAAGACAATAGTGCCTGAGCTGTGGCGTGGCAGCACGCTGCCAGACATCCAAACATAGAAGGACGGTCGCGCGCCGCCATGATGGCAGAGGGAGCTTTTAAGGAGGTGTAGCTCCACCCAAGGGCGGGCGCGAGACGGGCGTGACCCAATCAGGATTCGTGACGTCCTGGCCCAGCCAGTCAGGATTCAGCACATCACCAGCCTCGTCATCGGGCCGTGTGATATCAGTGAGCGAATCAGAAGACGTCACGTGGAGCACATGCTCATCTTCCTGCCTCTGGGTCATAAAGGCGGGATCCCCGGTTTCACAATGTGCAGAGACATGGGAAGTCTTGCTGCTTCCCTGAGCATCTATTCTTTGCACACTGCGCAACCTCCCAGAGCCTCCGTGATGCTGAGCAGGAGAGCTCGTGGCAGGCAAGGGATGGGAGACCGCTCCATTCCTTGCAAGGGGAGAACCACTAGGTGTCACCCTTCTGCTGTGTCTCTGAGAAGGCAACTCCTGCAGTCTCCCAGACCTTTGGCGCTGCTGAGCAGGAGGGCTCGTGGCAGACAAGGAATGGGGGACCACCTCATTCCTTGCAATAAGAGAGCCACGACGTGTAACAGATAATAATCATGCAAGGAGAGTTTAGCCCCAGTCATCAGTAGACACCAATTAAATACAAGGATGCATGGAACAAATCAGGGGCCCAAGTACAGAGTACTAGTGTAGACTTTAACCTAGATTAACCTGAAGTATACCACGTGATAACAGGGTAAACCTGGATGAGATCATGACATTAAAATAGTAAAGTGCGTGTGCACATAGCCATCCAGGAATCGTGGTATGTATACAAATACAGGTCAAACTAATTACCTAGAAAAACTGTGGTTCAGGTAATAAAACAGGGGACCCTGAGGCATAGTAACACCTATGTACACATACCCAGAAGAGTTAGGATCACCACCGACGCGTGTTTCACGGAGGTATTGTTGCTTTCTCAAGGAGGAAGACCCTAATGGCAGTATAAACCCAGTAGGTATAAATAGCCTCTGTTAATTATCATTGCTGTCAGGTGTAACAATCCCTCAGCCGAGGGATAAGTGATGGAGAGAACAATAACGCCCATCAAGCAGGTGATAGGGCATCACCTAGATAGTGGGCAGAAACCTAAGACGGGTCACATGATGATCACTGAAAAAGGCGGATTATACGAAGATCACAAAGATTGTTAATAGTAATCGCAATCTGACGTGGCAGCACTGGTAGCAGGGTACACTACTGATAATGAAAAACAAATGTACAAGAGACGTGAAACATCTAGTGTAAGGTGAACCGGGGACTATCTCACATTACCCAGATGTCCCACCCTCCAGCCAAGTCAACACGTGGTGCCGAAGACGCGTAACCCCGGCAATCACGCGATCCAACCCGGCATTAGACATAACAGGGCGTAACACAACACATGGTGGATATACTTCCAGGAGTCACGCCTCCAACCAGTCACAAAGCAGACACGTAAAACGTGAGAGGTACGTCTCCACAGTGACCACCCAGCCAATTCCATATTGAGGACAAGTTTATAGAAAACATATATTAGTTAGTATAGATCAGCATGTTCTTCTGCCAACATATCATAACAAAACATAAATCTATCACATCCGATTCACGTCCCCACCGGGGCAGGTACATAAGACCATAAGTCACTTAGTGATCGCTTATAGGACACAGATTATAAAAAAGCACACACCTTGCTAACCGCAATCACAGCAAGGCATAATAATACTAGTAGCACAGTGCACCGCTAAGGTAAGGGGACAGTTATATAAAACGGGAATAATTTAGCGCCAATGGTCTGGAAGTGTCCCACACTGCTGGAGTATCCAGCCCTCAGGCTGAGTCAGGAAGGCACACGTGCCGAGGACGCGTAACCCCGGCAACCACGTGAGCCAACCCAACATCAAGCATGTCAGGGCATGAAACCACGCATAGTGGACGTAGTTCCAGAAATCCCACCCCCAACCAATCACAGAGCAGGCGACTATAGCGCCGGAGACGCATCAACACAGCAACTTCCGGGCCTATCCCCGATTGAGACGGGCATGAAAAGGGGTGTGTAGTAAGTGATGTAAATTAATACATCCTATTATCAGCAAAACACATTGCAAGACACAAATGCACCGCCCCAGGTGCACATTACGAGCGGGGCAAAACAATAGCCCCTGCGACGAACTGCCAGCAGACTAAGAACATTTGTATAAACATAGAGGTACAAAAATACCAAACATAGTAAACATTAATGCTGCTTCAGCAGACTAAACTTGTAAGGTAGGGGGAATGAGATATATATTAAGGATAGAAAGAAGGCTTATAAAGAACATGCTGATCATTAGATCATATGTCACGTTAAAAGTATACCATTGGTCATAGAGTATAAATACTTCAAATATAAATATAGTAAAAGACCAATAGAAAAATAGATCAATATATATATATATATATACTTCCAAGATAATCGTTTGTTGTACCAAACACAATAATAATATGACAACAAATACACACATATGTCAGGAGTATATCAATGTGTGGTATTAAGATCGTAGAATAGCAGGAACGTCCATTCAGAAGATATCATTGATGTTCAGTGATGCCGGCACAAACTTCTAGGGTGATAGGAAAACAGGATCTTATATGGTACGTCCAAAGATCAGAAAACAAATTTAGTATTGCATCAAAGACGGTTCTAATAAAAAGAAATAAACAAGAGAGGAATAAGTATACATAAAAGAAGACCACTGGGAAATACATTCGCCACAGACGAATTAATTGATAAGCGGTAGAGTAATAAAAACAAAATTAAAACAATTATGGTATGTTAAAAACGACCAAGTGATATAAGAAGAACATTATGCTTGGAAAAGCTCAGATAAACCCTATAAAAAGGCACAAAACTGATGTTTTCGTTCAGGCCTCCAGGTGTTAAAGTCCCAAGGATGGTGATCCAACGAGCCTCGACTTGGGCTAAACGTTTCTTGAGGTCACCACCCCTGGAGCCTCCATTAACAACATCAATACCCCGTACCTTGAGGCCGGATTGATCACATCCATGAAATCTCCTGAAATGTCGAGGAAGTGTCTTCAGGAGAGTGACATCGATCACATCGGAGGCAGCACGGATATCCCGTACATGCTCTCTGGTACGCATCCGCAATTCGCGTGATGTGAGACCAACATATACCAGAGAATATGGACAGGTAGCATAGTAAATCACATGCGTGGTAGCACATGTGATATGATGTTGTATATTCATTGTCCGTGTGTCGTCCGATGATGAGAAAGTCGTGGCGCGGAGGATATTAGGATATGCGACACACCGCCAACAGGGAAAACATCCCTGTGTCGGGCCGCGAGTGCCAAACGAATTGGAAAGCGGAGGAATATAATGACTCCTTACCAGGATGTCACAGAGATTCTTAGCACGGCGAGCTGTCATAAGGGAACCTGAAGGGAGTATGTCTGCCAAAATTGGATCTGTGCGTAGAACAGGCCAGTGTCTATCAAGGATGCCCCGCATCGTCTGCCATTGGTTATTAAAGGTTCCTATAAAGCGAATAGGAGGGTCAATATGTGGTTGTTGTTGTTTACAATTATATTGAAGGAATTGTGTGCGTGGAGTTCTTTTGGCACGTAAATACCCCTTCTTAATGCAGCGATTGCTGTATTCACGATCCTGGAAACGGCGTTTGAGTTCTGCGGCCTGTTTTTCAAATGACTGGTCAGAGGAGCAGATCCGCCTAATCCTTAAGAATTGGCCAGTTGGGATGGCGCGTATGGTGGCAAAGGTATGGGCTGAGGATGCATGCAGCAGGGCATTGATTGAGGTGGATTTCCGATACATACTAGTTTGTATGAATGACAAAGGATCCACCTCGATGTTGATGTCCAAAAAGTCAATGCACCTGCTGCTATTTTTATATGTCAGTTTTATATTAAGATTATTAGCATTCAATTGACCCATAAATGCATCAAGCTGCTCCACCGTGCCCTGCCAAAAAAATAATACATCATCAATATATCTGAGCCAGCACTGCACATGGGAGCTGGCACTGATGCCCCCATCGCGAAAAACCAACCTCTCCTACATGCCAAGGAAGAGGTTGGCATACGAAGGGGCACAGGCCGCCCCCATGGCAGTGCCATGCTGCTGCAGATAAAATGGATCTTTAAAAATAAAAAAATTGTACGTAAGTGCAAAGTGGAGAAGCTCAAGGATGAAGAGGTTCAATTTGCCATCACGACTGCCCATCTCAAGAAAAAGGCGGACCGCCTTCAGACCATCAGAATGTGATATGCATGTGTAAAGGCTCTCCACATCAGCTGTTACAATCAAAATATCCTGATCCATAAAGATGCCGTCAATCCTCCTGAGGATGTCCGTCGTTTCACGGACATAAGAGGGCAAGGTTTCTACTAGAGATTTTAGATGATAATAAATTTACAAATTGGATCACACAAGCCGTCTATGCTGGACATAATAGGATGCCCCGGGGGATTAAGGGCATCTTTATGGATCTTAGGTAATAGGTAGAATGTAGGCACCTTTGGATATTTAGTGGAGAGCCCCTCCATCATTTTTTATCAATAATGCCGCTCTCACACGCCGCCTCCAGGATCCCCAGAAGGTCAATAGAAAACCGCTGCAAGGGGTTAGATGGCATGATGCCTCTCTGGACTATGGCAGCATTATCTTTCCAGCATTGTCTGTCTGGCTATGGATCCTGTTTGACTGGCGCCATGGATCTGCATATCTAATATCATACCTCTTTGGCCTCCTGATGAACCACATGTTTATTATGTGGGTAAACGCGTCGAGGTGGAGACTGTTGTAATTCTACCATGAATTTGATGGCTCACTCCTGCTATTATTAAAAAATAAGGGGACACTTGGAGAGCATCAGCATATACTTACCTGGACTTTCATGGACAGCAAACCTCCTACATTCCCTTACTATGTGGCGCTGCCTGAATAAACCGAAATATGGTTTCAAAGTTAAGTCCTGAGCTCCGATTTGATCCCTTATATGTGAACCTTATCCCTGTTGAATATCTATGCCTATCCTTCAAATGATATTGTACTATGTATATATGTGACCTGACGGTCAAATTTCTTGTATTATACACTACTGGTGTGATTTTTATATCTTAATATTGTTATTTGGGAATAACGTATATATTTTACAAGGGGTTAGATGGCAGCCTCATGTTGGTGTCCTTATCACGAAACGTCTGTAAAGCTTCTTTCTCGTAATTCTCCACTGCCCAGATCACTATATTGCCCCCCTTGTCAGCTGGTTTAATAACAATGTCATTATAATTGCTCAGTTCAGAAAGAGCAGATCTTTGTTTATGAGTTAGGTTATCACCTTGTCTCTTAACCGTGATTTGTTTAAACTTATCCACCATTAATCTAGTGAAGACCTCAACGGCAGGACAAAGGGACAAGGGGGGAAATCTAGTAGATCTGGGCAGTAGCGATTTTGGGAACACACCTGTAGAGACAGTGGACTGTTCAAGCAGAAGATCCTCAAGGGTCTGTAACGCCTCCCTCTCGGCCGGGCTATCCAAACCACTATTGTCTCGTTAATGATGAAGTTTTTTCAAAACTATCTTGCGTGCGAATAAATGTACACCTTTAATGCTGAAAAAAAGTCGAAATGATTAGTTTGTGAAAATGTTAGGCCCCTGGACAGCATGTCCAACTGGGCATCAGAGAGGGTGCGTGGAAAGGTTAATCACCTGTAGTTTGTTTTTGCTGTGTTTGTCATTCGATTTAGCTGATGTTTGCTTATTCCGGATAGACTTAACACGGGCCCCCACGCTTTGTTCAGACTCACATACTCCACTTGACATCCCAGAGGACGAACCGCCAACAGAAACCAATGAAGACATAGAAGCTGATTGGCCATAAGACAAAGTCTTGGCTCGATAGCCCAGACGTGATCTAGAATGCCACCTGTAGACCGTCGTATTGGTGTAATCTGACAGGTCCCTATTATATTTCTTTAATTTTAGGCCACTAATTTCCTTTTCTAACTTAGAAAGAAAGGCCTTGCTCAATCTCCGTTTCCATCCTGGTAATCCGCTCAACTGAGCAGTTATTTTTAATAGATTTTTTCCAACTCCTCCAATTCTGTCTCCATCATGGTTAAAGAGGCACTGTTGTGTTTGAGAACTGTGCTGGAGCAAATTACAAGGCCTTGCTAATGAGGACTTTTGATTGCACTAACTGGGAGTTTGCATAGGACCAGCCCTGGGGAAATACTGCCTTCATTACTTTAAGTGCACCAACGTACAGCAAGCGCGCCAACAACCGCTGCAACTGGGGCTCCAATTTGGGACTGTGTCATTTGTGAGGCTGCAGCTGTTAGTTGGTAGATAGTAATTAGTAGAGTTGAGCGCGGTTCGCGGTTCTCCAGTTCGCGGTTCGAGTGATTTTGGGGCTGTTCTAGATCGAACTAGAACTCGAGCTTTTTTGCTAAAATTCGATAGTTTTAGCAGGGCTTTTTACAGCTACAGTGTGCAGGAGCCATCGCTGGCAGCCTGCCACAAGCTGGTAACCAAGATAAACATCGGGTATCCAACCAAAGCGCTTTGGTTAGTAAGCCGATGTTTATCCTAGTTACGTGCAGGAAGCCCACACTTCCCCGCTCAGCTCGCTCCGCCCCCTCCTGCCCGCGGCATGTACACACGTACACACACACACACACACACACACACACACACACACTCTGCACACACACTCTGCACACATGGTCCCGCTCGGCTTACCTGCGGTGATGAAGTCCCGCCATCCCGACCTCAGCGCTGTCACTGTCCTCCATGGCCGCCGCTTGTCACATCACCTCTCGCTTCCGACCCGAGACTGACTAGCGGTGACGTCACGGGCCTCTCGCGATACTTGGCTGTGAAGGCGGCGGTCATTGAACTCAGTGACAGGTGCTGTCAGTGTGCTGGAGATCAGCGCAGGTAATGTACCTCGCTGACAGCAGCACTTGTCATGCCCTGCAGTGACCTGGGCTGACCCATTGATGTTAGCTCAGGTCACTGCATTGCTCTCCCAGCCAATGGGGAACATTCTGCTCTTCATTGACTGGGACAGTGTGGATCGTCATGGCAACCCCTTGGATTACACCAGACCTGGATTTATTTTTCTTTCTAATAAATTGGTTAAAGAGCGAATGTTTTGGGGAGTGTTTTTTCAAATAAAAATGTGTTTGTCGTCTATTTTTTTTATTACTGACTGGGTTGGTGATGTCGGGTATCTGATAGACGCCTGACCTCACCAACCCCAGAGCTTGATGCCAGGTGACATTACACATCTGGTATTAACCCCATATATTACCCCGTTTGCCACCGCACCAGGGCGCGGGATGAGCTGGGGCGAAGCACCAGGATTGGCGCATCTAATGGATGCGCCACTTCTGGGGCGGCTGCGGCCTGCTATTTTTAGGCTGGGGAAAGTCCAATAACCATGGACCTCCCTAGTCTGAGAATATCAGACCCCAGCTGTCTGCTTTACCTTGGCTGGTGATCCAATTTTGGGGGGACCCCTACGTGTTATTTTTTTTTATTATTTATTTAATTTAAAATAACAGCGTGGGGTGCCCTCAGTTTTGGATTACCAGCCAAGGTGAGGTTGCCAGCTGTGGTCTGCAGGCTGCAGCCGTCTGCTTTACCCTAGCTGGCTACAAAACTAGGGGGAACCCTACGTCATTATTTTTTTTTCCTTTTTTTGGCTAAATACAAAGCTAAGCACCCCTTAGTGCCACATGAAAGGCACCAAAGGGTGCAAAATTACAAAATGCAGGAGAGTGGGACATTATGTGTCTTTCTGCCATTATAATGACAGAAAAGACTGATCTGAAGTGCACAAGCACAGGAAAATCACCAGAGCGCTCTACGCTGTGAAAAGCAGTAGAAAATGGCACTGGAGTGAACATGTGACCGCCTCATGTAGGATGAAGCTATGGATCCTGGGTAAATTTATGCATTTACCCTCCTTCAGTTTTTTTTGCAGTACACAAAAAAACGGAAGGCACACGGATGACAAACAGATGACATACGGACGGTCTACGGAACGGAAACGGATGCCACACGGATGCACCCGTGAAAAAAAACGGACTGTTTTTTTGCAGACTGCAAAAATGGATCGGTCGTGTTAATGTAGCCTTATTCTGATCCACCGTTTATAAACAGCAGGCAGAAATAAGTGAATAGCGCCCCCCATCATCAGAGAATCTCCGGGGTTTCAGGGCTAGCTGAGACCCTGGAGATCATGATTCAGGACATTTTTTCCGGTCCCCGCTCACGTGATCACAGGTATACACCGTACACCGATGATCACGTTACAGTAAATGACAGCGCCGGTAAAAAATTATTTATCTCCCATCTGGCATGAACAAACATGATAAATCTCCTCCCCGGACCCCACCGGTCCCCCGGTGTCGCCAAAGTGCCCCCCCTGATGCCCTCCCAGAAATCCAAGATGGCCGCGCGCACAGCAGCGCGCCGGCCGCATTCACCCTACTCCTCTGATTTCTGTCGCATGTGCCATGACACATGCGACAGAAAACTCCTCCCCAGGCCCTGCCAGGTCACCCCCTATAACCCCACCGGTGTTCCCCGGTGTCCCACGGTACCTGTGCAGTGTTGATCCCCCGCGGCCCTCTCCTTCACAATAGACGCTGCCGCATGCACAGAGCGGCTGTCAGCTCAGCTTCCTGTGTTCAGACACAGTGAGTGGTGGTTATGCATCTGTAAGCTAAATGGGCGGCACAGTGGCTCAGTGGTTAGCACTGCAGTCTTGCAGCACTGAGGTCCTGGGTTCAATTCTCACCAAGGACACCATCTGCAAGAAGTTTGTATGTTCTCCCCGTGTTTGCGTGGGTTTCCTCCGGGTACTCCGGTTTCCTCCCACACTCCAAAGACATACAGCGCTATGGAATTAATAACGCTATATAAATGAATAAATTATTATTATTATTACTGCAATGCCCTGCTCATGAGGTAAGGAACATAATTGATCAGGAGAGCTATACTACATTTCCAAATGGAGGGATTTGCTTTTATAGTTGCCCTGCTGAATGACTACCAAACATGAGAGTCCGTTATACGCCACAAGAAAACACATCTAAATAGCGAGCTCTGTTGTTAAGTATTCATTCAGCTGGATAACTGGACTTAAAGGGGTATTCCATCTCCAAGATCCTATCCCCAATATATAGTAGGTGGAATAGCAATAATATCAGCAAATACCAATATTTGGAAATGTAAAATAGTTCTCCTGATTAGGCATGCCCTTACCTCATGAGCAGGGCATTGCAGCTTTGGTAGCAACTATTACGACATGGACTCTGCTGCTGTGGACCCGGGGAGAGTGAGTGCAGATTCATTGCACCCACACTCCTCACATGAAGGGTCTGCACTTGTTAGGACCAGGATGACGGGTAGGCCCAGGAGGTGGATCCACTGGACTGAGCACCCCACCGAGGGCAAGGTGCCCGGTAGCCGAAGCACTACGGGTAGCAGGACAGTCCGTTCAGAGGAGTGGGTGTAGAAGTCCCTGGGACCACGGAGTCTCTGAAGGTAGTCCGGGTGACGGAGCGCAGGTTCGGAGGCCGAGATGATGTCAGGCAGGGTCCGAAACCAGCGGAACGGGGAGGTCGGTCACCACACGGATCCAGGGATCGGAGACGGTAGGAACTGAGAAGATGGCGGACAGTCCGTTCGGGGTTCTGGAACCGTCAGGACCGGTTGGCGAGACAGGAGCGGCTCTACAAGAGAGATAGGTAAGTACGAGATAATGGCACAGGGAGACCTGACTCCTAGCTTAGCAAACACGAAGAACAGGCCCCGCCCACTTGGAAAGGAACCCCCTATATACCCTGCACCTGAATCTTCAATATCCTGTTGGAGGACTCTAGCCCTTTAAGAGAGGGTCAATGACCGCGCGCGCACCCTAATGCGCATGCGCGAGACCCGGGTGCCAGAAGCCAGAGCAGGGAGCGGTGCACAGGAGGCAGGAGCGCTCAGCATCGCAGATGGGCGCCGGGACCGGGGACCGGGTTGCCTGGAGGACGCAGGTGAGGGAGCATGGAGGCCGTGGAGCGGGGGACGCCTGGCAAAGGAGCCGGGGAGCGTGGCAGGGGAGCCGGGGAGTGTGGCAGGGGAGCCGGGGAGCGTGGCAGCGGAGCCGGGGAGCGTGACAGCACTCCTAGAAAATGGGGGATACGTTCCCTGAGTGTCTCCCCCTCATATTCTAGACGGTCCAGAGTCATCGTGGGACCCCTTTTATTTTTTTTCTTACAATAAATTGGTGAAAGAGGGAATGTTTTGGGGACTGTTTTTTCAAATAAATTTCTTTTGTCGATTTTTTTTTTGTTAGTACTGACAGTTTATGATGTTGGGTATCTAATAAACGCCATGATATCACAAACTGCTGGGCTTGATGTCAGGTGACCTTACAGCTAGTATCAACCCGATTTATTACCCCGTTTGCCACTGCACCAGGGCACGGGATGAGCTGGGGTGAAGCGCCAGGATTGGCGCATCTAGTGGATGCGCCACGTCTGGGGTGGCTGCGGCCTGCTATTTTTAGGCTGTGAAGGCCCAATAACTATGGACCTTCCCACCCTGAGAATACCAGACCACAGCTGTCCGCTTTACCTTGGCTGGTGATCCAATTTGGGGGGGACCCTACTTTTTTTGTGTAATTATTAATATTTATAAAATAATTATAAAAAAAAGAGCCTGGGGGGACCTCCACATTGGATCCCCAACCACGGTAAAGCTGCCAGCTGTGGTTTTCAGGCTACAGCCGTCTGCTTTACCCTAGCTGGCTATCTAAAATGGGGGGACCCAACGTCATTTTTTTTTTAACTATTTTTTAAATAGAAAAAATTAATGGGCTTCCCTGTATTTTGATTGACAACCAAGGTAACGGCAGGCAGATGGGGGTGGCAACCCATAGCTGTCTGCTTTATCTGCGCTGAGAATCAAAAATACCGCGGAGCGCTACGTCATTTTTTTTAAAGATTTATTTTTACAGCACTGTGATGTCCAGCAATCAAAATACAAAGAAGCCCATTTTGTTTTTAGTTATTTAAATAAATAATTAAAAAAAATATATATGGGCTCCCGCTGCATTTTTTGTATTGCTAGCTAAGGGTAATCCAAGCAGCTACTGGCTGCTAACCCCCACTGCTTGGTGTTACCTTCACTGGCAATGGAAAATCCAGGGAAGCATTTTTTATTTTTTTTGCCAAAAAACTACAAAAAAAGGACATGAGCTTCGCCATATTTTTGTATGCTAGCCAGGTATAGCAGGCAGGTGCTGGAAGAGTTGGATACAGCGCCAGAAGATGGCGCTTCTATGAAAGTGCCATTTTCTGAGGCGGCTGCAGACTGCAATTCGCAGCAGTGGGGCCCAGAAAGCTCAGGCCAACCTGTGCTGCGGATTCCAATCCCCAGCTGCCTAGTTGTACCTGACTGGACACAAAAATGGGGCGAAGCCTACGTCATTTGTTTTCTAAATATTTCATGAAATTCATGAAATAATAAAAAAAGGGCTTCCCTTTATTTTTGGTTCCCAGCCGGGTACAAATAGGCAACTGGGGGTTGGGGGCAGCCGTACCTGCCTGCTGTACCTGGCTAGCATACAAAAATATGGCGAAGCCCACATAATTTTTTCAGGGGGCAAAAAACTTCTGCATACAGTCCTGGATGGAGTATTCTGAGCCTTGTAGTTCTGCAGCTGCTGTCTGTCTGTATGGAGAAGAGCAGACAGCAGCTGCAGAACTACAAGGCTTAGCATACTCCATCCAGGACTGTATGCAGAAGTTTTTTGCCCACCAAAAAAAAACGACGTGAGCTTCGCTCCATTTTTGTGTCCAGCCGGGTACAACTAGGCAGCTGGGGATTGGAATCCACAGCACAGGTTAGCCCGAGGTTTCTGGGCGCCTCTGCTGCGAATTGCAGTCCGCAGCCGCCCCAGAAAATGGCGCTTTCATAGAAGCGCCATCATCTGGCGCTGTATCCAACTCTTCCAACAGCCCTGAAGCCGGGTGGCATGTTGGGTAATCAAGAGTTAATACTGGCTTTGTTTTACTAGCTAGTATTAAGCCAGAGATTCTTAATGTCAGGCACGTTTGACCCAGCCATTAAGAATCTCCAATAAAGGGTTAAAAGAAAGACACCACACAGAGAAAAAATACTTTAATAGAAATAAATACACAGACACATTAGAGACTCCATCTTTATTACCCCCTGTCAGCCCTCCACGATCCATGGTATTCTGTCTTTCTCGTTTAACAAATGCAGCTCTGCTCCATCACTGCTGAATGGGGGAAGACGCTGCTTCCCGTGCAGAAATCACTCCGTGATGGCTGCACGGAAAGCAGCTTGCAGCCTTCACGGAGTGGGAGATCAGTGCTGGTGGCTGCTGGCGGTGACAGACGCGTTACCATAGCAACAGGGCTCCGATCATGTGATGCCCGGAGCCGCGGTTAGCGGTGACGTCACCGCTAACTGCGTTGCTATGGCAATGGTGATCTCCGTTAATGACCGGCTGTGTCAGCCGGTCCCTAACGGAACGGGGAGTCGACCGTGTGCTACAGCATGTCGCTGGTACACGGCGATACACAAATGTGCACCGTGTACCGGAGAGATGCACTCGCAGGTCCTACATGACGCGTCATAGTCATGTGACCAGTCTGTAGCCAATGAGATAATAGCCACGTGACTGGTCACATGGCTATTTTGACGTCACGATAGGTCCTGCATCACTGCTGGCAGTGCTGGTCACCGGGAGGATTCAGCGATCATCGGATGCAATAGCGGCAGGAGACAGAGTGCAGGAGGGATCGCGGGGACCGGTAAGTGTTATGGCAATGTTTATTAACTGTATGTGTACATTTATAATGCATTTTTGTGTTTGTGATTGCCTCCCATTATAGCCTATTGGTTCGAGTTCGGTTCGTCGAACGTTCGACGAACCGAACTCGAACGGGACCTCCGTTTGGCGAACCTAGCTCGAGCCGAACCGCGACCGGTTCGCTCATCTCTAGTAATTAGTCAGCAGAGTGTGTGGTGTAGGTTAAAGAGGAAGCATTACCCCTAACCTTCAGGTCTATTGCAAAGAGCCCTTCCTTAGTTTTTGTAGAATACTGTATAACATTACCTGTTGTTCACTTTTATTTGCTTTTCCCCTGCAATTGCCAGTTTTTTATCGTCCTGCAAATAAACCTGTTAACCTGTTAAACCTGTTAAGATTTCTAACATCAGTTATTATTAGTGTGTACGGAGCGTGGGCAGAGGTTTCCCGAGTCGACCCCTAGCAGAAGACAAAGACCTTTCTGCATTTCCCTAGAGCTCCTAGCAAGATTCGGGTGGAGGCACTGCGTCATATCAAGGTGAGAACTACCGAACACCCTGCCGCAGCAGCAGATTAAGGCTGGGGCCACACGGGGATCTACTGCGATCCTCTCTCATGACACTCGGCTCGCGCTGGCAGCACAGCAAAGCCGAGTGTCATGCGTGTGTCCTGCGACTTAGGTCCGACCGTGTGAGCGGACCTCAGCTGCGGGGTCTGCCAAGCGCTGAGGAGGGGCGGGCAGGAGCTGCAGAGGGGAGGGAGGGATTTCTCTCCCTCTCTCCTCCTCTGTAGCCGGCTATTGCGAATCTTGCTCTGCACTTGTGGTACACCTGAATGGGTGCGAGAGAAAAGAGCCTCGCATTACAATCGCAGCATGCTGCGATTGTTTTCTCGGACCGATTAGGGCTGAGAAAATAATCGCTCATGTGCGCTGACACACAGGCTAAAATTGGTCCGAGTGGAATGCGATGTTTTATCGCACTCCACTCGCACCGCTTTTCTCGCCGTGTGGCTTAGGCCTAAAGGGGTGTTACATAAGAGTACCATAAAGGGAATATTCTGCAATGGCCGAGTCACTCACCAGATGTGAACCCCCTTGAGCTGCATTGCACATGCTTAATACAAAACTTAAGGTAGAAAGAAATACAAACAAGCAACAACTGAAGTCACTACAGTAAAGACGGCAAAACATCACAAAGGAGTGACTGTCTGTGGTCTCCAGTATCTCAGCTACTTGTCCCCGATCTTCTCAGACCTCTGCTACGTGTCTGTTTGCGGATTTCTGTGCCGCACTTTATGAGCCCCTGACATAACCTCCCCTCATCCAGCTCCATGACACCCAGCACAGCAGAGCCCTGCATACACTGAGGAGCTGACCATGTGACCCTGACTCCTCCCCTCCATGTGACATCATCACAGGTCCTGTAAGCACAGAGCAGCCATATATCTAGTGTGCGGCTCTGCAGGTGGAGGTAGGTGCAGGGTATTATATATCTAGTGTGCGGCTCTGCAGGTGGAGGTAGGTGCAGGGTATTATATATCTAGTGTGCGGCTCTGCAGGTGGAGGTAGGTGCAGGGTATTATATATCTAGTGTGCGGCTCTGCAGGTGGAGGTAGGTGCAGGGTATTATATATCTAGTGTGCGGCTCTGCAGGTGGAGGTAGGTGCAGGGTATTATATATCTAGTGTGCGGCTCTGCAGGTGGAGGTAGGTGCAGGGTATTATATATCTAGTGTGCGGCTCTGCAGGTGGAGGTAGGTGCAGGGTATTATATATCTAGTGTGCGGCTCTGCAGGTGGAGGTAGGTGCAGGGTATTATATATCTAGTGTGCGGCTCTGCAGGTGGAGGTAGGTGCAGGGTATTATATATCTAGTGTGCGGCTCTGCAGGTGGAGGTAGGTGCAGGGTATTATATATCTAGTGTGCGGCTCTGCAGGAGGAGGTAGGTGCAGGGTATTATATATCTAGTGTGCGGCTCTGCAGGTGGAGGTAGGTGCAGGGTATTATATATCTAGTGTGCGGCTCTGCAGGTGGAGGTAGGTGCAGGGTATTATATATCTAGTGTGCGGCTCTGCAGGAGGAGGTAGGTGCAGGGTATTATATATCTAGTGTGCGGCTCTGCAGGTGGAGGTAGGTGCAGGGTATTATATATCTAGTGTGCGGCTCTGCAGGTGGAGGTAGGTGCAGGGTATTATATATCTAGTGTGCGGCTCTGCAGGTGGAGGTAGGTGCAGGGTATTATATATCTAGTGTGCGGCTCTGCAGGTGGAGGTAGGTGCAGGGTATTATATATCTAGTGTGCGGCTCTGCAGGTGGAGGTAGGTGCAGGGTATTATATATCTAGTGTGCGGCTCTGCAGGTGGAGGTAGGTGCAGGGTATTATATATCTAGTGTGCGGCTCTGCAGGTGGAGGTAGGTGCAGGGTATTATATATCTAGTGTGCGGCTCTGCAGGAGGAGGTAGGTGCAGGGTATTATATATCTAGTGTGCGGCTCTGCAGGTGGAGGTAGGTGCAGGGTATTATCTATCTAGTGTGCGGCTCTGCAGGTGGAGGTAGGTGCAGGGTATTATCTATCTAGTGTGCGGCTCTGCAGGAGGAGGTAGGTGCAGGTTATTATATATCTAGTGTGCGGCTCTGCAGGAGGAGGTAGGTGCAGGGTATTATATATCTAGTGTGCGGCTCTGCAGGAGGAGGTAGGTGCAGGGTATTATATATCTAGTGTGCGGCTCTGCAGGTGGAGGTAGGTGCAGGGTATTATATATCTAGTGTGCGGCTCTGCAGGTGGAGGTAGGTGCAGGGTATTATATATCTAGTGTGCGGCTCTGCAGGTGGAGGTAGGTGCAGGGTATTATATATCTAGTGTGCGGCTCTGCAGGAGGAGGTAGGTGCAGGGTATTATATATCTAGTGTGCGGCTCTGCAGGTGGAGGTAGGTGCAGGGTATTATATATCTAGTGTGCGGCTCTGCAGGTGGAGGTAGGTGCAGGGTATTATATATCTAGTGTGCGGCTCTGCAGGTGGAGGTAGGTGCAGGGTATTATATATCTAGTGTGCGGCTCTGCAGGTGGAGGTAGGTGCAGGGTATTATATATCTAGTGTGCGGCTCTGCAGGTGGAGGTAGGTGCAGGGTATTATATATCTAGTGTGCGGCTCTGCAGGTGGAGGTAGGTGCAGGGTATTATATATCTAGTGTGCGGCTCTGCAGGTGGAGGTAGGTGCAGGGTATTATATATCTAGTGTGCGGCTCTGCAGGTGGAGGTAGGTGCAGGGTATTATATATCTAGTGTGCGGCTCTGCAGGTGGAGGTAGGTGCAGGGTATTATATATCTAGTGTGCGGCTCTGCAGGTGGAGGTAGGTGCAGGGTATTATATATCTAGTGTGCGGCTCTGCAGGTGGAGGTAGGTGCAGGGTATTATATATCTAGTGTGCGGCTCTGCAGGAGGAGGTAGGTGCAGGGTATTATATATCTAGTGTGCGGCTCTGCAGGTGGAGGTAGGTGCAGGGTATTATATATCTAGTGTGCGGCTCTGCAGGTGGAGGTAGGTGCAGGGTATTATATATCTAGTGTGCGGCTCTGCAGGAGGAGGTAGGTGCAGGGTATTATATATCTAGTGTGCGGCTCTGCAGGTGGAGGTAGGTGCAGGGTATTATATATCTAGTGTGCGGCTCTGCAGGTGGAGGTAGGTGCAGGGTATTATATATCTAGTGTGCGGCTCTGCAGGTGGAGGTAGGTGCAGGGTATTATATATCTAGTGTGCGGCTCTGCAGGTGGAGGTAGGTGCAGGGTATTATATATCTAGTGTGCGGCTCTGCAGGTGGAGGTAGGTGCAGGGTATTATATATCTAGTGTGCGGCTCTGCAGGTGGAGGTAGGTGCAGGGTATTATATATCTAGTGTGCGGCTCTGCAGGTGGAGGTAGGTGCAGGGTATTATATATCTAGTGTGCGGCTCTGCAGGAGGAGGTAGGTGCAGGGTATTATATATCTAGTGTGCGGCTCTGCAGGTGGAGGTAGGTGCAGGGTATTATCTATCTAGTGTGCGGCTCTGCAGGTGGAGGTAGGTGCAGGGTATTATCTATCTAGTGTGCGGCTCTGCAGGAGGAGGTAGGTGCAGGTTATTATATATCTAGTGTGCGGCTCTGCAGGAGGAGGTAGGTGCAGGGTATTATATATCTAGTGTGCGGCTCTGCAGGAGGAGGTAGGTGCAGGGTATTATATATCTAGTGTGCGGCTCTGCAGGTGGAGGTAGGTGCAGGGTATTATATATCTAGTGTGCGGCTCTGCAGGTGGAGGTAGGTGCAGGGTATTATATATCTAGTGTGCGGCTCTGCAGGTGGAGGTAGGTGCAGGGTATTATATATCTAGTGTGCGGCTCTGCAGGAGGAGGTAGGTGCAGGGTATTATATATCTAGTGTGCGGCTCTGCAGGTGGAGGTAGGTGCAGGGTATTATATATCTAGTGTGCGGCTCTGCAGGTGGAGGTAGGTGCAGGGTATTATATATCTAGTGTGCGGCTCTGCAGGTGGAGGTAGGTGCAGGGTATTATATATCTAGTGTGCGGCTCTGCAGGTGGAGGTAGGTGCAGGGTATTATATATCTAGTGTGCGGCTCTGCAGGTGGAGGTAGGTGCAGGGTATTATATATCTAGTGTGCGGCTCTGCAGGTGGAGGTAGGTGCAGGGTATTATATATCTAGTGTGCGGCTCTGCAGGTGGAGGTAGGTGCAGGGTATTATATATCTAGTGTGCGGCTCTGCAGGTGGAGGTAGGTGCAGGGTATTATATATCTAGTGTGCGGCTCTGCAGGAGGAGGTAGGTGCAGGGTATTATATATCTAGTGTGCGGCTCTGCAGGTGGAGGTAGGTGCAGGGTATTATATATCTAGTGTGCGGCTCTGCAGGTGGAGGTAGGTGCAGGGTATTATATATCTAGTGTGCGGCTCTGCAGGTGGAGGTAGGTGCAGGGTATTATATATCTAGTGTGCGGCTCTGCAGGTGGAGGTAGGTGCAGGGTATTATATATCTAGTGTGCGGCTCTGCAGGTGGAGGTAGGTGCAGGGTATTATATATCTAGTGTGCGGCTCTGCAGGTGGAGGTAGGTGCAGGGTATTATATATCTAGTGTGCGGCTCTGCAGGTGGAGGTAGGTGCAGGGTATTATATATCTAGTGTGCGGCTCTGCAGGAGGAGGTAGGTGCAGGGTATTATATATCTAGTGTGCGGCTCTGCAGGTGGAGGTAGGTGCAGGGTATTATATATCTAGTGTGCGGCTCTGCAGGTGGAGGTAGGTGCAGGGTATTATCTATCTAGTGTGCGGCTCTGCAGGAGGAGGTAGGTGCAGGTTATTATATATCTAGTGTGCGGCTCTGCAGGAGGAGGTAGGTGCAGGGTATTATATATCTAGTGTGCGGCTCTGCAGGAGGAGGTAGGTGCAGGGTATTATATATCTAGTGTGCGGCTCTGCAGGTGGAGGTAGGTGCAGGGTATTATATATCTAGTGTGCGGCTCTGCAGGTGGAGGTAGGTGCAGGGTATTATATATCTAGTGTGCGGCTCTGCAGGTGGAGGTAGGTGCAGGGTATTATATATCTAGTGTGCGGCTCTGCAGGAGGAGGTAGGTGCAGGGTATTATATATCTAGTGTGCGGCTCTGCAGGTGGAGGTAGGTGCAGGGTATTATATATCTAGTGTGCGGCTCTGCAGGTGGAGGTAGGTGCAGGGTATTATATATCTAGTGTGCGGCTCTGCAGGTGGAGGTAGGTGCAGGGTATTATATATCTAGTGTGCGGCTCTGCAGGTGGAGGTAGGTGCAGGGTATTATATATCTAGTGTGCGGCTCTGCAGGTGGAGGTAGGTGCAGGGTATTATATATCTAGTGTGCGGCTCTGCAGGTGGAGGTAGGTGCAGGGTATTATATATCTAGTGTGCGGCTCTGCAGGTGGAGGTAGGTGCAGGGTATTATATATCTAGTGTGCGGCTCTGCAGGTGGAGGTAGGTGCAGGGTATTATATATCTAGTGTGCGGCTCTGCAGGAGGAGGTAGGTGCAGGGTATTATATATCTAGTGTGCGGCTCTGCAGGTGGAGGTAGGTGCAGGGTATTATATATCTAGTGTGCGGCTCTGCAGGTGGAGGTAGGTGCAGGGTATTATCTATCTAGTGTGCGGCTCTGCAGGAGGAGGTAGGTGCAGGTTATTATATATCTAGTGTGCGGCTCTGCAGGAGGAGGTAGGTGCAGGGTATTATATATCTAGTGTGCGGCTCTGCAGGAGGAGGTAGGTGCAGGGTATTATATATCTAGTGTGCGGCTCTGCAGGTGGAGGTAGGTGCAGGGTATTATATATCTAGTGTGCGGCTCTGCAGGTGGAGGTAGGTGCAGGGTATTATATATCTAGTGTGCGGCTCTGCAGGAGGAGGTAGGTGCAGGGTATTATATATCTAGTGTGCGGCTCTGCAGGTGGAGGTAGGTGCAGGGTATTATATATCTAGTGTGCGGCTCTGCAGGTGGAGGTAGGTGCAGGGTATTATATATCTAGTGTGCGGCTCTGCAGGAGGAGGTAGGTGCAGGGTATTATATATCTAGTGTGCGGCTCTGCAGGTGGAGGTAGGTGCAGGGTATTATATATCTAGTGTGCGGCTCTGCAGGTGGAGGTAGGTGCAGGGTATTATATATCTAGTGTGCGGCTCTGCAGGTGGAGGTAGGTGCAGGGTATTATATATCTAGTGTGCGGCTCTGCAGGTGGAGGTAGGTGCAGGGTATTATATATCTAGTGTGCGGCTCTGCAGGTGGAGGTAGGTGCAGCGTATTATATATCTAGTGTGCGGCTCTGCAGGTGGAGGTAGGTGCAGGTTATTATATATCTAGTGTGCGGCTCTGCAGGTGGAGGTAGGTGCAGGGTATTATATATCTAGTGTGCGGCTCTGCAGGTGGAGGTAGGTGCAGGGTATTATATATCTAGTGTGCGGCTCTGCAGGTGGAGGTAGGTGCAGGGTATTATATATCTAGTGTGCGGCTCTGCAGGTGGAGGTAGGTGCAGGGTATTATATATCTAGTGTGCGGCTCTGCAGGTGGAGGTAGGTGCAGGGTATTATATATCTAGTGTGCGGCTCTGCAGGTGGAGGTAGGTGCAGGGTATTATATATCTAGTGTGCGGCTCTGCAGGTGGAGGTAGGTGCAGGGTCTCTATTATGTCCTCTCCTTCGTTCTCATGTTATTGTCTTTTCTTTTATGACGAGGCTGAAGTCGGTTTCTTATTTGGGTTTTTCCTGGGGTTTTTTTACAGGTTTTTATCAACAAAAATAAAAAATCCCAACAATAAAATCCAGTGCAGTGCGGAGCCCGGATGTGAATAACTTACAGGGAAGGGAATAAGTATTGGATCCCTCGCTGATTGTGTAAGTTTCCCACTGATAAAGACATGAACAGTTGATAATTTTAAGGGTTACTTAATTTTGTCAGTGAGTCATAGAAAATCCAAAATAAAATCCAGAAAATCACATTGTATAAATTCTATACATTTATTTGCATTTTGCAGAGAAAAATAATTATTTGATTTCTCTGGCAAACAAGGCTTAATACTTGGTGGCCGTCCCCTTGTTGGCAGCGCAGCAGTCAGATGTTCTTTGCAGTTGATGATGAGGTTTGATGTCAGGAGGAATTTTGCTCCACTTTTCTTTGCAGATCATCTCTAAATCAATTAAGATTTTAAGTCTGTTGCTTGGCAACTTGTAGCTTCATGTCCTCCATGGGTTTTCTATGGGATTAAGGTCTGGAGTCTGGCTGGGCCACTCCATGACCTTAATGTGCTTCTATTTATGCTTGGATTTTCCATTCAAAAACAAAATCACCTAAGGTTTGAATCTGAGGCACGATGTTATGTTTCATTATTAGAATGTGTTTATGCTGTTATACATTTTTATGTATTTTTATATTTGTATATACATACAATTTTTTAATTGTTGATTTTTTTAATCAACATATGTTGATTGTATGTTTTACTTTTTATTTTTTTCCCTTTGTTTGTATTGATAACATGTGTATTGTGTGTTTCTACTGATTAAGTCCACTCCATGCCTGATTGGCTGGAGTGGACTTATTATATAACTTAGGGTAAATTTTCCCATTGGGGTTGACAAAGAACACAGACCATGTTTGAAACGTGTTGCTGTTTCCATGTCTTTCTGGCCCCATTTCATTATATCTTGATATATGTCCATGTCCATTTTTTTTCTGTATTTTAAATGAATAAAGAATTGCTAAGTTTTTTAAAGACAATTCGGAAGCTGGATCTCTTCTTCTCAGGCCCCAAAGAAAATGGACACCCTCAAAAGAAAGCAGAACCCCCCCAGACCAGACCCCAAACAATTACAATTGGCACATACCGATGGTGGATGGGCTCTTACACAGAGATCTGCGTCACTGTTAGATCCCTCACCGTTACAGCTGCATCGCACCACACAGCTGTGTATACAGTGACAGAGAAGGCAGAGGCAGTAATAAACCATCTCTGCCTTATGTAGAGATGGACGGATTTATTTTCCGTTGCTACATGTTTGCGTATAGATGCACTGCTATGTAATGACATTGTAGAACATCACTGCAAAGTAGGAGTCAGATGATGTAAGCTCCAGGGAGGACTGGTAGGCCCAGAAGGTGAATCCACTGGACCGTGCACCCCACCGGAGGCCTGGGTACACGGTAGCTGGAGCACTAGCGTGGCCGAGACGGGGACAGCGTCCCACAGGGGACGGGTGGAACAAAGTCACTGGGGTCACGGAGTTCCTTAGGACAATACGGAATACTGGTACAGGTGCCGGGTAGTAATGGCAAGCAGTAGTACAGGTAACGGAACACGGCCAAGGGGACCTGGGCACCTAGCTTTCAAGACTAAGCTTCAAGACACGTTGATCAGGCCCCGCCCACATGGGAAGCCCAGTCTTATATACCCAGCGCAGCCCTATGTCATATCCTGCTTCAGGTGTGCTGGGCCTATAAGACCAGGAGAGTGGGCGCGGCCCGGTCCTAAACAGAAACATGTGGCTAAGACTCAGTGTCAGACTCATAAGACCAGGAGCAGGATACAGGAGAGCACGAGCGGGAGCGGCAGCCATGACCGGTGGACACGTGGACTGGATCAGTGGTTAAGGAGCGGTGCCGGGATGGTGCGACCGGATCAGTGGGTAAGGAGTGGTGCTGGGACACCGGGAGCGTGACAGATGACCCGGATGTTTAAAGTCTACGAGCTCCGAAACCAGTTAAGAATATCTAAACTTTTTTATTTACATCATTTTTCTAGTTTAAAAGTGAAATATAATGTGGGCACATTTTTCAATTGTGTTAATTTTCACTATTTTGCTGCCTTCATACAAGAAATGGGAGGTAAATTGTGTGTGTCACCCAGTGCACAGATCCGTACACCATCTGTCAGCTCTGTGACCCTCGTATAAGAGGGACCCCGCTACGGCCACACTTGTCTCCGTGATCTGATTTCTATACAAGCGCTCTCACTGTGCCGTATCACTAGAGTCTTCAGATGGGGAAACTGATTTGCAGGACCCCGATGCAGAGCGAAGGTCAGTAGTCCACGGGGGCTGAACAGGAGCCATGTGAGCATTTTCTTTTATTCTTAAAATAATTAACAGAAATAAATCGCACAGGCCCCATATGAATCAACGCCGGGCCCCTCTGCGTCCATTAGAAACAAGAATACATCAAATCCTAATTCCATTGCCCTGTTCTTAACTGAAAAACTCAGAAATGTTTAGTTTTTTCTCTTTCCTATTCTCCTTCTCTTATTCCGGGAGCAATTGTCCTTTTATTTTTCAATCCACATTGCTGTATGAAATTTTTTTTTTGAAGATGACTCATAGTTTTTCATTTTACCATAAAATGTACTGGAAATTAAGTAAAAATTCAAAGTACGGTGAAATGGTGAAAAAAAAAAAATAATTCAACCATTGTTTTTACTACATTCATTGTGTGCTGAAAGTGAGCGGTCAGCGTGATTCTCCAGGTCAGTGTGATTACAGCAATATCAGACTTGTATATTTTATTATTTAGCGGTGACTAGAGATGAGCGGATGTTTGGCTTCTGCTGATCCAGCTGAACTTTTGTAAAGATCGGTTCTGGACTTAGACTTAACCTGAACTTTATTTGAAGTCATTAATTGGGCAGGTCATGTCTCCACCCACATGCAGCCATAATCACATCACTTCCGGCAGATTGTGGATTTTTTCTATTTATTTTTTTGTTTGTGCACACTACATCCAATCACGTTGTTGTTACTCCCAGTGTGAGCCGATCAAACGCTGCAAGCGGCTCATACTGGGCTGAGCACCGAGCGTACCCAAGCACCGCGATCCTCGCGAGAGTGGTTTATATACGTAAAGCATCCGAACTCCGAACATGACTATTGTTTTCTGGGGTTCTGATTTTGTATCGCAACTTCAGGTTCGCTCATCTCCAGTGGTGAATAAAAATCACTTTTGTAAACTTGTAACTTGTTTTTTTTCTTGATGAGCCGACATTTTCATTGATACCATTCTGGATGCAATATGGGTAACTGATCACCTTTCATTGTATTTATATTGCTATAAAAATAATGTGCTACTTTTATCGGTTGGTTTCACTACTTACATAGCACGTTTCATATTGAAATTGTTTTTTCTACCCAAATGATATCTTACCTCCATTAATTTTACATATGGGTTCATCTCCTTCCCATTCAGGTCCTTATAATATCGGATCCTCTCAGTGATTTTATTCTGTTTTAAGAAAATTTTCTATCAAGGATGGATATGGACAGGGACAAGATGGCGGAGAGGATATTACACCTCACCCTAGAGATCCTCTTCCGGCTTACTGGAGAGGTGAGAGATTCTGATGACGTCACATTACATCATTCTTATCTATGGGAATAACAGATGGACAGAACTGGAGAGGTGAGGACTCTGGAAATGTCTGGAGTGAGATTTATTACTGTGTCTCTCCATAACCAGGATTACACAGTAGTGAAGAAGACCTCTAGTGAGCGCTGTCAGGCCCCTGTGTCTGAGGGATGGGGAAGACCCCTGAGCCCAATCACGGGGCCTCCACCTCACCCCCTGATACATGAGGACATCAATGGCCAGAAGATCCTAGAACTCCCCTACAAGATGATTGAGCTGCTGACTGGAGAGGTGACACTGCTGGGAATGCTGGGACATTATACAGTAACGCTATGAAGGGATCGGGGGTGACGGTATCATTGTATGTGTCAGGTTCCTATAGGGTGTCAGGACGTCACCGTCTATTTCTCCATGGAGGAGTGGGAGTATTTAGAAGGACACAAAGATCTGTACAAGGACGTCATGATGGAGGTTCCCCAGCCCCTCACATCACCAGGTAATAGACAGGACTAAATACACACGGCCTATAATTATCTGTATGTAAGGAATGAATTCAGTCCCTGTATGTGTCTCCTCCAGGTCTATCCAGTAAGAGGATAACACCAGAGAGATGTCCCCGTCCTCTTCTCCCACAGGACTGTAAACAAGAAGATCCCGATGTGCCTCAGGATGTGTTTCCTCCAGCTCTATCCAGTAAGAGCTATCTACTCATGTACTTTCTGCACTAATTTTGTGTTTACATTTTTAGACTTTTTGCTCTGGTTTTTCAGCTGTATTTTCTTTGCTTCTGCTTCTTCTGCTGTTTGTTTCTAGTGCCATCTCTATGTCATTATGAAGGCAACTCAAAGATCTGCAGAGGGTTCATGAATACCCTGTTTCCCTGAAAATATGATCTACCCCCAAAATAAGCCATAGCACGATTTTATGGGATTTGTGGAGAATACTTGAAATATAAGCCCTACTCCAAAAATAAGGCCTAGTTACAGTCAGGGCCAGTATTGGGAGGAGTCAAATTCACAATTTCTCAGGAACCCAACTCTCTTAAGGCTGCTTTACACCAGACAATCTATCGTGCGATAGATCGTGTCGGGGTCACGGTTTTTGTGACGCACATCCGGCATCGCTGGCGATGCCGGTCTGTGTGACACCTCCTAGCGATGCAGTATCGCTCACAAATCGTGAGTCGGGTACTGCTCGCTAGGTTCCATAATATCGTTTGATTTAGTTGACCATCGTTTCCGTGGTAGCACACGCCGCTCCGTGTGACACCACGGGAACGATGAGCAGCTCACCTGCCTCCCGCGGCCGCCGCCGGCTCTATGTGGAAGGAAGGAGGTGGGCGGGATGTTAACGTCCCGCTCATCTCCGCCCCTCCGCTTCTATTGGCCGGCGGCCGTGTGACGCCGCTGTGACGCCGAACGTCCCTCCCACTCCAGGAAGTGGACGTTCGCCGCCCACAGCGAGGTCGCACGAGAGGTAAGTATGTGTGACGGGGGTTACTAACTTTGTGCGACACGGGCAGCGATTTGCCCGTGACGCAAAAAGGCCGGGGGCGGGTACGATCGATTGTGAAATCGCACAATCGGTCGTACCGTGCAAAGCAGCCTTTAGGGTCCCCATCAGTTGT
Source organism: Anomaloglossus baeobatrachus (assembly GCF_048569485.1). Lineage (NCBI taxonomy): Eukaryota > Metazoa > Chordata > Amphibia > Anura > Aromobatidae > Anomaloglossus > Anomaloglossus baeobatrachus. The sequence continues at coordinate 86,273 of NW_027441809.1, read as the reverse complement.
ATTCTAAGGTTGATTGTTTAAGGACCTTTGATGATTGCAAAGTAGTTTGACATGATGGAACCAAAGGCCTCTTAATTACAGAAGTCTAAATGAACTGAACAGACAACAGGCTGGCATACAGGACTGGCATTAAGGGAAAGGAAGTGGAAACTGAGTAGTTTCACAGGGCCCCCATTCTCCTTTTATTTGTATGCCAATCATAGGACTGCTTAAGGACATGTTTGACAATGTCTTTCATCACATGTTGTAGAGGAGAAAGTATCATTTGCTCCCGTTCTGTATATGCTGGCTGGACTATTTCATTAATGCCAGTTATAGGTTACCTATACTGATCTGGTGAGATTTTGTGATCCAGACTTACAGGTGGTTGTTGTGCATTATTGCTGTGAACTGTTGTGGTGTTAACTCTTGTTGTCTTTTTGTTGCTACCTTCCTCCTCTTGCTTTTGTCCTTAGTCTGTCACTGTTTATTTCTATGAGTTTGCAATTTGTCCCATCTGTCTTAATCTGTGTTTCCATCATACTCCTGTCCCTTTCTTCCCAAGGGGATCACAGAATAAATCTGATCAGGAAGACAGTAATGCACGGGACTCCGGCATCTCCATCTTCAGGGGTAATCCAGAGGTTAGGAATACCTTAGGGTCCCCTAGTGTGAGGGACAGTATAGGAGCCCCCTGTCCCTCATTATCCTGCAATCACATTGTGACAATCCATCAGATTATTTACTGTAACACATTCCAGAGAACTGGTGCTAGGATTGGGAGATCCGAAGTAACGAAGATGTAATTCTTAGATGTCAAAATTAGATAGCAGATTCAGAATACATTTTTTTCCTAATTTAATTTCTTATATTATGGTTTAAAAAAAATAAATGTATTTTCAAGATATCATTATAAAATAATAACATTGTGTTTATTTTTAGCAGATGACTCTATTGGGAGTTCGGATGTAAATCTGATATCTTCAGAATTTAAAACAGATGATCAAAGTATAACACATGATACATATAAAGGGCATGCTGTTGTCCCAGATATACCTCCAGTCCTTTCTCGGAAAGCTTTAACAACTGATCTTTTCAAACCAGTCCAAAATTCCGATTTTTCACAGAATTGTAAGCAAAATGAAAGTTACAGAAGGGATGTGGAACATGAAACAGCTCCCACAAGGGAGAAGCCATTTTCATGTTCAGAGTGTGGGAAATGTTTTATTCGGAAATCTGAATTTGTTGAGCATCAAATATCTCGAAAAGGGAGAAGCCATTTTCATGTTCAGAGTGTGGGAAATGTTTTATTCGGAAATCTGAATTTGTTGAGCATCAAAGATCTCACACAGGGGAGAAAACATTTTCATGTTCAGAGTGTGGGAAATGTTTTATTCGGAAATCAAATCTTGTTTGGCATCAAATATTTCACACAGGGGGAAAAGCCATTTTCATGTTCAGAGTGTGGGAAATGTTTTATTCAGAAATCAGACCTTGTTAGACATCAGAAAATTCACACAGGGGAGAAGCCATATTCATGTTCAGAGTGTGGGAAATGTTTTATTCGGAAATCAAATCTTGTTGACCATGGAGAACTTCACACAGGGGATAAACCATTTTTATGTTCTGAATGTGGAAAATGTTATTTTCAGAAATCAGAACTCGTTAAACATCTGAAGAAGCCGCACAGGGAAGGAACTTTTTTCATGTTGTGAATATTTGAAATGTTTAACTGGTAAATCAAGTCTTGTCGACCATGAGAAAACACACACAGTAGAGGAGCCATTCTTGCCTTTGAAATCTGGCAAATGTTTTTATCATTAATCAGGTCCTCTTGTCAGATGAGTCACATGGGAGAAGCCATCATGATGTATCGTGAGTCAAAGGTTTTTATCCAAAAATTAATTGCTCAAGTAAGAATTGGTCATGGAAAGCACCATTTTCTTTTTTTAAACTTACTGTATTATTATGACCATAAGAGACACCTAGCTTTTAGAGAAGGAAAATAGGAAAAAGATTTGAAGCAAAAAATGTAGTCATGATACACTGTTATGTGGGGGGGGATCTGCTGCTGTCACTTTTATAGTGATAATATCCCCCAATTCTGTACTAATGTCCCCCATCCTGGGCCCTTTCCAGTTATATGTGTCGATCATGCTGGTGTATATGTCTTTCATCCTGGTATATATATTCCCCATCTTTGTCCCATCATGGTAAATATAGCTTGCATCCTGGTATATATGGCCCTCATCCTTGGCTCATCCTAGTATATATGGTCCTCATCCTGGTATATATAACCCTCATCCTGGTATATATGGCTCTCATCCTGGTACACAATCTTCATCCTGGGCCCTTTCTGGAATATATAGCCCTTATCCTGGTATATATGGAATATATAATCCCCATCTTGGTATTTACAGGTGAAAATGGGCCCCCTTACCTCTTGGGCCGCATGTTCCACCAATGATATGTCTTTCCCTGCCATTATCCTGGTATATATGTCCCTCATCATACTGCAGACATAAAAAATGGTTATACACACCATCCCTCTGCTCCACCAGTGTGTGGTGTTGTCTTTGATCCTGGCAAGTGAATTCAGTGTGTAAGTGACGCATTGCATGACGTCACTGCCATGCACCTGCAGTTACATGCGGACATCAGCTGCCGGAATATTCACTGCTCCCATACACCCGAGATTATGGGCTTGTGAAGCAGTGACTATTCATTCTCTATTAGAGATCATCCAGCCGCAGCAGTAAGTTGGCAGCTGGGTGATCATGTGTGCCCATCATTAAAGAGAAGGAATAGTCACTGCTCCCCACACCCATAATTTCTCCCACTCCTCAATGGCAGCTTCAGTGCCTAGAGGTAGATGGCATTATGAGAGTGAGCAGCAGTGAATATTCACTTTCGTTATAAGTGGGCACAGTGTTAGCCCTGACTCTGGTTCCTGCCTCCTGTGACCCACTTGTCCACTGCCACCCCTCCAGCAGGAGCACTCGGACTATGAGACAACCCCCCCCCCCCCTTTTCCTACACATTTTTTTTGGGGGGGAGGGGGGAGAATGTGTCTTACAGTCTGAAAAATATTATAATTGGTTAATAGTAAAAGTAAAAAAGTACAATATTCAAAATCACATATCATAAAAGGGCACAAATTGTTGTGAATCTGTCTGACCGTTTCAGGCACCACCCTCTTTCACTAAACTTTTCTGACAATTTTTAGAAGTGTCCCTAATGTCCCCCGAAAGAAACTTCCAGGTTGTGAGATCCCAGAGCCCTCAGCAATCACTCTCACAGTAAAAGAGTGAGCTCTACGACCCCAGCTCTGCGGCATCCTTCTTAAGCAGTTCAGTAAAATCTTAAAGTATGTGACCGCGCTGGATTAGTTGAGAGCAATGTCTCGTGCTTAGAGCAGCCGCAGAGATTTGTGGGATCCCGCTCTGCACACTGAGATCCCACAAAATGGAAATTCAGGCTTAACTCAGGCTTAACTCTGCTAGTAGTTCACTTCGAGAGCCTTTAGGAACATTTGTGAAAGGTTTTGATACTGGATTATATTTAGATTATTCACTAATCTCAGGTTGCCCACTGCTTTATTTACTAAAAAGCGCAGCCCCAGATTGGAGATAGGAACTCTGAAGTATATCACATTGTATATAATTGCATTTCAAAACTTGTTTTGTTAATAAATGCTTGTAAATATATATTTTTCATGCCTACCTAGAAGGTCGACAGCAGCTGGGGGAGCAGGATGTCTCCAAACTTTTTGTAAATCTCTGTGGGGATCCCATCTGAACCCGGTGACTTATTATTGGGCATGGAGGACACTGCTAAATGCAACTCTTCCACTGTGAGTGGACTGTTTAGGTATACCCTGTCCCCATCTGAAAATGAGGGCAGGGGGATGTCTTTCAGGTAAGAAGCTATCTGTTCCCTATCATATTGCAGTTTAGTACTGTAAAGTTGTTCGTAGAATTCAGAGAAGGTAGCCAAAATTTGGTCAGGTTGATTGACTATGGTCCAGGTTTTGTCCCTTAGCGCCCCCACAAATATGTTCCCCCTTTGTGCTTTAGCAATCACCGCTAATAAATAACCCGCTTTTTCGCTCTTTTCAAAGAATCTCTGTTATGAAAAAAGTCTTTTGTTAGTGGCCCGTTCCTTAATGTGAGAGTCATATGCTTCTTGTGCCTCATTCCATTCCAGTAAGTCCCGTGTGTCCCCTGACAGAATGTACTTTTGTTCTGTTGTCTGGACCCGTTCTTTAAGAAAAATTTCAAATTGTGCCGACTTAATTTTAGATCTACTGACCCCCTGTATCAGTGATCCCCTCAAACAGGCCTTCATGGCATCCCAAACAGTGTTAAGCGACATCTCCCCAGTACAGTTGTCCTGAAAATAGTATTCAAGGGCTAGTTCAACCAGGCCCACATCTATAATCTGTAGCCAAAAAGGATTAAAGGACCACAAGCTACTGGTATGATCAAGCTTGGGTAAAATATTAAGTCGTGTCAACAGTGGGGAATGGTCTGATAAACCTCTAGGAAGGTATTCTGTGTTTTCCACCTTTGGTAGTATACCCTCCGAGCCCAAGATCAGGTCTATTCTGGACAGAGTGTTGTGTGTTTTGGAATAGCATGAGAATCGCTTGATCGGTTTCTGATTCGCCACAGATCTGAAAGTGCCAGTTCAGCCACCGTCTCCCCAAATTTGGAGTTAGGATAGTGTTCTGAGTACCCGCATTGTGTTTGTCCCAATATGGGTGAATGATGTTGTTGAAATCCCTCGTGCACACCACCTGTACATTGGGGGTCTTGCTAATCATTTCCGCAATTTTGTTCATAACAGTATTATTATATGGAGGCGGTATTTAAACTGTTATCAGAAGGAGCTCCTTGTTAAATATTTTACAGTGCATGCAAATGAATCTACCTTCCTGATCTACTGTGGATGAAATGATCTCAAATGGGATTGCTCTGTGGACTAAGATACTGACACCTCTGGAATGAGCTGTGTAGGTTGAGTGGAAACAATGGCCCACCAATGAGCGATTCATGTATGCTATTTTGTCGCCCTCCAAATGTGTTTCCTGTAGGCAGATGATTGCTGGAAAGTGGGATTTGACCTGTTCCATTACTGCTACCCTTTTTGTGGTGTCCCCCAAGCCACAGACATTCCAAGAAAGAATGTTAATCCTACCCGCCATCCTGGTGGTATGCGTATGTAGTGCAGGCAGTCACACCCGGCAAAGAGTTCCAACCCTCCTCCACCTTCCTGAACCACATGAGAACCATTAGCAGACATTAATATAAAAGCATCATTAAAGCTGCAAAAATATTCCCCCCCACATCTAACAGTTGTCCCACAACATAAACGTTGAAACTGAGGCACCAGTCCATCCTGAAGCCGAAACAAGAGAGACAATAAAATTCCCACTTCCCAAAATGGTTTAAGGCAAGAAAAAAAAGCCTGAGAACAATGAAAACTGCAGGGAAGTGAGAAAAACAAAAACAGTCTCTGGAAGTGAAAAAGGGAAAGAAGAAGAAACCCAAACTCCTCTTCCAGGGAATTCCGCTGGAACCAATCAATGGGTATCATAATAATTTTATCCACTGGGCCAATCCTATGTAATCGCAGCAGAAAGTCGAGTATTCATCACCCATAAAGTCCTTAAAGGGTTACATATCAACGTTGTGGACTTTGCCTGAGCTGTTGCTCATTCATGTTGAGCCATCTGAGAGCATCTTTAGGATTTTCAAAAAAAGAATGTCTCTTGCAGTGCAGCTACCGGAGCTTTGCTGGGTACAGCATGGAGTATGAGACTTGTGCATTTCTCAGGCGTCGTTTGACATCTGTGAATTGAGCTCTTTTTGAAATTTCAACTGAATCATCAGGAAAGACTGATATTTTGTGGCCGTCCACCGTTATGGACCCTTTGTTTCTAGCCGCTCTTAGGATCGCATCCCGGTCTCTATAATGTAGTAGTTTCACCAGGACAGGTCTTGGAGGAGCTCCCGGAGGCAGGGGTCTGGTGGGCACTCAGTGGGCTCTCTCTATAGCATACAGGGGTGAATAGGACCTCTGCGTCAAATACGTTTTGTAGCCATCTCTCAAAGAATTCTGACGAATTTGTCCCTTCCGTTATTTCTGGAACCCCTATCAGCCGCACATTGTTTCTCCTCAGTCTATTTTCTAAATCATCTGTCTTGTTAAGTAGAAATGCCAGTTGCTGATCATGCCTTCGGGAGTCACGGGTAACCTGGGGCATTTTGTCACTGATTCTTCCCTCTGATGCCATCATGCGGTCATTCACTTTTTGGAGGCTCTGTTTCACACCTGATAACTCCTCCATGATTTGGCCCATCTGGAAGCTGAGGGATGTCATCGTGGAGCCATTTTGAGCTATAGCTGCAAGCACGTCTTTCAGAGTGGGCTCCAGCTTGTTTTGCAAACCTTGCTGTAATAATAATGAGTCTGCACTAGTTCCTCCTTCCTCCTCCACTGTATTGTGAGGGCTGTGCTGCCTGGAGCTCCCCCGTTCAGCTCCCTCATCCCTGTGTACCGTGGGAGGCCCGCGTTCTGTGCCCCTGGCGTACTCAGACAGTTTTTCAGCAGCGTGCATGGCTGCAGCTCTCCCTGCTTTGGAGGCTGGTGTCTGTGTCCCACAACCATTTTGTGCAGTACCCTCCATTTCTGCCGCCGCCTCCTTCTGCCTCCTGCTCGTCCGCCCGGCCATGTAACCACTGTCCAAGCTGTGCAGTAAGTGCAGGGTGGCCTCTGGTTGCTGCACGGATGATTTTTGTCCTCTTCACGGCCCAGAAGAAGTTAGGATAATCGGCAGTTCCAGGAGCTCTCCCTCTTAGCTTCCTCTTGCATCTCCGGTCAGTCCACACCCCACACCACCCATTATTAACCTGTAAGTGAAAGTAAATAAACACATACACCCAAAAAAAATCCTTTATCTGGAATAAAAGACAACACCCTCTTTTACCACTTTATTAATCCCCCAAATACCCCTCCAAGGTCCGACGTAATCCACATGAGGTCCCATGACGCTTTCAGCTTTGCTACATCAGAAGCTGACAGTAGCAGCAGTAGAACACCGCCACTCTCTGAGCTCCATGCAGAAACTGAAGTGATTCGCGCGGTCAGCGGGGATGTCACTGAGGTAGTGCCTGTGTGTGTGCGGTAATGATGGGGGTTGTAGTTCCTGTGTGTGTGCGGTGATGATGGGGGGTTGTAGTGCCTGTGTGTGTGCGGTGATGATGGGAGCAATTGTGCCTGTGTGTGTGCGGTGATGATGGAGGCGGTAGTGACTGTGTGTGCAGTGATGATGGGGACGGTAGTGCCGCTGTGTGTGTGTGCGGCGATGATGGTGGTAGTGCCTGCGTGTGTGCGGTGATGATGGGAGCAATTGTGCCTGTGTGTGTGCGGTGATGATGGAGGCGGTAGTGACGGTGTGTGCAGTGATGATGGGGACGGTAGTGCCGGGGTGTGCGGTGATGATGGGGACGGTAGTGCCGGTGTGTGTGCGGCGATGATGGTGGTAGTGCCTGCGTGTGTGTGGTGATAATGGGGGCTGTAGTGCCGGTGTGTGCAGTGATGATGGGGGCGGTAGTACCTCCTTGTGCAGTGATGATGGGGGTGGTAGTGCCGCTGACGGATGCCTGCAAAATAACGCATCCTTTGGATCTGTTAGCAACACAAAAATTGACGGATGCATCGTTTCGACGCAGCAATGGACAAGGCGGATGAGACACAACGCAAGTGTGAAAGCAGCTTAAAGCCTGCTTTACACGTTTCAATATGTCATGCGATCACATTTGCGATTGCACCCGCCTCCATCGTTTGTGCGGCACGGGCAATTTTTTGCCCGTCTTGCACAATGTTGTAACCCCCCGTTACATGTACTTACCTTCCAAACGACCTCGCTGTGGGCGGCGAACATCCACTTCCTGAAGGGGGAGGGACGTTCAGCGTCACACAGCGGCCGGCCAATCGAAGCAAAGTGGCGGAGATGAGCGGGACGTAAACATCCCGCCCACCTCCTTCCTTCAGAATTGCCGGCGGGACGCAGGTAAGCTGCAGTTCATCGTTCCCGGGGTGTCACACGGAGCGATGTGTGCTGCCCCAGGTACGATAAACAACAGGACGTGCGATTTTTAGAAAATGAGCGACGTTTCAGCGATGAACGGGAAGGTGAGTATTTCTGCTCGTTCATAGCTGTCACACGCTACGATATCACTAACGACGCTGGATGTGCGTCACTAACGACGTGACCCCGCCGACATCTCGTTAGATATATCGTAGCGTGTAAAGCCCGCTTTAGATATCGAAATTGGACAACAGATTCAGAATACATTTTTTCCTAATTTAATTTCTGATGTCATGGTTTAAAAAATAAATTAATTTCAAGATAATATCATTAAGAAATAATAACTGTTTATTTTTAGCAGATGACTGTATTGGGAGTTCAGATGGAAATCTAATATCTTCAGAATTTAAAACAGATGATCAAAGTATCACACATGATACATATAAAGAGTATGCTGTTGTCACAGATATACCTCCAGTCCTTCATCGGAAAGCTTTATCATCTGATGTTTTCAAACAAGTCCAAAAGTCCGATTTATCACAGAATTTTAAGCAAAATGAAAGGTACAGAAAGGATGTGGAACATGTAACTGCTCCTGCAAGGAAGAAACCATTTTCATGTTCAAAATGTGGGAAATGTTTTATTTGGAAATCAAACCTTGTTAGACATCAAAAAACTCACACAGGGGAGAAGCCATTTTCATGCCTAGAATGTGGAAAATGTTTTACTCGGAAAATAACCCTTGCTAATCATCAAAAAATTCACACAGGGGAGAAGCCATTTGCATGTTCAGAGTGTGGGAAATGTTTTATTTGGAAATCGGATCTTGTTGAGCATCAAAGAATTCACACAGGTGTGAAGCCATTTTCATGTTCAGAGTGTGGGAAATGTTTTATTCGGAAATCAGATCTTGTTGCGCATCAAAGAATTCACACAGGGGAAAAGCCATTTTTATGTTCAGAATGTGGGAAATGTTTTATTCAGAAATCATATCTTGTTACACATCAGAAAAATCACACCGGAGAGAAGCCATTTTCATGTTCAGAATGTGGGAAATGTTTTACTCGGAAATCATATCTTAATATCCATCAAAGATCTCACACAGGGGAGAAGACATTTTCATGTTCAGAGTGTGGGAAATGTTTTATTGCGAGATCAAATTTTGTTACACATCAGAAAATTCACACAGGGGAGAAGCCATTTTCATGTTCAGAATGTGGGAAATGTTTTATTCGGAAATCACATTGTGTTACGCATCAAAGATCTCACACAGGGGAGAAGACATTTTCATGTTCAGAGTGTGGGAAATGTTTTATTGCGAGATCACATCTCGTTACACATCAGAAAATTCACACAGGGGAGAAGCCATTTTCATGTTCAGAATGTGGGAAATGTTTTATTCGAAAATCAAATTGTGTTAGGCATCAAAGATCTCACACAGGGGAGAAACCATTTTCATGCCCAGAATGTGGTAAATGTTTTATTAGGAAATCACATTGTGTTAGGCATCAAAGATGTCACACAGGGGAGGTCATTTTCATGCCCAGAATGTGGTAAATGTTTTATTAGGAAATCACAACTTGTTTACCATCAAAAAAATCACACCAAATAAATCATTTTTATGTTCTGAATGTGGAAACTGTAACTCTTAGAAATCAGATCTTGTTAAACATCTGAAGAAGCCGCACAGGGAAGGAACCTTTTTCATGTTGTGAATAATTGAAATGTTTAAATGGTAAACCAAGTTTTGCCGATTATCAGAAAACCAACAGAGTAGAGCAGCCATTCTTGCTTTCAGAATTTGCCAAATGTTTATTTATTATTTATTAATCAGGTCATGTTGTCAGATGGATAAAGAGTAAGCCCGGCTCAACCGTGTGGCACGGTGCTCTGAAGTAAAAATTAGCCAATATAGAATAGAGAAACTTCGGCACACGTGAAAGAATAGAGGAAAATTTGCTTGAATTTAATGTCTTTATGTTGTGAAAAAAAGGGGTATCAAAAGAACGTCCCTCATACCACCGACGTTTCGGCGTGTAGCCTTTATCTGGGTGATAGGGATCTAGCAAAGACAATAACGATGAAGAGAAAACACTGAAAAATACATTTCGTGTTGACTCAAAGAGGCTCTCCTTTGCGCTGGGGGGGACTGTGTGAAAGGCCCTATCGATCCACCAGGATCACTATTCTTGTGAGATGCCAAATGAAAGGATATAATATCCCTGTATGTAGGACAATGAATAAGGATATGGTAAATCCTTGTGGTATATATTTTGTGGAGCACTAAAGGGTTTTGGCATGCGTTATGTCCCTTATTTGCTAAGTTGTACAGAGGTATGTCCCTGTATGTCCAATAGTGAATTACGCGCTTAATGGATAGTATTAATCCAGGGAAAAGATGGGGAATCCTGTACTCTGGATCAAGGTGGAAGGAGCAAATGGCCTTGGGCAATGTGATACAGCGCCTGCAGTGGTGGCTGGAGTGAGGGTGAGAAGGCGCTTCTCACCCTGACTCCAGCCACCACTGCAGGCGCTGTATCACATTGCCCAAGGCCATTTGCTCCTTCCACCTTGATCCAGAGTACAGGATTCCCCATCTTTTCCCTGGATTAATACTATCCATTAAGCGCGTAATTCACTATTGGTCTTTGCTAGATCCCTATCACCCAGATAAAGGCTACACGCCGAAAAGTCGGTGGTATGAGGGACGTTCTTTTGTTACCCCTTTTTTCACAAAATAAAGACATTAAATTCAAGCAAATTTTCCTCTATTCTTTCACGTGTGCCGAAGTTTCTCTATTCTATGTTGTCAGATGGGTCACAAAAGAGAAGCCATCATGATGTACTATAATTCAAAGAGTTTTATCCAAAAATTGTCTACAATTGCTCAAGGAAGAATTGGTGAGGGAAAGAACCATTTTCTTTCTTTTTAAACTTATCGTATTTTTCGGACCATTAGACACACCTAGTAGGAAAATAGGGAAAAAGATTGAAGCAAAAAATGTGGTCATGATGCACTGTTATGGGGGATCTGCTACTGACACTGTTACAGGGGTAATATCCCCCAATTGTTAGCGCAATGTGTTTGACGACTTTCCCTTTAAATAGTGCTTATCACAAATCTGCGGCTTCTTTTTTTATTTACTAAAGCAGAAGAGAGCCGCAGATTAGTGAATTTTCTAAATGTAATCCAGTACCAAAACTTTTGGAAGTGTCCCTAATGTCACCCAAAATGAACTTCCAGGTTGCGAGATCCCATAACCCTCATGGATCTCTCTCACAGTGAAAGAGTGCCTCTATGGTCCCAGCGCTGCAGCATCCTTCTTAAGCAGGTCAGTAAAACCTTAAGGCCATGTGCGCACGTTGCGTTCTGTACCTTGCAGTTAAAAACGCATCCTCTGGCAGAATTTGTCAATGTCAAATTTCTTTGTGATCACAAAAACACATTAAAAATGCATGCATTTTTCTTGCGTTTTTGCCGCGTTTTGACCGCGTTTTACATGCTTTTTCAGTGCTTAAAATGGGATGCGTTTTCAATACAAAGACAGTACTAAATAAAGTTTGCACATTCCAACACTAAGAAAAAAATGGAAAAAAAACCAACCTTTAAAACAAACATTATAATGATAATTTTCATAAAAAGATTATTGAGATTTAATATGTACCGTATTTTTCGGACTATAAGACGCACCCTGGTTTTAGAGGCGGAAAATAGGAAAATAAAATTTTAACCAAAAAATATGGTCATGACACACTGTTATGGGGCGAAGATCTGCTGCTGACACTGTTATGGGGGTAATGTCCCCAAATTCTCTACTAAGGTACCCCATTCTGATAAGGATCCTCCTGCCTTGTATATGATCCTGCTCATATACCCCCCATCCTGCTAATAATATACCCCCCATCCATCCTGCTAATAATATACCTTCCATCCATCCTGATCATGGTATACCCCCATCCATCCTGCTCATGATATGCCCCCATCCATCCTGCTCATGAAATGCCCCCATCCATCCTGCTCATGATATGCCCCCATCCATCCTGCTCATGATATGCCCCCATCCATCCTGCTCATGATATGCCCCCATCCATCCTGCTCATGAAATGCCCCCATCCATCCTGCTCATGAAATGCCCCCATCCATGCTGCTCATGATATGCCCCCATCCATCCTGCTCATGATATGCCCCCATCCATCCTGCTCATGATATGCCCCCATCCATCCTGCTCATGAAATGCCCCCATCCATCCTGCTCATGAAATGCCCCCATCCATCCTGCTCATGATATGCTCCCATCCATCCTGCTCATGATATGCCCCCATCCATCCTGCTCATGATATGCCCCCATCCATCCTGCTCATGAAATGCCCCCATCCATCCTGCTCATGAAATGCCCCCATCCACCCTGCTCATGAAATGCCCCCATCCACCCTGCTCATGAAATACCCCCATCCATCCTGCTCATGATATACCCCCATCCATCCTGCTCATGATATACCCCCATCCATCCTGCTCATGATATACCCCCATCCATCCTGCTCATGAAATGCCCCCATCCATCCTGCTCATGATATACCCCCATCCATCCTGCTCATGAAATGCCCCCATCCATCCTGCTCATGAAATGCCCTCATCCATCCTGCTCATGAAATACCCCCATCCATCCTGCTCATGAAATGCCCCCATCCATCCTGCTCATGAAATGCCCTCATCCATCCTGCTCATGAAATACCCCCATCCATCCTGCTCATGAAATGCCCCCATCCATCCTGCTCATGATATACCCCCATCCATCCTGCTCATGAAATGCCCCCATCCATCCTGCTCATGAAATACCCCCATCCATCCTGCTCATGAAATGCCCCCATCCATCCTGCTCATGAAATGCCCCCATCCATCCTGCTTATGAAATACCCCCATCCATCCTGCTCATGATATGCCCCCATCCATCCTGCTCATGATATGCCCCCATCTATCCTGCTCATGATATGCCCCCATCCATCCTGCTCATGAAATGCCCCCATCCATCCTGCTCATGATATGCCCCCATCCATCCTGCTCATGAAATGCCCCCATCCATCCTGCTCATGAAATGCCCCCATACATCCTGCTCATGAAATGCCCCCATCTATCCTGCTCATGAAATGCCCCCATCTATCCTGCTCATGAAATACCCCCATCCATCCTGCTCATGATATACCCCCATCCATCCTGCTCATGAAATGCCCCCATCCATCCTGCTCATGAAATGCCCCCATCTATCCTCATGAAATACCCCCATCCATCCTGCTCATGATATACCCCCATCCTGGTAAATGGCGTGTATCATGTGGCACAGGAAAAAAAAAATAAACGTTTATACTTACCCTTCCTCACTCCCTGAAGCACCGATCTCTGTCTTAGCTGCAGCGCCGCTGTGTGGAGCCGTCACCGTGTGTGGAGCCGTCACCGTTGTCTGCAGCATCGCGTCTTCCTGTCTGTGCCGGCGGTAAGCTAATCGATTCTGGTGGATACTAGCGGCGCGCACAGCGATGACGTTATCGCGGTGTGCGCCGCTAGTGTCCAGATCAGCTGACCGCCGGCACAGACAGGAAGACGCGATGCTGCAGGGGGGCGGCTCCACACATGGTGACGGGTGAGTACACTGATTCACTGCACCCCGCGCTGATAATGATGCACGGGGGGCAGTGAATACAGCCGCACATGATCACTCCAGGCTGTAGTTGCCAGGGGTGATCACGGCCGGCTGCTAATTATGCACACCCCCCCCTTCCCGCCCATCACCCCGCCCACCTGTCAGCGCCGGTTTCGCTGAGAGATGATGGGGGGGAGGATGGGCGTGCATATGTAATGAGCGGGCCCACGTGGTCACGGCAGGCTGCTGCAGGCTGCTACAGCCTGCTGGTGCCGCCGATGACCCGCTCCACCGCGGCACCCTCATTCCCCGCACCCGCAACCTTATAGTCAGACCATAAGACGCACCCCCCACTTTCCCCCAACATTTGGGGGGGAAAAAGTGCGTCTTATGGTCCGAAAAATACGGTATGTTAAAAATAAATTTCTTATTGTTTGACTCTTTTTTTTAAAGTCGGGCTGCATGTGAGGGCAAAAAGGAAACCTCTTGATCTCACTGTAATGCTAAAGATGCATGCTTTAAATTTTGTTAAAGCATGCGTTTAGCATCACAAAAGCATGTAAAATGCTTGAATTTTGATTTTGGATGCGTTTTGATAATTCTCATTGACTTCAATGTTAGTAAAACGCTGCCAAAATGGCAAAAACAATTGACATGTTGCTTGTTCAAACGTAGAGATTTTGACAAATTTTACCCACCTAAAACGCTGCGTTTTTAAAAGCATTGTGCGTACAAGAAAGCCCAAATTTCCATAGACTTTGCCTGGAAATCAAAACGCATGAAATTTGGCATGAAAACGCTGCAGCTCAAAACGCTGCGGAAACTCATGAAAAAACGTAACGTGCGCACACAGCCTTAAAGAGTATGTGACCGCACTGGATTAGTTGAGAGATCAGTGTCTCTTGCTTAGAGCAGCTGCAGAGATTTGTGGGATTCGCTCTGCACACTGAGATCCCACAAAATGGAAATTCGGGCTCAACTCTGCTAGTAAGCTGGGTATTTGTAGAGCCTTTAGGAACATTTGTGAAACGTTTTGATACTGGATTATATTTAGATAATGCACTAATCTCAGTTTACCCACTGCTTTATGTACTAAAAAGTGCAGTATATCAGAGTGTATATAATTGCTTTCAAAACTTGTTTTGTTAATAAATGCTTGTAAAATATATATTCTTCATGCCTATCTTTCTCTATTGTTTAGATGTGATGATTTTGCCTCAGAACCTCTGGAGTTGAGGCAGAGCTGTAGACATTTCGCACAAAAATAGTGAGGGGATGTCACAGAGGTGTCATGGCCGGTGGACAATCCAGTAGCAGCGAGTGTTAGAAAATCCCAGAGATCCCTCACCCTGGGGTGCTTTGGGTGCGGTTTATAGTTGTTCCTGGTTGTGATCTGCAGCGGTTGTCTCCTCTTGTTGTTCCAGAGACTTCTGTGGTAGCTGCTCCTAAGATAAGTGTTTGACCTTTGATATCTACCTGGGCTCAGGTGGTAGAATTTGTTTCCCCTGTATCGGGTCCTTTTGTCTCCCTTAGCGTTAGTGGTGTTGACGAATAGCTCATACCTGTCGTTTTTACTTAGGGCCCAGATCAGGGTTTGCCTAGGGTGAGGTATTCCTGCTCGGCGACAGGTGCAGAACTTGTGTAGGGTTGGTGAGGACAGTGAGGGTGAGCTGCAGGTTATTATCAGGGGTCACCACTTCCCCCTTTCCGTAGTAATAGGGCATTCTTTTCCCTTTCCCTTTATATTTTATTATACGGCCAATATACCTTCTATCCCCAGCCGTGACAGGGGAGAATTGACTGCAATTTGGACTGCATCCAAGATATGTGGAAGTTGTTAAGACACTCTGGTCCCAATTCATCAAAGCTTTTATGCCAAAAAAGTGGCACAAAAGCTTTGAAAAGTCACAACAATTTAGATAAATGAGTTGTGCCAAACTTTGGCGGCTTTTGGCTTTTTCACTCCAAAATTTGCAGAGCTTAGGTGGGATGGGGCATGACAGCACAGCTCCTTAAATACATAACAAGCTGTGGTGTTCTCTATGACAGAAATCTCACTCCAGTCCCTGAAGGGAGTAATATTTCTAGGAGGCACATGCCACTTGTCAAACGCTCCAGATTCATGAAGAGGCATACACCACTTCATGAATCAGGAGTGGCCACCGCATAATTTGGGCCCTTTGTTATAAAAATGATCCCTTTACAAAGTATAATTGTTGTAATTGAAAAACGAAAGGATTTTATATGTCTGATATCCAAGTGCTTATTTTTTTTAATGGGGCTACCCACAAATAGAGATGAGTGGACCTGTTTGAAGTTCGGGTTCGGCTTTTTCAGATGGACTTTAGATAAAGTTCAATTTGGGAACCGGACTTGACCTGAACCCCATTGGAAGTCACTGATTGGGCAATTTGGGTCTCCGCCCACATGCAACCGGTCATAAACAGAGCATTTCCAGGGGTGGGAGAGTGGGATTTCTTTCTTGTACACAATGCATCCTTTAGCAATGTTTTTACCCCCAGTTAAAACCATTCAGACACTGCAAGCGGCTCACACTGTGCCGAGCACTGAGCATACCCGAGTACACCAATTAAAGATCGAGTGGTTAAAACGTAAAGCACCCTTAAGGAGCAAACAACACCCAAGACTGACTTAGAGAGGCAGCAAACTCACCAACTGTCAGTACATGGATCATTATCTCCTGAGGAGCGTAGGGACGCTGTACAAGCCTGGATCACAGCAGAAGGAGGAGGGGGTGTGCGGAGATAAGATGGCGCCGACAGTGAGGAGGGAGAGGAAGACCAACGGCAGCCGCAGCAGCATGTCGATACAGGAGGCTAGGATAAAAGAAGAACCCAGAGAAATCAGAGCAGTACAGAGACACTGGGTGAGATTAATTACCCAAGGCTGGCAAAAGAAGTGGCAGACCATCTGACTGCAGACATTAGGGAGTCACTAGCAGTCTCAGTGAAGGAGGCTATGGCGGTGCTGCAGGAGGACGTGGAACATCATGACATGAGGCTGACAGAGGTAGAACAAAGAATCTCTGATGCCGAAGACAATTTGACAAGACTGGAGGGAAGATTTAAGGAGCTAGACACTAATGCTCAGCTCATGAAGGATGAAATAGAAGACCTTGAAAATAGGTCTAGGAGGAATAACTAAGGATGGTGGGCCTGCCTGAGTCAGTGATGACAAAATATCTGGACTCAATCTGTGAAAAATAATTACCCCAGTCCCTAGGTCTACCACACAGCTGCCGGTAAAAAGGGTTTTTTTCAGCTCACCCGGTAATCAGTAGAACTAGTTCCTCTGTCCAAGACGGTGCAAGGAGGTGGGCTCTTTGTTCAGGAGTGGAATGGCAATAGGTTTTGGAAAGGTGTTTCCTGTCCAGCAACACGTCCAGAGATGGTTTAGTTAAAATTTCATTTTATTTTAGAAAAAAACATAAAACTAACATGACGTTAGATGGACATCCAGAGCAGATAAAAAACGTCTTACGCGTGTTTCAAGCCGATGTGGCTCTTAATCTTAGACATATGCTGTTTGAATAAGACACAATATGTATAGAAAATACCTGATCACTCCCTAGAACATCATATCTGGTTTGGACACCCACAGGTTGTACTAATCACTCTCCCAGAGTAGCAGCAGCAAAACATTATGACCCAGAGGTCTCTGCAAGTCATTTAACCCATCATAAGCCATTAAACATAGCAAATCCTTATGAGATAAAATCTTTACAATCATGAAGTCATCAATTAACTTTATTACTCGAGAAGCAAAAAATGACATAACATATTACTTTTCTCAATATCCCAAAAAAAGTTGAAATTTTTTTTGAAAAAAAAAAAAAATTTTTAATATATTTAATGGACTTATAGCTAATGCAATTAGTATATATACATAAGGTCGCTTCTAATATTCATACCCATTGGCATGCAGGAATTGTATGTTAAAATCCATTTGGCCTCTTTATCTCGCAGCATGTGAATGCGATCTCCCCCTCTTCTAGGGAGTGGAATTTGTTCTATGGCATTCACCCGATAAGAACGAACATCACCACTGTGGTCATATAAAAAAATGCCTCGATGCTCCTGACAAACTCCTAGAAGTAGGATTTAGGATGTCACACAAATGCTCCCCTATGCGTTTCCTCAAAGGGCGGCTCGTGCAACATATATATTGTCTCTGGCATTTTTCACATTACAACATAGACACAATAATCCGTGCCACAGGTAATAAAAGAATTGATCCTGTGGCGCTTTCCCGTGATGGAATTAACGCTTTCTTTGGTATTATACATATAGGCGCATATCCCACATTGTTTTTTGTCGCACCTGAAGGAACTGCATGTGGGTAACCAAGATTTTATCTCATATTTGCTATGTTCAATGGCTTATGATGGGTTAAATGACTTGCAGAGACCTATGGGTCATAATGTTTTGCTGCTGCTACTCTGGGAGAGTGATTAGAACAACCTGTGTGTGTCCAAACAGGATATGGTGTTCAAGGGAGTGATCAGGTATATTCTATACATAGTGTCTTATTCAAACAGCATATGTCTAAGATTAAGAGCCACATCGACCTGAAACGCGTAAGATGTTTTTTATCTGCTCTGGATGTCCATCTAACGTCATGTTAGTTTTATGTTTTTTCACACAGCTGCCGGGTAGAAAGATCACACAGAGTGGGACCCAGATGGGAGCAAAGAGATCGACACAGTAATAATGACAATACCTCCAGGCAAAGTGAAATATCCAGAGCAAGACAGGTTATTATTAAATACCTGGAATACAAAGATAAAGAAAAAATTATACGGGCCTTCAGGAATAGGAGACAGACACTACGCATTTAGGGACACAAGATTCTACTATTTGGTGACTATTCGGCAGAAGTCACACGAAAAAGAAAAGCATTTAGCCAGATCTGCACTGCTCTATCACAAAAACATTCAATTTCAGCTTTCATACCAAGCAATACTAAGAGTAAAAGGAGCAGATGGGGTCACAAAGACTTTCCGGGATCCTTCGGAAGTGGAGAAGAGGATACTACAGGAGGGGAGCACACAGGGACAGGAGAGGAATGGCAAAGAAGGGACGTCCACTGATCTGAAACATGCAAATCCTGCAAACATAACATCTGCAGGTAGACCCGACAAAAAGTCAGAGTGGAGTCAATTGATATCCAGACCAGCCAGTCCGAAGGAAAAGCGACAGATGGCAACTTCAGCTGGAGAAAGAGGAGGAAGAGGCAGCAGCTAGTGAAAAAGCAGGACAAGACGACTTAATTTGGGACTGCTGAAGGGAGCCATATGGTGATAAATGTGCCTTAACTCTCTAAAGTCTCACCAGCTTCCCTCTCTCTTTCTCTTCCTTTATCTCTCTCTCTTTTTCATGCCTACTCCTTTTTCCCTTCTATCACTCTCTAATGCTCTTTTTTTACCTTCCTTTCCTCTTTCTTTTCTCCTTCGTCCCTCTTTTATATCTCACCTCTTTCCATCTTCCTTTTTATCCCTTCATCTGCTTTTATTCTTACCCTTATTTTGTACCTTTCCTTTTCCGGCTCTCTCCCCCCCCTCTTTTTTTTTTTTTTCTTCTCTTCTCTTAATGACCGGTGTAAGCTGTTTTAGGATTTTGAAAAATGTATAAAGGCTGTTTAGGGACAAAGAGCTAATAGCTGATAGAGGGGGGAGGGGTGACATAGTGGGGTGGCTTCACAAAGAGCTTGACCTGAAGCAGGGGTTTGAAAGGAGTTTAAATCATCTCAGAAAAAATGGAAGACATTAATTGTATTTGTAAAGTTGGGGATGGGAGGGGTTATATACAGTTGGGTGGGGGGATGGGAGGGGTTATATACAGTTGGGTGGGGAGAGGGGAGGGAAACGGAGTTGGGGAATCCATGCGACACGGCCAGAAAAAGGAATTGTTGATTTTGGGAAATATGGTTAAGCTCATTATGTGGAATGTTAAGGGACTCAGATCGCCACACAAACGAAATATGATACTACATCATCTCAAGAAGCTTAAGGTTGATATTGCTTTATTACAGGAGATGCACTTGCAAAAGGATGAGTTCTTCCATATGAACAAGATGTGGGTATATGGGTCGGCCTCAAAAGGTAGGAAAGCAGATGTCCTTATTTTGATCAATAAAAACTTTGCACACGAGGTGGAAGCACAAGATTCAGATGAAGAAGGAAGATCCATACATATAAAGATTTCACGTACTCAAGGCACTTTTAGTATCCACGATATACAGTATATGCACCCAATACGGAATAAAGGCCTTTTTTCGAAAATATAACTACCGTATTTTTCGCTTTATAAGACGCACCTGATTATAAGACGCACCCCCAAATTTGGTGAAGGAATAGAGAATTTTTTAATAAATGGGGTCCGTCTTATAATGCCAGTGTCCGTCTGACAAATCATATAGGGTATATGTCCCTCATAGCCCCCCCCATCCTAAAATTAGCCCTCTGAATCTGGATATGGCCCAGTGATGCCACATGTCCCCTATGCCTGGCACACACCCTCTATGGCTGGCACACAGCCCACTGTGGCTGGCACACGGCCCACTGTGGCGGCACACGGCCCACTGTGGCGGCACACGGCCCACTGTGGCGGCACACGGCCCCATGTGGCTGCACACGGCCCCATGTGGCTGCACACGGCCCACTATTGCTGGCACATGGCCCCATGTGGCGGCACACGGCCCCATGTGGCGGCACATGGCCCACTATTGCTGGCACATGGCCTCATGTGGCTGCACACGGCCCACTATTGCTGGCACATGGCCCCATGTGGCTGCACACGGCCCCATGTGGCTGCACACGGCCCCATGTGGCTGCACACGGCCCCATGTGGCTGCACACGGCCCCATGTGGCTGCACTCGGCCCCATGTGGCTGCACACGGCCCCATGTGGCTGCACACGGCCCCATGTGGCTGCACACAGCCCACTATTGCTGGCACATGGCCCCATGTGGCGGCACACGGCCCCATGTGGTTGCACACAGCCCACTATTGCTGGCACATGGCCCCATGTGGCGGCACCCGGCCCCATGTGGCGGCACACGGCCCCATGTGGCGGCACACGGCCCCATGTGGCGGAACACGGCCCCATGTGGCTGCACACAGCCCACTATTGCTGGCACATGGCCCCATGTGGCGGCACATGGCCCCATGTGGCGGCACACGGCCCCATGTGGCTGCACACAGCCCACTATTGCTGGCACATGGCCCCATGTGGCGGCACATGGCCCCATGTGGCTGCACACAGCCCACTATTGCTGGCACATGGCCCCATGTGGCGGCACCCGGCCCCATGTGGCGGCACCCGGCCCCATGTGGCGGCACCCGGCCCCATGTGGCGGCACCCGGCCCCATGTGGCGGCACACGGCCCCATGTGGCGGCACACGGCCCCATGTGGCTGCACACGGCCCCATGTGGCTGCACACGGCCCACTATTGCTGGCACATGGCCCCATGTGGCGGCACACGGCCCCATGTGGCGGCACATGGCCCACTATTGCTGGCACATGGCCTCATGTGGCTGCACACGGCCCACTATTGCTGGCACATGGCCCCATGTGGCTGCACACGGCCCCATGTGGCTGCACACGGCCCCATGTGGCTGCACACGGCCCCATGTGGCTGCACACGGCCCCATGTGGCTGCACACAGCCCACTATTGCTGGCACATGGCCCCATGTGGCGGCACACGGCCCCATGTGGTTGCACACAGCCCACTATTGCTGGCACATGGCCCCATGTGGCGGCACCCGGCCCCATGTGGCGGCACACGGCCCCATGTGGCGGCACACGGCCCCATGTGGCGGCACACGGCCCCATGTGGCTGCACACGGCCCCATGTGGCTGGCACATGGCCCCATGTGGCGGCACAGGGCCCCATGTGGCTGCACACAGCCCACTATTGCTGGCACATGGCCCCATGTGGCGGCACATGGCCCCATGTGGCTGCACACAGCCCACTATTGCTGGCACATGGCCCCATGTGGCGGCACCCGGCCCCATGTGGCGGCACACGACCCCATGTGGCGGCACACGGCCCCATGTGGCGGCACACGGCCCCATGTGGCTGCACACGGCCCCATGTGGCTGCACACGGCCCACTATTGCTGGCACATGGCCCCATGTGGCGGCACACGGCCCCATGTGGCGGCACACGGCCCCATGTGGCGGCACATGGCCCACTATTGCTGGCACATGGCCTCATGTGGCTGCACACGGCCCACTATTGCTGGCACATGGCCCCATGTGGCTGCACACGGCCCCATGTGGCTGCACACGGCCCCATGTGGCTGCACACGGCCCCATGTGGCTGCACACAGCCCACTATTGCTGGCACATGGCCCCATGTGGCGGCACACGGCCCCATGTGGCTGCACACAGCCCACTATTGCTGGCACCCGGCCCCATGTGGCGGCACCCGGCCCCATGTGGCGGCACCCGGCCCCATGTGGCGGCACACGGCCCCATGTGGCGGCACACGGCCCCATGTGGCGGCACACGGCCCCATGTGGCTGCACACAGCCCACTATTGCTGGCACATGGCCCCATGTGGCGGCACATGGCCCCATGTGGTGGCACACGGCCCCATGTGGCTGCACACAGCCCACTATTGCTGGCACATGGCCCCATGTGGCGGCACATGGCCCCATGTGGCTGCACACAGCCCACTATTGCTGGCACACGGCCCCATGTGGCTGCACACGGCCCACTATTGCTGGCACATGGCCCCATGTGGCGGCACACGGCCCACTATTGCTGGCACATGGCCCCATGTGGCGGCAAACACGGCCCCATGTAGCGGCACATGGCCCACTATTGCTGGCACATGGCCCACTATTGCTGGCACACAGCTCCCTGTGTTATATATCGCCCCATGCTGCTGCTTTTAGGAAAATAAACTTTCCTTACCTTCTCCAGCATTGTCCTGTCTGTGTCCCCCTCCTCGGGGTTGATCTCCGGCCTCCTGCATTTCCTGGTTCTCGGCCGGTCATGTGATCTGCACGGCAGAGTGAAATCTCTTGTGCCTTATCACAGCAGCAGGAGGGAGGCCTGGCAGACACGCTGGAGGAGGTGAGTAAAAAGTTTATTATTTTACTGTTTGCAGCAGCATAGGGGACATAGCTAACACGGGGGAGGGGGCATGTGCAATCAAAGAAGGGGCAGGCAGATATAATATACACTGCTGCCCCAGCCTATCGCCGCGGTGCACTTTCAGCACCATGGTGGTGGACAGCAGCTGTGCATATTATATGAGCGGGTGCAGGAGATCAAAGTCTGCTGCTCCCAGCTTTCACAAGTCCCCCAGCAGAGCTCCAGAGCTGCCCGCACCTCCCCTGGACTCTGTAGTGTGTGTGTATATATATATATATATATATATATACACCCCCCCCCGTATATTCGGATTATAAGACGCACCCCCTACTTTCCCCCAAAATTTGGGGGAACAAAAGTGCGTCTTATAAAGCGAAAAATACGGTAATAAGATTTTGATGGATGGGGAAATACTGTATGTAAACTGGTGGGGGGAGATTTCAACACAGTGGTTTCTCATTAAGAAGATAGGAGGAGTCAGGGGAAACGGGAGGAGTACGGAGGGGCTGCTGGAAGCAATGCTAAAAACAACGACACTGCATGATTGCTGGAGAATACATCACCCGCAAGAGGGAGAATTTACACACGACTCTTGGTCACGGATTGACCTCTAGCTGACAACTGAGAATTTATTGCAGAGGGTAGAAGAGATAGCTATAGAGAATATGGTAATCTCAGATCATAGCCCAGTGGCAGTCAGTGTAGCTGATAAAATTCAGAGAGGACAGGAATATATATGGCGCTTCCCCTCATTCTTGACTTTGGACGAAAACTTCCATAGAATTCTGAGAGAGTGGTGGGTGGATTATACATTCACGAATCAGGAGCACAATGGGGAAACATGCACACATCCGATCGCATACATGCACACATCCGATCGCATACATGCGCACACACACTCACGATATCACACGTACCACTACAATCGCGCTCGCGCACACACAACATCCGGAGATGTCACATGGTTCCGGCCATGTGAGCAAGGTCCTGGAAGATCACAGCACAATATCGCCGCCGAGAAGCAAGCAATATCACTGGATGGGGTGAGTGTGTGTAAGCGATCTGTAGTCTGTGTGTGTGTCTGTGTGTGTGTGTGTGAGATCTGATGTGTGTGTGTGTGTGTGTTCCGCTGCAGGACCATGATGTGCTCACCTGCTCCCGGTCGGCGTCTGGTGAGTATGATCGGGGCGTCTTCTCTCTTCTTTCTTTAGTGGGTCTCCGTTGTCTATGATGAAGTGTCCTGCAGTGTCTTTAACTTTTTCATTGCTGCATGACACTTCATTAATGACCGCAGCTATGTCTTATTTTCAGGGGATGTCTTATATTAAAGCATCCCTGAAAACTCCTGCTATGTCTTATTTTCGGGGGGCGTCTAATTTTCGGGGAAACACGGTAGTACCAAAAGGTTAATGTTGTCAATCGAAAAAGGAGGGATCAGACTACCAAACATTAGGGGGTACAATCTGGCCTGTATCTTGAGACATGTAGTCGATTGGATTAGACGAACAAGTAGGTACTCTGACTGGGATATAGAGGCTGAATTTTGTAAGCCTTGGGACCTGAGTTCAATTTTAAATACCTCCATTCCAAATTTGCCGCCCAATATTAAACACTCACTGATTTGTAGACACACAGTGATAACTTTGAAGGCGGTTAGGAAAAAGTTCGGGTTAGCCTGGAATATCTCCAAATTCCTTAATATATGGGCTTGTCCTGACTTTCCACAGGGAAGGAAAAATGATCTCTTTAAAGAGTGGAGGGAAAAAGGGATTAGAACTCTAAAAAACCTGATGCATGATACAGAACGGAGATGGATGACATGTGAAGAGTTGAGAGAAAAGTATGACTTGCGCCGATTCCAGATTCACCAGTTTGAACAGGTGAAACAAGGGATAATGAAGAAACTATACAACATAAATAACGAATATGAGGCAAATCAGATGGATGCGATCATATTAAGGGACATCCATGCCACAAATATATCAAGTTTATACGGAATTATGAGACAAGTGTTAGTCCCTAACATATCAAAAAGAATTTTGGAAGGGTGGGCAAGGCAGTTGGGAGATCAACAGAGGGAGGAGAAGTTTTTGAAAGGTTGGAAGAAGGTTGAGGAAGAAGATTGTGAATGAGAACTTAAGGGATACCCAATTCAGGATCATACATAGAGCTGTCTATGGATTTAATATATTGTATGCTGGACATCCAGATAAGATGATGAGTTTCCAAAATGTAGTACGGAAAAAGCAGACCTATTTCATGGGTTATGGCAGTGCGGGAGGATTGAAAGATTTTGGAAACAAGTCCAGCGGGTAGTGAGGAAAATCTGGAACAGAAACGTGGAGATGGATCTAAAAGTTTGGTTATTTCACTATCAGCATCAGGAGGAAGAAGGAAGTTTAGTGTAGATCACAGAGGGAAACTGGTTTATGCCACGCTAAAAACCACTGATGCCGGTATATTAAAAATTTCTTTTTTATTTCACAATCCTACGCGTTTCAGAGACATGACCCGTCTCCTTCTTTAATATACCGGCATCAGTGGTTTTTAGCGCGGCATAAACTCATTTCCTTCTGTGATCTACACTAAACTACGTTATCCACGGGGCCGCTGCTGAACCACGCAGACACTCACATGCGTGTATAAGGGGTTGTGACTGGCACAACCAAACTAGGTGAGTGTACCTCTTTTCTTCATTTCTAAATGTTTTACCGGGTAAGACCCTATTGCGCCTTGTGTCCCCCATCTCTAGCAGCATCAGGAGGAGGGAGAGGAAGGGGGGGACAAGTTACCGAATCTTTTCCATGATATAGCAATGATAAGTAAAAGGGCAATTCTTCAGAAGTGGCTGGTGAAAAAAATACCAACGAAAGAAGAACTGGTTAATCAATTGAAAAAAACGCTCATGTTGGAGAAGGTGGTGCTGGAGAGATGCAAAGAGAGGATGGCAGCAAAATTTTTTAGTTAATGGAGAAAGTTTATAAGTGTGATCTGTTCAAGAGAAGAATTACTACAAATAATGTCCTTTGTGTCCACAGAGTGGTATATGAAGGAAGATCTGTCAGGGTCCATGGGCAAGCTGAAAGTATAGTTGGCTAAGTTTGAGGTTGTGTCGCATGGAGAGGGGAGGGGGGGATGGGAGGGATAGTGTTTATAAGTAATGTTTGTAACAAGTTATGAAGGTAGGCTGAAGGGGGGCAGCGGAGATTTAACAATGGAAATATACACTGACAAAGATGTAGTTTTGTTGTCAGAACTTTCTGACATTTGACTTCCCAGCAAAGTCTACTAGAATTCAGATTTGCTGTGCGCACCTGTGGCGCCCTGGACAAGCCAGCATGTCACAGGTACTACAACAACACACCCCACACCCTGGTTAGGCACATCAGTCACACACACAAAACCTTGTTGCCTCCCTCCAGGGGCTGATGTCCACACCAGGTGGGGCGGGGCCAGGCGGTTGGCCCCACCCACCGAGGAGTTCACAGTCCTGGAGGTGGGAAAGGAAGAGAGATCTGTGAGGGAGAGTGGTAGTGGAGGAGTGAAGTGGTAGTGGAGAAGCGAGAGGAGACTGACCGTGTCCGGGTACGTGGCCCGGGCACTCAAGAGCAAGGTTGGCAGACGGTGGTGACCGTCTGCAGGCGAGGCCGATTGACGCACAACCGTGAGGACCGGGGACGGGCGGTGGCCCGCCGGTACCGAACCGGGGAGCGAAGAGAAGCCAGCACCATTCGGCAGGGCCTACGGACCCCGACCAGGCTTGGAGTCGCCGTTAAACCGGTGAAATCCGACAGCGACGGGAACCTCCGGGGTTTCTCAGCAGCAAAGACCCGACTGAAGGCAACCGCTCAACTGTGAAGGGAAATACAGCTACCGCCACAGCTAGAGTTCCCAGGGCCAGAGCCTGCGGGCAAAAAGGGGCTCCTCTGGCAAATACACCGCTGGGGAGCGGGTTACCGGTGGGAAGCCATCGGAGTCGAAAACATATCACAGGTGCAGGGAGAGGCAGTCACCGCCAACCTACCGGGAGTGACCACCGCGGCCGGCTGCGGGACCCGTCCATGCAGCCGTTTGTTTTACCAGAGACTCCGTCTACGTTATTGGCTGAGTGAGTACCACCGTGCCGTCTGGCACTGCGCTGCCCCCGTGACCGTGCACCTCACCAAACCCCGCCATCCACCTTACAGTCCCCATCACCGGGCCCCGGGACCACCAAAACCCCCTACCCACGGAGTGGAGAAAAACATCTCAGCTGCTCCCTGTCATCGTTCCCGGGATCCCCGTCCAGAGCAGTGGTCGTGTCCCAACCTCACCACAACCGTGGGTGGCGTCACGGACTAAATCCCCAAACCAAGCCACCCCTTTTACTCACGGGCGAGGAGCGCCGCTCGAGGCCCCGGATCCAGCCCACCGCTCGAGCCACCGAGCAGCAGCAGCGCCGGACCCGAGCGTTAGTGAGCGCAGCGTCCCCGCCCGCGACACACCTTGCAGTTTATTTGTCAGTGTTTTCTTTGACAAAAGTTTGTGACAAAAAAGAAGCAGCATGTTCATTCTTTAGCGTTTTTGTCAACATTTGTCACAAAAAACGCATCAAAAACACATGCTATGCTGTCAATTTGGTGCGTTTTTGGTGCATTTTTCATGTGTTTTTGGTGCATTTTTGTCATAAAAATGGCATAAAAAATGCACCAGAAAACACAGCTACATTACAAGCAGTTTTTTTTTTTTACATTTCTAGGCTCTCTCTGACAAGGTGCAGTTTTGGTTGCAATTTGTGTGCAGAAAAAACTGCAGCGTGCGCATGTAGCCTAAGGCTATGTGCGCACGTTGCGTAAAAACATGCAGTTACGCTGCGCTTTGTAGCGCAGCGTAACTGCATGCGTCCTGCGGCCCCTGCACAGTCTATGGAGATTGTGCAGGGGCCGTGCGCACGTGGCGTCTAAGAGCGCAGCGCTTCGGCTACTGCCGAAGCGCTGCGCAAAAAGAAGTGACATGTCACTTCTTTCCTGCGCTTTGCCGGCAGCTCCTGCTCTGTCTATGGCAGGAGCTGGAGGCAGAGCGCATGGAATCGGCGCTCACTACGGACATTTCTGCAGCGATCTAAAGCGCACATGTGCTCTTCAGATCGCTGCAGAAATATCTGCAGGGCTAGTACGCAACGTGCGCACATAGCCTAAAGCTCCTCTCCATCTCACCGGAGCAGCTTGATCCTGTCAGTGCACCACTAATATGTGCGGAAATAACGACCGCAATAAACCTCCTTCCGGTTAATAAAGCCCCAGGCCCAGACGGCCTATCGAATTTTTACTACAAAACTCTCTCAGAGATGCTAGTTCTGCACCTGCAGGAAGCAATTCAGTTCACTTTTGTAATATCTTTTGTATATTTTTATAAATACTGCCTACTTTTCAGATTAAATATATAAAATAGCGTATGGCGTTGGAATGTGGTTTATAGATTAAGGGGCACTTTGCACACTACGACATCGCAGGTGCGATGTCGGAGGGGTCATGTCGAAAGTGACGCACTTCCGGCGTCGCACTCGATATTGTAGTGTGTAAATCCTAGATGATACGATTAACGATCGCAAAATTGTCGTAATCGTATCATCGATGTAGTGTCTGGGAATTCCATAATTACACGACTGCGACAGGTACGATGTTGTTCCTCGTTCCTGCGGCAGCACACATCGCTGTGTGTGAAGTCGTAGGAGCGAGGAACATCTCCTACCTGCGTCCTGCAGCTCACGCCGGCTATGCGGAAGGAAAGAGGTGGGCGGGATCTTTACATCCCGCTCATCTCCGCCCCTCCACTTCTATTGGTCGCCTTCCGTGTGACGTCACTATGACGCCGCACGACCCACCCCCTTAAGGAGGCCAGATCGACGTCGCAAGGCAGGTGAGTCCATGTGAAGCTGCCGTAGCGATAATGTTCGCTACGGCTGCTATCACAAGATATCGCACCTGCGACAGGGGCGGGGACTATCGTGCTCGGCATCGCAAGCATCGGCTTGCAATGTCGTTGTGTGCAAAGTGCCCCTAAGAGGAACAAACCTACTTATATTGTGTGTCCAATTGAGCGATTGGTGGTGGCAGCTAGTAGTAGTTCCTTTCATTATTGTGGAGTTGGCAGTGACTGTACTGAGGTATAGATATATTCCAGAGATAGAAACGATCGTATATATACTATACCTTCACTGTGAGCTTTTCAATAATCATCCTACTAGTGGAAACAGTCATGGCTTTGTCTATTAATCATTGGTCAATTGCGTAAATGTCCTGACAATTGGCGGCAGCAGAGTGCTGTTCGTGACATCCTGTATCAAATGTTTTGGTGTTGGGGGGATTATCCTTATTCATTGTGAAATTTAAGGGTTAATATACATATGATTGTGTAAAGGTCCATGAATAAGGAGAATTTATCCATTGTATTTGTGGGACAAATCGAGTGTATTTTAGATACCACAATTGACTCCATTTCCAGTGATTTGGCTGCTTGTTGAAGTGTTTGCTAAAAATTAGTTTTATCTGCTGAAGATCTATCAGTTCTAGAAATGCTGTTGTGTATAACCCCGCCCACATCACTGATTGGCAGCTGGCTGTGTACAATGAGCATTGACAGAAAGCTGCCAATCAGGGGTGGGACGGGATTATACAGAGCTTATGGAGATAGAGGATACATGGCAGCAGGTTTACTAGTTCTTTAGTGATAATAGTTATTTTATGAAAACTACATCAAGCAGCCCAGTAAATTACACGTCATTGGATATTTTTATATTGATTTTTAATTAAGTGGTAAACACTAAAGCGGGCTTTACACACTGCGATCTCACTAGCGAGATCGCAAGCGATCGTACCCGCCCCCATCGGTTGTGCAATACGGGCAAATCGCTGCCCGTGGCACACAACCTCGCTTACCCCCGTCACACGTATTTACCTGCCCTGCGACGTCGCTCTGGCCGGCGATCCGCCTCCTTTCTAAGGGGGTGGTTCGTGCGGCGTCATAGCGACGTCACACGGCAGGCGTCCAATAGAAGCGGAGGGGCGGAGATAAGCGGGACGTAACATCTCGCCTGCCTCCTTACTTCCGCATTGCCGGTGGAGGCAGGTAAGGAGATGTTCGTCGCTCCTGCGGTGTCACACACAGCGATGTGTGCTGCCGCAGGAACGACGAACAACATCGCTAACATCCTGAAAACTATTTTTTGTTTCAGGACGCGCTCTCCGCGGCAAACGATTTTGGCCGCTTTTGCGATCGTTTAAGGTCACTCCTCCTTGTCATACACTGCGATATCGTTAATGACGCCGGATGTGCGTCACAAACACCGTGACCCCGACGATAATTCATTAACGATATTGCAGCGTGTAAAGCCCCCTTTAGTGATAGATTCCCATTAAATTCAAAAAACCTCAGCATAGGTATCATAAATGTTACTCGCTCTTCACCAAGAGATAGACCCCTTTCAGTTCTGGTCTCTTAATACACCCATAATCTAAACTGTAATAAAGCTTCACTGGCAGAGAAGAGGAAACCCGAACAGTAAAGTTTGTACCGAAAACAGACTTAATAAAAAAAAAAAAAAAAATCAGTGACCGAGTTTGGAGTTGGGGTGCTTTACGTATCCTAACCACTCGACCTAGAATTGCTGTGCTCGGGTATGCCCGATGCTTAGCACAGTGCAAGCTCCTAGCAGTGTTTGAATGGCTTTCACAGTAAGTAAAAACATTGTTATTGGATGTAGTGTGCGCAATTCCCGCTCTCCCTACCGCGGAAATGTTTGCTTTTTGGCTGGTGGCATGTGGGCGAAAACTCGAACTGCCCAATTAGTAACTTCCAATGGGATTCAGGTCAAGTCCGGGTCCCGAAATGAACTTTATCTAAAGTCTGGATTAAAAAGCCGAACCCGAAGTTCAACGGGTACACTTATCACTATTTGTGGGGAGCCCCATGAAAAAAAATAACCAATTGGATATCAGACATATAAAATTCTGTCTGTCGGTTTTTTAACTATAACAATTATCCTTTGTAAAGGGATCGTTTTTATAATATAAAAAACCCAATTTATGCGGGGGACACTCCTGGTTCATGAAGTGGTGCATGCCTCTTCATGAATCTGGGGTGTGCCTTCGTGTGCCATACTAGAAATATTACTCTCATCAGGGACTGGAGTGAAATTTCCGGTATAGGGAATGCCACAGCTCGTCATGAATTAAAGCTGTAATGTTACGCCCCCGTCCCACCCATGGCTTTTATAATTTTGAAGTGAAACTGCCAAAAGCCACCAAAATTCTCTGAATTGATCCACATTTTTTAGACTTTTCAAAGCTTGTGTGACAATTTTTTGGCATAAAAGCTTTTATGAATTGGGACAAGTGTGTCTTAACAACTTCCACGTATCTAGGATGCACAGTGTGATTCAGTTCTTGTTGATAGACACTGCAAGATTGATAAGCTACTTTGATCCAAATGATAGGCAAACAGACAGTTTTGTGTGTTTATACGTGTATTTATTGTGCTTGAAGAACGTTTTCGGTCCAAATTGGACCTTCCTCAGTAGCACTAAGCATAAAAATAAAATACAAAAAATAAATAACATAGATACAAACGGTGTATATAACACTGAGGGCAAACAAAATAGTTACATGTACAGTGTACATTGCAATATTCAAATTCATATTCTTTGATAGAAAAAATCTCATACATATAAAATGAATTTTATTTTTATGCTTAGTGCTACTGAGGAAGGTCCAATTTGGACCGAAAACGTTCTTCAAGCACAATAAATACACTTTTTCATCACACTTTGGGAGTGCCTTGTTACTTCTTGTTGTATGGCTTTGGAACCTGAAGTGCACCCCAACATCTTTTGAAAATATATACGAAGGAAGTGCCGTTTTCTTCTTCATACATATTGTGTGTTTATACGTCCAAAATAGGTGTGTTGCAGTGGGAACAAAAACCTCTCATTATGACCTACTGATACAATATATAAAATTGGTGTTTCATCTAGAAAAAAGACATATATCCATATATATTGTCCCAGAAACATTAATCATTACATGAGAGAAAAAAAATCCAGGTCCTATGGCTAAATTTATGTGGGTATGATTATAACAACAATATTCATGATTTCATATTCGCCTAAGGGTTATACATCCAGATCAATGAAAAAAGACAATGTGCAGTCACACAGTTGATAATAAGGGTTGGTCTCACCCATATCCAGATCCGGGTCAGTTGTTGGAGGGGGTCATCAACATAGGTGAGTCAGGTGGCTGTCCGCGACCAGGCATGAGCTCTTTCCCTGGAGTGGACTAACTGACACCCTTTTTTTAGAGCCATTTCACTTAGGGTCAGTTTGGTACTGCCCTTGTAAGGGCTGGAGTCAATGGGGTTTTGAGGTGTCACTTAGTTCACTCCAGGGAAAGAGCTCAGGCCTAAAGTAAGGATCGTGGGTATGAGCTCTTCGTCAACACTACTAATGCTAAAGGAGACAAAAGAAAACAATACAGGGGAAACACAAATGCTACCACCTGAGCCGAGATAGCAAAAGTCAAACACTTATCTTAGCAGCTACCACAGAAGTCTCTGGAACAACAAAAGGAGAAGAACACTGCAGACTACAGTCAGGAACAACTATAAACAGCACCCAAAGCAACCCAGGCTGAGGTTTATAAAGGAAGTCAGAGGCTGACAACTGAGAGGAAAAACTGACAGTTTGCCAGGGTCATAGAGTCCACTGCTGCAGAAATTCAAAACTGTCAGATAAGAACACGCACTGCCAATCTCTGGGATTTTCCAACACTCGGTCACTATTTTTGTGCAAAATGTCTATAGCTCTGCCTCAACTCCAGAGGTTCTGAGGCAAAATCATCACATCTAAACAACAAAGAAAGACAGGCATGAAGAATATATATTTTACAAGCATTATTAACAAAACAAGTTTGGAAATGCAATTATATACCATGTGATATACTTAAGAGTTCCTATCTTGAATCTGGGGCTGCGCTGTTTAGAAAATAAAGTCGTGGGTGCTGGGATTATAGAGCTCATTCTTTCACTATGAGAGTGATCACTGAGGGTTGTGGGATCTCACAACCTGGAAAATCCTTTCTGGGGAGACTTCTAAAAATTTTGGTATTTAAAAAATTCACTACTCTGCAGCTCTCCACTGCTTTAGTAAATATAAAAGGCAGCCACAGATTTGCACCATTTAAAGGAAAAGTAAAGAAAAACCACATCGTGTTCAAAATTGGGGGATATTAACCCTGTAACATAACATTGTAAGCAGCAGATTCCCCCCCATAACAGAGCGTCATGACCACATTTTTTGCTTCAATCTTTTTCCCTATTTTCCTTCTTCAAAACCTGGGTGTGTATTATGGTCTGAAAAATGCAGTAAGTTTAAAAGGAAAGAAAATGGTTCTTTCCCCTCACCAATTCTTACTTGAACAATTGCAGCTGCTTTTTGGATAAAAACCCTTTGAATTATAGTACATCATGATGGCTTCTCCCGTGTGACTCATCTGACAACAGGACCTGATTAATGATATAAAACATTTGCCAAATTCTGAAAGCAAGAATGGCTGCTCTGCTCTGTTGGTTTTCTGAAGGTTGGCAAGGCTTGATTTACCAGTTAAGGCCCTGTGCGCTATGGAAAATGGAATTTTAGAAAGAAAATTCCGCAGGCACTGAAAGATTACTGCACCCGCGGAAACCCCCCCCCCACAAAAAAACGCACCGAAATCCGCATGCGTTTTGCTGCGTTTTTCGTGCAGTTTTGGTGCAGTTTTTTCGCAGGTTGGTACATATGTTTTAATGCATTCAATGCAATAAAGCACATTGAGAAAAAAAAAAAGTAATTTTCTTGATAGATAGATAGATGACAGATCACTCTAGTTCTCCCCAGCGGTAGTGTGTTCACATTACCGGCCATGGGAAATGACCTGTTGTTACCTCTCTGCAGGCTTGTTGCGAGGCTGCATTATGTACAGTGTCAGTCGCGGCTTGATGCAAGCATCGTAGGACGTGGATTACGCCAGAGCTGTGTGTTTGGGAGGGGTTAATAAAGGGGTGAAATGGGCTTTTTTGTGTTTTATTTAAAATAAAGGATTTCTCGGTGTGTGTGTTTTTTCACTTTAATTACAGGTTTTAATCATGAAAGCTTTCTCATAGACGCTGCCATGATTAAAAGCCGGGACTTAAATGGCAGCGATCCGCTGTCATTTAACTCCTTACCACCGGGATAGCCACCGCATCACGGCATCTGGAAGAGCCGGGGACACTCCGGGACTGTCGCATAATGGATGCGACAGCCCCGGGGCAGCTGCGGGCTGATATTCTCAGCTGTGGGAGGGGTGGAGGGGGGGGAACGGGCATTAACCCTGCCCCTCGCCCTCCCCAGCCTGACAATACCGGGCCGCCGCTGTGTGTTTACCTCGCCTGGAAGGTAAAAATACAGCGGAGCCCGCGTTTGTTTATTTTTATATGTCCATTTGATTTCTATGTGTATTCTATATGTCTGTGTCTGTGTGTGAGTGCGATGTGTGTGTATTCTATGTCTGTGTCTGTGATCTCTGTGTGTTTACTCTCTGCTCCGCTTCCTCTTCCTGTTACAATGACATCACTTCCCTGCAAACCGCAGGCAGTGATGAAACATTATGTTCCAAAAACGCGAAATACCGGAGGGAATAACGCAGGAAAACGCAATGAACCGCACAGAAATTGCTACCTGCGGGATTTCACGATAACATTGCAGTAAATGGAGTGAAATGCCGCAGCTACCTGCGGAAAAGAAGTGACATGCAATTGTTTTTGCTGCAGGAATCCCGCATAAAAACAAAAAAGTGAGCCGGAGTATGAGATGGTATACATGGAGCTTGTGAGACCATGTTCACACTGGCCATAAGACAAAGAGAAACCAAGGAAAAAATTGTGAAAACATACCCTGCTGTAACTAAATAAAAGCATAGTGCATTTAAACATAGGGTACTTAGTAAACACTGTTTTTGATCAAAAAAAGCATAAAGCTATCCCACCAAACGTCAAGGTGTACCCAGGTGGGATAGTACCTACACTCTCTAATATTAAAACCTTACCATGGGTCTAAAATAGGCCTCAATGTGGCTAAGGGCTGAGAGTGACCGGGTCCCAACAGGACACACAGTCGGGGATGCACAGAATGAAATGCCCAGCTCACTGAAAAGGGGGCTACTCCCTGTTTGTACTGAATACAAAAAAACTACATAAAAACAAAAAAGTGAGCCGGAGTATGAGATGGTATACATGGAGCTTGTGAGACCATGTTCACACTGGCCATTAGACAAAGAGAAACCAAGGGAAAAATTGTGAAAACATACCCTGCTGTAACTAAATAAAAAACATGCAGCTGTCAAAATCTGCATAGTGCGCACAGCATTTTTTTTCCCATAGGTTTTGCTGGTAAATCACTATAGAGATGTTATGAACATAACATGCAGCGAAACATGCAGCAAAACCGCAGGAAATCCGCGGCAAAAACCGGCAAGTGCGCACAGGGCCTTAACATTTCAATTATTCACAACATGAAAAAGGATCCTTCCCTGTGTGGCTTCTTCACATGTCTAACAAGATCTGATTTCTGAAAATTACATTTTCCACATTCAGAACATAAAAATGGTTTATTTTGTGTGATTTTTTTGATGGTAAACAAGACCAGACTTCCTAGTATAACATTTACCACATTCTGGGCATGAAAATGGCTTCTCTCCTGTGTGAGATCTTAGATGCAAAACAAGTTTCGATTTCTGAATAAAACCTTTCCCACACTCTGAACATGAAAATGGTTTCTCCTCTGTGTGAATTTTCTGATGTGTAACAAGATGTGATTTATCGATAAAACATTTCCCACATTCTGAACATGAAAATGGCTTCTCCCCTGTGTGAATTTTCTGATGTTTAACAAGATGTGATATCTGAATAAAACATTTCCCACATTCTGAACATGAAAATGGCTTCTCCCCTGTGTGAATTTTCTGATGTTTAACAAGGTCTGATTTCTGAATATAACATTTTCCACACTCTGAACATGAAAATGGCTTTTCCCCTGTGTGACTTTTCTGATGTTTAACAAGGTCTGATTTCTGGATAAAACATTTCCCACATTCTGAACATGAAAATGGCTTTTCCCCTGTGTGAATTTTCTGATGTGTAACAAGATGTGATCTCTGAATAAAACATTTCCCACATTTTGAACATGAAAATGGCTTTTCCCCTGTGTGAGATCTTTGATGCCAAACAAGTTCTGATTTCTGAATAAAACATTTCCCACATTCTGAACATGAAAATGGCTTCTCCCCTGTGTGAATTTTCTGATGTCTAACAAGATGTGATATCTGAATAAAACATTTCCCACATTCTGAACATGAAAATGGCTTCTCCCCTGTGTGAATTTTCTGATGTCTAATAAGATGTGATATGTGAATAAAATATTTCCCACACTCTGAGCATGAAAATTTACTCTTACTAGAGTTAATTTTTTGATGGTTAGCAAGGGTTATTCTCCGAGTAAAACATTTTTCACCTTCTGAGCTTGAAAATGGCTTTTTCCATGTATGAATTTTTTGATGTTTTAAAAGATCTGATTTTTGAATAAAACATTTCCCACATTTTGAACACAAATATGGCTTCTCCCCTGTGTGAATTCTGTAATGTATAACAAGATCTGATTTCTGAGTAAAACATTTACTGCATTCTGAGCATGAAAATGGCTTCTCCCCAGTGTGAGTTTTTTGATGATCGGAATTTTGGACTTGTTTGAAAAGATCAGATGATTGTTCTTTCCTAGGAAGGACTGGAGGTATATCTAGGAAACTAGCCGGCTCTTCATATGTATCATGTGTGATACTTTGATCATCTGTTTTAAATTCTGAAGATATTAGAGGTCCAACTGAACTCCCGACACAGTCATCTGCTAACAATAAACACAATGTTATTATTTAATGAAATTATTTTGAAAGTACATTTTTTTAAACCATAACAGCAGAAATTAAATTAGGGAAAAAAATATTCTGAATCTGTTTTCTAATTTTGAGATCTAAGAGTTACATCTTTGTTAATTCAGACCTTCCATTCCTGTATCCAAGATATCTCTCCAGTAATACCAGTTCTCTGAAATGTGCTACAATAAATAATCTGAGTGATTGTCACAATGTGACTGCAGGATAACAAGGGACAGAGGGCTCCCATACTGTTCCTCATGCTAGAAGACCCTAGGCTATCCCCAACCTCTGGATTACCCCTGAATGAGAAGATGCCAGAGTCTTGTGCCTTGCTATTCTCCGGACCAGATCTAATCTGTTATCCCCCTAGGGAAGGAAAGGGCTGGAGTATGATTGAAACACAGATTAAAACAGACGGGAAAAACAAAATTCAGACACACTGCAAACTCACAGAAATAAAGAGTGAGAGACTAAGGAGAAAAGCAAGAGCAGGAAGGCAGCAACAAAAAGACAGCAAAGGTTAACACCACAACTGCTCACAAAAATAATGCACAACAACAAACACCAAACACCAGTTAGTTTGTATCACAACACTTCACCACACCTGTATAGGTAAACTATAGCTGGCATTAATGGCATATACAGTAAAGAAGCGAATGACACTGGCTCCCCTATAGCATGTGATCAAAGACATTAACAAGCAGCCCAGGAGAGAATGACCTTGCTATATTTAATAGACTCAGTGTGTTGATCACAGACATCAAAGAAGTTAACAGGCAGAGTACCAGAATTTGTAGTTTCTACAGATCCTGATGCCGCCATGAGAGTTGACGATGCCTGCAAAAAATCTCTTTGTGACGTTGATCCACAACATAGACAATTTCAAAGAGATTTATTTTTTTAAGGGCGAAAATAAAATAGTTAAAGCCGCATGTAATAAAAAAAATATTAACTCATATGTGACAATTCACCTGTATCTGCTCCATTCTGTAGTTCCTGCTGCTGCGCGACTGATCAGGGAGGAGTAGTGAAAAAACACATCTTATATCATCAATTCTTCTCGAACATTTATGGATTGTTGTAACTAATGTTATATTTTGAACATCCAAGGAGTAAAATACAGCAGTGATAGGAAACTTAGTAACCCTTCAGTATCCTGCAATCGAATCACAAGGTGCCGACTGGAGTTGTGATGTTGCTGTCAAAAATTGACAGTCAAGTTTAAAAAGCTAAGAGCCACCTCTGTTAGAGACATATGCCGGATATTTAACGGGGTTTTCTGGGACAGTAACGTTAATGGCCTATCCTTAGGGTGGCGTTACACGGTACGATTTATCGCGCGATATGTTGTTGGGGTCACGGAATTCGTGACGCACATCCGGCATCGGTAGAGATGTCGTACCGTGTGACACCTCCGAACGACTTAACGAGCAAAAATACTCACCTTATCGTTGCTCGTTGACATGTCGTTCATTTCCATAATGTCATTCCT
This sequence comes from Anomaloglossus baeobatrachus, assembly GCF_048569485.1. Lineage (NCBI taxonomy): Eukaryota > Metazoa > Chordata > Amphibia > Anura > Aromobatidae > Anomaloglossus > Anomaloglossus baeobatrachus. The sequence continues at coordinate 47,966 of NW_027441809.1, read as the reverse complement.
TCTTCTGCGCGCCGGTTGTTCGTCGTTCCCGTGGCAGCACACATCGCTATGTGTGACACCCCGGGAATGACGAACAACAACTTACCTTCGTCCCGCCGGCAATGAGGAAGGAAGGAGGTGGGCGAAATGTTACGTCCCGCTCATCTCCGCCCCTCCACTTCTATTGGGCGGCCGCTGTGTGACGTCGCTGTGATGCCGAACGTCCCTCTCCCTTCAGGAAGCGGATGCCGCCCACAGCGACGTCGTTAGGGAGGTGACGGGAGTTTAACGACTTTGTGCGACACGGGCAATGAATTGCCTGTGACGCACAAACGACGGGGGCGGGTGCAATCGCTCATGCGATCGCACGATATATCGTCTCGTGTAACGCCGCCCTTAGTCTTTGTAACCAAAGCAGGTAGCAGGGTCTTGCATTCTGTGCATATAAACATTATGGCTCCAAATCATCAGGACCGGTGATGGACACTGAAAAATGATGTCAGGGACTGGAGTGAGATTTCTGGCATAGGGAACGCTGTAGTTTGTTACGAAGTAGAGAAGCGGTGGCATCACACCCTTCTTATGGCCAAGCTCTGCCAATTTTGTTAAAGCTGGTTAAAATTGGCGTGAACACCTACACACCAGCCTGTCTGCTCTTCAGCTTTAGACTCGTGCAATTAAGAGACCTTTGGTCACATGATGTGATGTTGAAAAGGTTCTTAAGTAGTCCTATAATCGGCATATAAACACCGGGCCCTAGAAGAATGGGGGCCCGGTGCAATTGCTTAGTTTGCTCTCTCTTTCCCCTAATGCCAGTCTCTCTTCTATTCAGTTCTATTAGACTCCTGCAATTAAAAGACCTTTGGTTGCATCATGTCACATGACTTTGAAGTCATCAAAGGTCCTTAAACAATCAATCTTAGAATACAACTGATGGAGTCCCTAAGAGAGAGGGGTTCCTGAAAAATTGCGCAGTTTGACTCTTCCCAACGCTGGCCCTGACTGTAGCTAGGGCTTATTTTTGGAGTAGGGCTTATATTTTAAACATTCTCCAAAAATCCCATAAAATCATGCCATGGCTTATTTTCGGTGTAGGTCGTATTTTCTGGGAAACAGGGTATTCATGAACCCTCTGCAGGTCTTTAAGTTGCCTTCATAATGACAGTGAGAAGACACTAAAAACAAACAGCAGAAGAAGCAGAAGCAAAGAAAATACAGCTGAAAAACCAGAGCAGAAAGCCTAAAAATGTCAACACAAAATTAGTGCAGAAAGTACATGAGTAGATATCTCTTACTGGATAGAACTGGAGGAAACACATCCTGAGGAACATCGGGGTCTTCTTGTTTACAGTCCTGTGGGAGCAGAGGACGGGGACATCTCTCTGGTGTTGTCCTCTTACTGGATAGACCTGGAGGAAACACATACAGGGACTGAATTCATTCCTTACATACAGATAATTATAGGCTGTGTGTATTTAGTCCTGTCTATTACCTGGTGATGTGAGGGGCTGGGGAACCGCCATCATGACGTCCTTGTACAGATCTTTGTGTCCTTCTAAATACTCCCACTCCTCCATGGAGAAATAGACGGTGACGTCCTGACACCTTATAGGAACCTGACACATACAATGATACCGTCACCCCCGATCCCTTCATAGCGTTACTGTATAATGTCCCAGCATTCCCAGCAGTGTCACCTCTCCAGTCAGCAGCTCAATCATCTTGTAGGTGAGTTCTAGGATCTTCTGGTCATTGATGTCCTCATGTATCGGGGGGTGAGGTGGAGGCCCCGTGATTGGGCTCGGGGGTCTTCCCCATCCCTCAGACACAGGGGCCTGACAGCGCTCACTAGAGGTCTTCTTCACTACTGTGTAATCCTGGTTATGGAGAGACACAGTAATAAATCTCACTCCAGACATTTCCAGAGTCCTCACCTCTCCAGTTCTGTCCATCTGTTATTCCCATAGATAAGAATGATGTAATGTGACGTCATCAGAATCTCTCACCTCTCCAGTAAGCCGGAAGAGGATCTCTAGGGTGAGGTGTAATATCCTCTCCGCTATCTTGTTCCAGTCTTTATCCATCCTGGTCAGGAAGTTTTCTTAAACAGAATACAATCACTGAGAGGATCCGATATTATAAGGACCTGAATGGGAAGGAGATGAGCCGATATGTAAAATTAATGGAGATAATAATGGAGGGAAGATATTGTGGCGCCCCTGACCTGGTCAGGCACCACAGAGTATTGCACCCATGCTGGGGCAGTGCTTCCAGGTAATCTCCAAAGGCCAGGATGAGGTGTGCACATACAAACACCTAGCAACCAGGTCTCCCACACCACTAGAAGGGATCCTTGGGTAGCCCAGAAGAGGTTACCTTTCAATTCCCTGCAACAGGGTGTAGGGAGGGGCTGGAGGCTAGAAGCAGGGGAGACAGGAAAAAAGAGGAGGAGCCGGCAGTCTGGAGCAGAGTGTTCAGGAGTGTGGAAGGGAGCAGACTTACACCCATGCTAGCCAGACCCTGCGGAGTGTGGTAGCTGTTAACAGGGGAGAACGGGTACCTGTGGGTCAGCCTGAAAGACATCTACAGAGAGGTGGCCGAGTACAGGGACCGCTGGTATTCCGGCACGCATGGGGATACAGGTCCCCAGAGCAGAAATCTAATCATCTGGAGCTGCTCAACCTGCCGGTGAGGGCACTTGCGGTAACTCACCAGAAACACAGAGTCCGAGCTCAAGCAGCAACAAAGGGACCCACAAGGGGACAGGGCCAGGAGCCATCCTACCAAGGTCTACGCTGTCGGCAGACGGGCCAGGGAGGGGAGTGGAGTGAGAGACAGCTTCCCTGGAGGAATCCCACCATACTACAAGTGAGGGGTCCTCCCAAACAAAAGGAGTGCAAGGAAGGCGAGTTGATAGCTACCCTCAGAACGGCCTGCAGGAATTCCTGGTTCCATCTGGTTATCACAGTGTCGCCCGGGCATCTCACGTAAACAACCAAAAAGTGAGTAAACAAGTTGAAAGACTTTCTGGACTGTGTCTGAGTCATTCTGCGACTTGTGGTTCCACGCATATACACTCAAGCCCCTGGGGCTAGCCTCACTCTCGGGAGGCCGCACCATCCGACTGCAATACCATCAGCCCTTCATATTAAACTGCAGTGGCGGTCACCCATCCTGACCGCAAATACCGAGAGTGGTGTCACGACTTCGTATAAAGAAAACCTGACCGACCTGTTTCCAGAAGGTATTCCCCAAGAGCCGTCCCTGCAGTGTCACGCTGCAGCGCTGTGGTGGGCGACTCATTCTGGTGTCACAAACAGGATAAGGACTAGACCTGTTAGGCAAGCGACCGTGCGCCTCAGAGGTCCGACTGCAAAATTTGAACCGCTGCCATATTGTCATCATCAAAAGCGCATGAAGTTGAGACCTGCAGCCTGCGCGAAAGAGAAGAGCACCGCCCACGAAGAGGTGTGGCCGCCCCAGAATCCCCAGAGCATTCTGACCCCGGAAGAGGGAGTGACCTGCAGAAAAAGAAGAAGCAGGACTCTGAGGGAGGATGGACACCGTGAGAGCTAATGCCCCCAGCCAGGGCGATGCAGTCCAAGCGATGCCAGGCCCTGGCGCCATGAACACAGCAGCGCATGGTGTCAGTGCCGCGGTCGCTGCTGCGCCGGCCGAAGTCTCCCCGATCATGCCAATTTCCTTACCGTACGTCCCAGGGGCGCACTGGCTGCCCCAATATGCCGGTAAAGTAGACACACTGACCGGATTCAAGAAGATTAGCACCCTGCTGGACATGTACGCAATGACCGGTAAGAAGAGGGCTGCCGTGGTGCTGGGGCAATTGACTGGAGCAGCAGAATTGGAGGCTGAGGCCTGGACCAGTGATGACTGGAGCTCTGTGGAAGCCATTTTTGCCAAACTAACAACTGCTTTTGAAAACCGCACCGAGGGAGAGCTGAGAAAGTACTTCTATAACTGCCGCCAGAAGCCCTAAGATAGCATAAGAGACTATGCCCTCAGGTTGCAAGCCGCACTACGGGCTCTCAAGATTGTGGATCCTGTCAGTGATCAGGAAGGAAACCGGATGATGAAAGAACAATTCTTGCAGGGCCTGCACTCTCCTGAGGATAGAAAACAGCTGAAGCTGTGGTCGCTGGAACACCTTGATGTGGACTTTGCCATTCTGAAAGACAGGGCAGTGAATGCACTTCAACCCCCTATGGATACAGACCCCATGTCACCAGCATGGTCTATCAGCACCCCGGCTGCCGGAGCAGAATCCTCCTCGCAGGCCCTGGTAGCTGCAAAAGGAGTCAACACGCCAGCAGAGGCCATAGATACCCTATCCTCCCAGGTGCACCAGCTCAGCAAGGACGTCGCCCGGATCCTGAAAGCAATGCAACTCCCCTCAGAACCCAAAGCCGCTCATTGGATCCTGCTAGCTGACATCCCAGAGGACATCCCTTGGATGCGGGGAAGAAGAGGTCCTACATCCCGAGGGAGGAGTAGTGATCGCTATGACTCGTCTGGACAACCTCTCTGCTGTCGTTGCCAGGAGGCAGGCCACTATGCAAGGGCCTGTCCTTTAAATGGGCCAAACCTGGGGCCAAGGGCCAGTCCCCAGGATTAAGAAGATTAGGCCCAGCTCACTGCCGTGATCAGTATGTGGGTGGACGTCCGGTCCTGTCCATTGTCCTGGATGGGATCCCTACCCCGGCATTATTGGACACCGGTTCTCAGGTAACCACAATCCTGTATGTCCTTTATCGTAGGTTTTGGTCGGACAACGATCTCCGACCACTGGACCCTGACCTCACCATCTATGCAGCGAATGGACAACCTATAGACCAGATTGGGGTCAAAGAGGTAACCATACAGGCAGGGTTGTGGAGTCGGAGTCGTAGAGTCGGAGCTCATTTTGGTGGAGTCGGAGTCAGTATAAAATGCACCGACTCCTAAAATATATAATAAATTGTGGACAGTAGTGCAATGCAGAATGTGCTGAATATTTTACTAAATAATAACATTTAGTATAATGCTTATATTTAAGTGAAAAATGTATTGTAGTACAATGTGAACATCAGACATTTAATTATTTTTATGATACAATAATCAATTAATTTGGATAGAACATAAAATATACTTATTAGAATACAACTCTAGAACACAAAAAACTAATAAATTGTAAATATGTAATACAGTATATAAATATATATATATATATATATATATATATATATATATATATATACACACACACACACACACACACACACACACACACACACACACACACACATATATATATATATATATACATACACACACACACACACACACACACAAGATAAATACACACACAAGATATTTATGTAATCTACTGTATATTACATAGTGTATTACATATTTACAATTTATTACAGTTTTTTGTGTTCTAAAGTTGTATCCATTAAATATATTTTATGTTCTATCCAAATATCTTGATTATTGTATCATAAAAATTATTAAATGTCTGATGTTCACATACACATGTTCATGTACTACAATAAATTTTTCACCTAACTATAAGCAATGTATGTAGGAGTCGGAGTTGGAGTCGGAGTCGGAGCAAGAGAAATTTTGGAGTCGGAGGTTTGGCTTACCGACTCCACAGCCCTGCATACAGGTGGGAAGGCAGGAAATGAAGGGACAAGGACTGATTGTTGTGGATGATGATGTTAGAGAAAGGAACCCAGAAATGATTTTAGGCACTAATGTCATAGAAAATTGCCTAGGGGAAGTGTTGTTGTTGCTTCACCAGATTGCTGAGGGTGCTGAGGGCGGATCGCGGAGAGCCTTGCAAAAAGAGATCCGATTCATTCTGAGGAAGCAGCAGGTAAACCAGACTGGCGGTGAAATTGGTAGTGTACGGGTGATGGATGCTAACCCCATTGTGATACCCCCACGGAGTGAAATGATGATGTAGTGTAGAGCAGCGGTAGGTCTCAGAGGACGGGATTACCAGGCTGTAGTAGAGCCCACTCATTCAGAACACTAGCCCACGATCCTAACAGCCAGGGGGGTAGTTGACGTACACAAGGGACGAGTATCTGTACGAGTGCTGAACTGTGGGGAGGAGGAAGCCAGACTACCAAGATACGCTACCATTGCCAAATTGTTGACTTGCCCAAATGACACAATACACCCTGTAGGTCCCCTGACACAAGCCAACTGAAAAGAGAACGAGACCACCCATAAGCGAGTAGAGGACTGGTGCTAGAAACACCATGTGGGGACTGACTCTACACCCGCCTACCAGAAACACGGGGTTCACCGGATCATGCAGGAATACAAGCAGGTCTTTAGTAAGAACCCATTATACTTTGGTAGAATCAAAGGGGTGCAACATCACATACCCACAGGCAGTCATCCACCCATTAAGGAAAGACATAGGCCTATACCACCAGCCCATTACCAGCGCACAAAGGACATGCTGAAGGACATGAAAGAGGCAGGAGTCATCAGGGACAGTTGCAGCCCTTGGGCAGCTCCCCTGGTCCTGGTGAAAAAGAAGGATGGCACAATGAGGATGTGTGTGGACTACAGACGGATAAATCAGATAACACACAAGGATGCCTACCCTTTACCCCGGATAGAGGAATCGCTCGCTGCCTTAAAAGCTTCTAACTACTTTTCTACCCTAGATCTCACTAGTGGCTACTGGTAAGTATCTGTAGCAGAGAAAGATCAGGAGAAGACGGCCTTCACCATTCCATGGGCTTCTGAGTTCAACAGCAGGACCACCTGAAACACCTGTCTGAAGTCTTTGAAGCACTATCCCGATATGGGATGAAGCTGAAGCCATCCAAGTGCCATTTACTGAAGCCAAAGGTCCAGTACCTAAGTCATGTGGTCAGTGCAGAAAGAGTAGCGCCAGACCCAGAGAAGGTCACAGTCATCCAGGAATGGCCCACACTCACTACCGTCCGGGAGGTACGTCAGTTCCTTGGCTTGGTAGGCTACTACAGAAGGTTCATCAAGGGCTACACGAAGATGGCGGCACCTTTACAAGAGCTCTTACTAGGCCAAGCAAAGAAGGGGGAAGACCTCCGGCCCACCATTTCACTGGGTAGAAGCAGAAGAACACTCCTTCAGACAAATGAAAGGGGCTTTGACGGGTGAAGAGATCCTAGTCTACCCCGATTACAGTCTACCATTTGTACTGTATGCAGATGCCAGTAATGTGGGACTGGGAGCAGTGCTTTCACAAGTACAGAAAGGCAAGGAACGTGTGATTGCTTACGCAAGCAGGAAGCTCAGGCCTACTGAAAGAAACCCAGAAAATTATAGCTCATTTAAGCTAGAGTTCCTGGCCATGGTCTGGGCTATCACAGAGCAATTCAAGCAGTACCTGTCAGCCTCCAAATTCACTGTCTTCACGGATAACAACCCCCTGACCCACTTGGATACTGCTAAATTGGGTGCCATGGAACAACGTTGGGTAGCCCGGCTAGCAAACTATGATTTCACTGTAAAGTATCGAGCTGGCCGCAAGAATGGCAACGCAGATGCTCTGTCCAGGATGCCTCACCTAGCAGACAAGGGTGAAGATGTGGATGACCTTGAGGAGATTGAGCTGCTAGCGTTCCATCGCCATGGAGCCAAACAGTGTCGGCAGTCACGTTCCAGCCACCAAGAAGTGACCCTGAATCCACTACCTCACTAAAACTGGAAGAAGACACAGGAAAATGACCCAGCGGTAGGCTTGGTAAAGAAGCTGATCACCCAGCCTGGCGCCAGCCTTGACCCAGGAGCTCCACCTGAGACACAGTACCTATGGAAGGAGAGAGGTCAATTATTCATCTACCAAGACAAACTCTACAGGAGCATTATTGACCCGAAGACGCATGAGAAGGTGTGGCAGGTGATTGTACCGCAAAAGGATACACGGGTGGTGCTAGAAGCCTATCACAATGGCGCAGGCCACTTTGGTTGGAACAAAACTGGAGGCACTACTTAAAGCAAGATTCTACTGGGTGGGCATGAGATCTGCCCTAGAGAAGTGGTGTTGAAACTGCGGGCCCTGCAATCTTAGAAGAAAAGATCATCACAGCCAGAAAACCCCGCTCCAGCCAATCCAAACCAGCGACCCCTGGACCATGTAAAGTTGGCGCCCAGCAGACAAGGCTACAATTATGCTCTCACTATGGTTGATCATTACTCCAGGTTCCTGGTGGTAGTACCAGTCAAGGACTTGACAGGCCAGACTGCAGCCAGAGCTTTCCAAGCACATTTCTGTAGACCACATAGCTATCCAGACCAAGTGCTCACTGACCAAGGCCCGGCCTTTGAAGCTGAGGTATTCAAGGAATTTTGTAACCTTTATGGCTGCAAGAAGATTCGTACCACGCCTTACCATCCTCAGACCAATGGCATGTGCGAAAAGATGAATCACATTGTTCTCGACCTCCTGAAAACTCTCCAACTAGAAGAAAGGAGCCAGTGGCCAGAAAAGCTGCCTGACCTGGTGGACATGTATAACAACATCCCTGTGAGTTCCACAAACTGCACACCGGCATATCTGATGATGGCCAGACCTGGAAGATTGCCAGTGGATCTGGAAATAGGAATTGAGACCCCTGAAGACCCTCTACAAGATGCTGATTGGGATTCCACCCGCCAAGCCCAATACAAGAGAGTACAAGAGTGTGTGGAGCTTGACTCAGCAGCGGGAGAAACAAGAAAGAGCCTACAATCAAAATGCACCTGCTGTTCCTTTGATGCCTGGAGAAGTAGCCCTCAAGAGAAAGAGAAGACGTCATAAACTCGACAATCACTGGGAAGCAGAACCCAACACTGTGTTACCATCAACACTTAGCCGTGAAAAGACATGCCTCATTAGCAAAGATGGAGGAAAAACAACAGCTGTAGTTTCCAGAGATCATCTTAAGAGATGTCCTGAACAGCTAAGAATCACTCAAGAAACTTCCAACCTTCGCCAGTTGAAGACCCAAGAGAAAAGATGATCCATACTGTACTTGGAGATTTTCCAGCAAGTTGGCCTCAATACAATGGAGCAGTTGTAATTCCAGTAATCACCTTCCCTCAACCCAGAGAAGAAGTTAAAGAACAAGAAGGACCTGTTCAGAAACTTGAAGAGCCAAGTGAAGCTGAATCAGAAGACCATGCACTGGTATCAGTACACCTATCATTCACATTGAGACACATACACCGGATGGGAGGACACAACCTCAGGCAGGTGACAGTACAGTACTGCGTAGATCAACCCGCAGAAACTTGGCCAGCCCCCATTACGGTACAGAGAAAGTACAGTCTAAAATGTTTTTTTATAGCAAATTTAAGTTTAAGAATGTTTACAAATGTTTTCTGAAGGTTTAGTAACGTTTAAAAATTTGCCCGCAAGGACTATTGCGAGAACTTTGCTGCTAAAATGTGTTACACCTGGTTACGTGCACTTCTAAAATAGACCACAGGTTATGAACTGGCAATAACCACAAACTCTCGCATTGTAAAAAGTTGCCTCAATGGTACCAACCTCAGAGTCTGCCTGTTGAGGGGCATGACTCTCCACCACAAAGGGGATACCCTGTCTGACCAACTGTGGATGCCACCTCTACATTCCTGCAGGAAGAGGCCGAAGGCGCGGCTCCACAACAGGGGTTTACCCGTTAACAACAACACCGACAGGGAAAGCCGCCTCTACCGTGTTTCCCCAATAGTAAGACACCCCCGATAGTAAGACGTAGTGGGGGTTTTGGGGGGTCGGCTAATGTAAGACGTACCCCGAAAGTAAGACGTAGTAAAAATTTTATTTTTTTTTTCTTCTTTACAGTACAGTTACAGCGGCCGAGCGCTCAGCTGAGCGCCCTGACATGCCGGCAGCAGAGTGCTCAGCTGAGCGCCCTGACTTGCCGGCGGCAAAGCGCTCAGCTGAGCGCCCTAACATGCCGGCGGCCGAGCGCTCAGCTGAGCGCCCTGACATGCCGGCGGCCGAGCGCTCAGCTGAGCGTCCTGACATGCCGGCGGCAGAGCGCTCAGCTGAGAGCTGTCACATGTCGGCGGTCGGGCGCTCAGCTGAACGCTCGGCTACCGAGAAATGTTGAAATGTTGCAGTAATGTTGTCCGTGGTCCATCAGGACCACGGACAACATACAAAATCACGCAGCCTCAGTGCCCTCATGTGCAGCCGCTGGTGGTTAAGTTTCCTTAACTTGCGGTACACTTAGAGCGCAATCGCGGCAAGTCCCCATACGGTACATTGCATGGAAACTTGCTGCGATTGCTGTGGGATTTTTTCCAATATAAGACATACCCCGAAAGTAAGACATAGTGGCACTTTTGGGGGGAAAAAGAATGTAAGACACTGTCTTACTTTCGGGGAAACACGTTCTGCCAGAAGAGGCCGAAGAGGCGGCTCGACGGAAGGGTCCTACCTTACAACACCCTCCTCAGGAGAGGAAGATTGGAGGAAAGGTCTGGGGAAATGGATGGCCCAGACCTGGTTGCCAAAAGGACCGATGACCTACCTCCTGAAGGTTTTTGGGTGGATTTCGGACTTGTGGGTGATTGGTGGTGGACTGGTACCTAGTATGTTTTATATGGTTAAATGTAAATAGTTGCCCCTATGTGGGAAAAGTTGTATTTATAATTCTCTTCTTGTCTTTGCAGCCCGAGGACGTGCTGATGATAACTAAGGGGGAGTGTGTCGTCCCTGACTTGGTCAGGCAACACAGAGTATTGCTCCCATGCTGGGGCAGTGCTTCCAGGTAATCTCCAAAGGCCAGGATGAGGTGTGCACATACAAACACCTAGCAACCAGGTCTCCCACACCACTAGAAGGGACCCTTGAGTAGCCCAGAAGAGGTTAACTTTCAATTCCCTGCAAGGGGGTGTAGGAAGGGGCTGGAGGCTAGAAGCAGGGGAGACAAGAAAAAGGAGGAGGAGCCGGCAGTCTGGAGCAGAGTGTTCAGGAGTGTGGAAGGGAGCAGACGTACACCCATGCTAGCCAGACCCTGCGGAGTGTGTGGTAGCTGTTAACAGGGGAGAACGAGTACCTGTGGGTGGCCGAGTACAGGGACTGCTGGTATTCCGGCATGCATGGGGATACAGGTCCCCAGAGCAGAAATCTAATCATCTGGAGCTGCTCAACCTGCAGGTGAGGGTACTTGTGGTACCTCACCAGAAACACAGTCCGAGCTCAAGCAGCAACAAGGGGACAGGGCCAGGAGCCATCCCACCATGGTCTACGCTGCCGGCAGACGGGCCAGGGAGGGGAGTGGAGTGAGAGACAGCTTCCCTGGAGGAATCCCACCATACTACAAGTGAGGGGTCCTCCCAAACAAAAGGAGTGCAAGGAAGGCGAGTTGATAGCTACCCTCAGAACGGCCTGCAGGAATTCCTGGTTCCACCTGGTTATCACAGTGTCGCCTGGGCATCTCACGGAAACAACCAAAAAGTGAGTAAACAAGTTGAAAGACTTTCTGGACTGTGTCTGAGTCATTCTGCAACTTGTGGTTCCAGGCATATATACCCGAGCCCCTGGGGCTAGCCTCACTCTCGGGAGACCGCACCATCCGACTGCAATACCATCAGCCCCAGACGCTCATTAAACTGCAGTGGCGGTCATCCATCCTGACCGCAAATATCGAGAGTGGTGTTACGACTTCGTATAAAGAAAACCTGACCGACCTGTGGCCAGAAGGTATTCCCCAAGAGCTGTGCCCGCAGTGTCACGCTGCAGCGCTGTGGTGGGCGACTCAATATCATTTGGGTAGGAAAAATGTTTATCATGAAATGTGCTATGTAAATAGTACAACTGTAAAAGTAGCACATTATCTTTATGATAAAAAACACAATACGGCAATATGAACAGAAAAATAAAAAAGTAATTGCTCCTTGAATACAAGTAGGAAAGTACAAAAGTGCGAAAACAAAAAATTCCCAGTTTTTCGGTTAAGACCAAGGCAATGGAATAAGGATTCAATGTTTTTTTGTTTCTAACGGAAGAAGAGTAGCCCACACATGGCGTACGGATCTGTGACGCACACAATTTACAACCCATTTCTTGTATGAAGGCAGCAAAATAGTGAAAATTATCCAAATTACAAAATGTGCCCACATTATATTTCACTCCTAAACTAGAAAAATTATGTAAATAAAAAAGTTTAGATATTCTAAACTGGTTTCAGAGCTTGTAGACTTTACACGTTCGGGCCATCTGACTCCTACTCTGCAGTGATGTTCTACAATGTCATTACATAGCAGTACATCTATACACAAACATGTAGCAACGGAGAGGAAATCCGGCCATCTCTACATAAAGCAGAGACAAACCGCAACTAGGGCTTATTTTTGGAGTAGGGCTATATTTTTAGTCTAGTCAAAAAGCCCTAAAAATCCTACTAGGGCTTATTTTCAGGGTTTCAAAGAAACAGTGTAGAAAGAGCTGTTTATGATTTCTCCCCCACACACAGAGGTCATCTGGTCACTGCTGAGTCGTTATATCAGCCCCAGTTACAAGGGAAGGAAGAGGAAAATAAAAGTACTTAAATACGAAACTAACCCCCCCGCCCCCCAATGTGTGAAATAAAGGAAAATGACACTGTCAATCCAAATCTCTGTCATTAGCCCCGACCAGGTAAAAATCAGCCATATATACCAAATAATAATAAGTGTTACTAAATAGCAAAGAAATATTTACATGTGGTCATAGACATATAATATGACAGTGTCCGGCTTTCAGTCATAGGGATGGCCCCGATAAGGTTTTAGTCAACGCTCAGTATACAGTGATCAGTGGTTTTATACGCGCTCTCAGCACTGACTGACAGCAGGTTCTAATGCTGAGCGGCTGTCAGTCACTGCGGGGGGCAGGGTATATATGTGGTAATAACAGACATTTCCCTTATTTTCCCACCAGTATCACTCGACATCAGCAATAAAAAAACTTGATGCTGAAGTTGGTTTCATATTGGTCCAGTTTCTTATTTGGGGCTTAGGATGGTTTCTTATTTGGATCTAATTTTTTTTTTTTTTTTTTTTTTTAAACAGGGGGGCTTTTTTTTCTTTTATTTCAAATAAAAGATTTTTTGGGTGTTTGTGTTTATTTACTTTGACTTACAGATTACTGATGAGTGTGTCTCAGACACCTGCTATCTCTAATCTAGGGCTCAGTGCCACCTGTGGGCTGCTATTAACTCCTGATTACCCTGATTGCCACTGCACCAGGGCAACGGAAGAGCCGGGTCCAGCACAAGAATTGGAGCATCTTATGGATGCGCCACTTCTGGGGCGGCTGTGGTCTGTTATTGTTAGGATGGAAAGGGCCAAATAACGATGGTCCTTCCCACCCTAATAATATCAGCCCTCAGTTGTCTTCTGTACCTTGGCTGGTTTGAGAAAACTGGAGGGGGGGGGCTCCACGTCATATTTTTTTTTTTTTTTAATAAATCAAATAGTTTAAAAAACGTGTAGGATCCTCTCTATTTTTCATAACCAGCCAAGGTACAGCAAACAGCTAAGGGTGCAGCCCACAGCTGCTGCTGTTCCTGTGCTGGATATGAAAAATGGGGGGACCCCACTTCATTTTTTTACCCCCACAAAATTTAAAAAAAAACAACAGCTGTTTAAGCGAGCTATCCCTTTATCGAGCTATTCTGTTATTTCTTTCAATCTATTATATATGTTCTAATTTTTCTATCCATTCTTTCTATCAATTATCCTAGTCCTATCATATTTTATTACTCGTTTAAAAAACATTAACAAAAATGCAGCAAAAACGCAGCAGAATCGCAGCATCATTACAAGCGTTTTATTACATTTCCATTCTCTCTGGGACAAGGGGCAGTTTTGGTTGCAGTTTGTGTGCAGAAAAACCTGCAGCGTGCGCATAGAGCCTTACATGACTTTGGGGGACTGATTTCACCCCAACATTATATAGTGATGTCTCATATCAAAGTCTGGTCACTCCAGCCGGGCCCAAATGGGTTCTGGGCATCAGAACTGACACCAAAGAGGGCAAATAGGCAATTCACCCAGATTTACACAAGTAACTGGTGTTTTTAAAGTTCGCGTCACTTTGTTGATAAAAACCTGTAAAAAAAAAAAACTATGAGGGGCTGCTGATAAGGTTTTGGCTTTTTGATCTTTTTTTGTTTCTATGGTAACGAATGTTACATCAAATGAAATCCTTATGTGTCTAATATATGATTTCAAAATTTTGTGTTTGTTGCCTATGGCAACAGTGTTCTATGCAGGTGGGAAAACAATGGCGGAGTCTAATGCGATATTCACAGCAACTGAGAGCAGAGCAGGGATAAAATTCTTGTTTCTGCAAGGAAAGTCAGCGAAGGATATTCATGGTGATATGTCGCAGACATTGGGGGATCAATGCCCTTCGTATTCCACAGTTAAGAACTGGGTTGCTGTTTTACCACGTATTTAAAGGGATTGGATACAGCTTTAAAGAAGGCGATTCATTTTGTAATGATTAAATGATTACAGAAAAAAGGAAATAGTGTGATATTGCGTACACTCTTGCATAATATAAATCACAAAGGTAAAGTACTTACATTGCACACTACATAAAAAAAAAAAACTACACGCATCATCTGCCCGGAAACATCAGCTGTGAGAAGCAAAACAGCGAAGACAGGGAAACTCCTGGGATCCACACTGTGGTGTAATGGGCGTCCCCTCCACAGGTAAACAGGCTTCCGACTTTGCTGTAATCGTCACCAGTCTATATCTCACTTGAAAACAAATTGCTTGCGTAACTAAATGTTACACAAACTCTAATAGGTTCCATTTGTCCAATAAAGTATCTCTCATCTGAGTGGCCAACTCTTCAGAAGTCAACTTACACCGGACAAATACGTCACCGGATGAGACATGCCAAAGGCTCCTGGTTTTAGATGTTTAACCATACTATAAACACGCACATTCTCAGTAAACATTGATAAGAAAACTATGTGTTACTGAGTGATACTATACACAGGTATTTTCTCACTAAAACTATAATTCCAGGTGTCTGGGAAAATTACAGAGAAAACAAGCTAATAGAAACTACTGCATAACTGTATATTAATAATACTGTATAACTGTTGCAGTCTAATATCTTAGACCCGCAACACACATCCGTGTAATTTGTACGTGTGCGGTACGTATTTGCACGTACCGGAGACACGTACACACGGAGACCCATGTTAATCAATGGTAGATGGCACACACACGTAAAATCACACGGAACGTGTGTCCGTGAGGTAAGTACGTGTGTGCGCTTTTCTACACGGACATGTCCGTTTTTAACCGGCAGCACGCAGGCACGGACCCGCTTTAGTCTATGTGTCCGTGCCTGCACGTACCGCAAACGGAGTATGTCCGTGTTCAGCACGTTTCGTGCGTGTGCGTTTTTACACTAGCGATCTTATTTTTATTTTTTTTTTAAATTAAATTCAGTATACTTACCTTTTTCATGATGTTCTCAGTCATACTTACATTGGCGCTCGGTTTTTTTCTTCCCCCGGATCATACCGCTCCCCGATCACTGTTTGGGCCAGGCTGGAGTGATCTGAATTTGATGTGTGGCATCACTAGGTATGTAAATGTGGTGTGAGATCAGTGGCCCAAAGCCATTTAACCCCTCAAAAACACCAGTTACTTATTCAAATCTGTGAAAACTGGCCATTTGCCCACTTTGATGCCAGTTCTGATGCCCAGAACCTGTTTGGGCCAGGCTACAGTGATCTGAATTTGATGTGTAGCATCATTAGGTATGTAAATGTGGTGTGAGATCAGTGGCCCAAAGCCATTTAACCCCTCAAAAACACCACTTATTCAAATCTGTGAAAACTGGCCATTTGCCCACTTTGATGCCAGTTCTGATGCCCAGAACCTGTTTGGGCCAGGCTGAAGTGATCTGAATTTGATGTGTGTCATCACTAGGTATGTAAATGTGGTGTGAGATCAGTGGCCCAAAGCCATTTAACCCCTCAAAAACACCAGTTACTTATTCAAATCTGGGAAAACTGAGGCTTTGCCCACTTTAATGCCAGTTTTGATGCCCAGAACCCCTTTGGGCCAGGCTGGAGTCACTTGAGTTTGATTAGAGGCATCACTAGATAGGCAATTTTGGTGTTAGATCAGTGGCCCAAAGCCATTTAACCCTTTCACTAACATACTTCGGTGCCCACTTTGATGCCCATTTTTTTGCCAGTTTTATAATTTTCGCAGCTGATTTTGAGTGTATTTATATTAGGGCTCATCAGTGCATTGTATTGTATTATTGTGATGTGTTATTTTTGTTGATAAATGCATAAAAAACTAAATTGCCGAATAAGAAACTGACGAATAAGAAACCAACTTCAGCATCGTAATGAAGGAGAGGAAAATAATAGAGACCCTGCACCTACCTCCACCTGCAGAGCCGCACACTAGATATATAATACCCTGCACCTACCTCCACCTGCAGAGCCGCACACTAGATATATAATACCCTGCACCTACCTCCACCTGCAGAGCCGCACACTAGATATATAATACCCTGCACCTACCTCCACCTGCAGAGCCGCACACTAGATATATAATACCCTGCACCTACCTCCACCTGCAGAGCCGCACACTAGATATATAATACCCTGCCCCTACCTCCACCTGCAGAGCCGCACACTAGATATATAATACCCTGCACCTACCTCCACCTGCAGAGCCGCACACTAGATATATAATACCCTGCACCTACCTCCTCCTGCAGAGCCGCACACTAGATATATAATACCCTGCACCTACCTCCACCTGCAGAGCCGCACACTAGATATATAATACCCTGCACCTACCTCCACCTGCAGAGCCGCACACTAGATATATAATACCCTGCACCTACCTCCACCTGCAGAGCCGCACACTAGATATATAATACCCTGCACCTACCTCCTCCTGCAGAGCCGCACACTAGATATATAATACCCTGCACCTACCTCCACCTGCAGAGCCGCACACTAGATATATAATACCCTGCACCTACCTCCACCTGCAGAGCCGCACACTAGATATATAATACCCTGCACCTACCTCCACCTGCAGAGCCGCACACTAGATATATAATACCCTGCACCTACCTCCACCTGCAGAGCCGCACACTAGATATATAATACCCTGCACCTACCTCCACCTGCAGAGCCGCACACTAGATATATAATACCCTGCACCTACCTCCACCTGCAGAGCCGCACACTAGATATATAATACCCTGCACCTACCTCCACCTGCAGAGCCGCACACTAGATATATAATACCCTGCACCTACCTCCACCTGCAGAGCCGCACACTAGATATATAATACCCTGCACCTACCTCCACCTGCAGAGCCGCACACTAGATATATAATACCCTGCACCTACCTCCACCTGCAGAGCCGCACACTAGATATATAATACCCTGCACCTACCTCCACCTGCAGAGCCGCACACTAGATATATAATACCCTGCACCTACCTCCACCTGCAGAGCCGCACACTAGATATATAATACCCTGCACCTACCTCCACCTGCAGAGCCGCACACTAGATATATAATACCCTGCACCTACCTCCACCTGCAGAGCCGCACACTAGATATATAATACCCTGCACCTACCTCCACCTGCAGAGCCGCACACTAGATATATAATACCCTGCACCTACCTCCACCTGCAGAGCCGCACACTAGATATATAATACCCTGCACCTACCTCCACCTGCAGAGCCGCACACTAGATATATAATACCCTGCACCTACCTCCACCTGCAGAGCCGCACACTAGATATATAATACCCTGCACCTACCTCCACCTGCAGAGCCGCACACTAGATATATAATACCCTGCACCTACCTCCACCTGCAGAGCCGCACACTAGATATATAATACCCTGCACCTACCTCCACCTGCAGAGCCGCACACTAGATATATAATACCCTGCACCTACCTCCACCTGCAGAGCCGCACACTAGATATATAATACCCTGCACCTACCTCCACCTGCAGAGCCGCACACCAGATATATAATACCCTGCACCTACCTCCACCTGCAGAGCCGCACACCAGATATATAATACCCTGCACCTACCTCCACCTGCAGAGCCGCACACCAGATATATAATACCCTGCACCTACCTCCACCTGCAGAGCCGCACACTAGATATATAATACCCTGCACCTGCCTCCACCTGCAGAGCCGCACACTAGATATATAATACCCTGCACCTACCTCCACCTGCAGAGCCGCACACTAGATATATAATACCCTGCACCTACCTCCACCTGCAGAGCCGCACACTAGATATATAATACCCTGCACCTACCTCCACCTGCAGAGCCGCACACTAGATATATAATACCCTGCACCTACCTCCACCTGCAGAGCCGCACACAGATATATAATACCCTGCACCTACCTCCACCTGCAGAGCCGCACACTAGATATATAATACCCTGCACCTACCTCCACCTGCAGAGCCGCACACTAGATATATAATACCCTGCACCTACCTCCACCTGCAGAGCCGCACACTAGATATATGGCTGCTCTGTGCTTACAGGACCTGTGATGATGTCACATGGAGGGGAGGAGTCAGGGGTCACATGATCAGCTCCTCAGTGTATGCAGGGCTCTAGTGATGGGAAATATAGTTCACTGAAAAGATTAGTTCATTTAGTGTACTTTCACACTTGCGTTCAGCGGAGTCCGTCACTATGGAGAATACCGCAGTCCGTTAACGCACTGCGCTACTCTCCATAGACTTTTATGGACAACGCACTGTAACGCAAGTGTCTGCGTTGCATCCGCTGGGCGACGCAGCATAGTTATTTTGACACTGCGTCGGGCGGACGAAACGCAGCATGTAACGTTATTTTGAGCAGCGCAATCCGTAGGATTTCACTGCGCATGCTCTTTTTTTTTGTTTTTTTTTATAAATCACAAACTTTATTTAGTCTGTCGGTGGTCGAACGTTCAGCTGAGCGCCCGACCGCCGGCATGTGAAAGCACTCAGCTGAACGCCCGTCTGCCGGCATGCCCATCCGCCGGCATGTAAGAGCGCTCAACTGAGCGACCGGCCGCCGGCTATTGAGAGCGATCAGCTGAGCGCCCGCCCGCCGGCATGTGAAAGCACTCAGCTGAACGCCCGTCTGCCGGCATGTGAAAGCACTCAGCTGAGCGCCCGTCTGCCGGCATGTGAAAGCACTCAGCTGAGCGCCCGCCCGCCGGCATGTGAAAGCACTCAGCTGAACGCCCGTCTGCCGGCATGTGAAAGCACTCAGCTGAGCGCCCGTCTGCCGGCATGTGAAAGCACTCAGCTGAGCGCCCGTCTGCCGGCATGCCCATCCGCCGGCATGTAAGAGCGCTCAACTGAGCGACCGGCCGCCGGCTATTGAGAGCGATCAGCTGAGCGACTGGCCGCCGGGTATTGGAGCGATCAGCTGATCGTTCACAATAGTCTTCTGCCAGTAAAACTGTAAAGAAAAAAAAAAGAAAAAAATAAAGAAAAAAAGCTTTCCGTTGTTTTCTATGATCCGTAGCATCCGTTGTGCCACTATATGCAACGCATCCGTTGCATCCGTCACACAACGCAGTGCTACGGAAGCCGTCCAATGCAAGTGTGAAAGTAGCCTTATTTCAGTATTTCTCTCCACTCTATCCTGTGAGGAGCTGATAGGAAATGCATCATGTGACCTGTGAACTAAATGAACTATATGAGCTGCTGAACTAAATGTTCTATTGAGAATGAATCAGGAGAGCCTAGTTCAGTCTGATGCATCTCACTGAGCTCAGCAGCGCCCCCTGTGGTAGTGTGAGTACTGACCCATAATGAATGTGTATGAGGGAGCCCAGCAGCGCCCCCTGTGGTAGTGTAGAGTACTGACTCATAATGAATGTGTATGATGGAGCCCAGCAGCGCCACCTGTGGTAGTGGAGAGTACTGACTCATAATGAATGTGTATGAGGGAGCCCAGCAGCGCCCCCTGTGGTAGTGTAGAGTACTGACTCATAATGAATGTGTATGAGGGAGCCCAGCAGCGCCCCCTGTGGTAGTGTAGAGTACTGACTCATAATGAATGTGTATGAGGGAGCCCAGCAGCGCCCCCTGTGGTAGTGTAGAGTACTGACCCATAATGAATGTGTATGAGGGAGCCCAGCAGCGCCCCCTGTGGTAGTGTAGAGTACTGACCCATAATGAATGTGTATGAGGGAGCCCAGCAGCGCCCCCTGTGGTAGTGTAGAGTACTGACTCATAATGAATGTGTATGATGGAGCCCAGCAGCGCCACCTGTGGTAGTGTAGAGTACTGACTCATAATGAATGTGTATGAGGGAGCCCAGCAGCGCCACCTGTGGTAGTGTAGAGTACTGACTCATAATGAATGTGTATGAGGGAGCCCAGCAGCGCCCCCTGTGGTAGTGTAGAGTACTGACTCACAATGAATGTGTATAAGGGGGCCCAGCAGCACCACCTGTGGTAGTGTAGAGTACTGACTCATAATGAATGTGTATGAGGGAGCCCAGCAGCACCCCCTGTGGTAGTGTAGAGTACTGACTCATAATGAATGTGTATGAGGGAGCCCAGCAGCACCCCCTGTGGTAGTGTAGAGTACTGACTCATAATGAATGTGTATGAGGGAGCCCAGCAGCACCACCTGTGGTAGTGTAGAGTACTGGCTCATAATGAATGTGTATGAGGGAGCCCAGCAGCACCCCCTGTGGTAGTGTAGAGTACTGACTCATAATGAATGTGTATGAGGGAGCCCAGCAGCACCACCTGTGGTAGTGTAGAGTACTGGCTCATAATGAATGTGTATGAGGGAGCCCAGCAGCGCCCCCTGTGGCAGTGTAGAGTACTGGCTCATAATGAATGTGTATGAGGGAGCCCAGCAGCGTCCCCTGTGGTAGTGTAGAGTACTGACTCGTAATGAATGTGTATGAGGGAGCCCAGCAGCGCCCCCTGTGGCAGTGTAGAGTACTGGCTCATAATGAATGTGTATGAGGGAGCCCAGCAGCGCCCCCTGTGGTAGTGTAGAGTACTGACTCATAATGAATGTGTATGAGGGAGCCCAGCAGCGCCCCCTGTGGTAGTGTAGAATACTGACTCATAATGAATGTGTATGAGGGGGCCCAGCAGCGCCCCCTGTGGTAGTGTAGAGTACTGACTCATAATGAATTTGTATGATGGAGCCCAGCAGCGCCCCCTGTGGTAGTGTAGAGTACTGACCTATAATGAATGTGTATGAGGGAGCCCAGCAGCGCCACCTATGGTAGTGTAGAGTACTGACCTATAATGAATGTGTATGAGGGAGCCCAGCAGCGCCCCCTGTGGTAGTGTAGAGTACTGACCTATAATGAATGTGTATGAGGGAGCCCAGCAGCGCCCCCTGTGGTAGTGTAGAGTACTGACTCGTAATGAATGTGTATGAGGGAGCCCAGCAGCACCCCCTGTGGTAGTGTAGAGTACTGACTCATAATGAATGTGTATGAGGGAGCCCACCAGCGCCCCCTGTGGTAGTGTAGAGTACTGACTCATAATGAATGTGTATGAGGGAGCCCAGCAGCGCCCCCTGTGGTAGTGTAGAGTACTGACTCGTAATGAATGTGTATGATGGAGCCCAGCAGTGCCTCCTGTGGTAGTGTAGAGTACTGACTCATAATGAATGTGTATGATGGAGCCCAGCAGCGCCCCCTGTGGTAGTGTAGAGTACTGGCTCATAATGAATGTGTATGAGGGAGCCCAGCAGCGCCCCCTGTGGTAGTGTAGAGTACTGACTCATAATGAATGTGTATGAGGGAGCCCAGCAGCGCCCCCTGTGGTAGTGTAGAGTACTGACTCATAATGAATGTGTATGATGGAGCCCAGCAGCGCCCACCGTGGTAGTGTAGAGTACTGACTCATAATGAATGTGTATGAGGGAGCCCAGCAGCGCCCCCTGTGGTAGTGTAGAGTACTGACTCATAATGAATGTGTATGATGGAGCCCAGCAGCGCCCCCTGTGGTAGTGTAGAGTACTGACTCATAATGAATGTGTATGAGGGAGCCCAGCAGCGCCCCCTGTGGTAGTGTAGAGTACTGACTCATAATGAATGTGTATGAGGGAGCCCAGCAGCGCCACCTGTGGTAGTGTAGAGTACTGACCCATAATGAATGTGTATGAGGGAGCCCAGCAGCGCCACCTGTGGTAGTGTAGAGTACTGACTCCTAATGAATGTGTATGAGGGAGCCCAGCAGCGCCCCCTGTGGTAATGTAGAGTACTGACTCATAATGAATGTGTATGAGGGAGCCCAGCAGCGCCCCCTGTGGTAGTGTAGAGTACTGACTCCTAATGAATGTGTATGAGGGAGCCCAGCAGCGCCCCCTGTGGTAGTGTAGAGTACTGACTCCTAATGAATGTGTATGAGGGAGCCCAGCAGCGCCCCCTGTGGTAGTGTAGAGTACTGACTCATAATGAATATGTATGAGGGAGCCCAGCAGCGCCACCTGTGGTAGTGTAGAGTACTGACTCATAATGAATGTGTATGATGGAGCCCAGCAGCGTCCCCTGTGGTGGTGTAGAGTACTGACCCATAATGAATGTGTATGAGGGAGCCCAGCAGCGCCCCCTGTGGTAGTGTAGAGTACTGACCCATAATGAATGTATATGATGGAGCCCAGCAGCGCCCCCTGTGGTAGTGTAGAGTACTGACCCATAATGAATGTGTATGAGGGAGCCCAGCAGTGCCCCCTGTGGTAGTGTAGAGTACTGACCCATAATGAATGTGTATGAGGGAGCCCAGCAGCGCCCCCTGTGGTAGTGTAGAGTACTGACTCATAATGAATGTGTATGAGGGAGCCCAGCAGCACCCCCTGTGGTAGTGTAGAGTACTGACTCATAATGAATGTGTATGAGGGAGCCCAGCAGCGCCCCCTGTGGTAGTGTAGAGTACTGACTCATAATGAATGTGTATGAGGGAGCCCAGCAGCGCCCCCTGTGGTAGTGTAGAGTACTGACTCATAATGAATGTGTATGAGGGAGCCCAGCAGCGCCCCCTGTGGTAGTGTAGAGTACTGACTCATAATGAATGTGTATGAGGGAGCCCAGCAGCGCCCCCTGTGGTAGTGTAGAGTACTGACTCATAATGAATGTGTATGAGGGAGCCCAGCAGCGCCCCCTGTGGTAGTGTAGAGTACTGACTCATAATGAATGTGTATGAGGGTGCCCAGCAGTGCCCCCTGTGGTAGTGTAGAGTACTGACTCATAATGAATGTGTATGAGGGAGCCCAGCAGCGCCCCCTGTGGTAGTGTAGAGTACTGACTCATAATGAATGTGTATGAGGGAGCCCAGCAGCGCCCCCTGTGGTAGTGTAGAGTACTGACTCATAATGAATGTGTATGAGGGAGCCCAGCAGCGCCCCCTGTGGTAGTGTAGAGTACTGACTCATAATGAATGTGTATGAGGGAGCCCAGCAGCGCCCCCTGTGGTAGTGTAGAGTACTGACCCATAATGAATGTGTATGAGGGAGCCCAGCAGCGCCCCCTGTGGTAGTGTAGAGTACTGACTCATAATGAATGTGTATGAGGGAGCCCAACAGCGCCCCCTGTGGTAGTGTAGAGTACTGACTCATAATGAATGTGTGTGAGGGAGCCCAGCAGCGCCCCCTGTGGTAGTGTAGAGTACTGACTCCTAATGAATGTGTATGAGGGAGCCCAGCAGCGCCCCCTGTGGTAGTGTAGAGTACTGACTCATAATGAATGTGTATGAATGAGCCCAGCAGCGCCCCCTGTGGTAGTGTAGAGTACTGACTCATAATGAATGTGTATGAGTGAGCTGAGGAGCAGTTCAGCAGCCACCATTTTGAGAACAGAACAGGAGCCAGTGGAAAAGATTTTAGCAAGACTGATCTTATAGGCTCCAGGAGGCTGATCCTCTACAGGAGGCTAATCTTATCACACAGACAGGTGAGGGCCATGAACCATACACAGAAAAACTTTGTCTCTTATACACACATACAGTGCTGGCCAAAAGTATTGGCACCCCTGCAATTCTGTCAGATAATACTCAGTTTCTTCTTGAAAATGATTGCAATCACAAATTCTTTGGTATTATTATCTTCATTTATTTTGCTTGCAATGACAAAACACAAAAGAGAATGAAACAAAATCAAATCATTGATCATTTCCCACAAAACTCCAAAAATGGGCCAGACAAAAGTATTGGCACCCTTAGCCTAATACTTGGTTGCACAACCTTTAGCCAAAATAACTGCGCACAACCGCTTCCGGTAACCATCAATGAGTTTCTTACAATGCTCTGCAGGAATTTTAGACCATTCTTCTTTGGCAAACTGCTCCAGGTCCCTGAGATTTGAAGGGTGCCTTCTCCAAACTGCCATTTTGAGATCTCTCCACAGGTGTTCTATGGGGTTCAGGTCTGGACTCATTGCTTGCCACTTTAGTAGTCTCCAGTGCTTTCTCTCAAACCATTTTCTAGTGCTTTTTGAAGTGTGTTTTGGGTCATTGTCCTGCTGGAAGACCCATGACCTCTGAGGGAGACCCAGCTTTCTCACACTGGGCCCTACATTATGCTGCAAAATTTGTTGGTAGTCTTCAGACTTCATAATGCCATGCACACGGTCAAGCAGTCCAGTGCCAGAGGCAGCAAAGCAACCCCAAAACATCAGGGAACCTCCGCCATGTTTGACTGTAGGGACCGTGTTCTTTTCTTTGAATGCCTCTTTTTTTCCCCCTGTAAACTCTATGTTGATGGCTTTTCCCAAAAAGCTCTACTTTTGTCTCATCTGACCAGAGAACATTCTTCCAAAATGTTTTAGGCTTTCTCAGGAAAGTTTTGGCAATCTCCAGCCTGGCTTTTTTATGTCTCGGGGTAAGAAGTGGGGTCTTCCTGGGTATCCTACCATACAGTCCCTTTTCATTCAGACGCTGACGGATAGTACGAGTGACACTGTTGTACCCTCTGACTGCAAGGCAGCTTGAACTTTTTTGGATGTTAGTCGAGGTTCTTTATCCACCATCCGCACAATCTTGCGTTGAAATCTCTCGTCAATTTTTCTTTTCCTTCCACATCTAGGGAGGTTAGCCACAGTGCCATGGGCTTTACACTTCTTGATGACACTGCGCACCGTAGACACAGGAACTTTCAGGTCTTTGGAGATGGACTTGTAGCCTTGAGATTGCTCATGCTTCCTCAAAATTTGGATTCTCAAGTCCTCAGACAGTTCTTTGGTCTTCTTTCTTTTCTCCATGCTCAATGTGGTGCACACAAGGACACAGGACAGAGGTTGAGTCAACTTTAATCCATGTCAACTGGCTGCAAGTGTGATTTAGTTATTGCCAATACCTGTTAGGTGCCACAGGTAAGTTACAGGTGCTGTTAATTACACAAATTAGAGAAGCATCACATGATTTTTCAAACAGTGCCAATACTTTTGTCCACCCCCTTTTTAGGTTTGGTGTGGAATTATATCCAATTTGGCTTTATGACAGTTTTTTTGTTTTATTTAAGACAAATTAAATGAAGATAATGTAAGGGGCGGGCAGACCCCTTACAATGAGGTACAGTTTCCCCGGAATGTTGATGTTATTTAATAAAAATGTTTTATTGTTATTACACTGTTTTAGTGGGATCCCTTGGTGGCCGGGTGGGACGGCTGTCCCCATAGGAACAGGGTAGAGGAAAGGAGGAGCCGGCAGCAGAAAGGGGAGGGAGAAGGAGAGTGGTTAGAAAAAGTTAGGACCAGGAGGAGTCGAGTCCGGGACGGGAGAGAAGAAGCAGAAGGGGCAGAGTGTGGGAGCTGGGTGAATAGGAAAGCCGGAGAGAAGAGGAGAAGGTGTAGCCTCAAGTGTGAAGCAGTACTGGTGTGGGTCCGGTCTGTGGTAGCCGTAGTGGGAGCCAGGTGAAGTGGATTAGCCGGGCACATCCCCACTGGAGGAGACGTCAGGAACAGGTTTTTTCCCCCCAGCGAAGGAAGTGTGAAGTCATCTGCCGTGTTTTGCCTTTGTGATGGAGAAGTGCTCAATAAATAAGCCTGATGGTTCAATTGATCCACGTCTACAGAGTCTTTGTGCAACTGACAGCGACATATGCACCACCACACTCTGCCCCACCAAGTCACCTCCCATCCCAAAAGTGACGGCGGAGCCAGGGGTAAGCCTAGCAGAGGGGGCCACGACTACAATCCCCGAGGCACCTCTGGCCCCCCGTTACAATAATACCAAAGAATTTGTGATTGCAATCATTTTCAAGAAGAAACTGAGTATTATCTGACAGAATTGCAGGGGTGCCAATACTTTTGGCCAGCACTGTATGAGCTGTGTCTGTCTACTTTGCAATTTCAGTTTTTATTATTATTACTATTCTATTTGTATTTGATGTGTGGTATAGTGTTACTACCTCCTTTTCCAGCATCAGGAGCTATAAAGAGCCAGTGTGAGAGCAGGAGCCTCCTGCAGCTGTAGAGGATCACTCTCTGTCACTCGCTGTTTAGTTCATAATGAAGTAATCTCTGTCAGGATGGTGACTACATGAACTAGTTCACTCTGAAGATTAGTTCATTTTGAACTACTCACTCACGAACTACCCATCACTACAGTGTATGCAGGGCTCTGCTGTGCTGGGTGTCATGGTGCTGGGTGAGGGGAGGTTATGTCAGGGGGTCACAGTGAGGTAATGGAGGCTGTATGTAGACAGGACACATCCTGGAAGCCGTGGACGGACATGGAGCAGATATCCTGGAAATCCAGGGATGAGCAGTGAAGTCTGAGGGGGCAGTAGCCACAGCTGCTTCTAGATTGTTCCAGAACTATTTCCCCCGGCCACAGTAAGCGACGAAGCTGAAGTTGGTTTCTTATTCGTCAGTTTCTTATTCGGCAATTTAGTATTTTCAGTTTTTTACACATTTAACAACACAAATAACACATCACAATAATACAATACAATGCACTGAGGTGCCCTAATATAAATACACTCAAAATCAGCTACGAATATTATAAAACTGGCAAAAAAAATGGGCATCAAAGCATGTTAGTGAAAGGGTAAAATGGCTTTGGGCCACTGATCTAACACCATAAATGCATATCTAGTGACGCCCCTATTCAAACTCAAGTGACTCCAGCCTGGCCCAAAGGAGTTCTGGGCATCAGAACTGGCATCAAAGTGGGCACACAGCCAATTTTCACAGATTTGAATAAGTAACTGGTATTTTTAAGGGGTTAAATAGCTTTGGGTCACTGATCTCAAACCCCATTTACATACCTAGTGATGCCACACATCAAATTCAGATCCCTCCAGCCTGGCCCAAACAGGTTCTGGGCATCAGAACTGGCATCAAAGTGGGCAAAACCCCAGTTTTCACAGATTTGAATAAGTAACTGGTGTTTTTGAGGGGTTAAATGGCTTTGGGCCACTGATCTCACACCACATTTACATACCTAGTGATGCCACACATCAAATTCAGATCACTCCAGCCTGGCCCAAACAGGTTCTGGGCATCAGAATTGGCATCAAAGTGGGCAAAATCCCAGGTTTTCACAGATTTGAATAAGTAACTGGTGTTTTGGAGGGGTTAAATGGCTTTGGGCCACTTATATCTTGCCATAAGTGCATATCTAGTGATTCCACACATCAAATTCATGTTACTCCAGCCTGGCCCAAATGGGCTCTGGGCAGGGCCGGCTCCAGGTTTTTGTGGGCCCTGGGTGAAAGTGTCTCAATAGGCCCCATCCACACAGAGACATGCACAGATACATACACATACAGGCATACGTACACATGTATATTTAAAGAGAAATTCACAAAAACACATATAAATAGACATAAATATAGACACAGTCATATACACTGACATACGAGCAAAGCTTGCTGTAAATTTGTAGCTCGGTTTACGAGAAAGCTTTGCTGTACGAGCAAAATACTCACCGCACACACTTCCGGTCCCGTACATGCACCGCGCTCTGACCCACTCTTGCAGTCCACACAAACACACACAAGCGCACACACACACACACACACATATTATTCTCATCTTACCTTCCGTTCCCTCGCCAGCCTCCTGGAACTTGCATGTAACGGGTAACCATCGCGACCGATGCCGGACCTTCCGCTCCCAGTGCGCTGACATCAAAGGCAGGAGCCGCTTGCCTCTGATTGGTCAGAGCGCTGCCTTTGAGTAGCGGCTGACAGCAGAAGGTCCTCTGTTGTCGCAATGCTTGCCGATACACATGCTGTTGCGGCGAAATACAAGACCCAGGAGCCCGGCGATGGAACGGAAGGTACACATATTATGCTCACCTTACCTTCCGTTCCATCGCCGGCCTCATTGTTTTTGTAGTTCGCCGATACAGGATGTGTATCCGGTAACCATCAGCGACAAGGGAGGAACTTCCACTGCCAGCCGCTACTCAAAGGCAGCGCGCTGACCAATCAGAGGCAAGCGGCTCCTGCCTTTGACGTCAGCGCGCTGGGAGCAGAAGGTCCGGCATCGGTCGCCTTGGTTACCCGATACACATCCCGTACCGGCGAACTACAAGATCCAGCAGGCCAGCGATGGAACGGAAGGTAAGATGAGCATAATATGTGTGTGCGTGCGTGCTTGTGTGTGTTTGTGCGTGTTTGTACGTGGGTGGAATGACACATTAGGGGACCAGGATGGGACATTAAACAAGTTGTGGAACGAATTGTTTGCATTGCAATGATTTCCTATGGCAATCTTGCTTTGCTGAATGAGTAACTTGGCTAACAAGCACACTCCCAGAACGGATTGTTTTCGTTGACCAAGGTTCCACTGTATTTCTAATATTGGGAAGCCGGCAACAGCCTCATTCACATCCCTCACTTGTCTCCATCCAGCTCCTCCTGGGCATGTGTCTGTGCCACGCTGATTGTTGGCAGTCACTAACAGACATGGCCGCACATAAAGCACACTGACACTGCTGTATATACATCACAAGAGAGGCTGGGGACATACACATTACTGGGGGGCATACATATTACTGAGTAAAGGGGTATACAGCAATGGAGGGGCACACAGCTCAAGAGTAGGGCATACAGCTCTACAGGGGGGCATTGGCTCTGAGGTGGGGGGGACAAACAGCTCTGAGGTTGGGGGTGACATGCAGCTCTGGGGGTATACAGCTCTAAGGTGGGGGGGTGACATACAACTCTGGGTGTCTACAGCACTGGGGTTGGGGTTCATACAGCTCTGAGGGGGTATACAGCACCGTGGTGGAGGGGACATACAACTCTGGGGGTATAGTAGTATGCGCCCCCAAAGTCCTCCATATGGTGTTATGAAGCCCCAATTGTCCTCCATATAATATTATGTAGCCCTCATATAGTATTATGCAGCCCCCATATGGCACTATGCAGCCCCCATATGGCACTATGCAGCCCCCATATGGCACTATGCAGCCCCCATATGGCACTATGCAGCCCCCATATGGCACTATGCAAACCCCATATGGCACTATGCAACCCCCATATGGCACTATGCAAACCCCATATGGCACTATGCAACCCCCATATGGCACTATGCAACCCCCATATGGCACTATGCAACCCCCATATGGCACTATGCAACCCCCATATGGCACTATGCAACCCCCATATGGCACTATGCAACCCCCAAATGGAACTATGCAACCCCCAAATGGAACTATGCAACCCCCATATGGCACTATGCAACACCGATATAGCACTATGCAACCCCCATATAACATTAAGAAGCCCCCATATAGCACAATGCAGACTCATATAGCATTAGGGACCCTCATGTAGTATACAGCCTGCATATAGCACAATGCAGACCCAGATAGCATTAGGCACTGTGATGGGGTTTTTCTACCATATCACACAATCAACAGAGCGAGTAATGGCTGTATAATCCAAGGAGCATTTATTTCAAGCAAATCAAATGGTCTATAACATAATCCACAAAACAGAGGGTAAAATTAGTAAAGAAAACACGAATATAGTCCAGTAAATATAATCCAGTAATGGATAAATGTCCAGGTCTCTCTGAGGAGCCGCACCTTCAGCCCTGAGGTTCAATCTTCGTCCTTCTCTCTTCAAGTTCTCAAACAGACTGACTCATCCCCCCCAAGTAAGCAGAGAGTTTACAGTAGGTGGATTCCAGGCCCCCTCCCCCAGACTTAAGCTGGTGTCACACATAACGACGACGACAACGACGTCGCTGCTACGTCACCATTTTCTGTGACGTTGCAGCGACGTCCCGTCGCTGTCGCTGTGTGTGACATCCAGCAACGACCTGGCCCCTGCTGTGAGGTCGCCGGTCGTTGCTGAATGTCCAGCTTCATTTTTTGGTCGTCACTCTCCCGCTGTGACACACACATCGCTGTGTGTGACAGCGAGAGAGCAACGAAATGAAGCGATCAGGAGCCGGCACTGGCAGCTGCGGTAAGCTGTAACCAGCGTAAACATCGGGTAACCAAGGGAAGACCTTTCCCTAGTTACCCGATGTTTACGCTGGTTACCAGCCTCCGCTCTTGCTGCCAGTGCCGGCTCCTGCACTGTGATATGTGGCTGCAGTATGCATCGGGTAATTAACCCGATGTATACTGTAGCAAAGAGAGCAAGGAGCCAGCGCTAAGCAGTGCGCGCGGCTCCCTGCTCTCTGCACTGTGACATGTAGCTGCAGCACACATCGGGTTAATTAACCCGATGTGTGCTGCAGGAGAGCAAGGAGCCAGCGCTAAGCGCGGCTCCCTGCTCTCTGAACTGTGACATGTAGCTGCAGCACACATCGGGTTAATTAACCCGATGTGTGCTGCAGGAGAGCAAGGAGCCAGTGCTAAGCGCGGCTCCCTGCTCTCTGAACATGTAGCACAGCGACCTTATGATCGCTGCTTCTGCTGTGTTTGACAGCTAAGCAGCGATCATAACAGCGACTTACAAGGTCGCTGTTACGTCACCGAAAATGGTGACGTAACAGCGACGTCGTTGTCGCTGTCGTTTAGTGTGACACCAGCTTTAGGGACAGGAACACTACAGGGGGTGATTACCTACAGACAATACAACGTACACACAAGCAATACAAATAATGGACAGTGAACCAAGCGTAAAATGCAAACCTACACAGCTTGATACACAGTACACGATAGCCCACCTGCACAACCTCTCCCTCCTTCTGAATAAGTGAGTATGCCATGAGGTCTACACAGACCTCTGGCCATCTCACTTAAGTCCATGTCGCTCAGCTGTGGATAGTCTATGGTTCTTCTTGCCGGGACAGTTCCTCAGCATTTTGGTGTTGGCTTTCACGCTTGTATTGGATGGAGAAGCTGTAGATAGTCCCTAGTACAGCGGTAGGGTTGCAAGGGCAAGCTTACCTTTGTGTCCTCCTTCACTTAATCTGTGTTTCCGGCATCCACAAATCGGCATTGTAGATCTCCCACATCATTCCTCAGGAGAATATCTGCAGGCAGGCTGCTCATCACCCCAACCACACATTGCTTGACCCCAAAGCCAAAGTCTAGATCTAAAGTCGCCTTTGGGATAGTCCTCCTTTGTCCTCCAGCCAATTCAATAACAATTCCTGGTCCATGATGTATCGCCTCTGGCCGAACCACTCAGGGATCAGCTATTGTGAGAAATGCCCCAGTCACAAAATCCAATAACTCTCTGTCCATTCAGCACGACCTCCTGTAAGTGCTTACTTTGATGGTAAGAGGAACTCAGGGCTGTGGCTCGCACCCCATAAATCCTTAGTGGTCGACCACAAGTGTCTGAGTTATTAGGCAAGTCAACTTGAAGGGGTGAGAACTCTTCCCCCATTGTGTTTGGCTGTAGAGAATGAACAGGTCGAATTGATGCAAGGTCATTGGCCCTTAATCAACCAGCAGGGCAACTGTTTTGCAAATGCCCAGGCTGCCCACATCGATATCATCTGCGCTGTGTCATACACCTTCCAATGTGTATTCTGGAGAAGGTAGTAGGAGAACCTGGTGACAAAGGCCGGAGTCCATACACTCCAACAGGGGCATCTATGGTGTAGGGGTCAGCGGTACATTCTGATGAAGGTGGTCATAACTCTTCCTCAGGTAGGATGGAGTGCACAAAATGTACCGGACGAGATTGAGGTGCATGGGGGTCCCTCCGAGTCCTTGCGGGACAACTGTATTGCAGGTGCCCAGGATGCCCGCACCCATAACATCTCCTCTCTGTAATTCTCCCCAGGGTGTGGTCGGAGCTCTTGGGGCCCAGGATTGTGAGAGGTGGTTGTTATCGACCTGTGGCTGCGTGGAGGGGCAGCTATAACTGGAGAGGGCAGGGGAGCAGGAGCAGGCTGTGGCTTATTGTCCAGAAGCCCCCTCCATTGCGGTCGGATAGTAAGGGTCTCATCAGCCAGGGCTGCAGCTCTATCCAAGGTGCACGGCGTGCGCTCTCTGACCCATTCCCGTATTTCTGAGGGACATTTGTAAAGAAATTGTTCTATAAGAAATACCTGTATAACGTCTTCCACAGTGAAAGCGTCTTCCGCTTTCAGCCATCTCCGACATGCCTGGGACATCTTATGGGCATACATCCTAAATAATCCCCGCGTGGTGCATGGGAGGTCTCGGAACTGTGCCCTATTTGAGTCTGGGGTGATGGCATGTGTAACAGTGTGTCCCTCCCCCGCCTCTGCTCATGATGTAATAGTCTGTCCCTCCTTGACTGTCCTGTATGTGTTACGCCCACCGAGGAGCGGTGAGCGTCCGGAGGTGCACCCACTGGAGGCGAACTTAAATACCCATATGGTAACAGGTGACCTCTGAGGCCACTTCCAGATAATGGAGAGCTACCACTTTAAGAAAGGGGGCGTGGCCTCGCGCACAGCCTAGAATCACTCACTGCAGATCTGTGTGTGGCCGGGAGACAGGAAGAGGCTGCAGCAGCCCTGGAGAAGGACGCCCGACCCGGGAGTGAGCAAGAAGCATAGCAGGAGCCGAACCAGGAGCAGAGCCTGTAGAACCAGCAGATCCATGGGACCGGTAAGAGGAAAAACATCGTTGCCGGAGACTGGGACCGGGAGTGCACGTGGGGGCCATGCTGGGGCTGGGCAGATGTGAGGGAGAGCGCCCCCCTCGGGATCTGGCGGGACCAGGTGCTACAGTATGTACTACTTCTGGTGGGAGATTGTTCTTCTCAGCATGGGACTCATCCAATCCACAACTTGGTAGACAGAATAGAGCCATGACATCTAGAATCCTTTCATGTATCAAATGTCCAGGGGGAGGTGGGCCCTTCTGCCCACCTAAGGGGCTGATCCCAGGAGAAGAGAACAATGAGTCTCATGTTAGTCAGTTAATTGGATCTCGGCTGGAGAAAGACTAGGATCTATAGCTGAGCCTAGAGCCTAGAGCCTGTGTATGGACTGTTACAGATTGGAGATCAGTGCACACGTGGGATTGTGTTTTGTTGTTCACCCTGTTGGATTCAAGGAACTCATATAAGGACCATAGCCATATTTTCCCTGGCGTCGGAATACTGGGAGGCGCCACCGGATCTGTTGTTTTGTTGTGGACTCCTTGCAGAGTTTAAGGATTTATATTCATGTTTGGTGCTTTATCTTTGTGGTTCCAATAAAGCCCTTTGGATTGTTCCTTGGCCTGGCGTCCCTTACTGCTCTGTCACATACCCCATCACAAACTGGTTGGCAGTAGAGGGATCAGAGCAGAAGTAATGGAGGACAATGGCCCATCAACATTTGGAACCAGAACCTCAGAGTACAATAACTGAACTGTGGGGAGCCTACAAACAAAGGCCCGTGAATTAGGAGTCGGCTACAAAGGACTCTCTGAGGAGCAACTAACTGAGGCTTTGGAAGATGCTTGCCTGCAAGATGGCACTGAGGAAGGATTTCCACAGCAAGGGGAGGAAAGACGGGAGCTGGAGGTAAATACCCAAAAAAGTCAGTGGATTGTGTGGTATGAGGAGGAGATGGCACTGCTTGGAGATGAGGCCACCATAGAAGATAAGAGGGAAGCTATTCGCGGAGCTAAGGAGAGAGC
This sequence comes from Anomaloglossus baeobatrachus, assembly GCF_048569485.1. Taxonomy (NCBI): domain Eukaryota; kingdom Metazoa; phylum Chordata; class Amphibia; order Anura; family Aromobatidae; genus Anomaloglossus; species Anomaloglossus baeobatrachus. The sequence goes on along the minus strand of NW_027441809.1, from coordinate 13,960 downwards.
ATTGCTGGAGGGGAGGCTCGCTGTGGAAGCAGCTAAAAGCTCCAGACAGACTGTAATCACAGCATCCACCATGAGGGAAGTCCCAAGAGTGCCCCACAAGGACTTTAAGCTATTTAATGAAGCTGCAGGTGACATTGAGGGCTTCTTCCAGGACTTCAAATGTGACGCCCCTGGACTATCAGGTCCCCGGTCGCAGGGGATCGTGGCAAGGGGCACAGAACTGCCGAGGAGGACAGCTGGCGGCCTTGCACCATCACCGGGCTGGGGCCAAGGCACGACGGGGTACGTGGACCCAAGGTCAGGGAGTAGCTCCAAGCAACCTGACAATTCACCCGGGGAGAACGGAACCTTCAAAATCCGTTCCCAACCGCTCCAGTATCGGGGTACTAGCGCAACGAGGGGGATAAGACTTTCCACTAAAAATGGTCCAGAAAATCCCATGCGTGAACCCTGAGAGCAAGCTCCCACACTTAGCCATAGTGGGAAGCGGTACCTGGCAAGTTTCACACTACCGTGACCACCAGAGAAGTAAACTTAGTGCCAGGAGGCAGGTCACAGACCACCAAGCAAGACCATCGGGGACGTAACCCAAACTAGCTCCCCTCAGTGGCAGCAGTGTCCAGAACTTTGGTTTACCCAGTTGTCGGTGTCAGCTTAATGGACTGAGTGAGTACGCAAGTGACCCCTGCATCCCACGGCCTTCCCCTCTCACCGAGTCCCGGGTATCCGCCCTATCCATGGAGGGTCCCAACACCTGGCTGCCCCTGTCATCACCCCGGGTACTCCCCAACGGCAGCGGTGGTATCCACCTCTAGTTACCGCATACCATGGGTGGCGTCAAGAACTCTATAACTATCCCCTGTAAATATCCAAATATCCCCCTTCATTTGAGTGGCCGCACGACCCCCGGGTACAGAGACCCTCGAGCCACCGAGCACCCAAATCCGAGCAGCCCGGCTCACGAACATCAATGCCGATTAATGGAAGTCCCGGAAAGGGAGCGAGTCAGACACCTGGTTGGGCTCTTAGAGGGTGGAGCTGCTGAAGCTTATAGAACTATAGACCCTCGGTGGAACTGCAATTATGGGACCATTAAAGAAACCATATTGGAACATTATGCTGTGACCCCAGATACATAAAGGGCTCAGTTCCGTACTTTAGCCAGTGATGGGGAAAGGTCTTTCAAACTGTATGCCCACAGGCTCAAACAAGCTTGTCATCGCAGGCTGGAAAGAGAGGGGGCCTTAAGGTGGTGTCACACATAGCGACGCAGCAGCGATCACGACTAGCAATCTGACCTTATCAGGATCACTGCTGCGACGTTACATGGTCGCTGGTGAGCTGTCAAACAGGCAGATCTCACCAGCCCCCAGCCAGCAGCGACGCGTGGAAGCGTAACTAAGGTAAATATCGGGTAACCAAGGAAAGCACTTCTTTTGGTTACCTGATATTTACCTTAGTTACTAGCGTCCGCCGCTCTCACGCTGCCAGTGCCGGCTCCCTGTTCCCTGCACTCCTAGCCAGAGTACACATCGGGTTAATTACCCGATGTGTACTCCAGCTACGTATGCAGGGAGCAGGGAGCCAGCACTGGCAGTGTGAAAGCGGCGGACGCTAGTAACTAAGGTAAATATCGGGTAACCAAGGAAAGGGCTTCTTGGTTACCCGATGTTTACCGTGGGTACAGCTTACCGCAGGCTGCCAGACGCCGGCTCCCTGCTCCCTTCAGTTCGTCGCTGTCACACACAGCGATGTGTGCTTCACAGTGGGAGAGCAACGTCCAAAAAATGAAGCAGGACATTCAGCAACGACCGGCGACCTCACAGCAGGGGCCAGGTCGTTGCTGGATGTCACACACAGTGACAGCGACGGGACATCGCTGCTGCGTCACAGAAAATGGTGACTTAGCAGCGACGTCGTTGTCGTCGTCGCTATGTGTGACACCACCTTTAACTTGGGAGACCTTCCTCCAGACCCAGATAGCATTAGGGTACCGTCACACTTTAGCGACGCAGCAGGATCGCTGCTGCGTCACTACATGGTGAGCTGTCAAACAGGCAGATCTCACCAGCGACCAGAGACCAGCCCCCAGCCAGCAGCGACGTGCAAGCGACGCTGCACTTGCATGGAGCCGGCGTCTGGAAGCTGCGGACACTGGTAACTAAGGTAAACATCGGGTATGGTTACCCGATGTATACCTTAGTTACCAGCGCACACCGCTTAGCTTAGCGTGTGCAGGGAGCAGGAGCCGGCACTGGCAGCGTGAGAGCTGCGGAGGCTGGTAATGAAGGTAAATATCGGGTAACCACCTTGGTTACCCGATGTTTACCTTGGTTACAGCTTACCGCAGGCTGTCAGACGCTGGCTCCTGCTCCCTGCACATTCAGGATTGTTGCTCTCTCGCTGTCACACACAGCGATGTGTGCTTATCAGCGGGAGAGCAACAATAAAAAAGCGAACCAGGGCCGTGTGTTATGAGCAGCGATCTCACAGCAGGGGCCAGATCGCTGCTCAGTGTCACACACAGCGAGATCGCTAATGAGGTCACTGCTGCATCACAAAAAACGTGACTCAGCAGCGATCTCGCTGTGTGTGAAGTACCCCTTAGGCACCCTCATGTAGCATACAACTTTAACATTATATTTCCCCAGCCTGTACCATATTGTAATCAGGCTTCAGCAGTAGGTATTGTCCTTGATCTGGTGGGGGGTTGCAAATATATTGTTCTCCTCTGCAGGAGGCTTCCCTAATACACAATCCCTAATACACAGTCCCATACAGCAGGCTCCCTACCGGGTACCAGAATCAGTTAGAAACACCATGCAGCATGAGCTGGAGATGTTACAGCTTGGGGTGATTCAGGCCTCCCATATTCCTTGGGCCTCTCCTGTTGTGTTAGTACCCAAGAAAGATGGGAGTGCTTAATTTTGTGTGGACTACAGACGACTAAATGACCATACCATCAGTGATGCTTACCCAATGCCCCGCATTGATGAACTTCTAGACCGGCTAGCTGGGGCACGATATGTCACCACCTTGGATCTCAGTAAGAGATACTGGCAAATTTCCCTGACGGAGGAAGGTCTGTATGAATTTCTAAAACATGCCTTTCGGAATGAAAAACGCCCCTGCAACCTTTCAGAGAATGGTGGACCAGATCCTCCGGGGATGTGGTGACTTCGATTGTGCCTACCTGGATGATATCGCCATCTTCAGCCACACATGGGATGAACATCTGAATCAAGTAACTGTTGTTCTTGACCGGATTCTCGCAGCAGGCCTAACCATTCGACTGATAAATGCCAATTGGGATGGGTGAAGTCCAATACCTAGGGCATCGAGTAGGAGGAGGGAAGTTACGTCCTGATCCTGCCAAAATCCAGGCTGATTAGAGACTGGCCTGTACCTCAAACCAAGAACAAGTTATGGCTTTCTTGGGCACTGCCAGTTATTACCGAAAATTAGTTTCTCATTTCAGCAGTGTGGCCAAGCCCCTTACAGATCCCACCAAGAAAACAATGCCCCGGCTGGTGATCTGGACTCCAGTCTGTGATGAGGCTTTTAACCGGCTGAAGGACGCCATGGTCTGCGACCCTGTCCTGACTGCTCCAGACTACAAGCGGAGATTTATTGTGCAGATGGACGTCTCTTCTTATGGACTGGGTGCTGTACTCAGCCAGGTGAATGCAGCTGGGGAGGAGCACCCCATTGCCTACCTCAGCAAGAAGATGCTGGACTGAGAAGTGGCCTATGCAACTGTTGAGAAGAATGTCTGGCTGTATTATAGGCCCTTAGGAAACTAAGGCCATATCTGTATGGGTGAGAATTCACTGTGGTTACTGATCACAATCCCCTCACCTGGCTGAGCAGAGTCTCTGGGGACAATGGACGCTTACTAAGAAGGAGCCTGGCTCTTCAACCCTATAACTTCACCATACAATATAGAAGAGGCAGCCAACACAAAATGCAGACTGATTGTCCAGGCAGGAGGAGCCCTGAGTCATGTCAGCCATGTTTAGGTACACTTGACAAGCGACCTGTTGAGGTTACTAGTTCGTGCACAAATTGAGAGGGAAGGGGTTGGTAACATTATAACCCCCAGCCTGTACCATATTGTAATCAGGCTTCAGCAGTAGCTATTGTCCTTGATCTGGTGGGGGGGTTGCATATATATTGTTCTCCTCTGCAGGAGCTTTCCTAATACACAATCTCTGGAAACTGTCTAGAAACTTCTTTCTAACTAGGAGCTACAAGTAGTAAATGTTAAAGGGGGTGGGTCTGAGCCCTTCTCCCCATCTGGGGGGTGGATCTAAGGAGAGGTGGGAGATTCAGCCACATGCTTTTTTACTTTAGTTATGCTTTGTTGGGTGAAGGAAGAGGAACTGGTTGAGGCCAGCTCCTTTTTTGCCCGTATATGGACGATTGGACATCGAGGAACATCTGCCACGCTGCTGGATTTAGGGAACTCATCTGAGGACTGTTACATTTTCCTTGGCGTCGCATTGCCGTGTGGCGCCCCCGGATCTGTTTCCTTTGTGTGGACTCTAAAGAACCATTTTAGTATTGGATGGTTTATGCTCCTTGCCTTATTAATTCTTGTTGGATTGTTCATCGGCCTGGTGTCCCTTACTGCTCTGCCGCCTACCCCGTCACAACAGCCCCATAATTGTCTGCCTACAGTGATTAATACATACTCACTTTTCCTCGTTCCCCTGCTGCTCCGGTCTCCTCAGCACGTCCACTGCTGTCACTCTGACCTCTTAGCAGGCGCAGAGTGTTGACGTCACCACGCTCCACTGCTGAGCTGTCAGAGCCGACAGATACAGCGGGAGAATGATAAGAGAGGGAGCGCGCCGCTATATTTCATCATTCATTGCTTTCATTGTATCAGTAACTGCAATGCCGATACAATTGATAGTGCGCACCTCTGCGGGGGAGGGGGGGTGGGACAGAGCGGGCATCGGGCCCCCTGAGTAGCGGTGACTTGTCCTGCCACTACAAGTGGGCCCCCCGGCAGCCCAGGGTCCTGGCATTTGACCGGGGTTGCAGGGTGCTGACCCCGACCCTGGTTCTGGGCATCAGAACTGACATCAAAGTCAAGGAACTCCAGTCTGTCTTAAATGAGTGGATTATTGTGAAGATTTTGACTTGTGCAGATTTGTACAAAATTATGAAGGTTTGTATTTATGGTGTGAGATCAGTGGCCACAAGCATTTAACCCCTCAAAAACACATTATTCAAATCTTATTCAATCTGTGAAACCTGGACATTTGCCCACTTTGATGCCAGTTCTGATGCCCAGAACCTGTTTGGGCCAGGCTGGAGTGATCTGAATTTGATGTGTGGCATCACTAGGTATGTAAATGTGGTGTGAGATCAGTGACCCAGAGCCATTTAACACTTTCACTAACATACTTTGGTGCCCACTTTCATGCCCATTTTTTTGCCAGTTTTATAATTTTCGCAGCTGATTTTGAGTGTATTTATATTAGGGCACCTCAGTGCATTGTATTGTATTATTTTGATGTGTTATTTTTTGTTGTTAAACGTGTAAAAAACTGAAAATACTAAATTGCCGAATAAGAAACTGACGAATAAGAAACCAACTTCACCATCGTCTCTCTATATACAGTATGTGCCCCCACACAGCCTCTCTATATACAGTATAAGCCCCCCACACAGCCTCCCTATATACAGTATAAGCCCCCCACACAGCTTCCTATATACAGTATAAGCCCCCCACACAACCTCTCTATATACAGTATAAGCCCCCACACAGCCTCTCTATATACAGTATGTGCCCCCACACAGCCTCTCTATATACAGTATAAGCCTCCACACAGCCTCTCTATATACAGTATAAGCCCCCACACAGCCTCCCTATATACAGTATAAGCCCCCACACAGCCTCCCTATATACAGTATGTGCCCCCACACAGCCTCTCTATATACAGTATAAGCCCCCACACAGCCTCCTATATACAGTATAAGCCCCACACAGCCTCCCTATACAGTATAAGCCCCCACACAGCCTCCCTATATACAGTATGTGCCCCCACACAGCCTCTCTATATATCAGTATAAGCCCCACACACAGCCTCTCTATATACAGTATGTGCCCCCACACAGCCTCTCTATATACAGTATGTGCCCCACACAGCCTCTCTATATACAGTATGTGCCCCCCACACAGCCTCTCTATATACAGTATAAGCCCCCACACAGCCTCTCTATATACAGTATAAGCCCCCACACAGCCTCCCTATATACAGTATAAGCCCCCACACAGCCTCCCTATATACAGTATGTGCCCCCCACACAGCCTCCCTATATACAGTATGTGCCCCCACACAGCCTCCCTATATACAGTATGTGCCCCACACAGCTTCTCTATATACAGTATGTGCCCCACACAACCTCTCTATATACAGTATAAGCCCCCCACACAGCCTCTCTATATACAGTATAAGCCCCCCACACAGCCTCCCTATATACAGTATGTGCCCCCACACAGCCTCTCTATATACAGTATGTGACCCCACACAGCCTCTCTATATACAGTATGTGCCCCCACACAGCCTCTCTATATACAGTATGTGCCCCCACACAGCCTCTCTATATACAGTATGTGCCCCCACACAGCCTCTCTATATACAGTATGTGCCCCCACACAGCCTCTCTATATACAGTATAAGCCCCCACACAGCCTCTCTATATACAGTATAAGCCCCACACAGCCTCTCTATATACAGTATGTGCCCCCACACAGCCTCTCTATATACAGTATGTGCCCCCACACAGCCTCTCTATATACAGTATGTGCCCCCACACAGCCTCTCTATATACAGTATGTGCCCCACACAGCCTCTCTATATACAGTATGTGCCCCCACACAGCCTCTCTATATACAGTATAAGCCCCCACACAGCCTCTCTATATACAGTATAAGCCCCCCACACAGCCTCCCTATATACAGTATGTGCCCCCCACACAGCCTCCCTATATACAGTATGTGCCCCCACACAGCCTCACTATATAGAGTATAAGCCCCCCACAGCCTCTCTATATACAGTATAAGCCCCACACAGCCTCTCTATATACAGTATAAGCCCCACACAGCCTCTCTATATACAGTATAAGCCCCACACAGCCTCCCTATACACAGTATAAGCCCCCACACAGCTTCCCTATATACAGTATAAGCCCCCACACAGCCTCCCTATATACAGTATAAGCCCCCCACACAGCCTCCCTATATACAGTATGTGCCCCCACACAGCCTCTCTATATACAGTATGTGCCCCCACACAGCCTCTCTATATACAGTATGTGCCCCCACACAGCCTCTCTATATACAGTATAAGCCCCCACACAGCCTCTCTATATACAGTATAAGCCCCCCCACACAGCCTCCCTATATACAGTATGTGCCCCCCACACAGCCTCCCTATATACAGTATGTGCCCCCACACAGCCTCACTATATAGAGTATAAGCCCCCACACAACCTCTCTATATACAGTATAAGCCCCCACACAACCTCTATATACAGTATAAGCCCCCCACACAGCCTCTCTATATACAGTATAAGCCCCCCACACAGCCTCCCTATATACAGTATGTGCCCCCCACACAGCCTCCCTATATACAGTATGTGCCCCCCACACAGCCTCTCTATATACAGTATAAGCCCCCACACAGCCTCTCTATATACAGTATGTGCCCCCACACAGCCTCTCTATATACAGTATGTGCCCCCACACAGCCTCTCTATATACAGTATGTGCCCCACACAGCCTCTCTATATACAGTATGTGCCCCCACACAGCCTCTCTATACAGTATGTGCCCCCACACAGCCTCTCTATATACAGTATGTGCCCCCACACAGACTCTCTATATACAGTATGTGCCCCCACACAGCCTCTCTATATACAGTATAAGCCCCCACACAGCCTCTCTATATACAGTATAAGCCCCCCACACAGCCTCCCTATATACAGTATGTGCCCCCCACACAGCCTCCCTATATACAGTATGTGCCCCCACACAGCTTCCCTATATACAGTATAAGCCCCCACACAGCCTCTCTATATACAGTATGTGCCCCCACACAGCCTCTCTATATACAGTATAAGCCCCCACACAGCCTCTCTATATACAGTATAAGCCCCCCACACAGCCTCCCTATATACAGTATGTGCCCCCCACACAGCCTCCCTATATACAGTATGTGCCCCCACACAGCCTCTCTATATACAGTATAAAGCCCCCCACACAGCCTCCCTATATACAGTATAAGCCCCCCACACAGCCTCCCTATATACAGTATAAGCCCCCCACACAGCCTCCCTATATACAGTATGTGCCCCCACACAGCCTCACTATATAGAGTATAAGCCCCCCACAGCCTCTCTATATACAGTATGTGCCCCCACACAGCCTCTCTATATACAGTATGTGCCCCCACACAGCCTCTCTATATACAGTATGTGCCCCCACACAGCCTCTCTATATACAGTATGTGCCCCCACACAGCCTCTCTATATACAGTATGTGCCCCCACACAGCCTCTCTATATACAGTATGTGCCCCCACACAGCCTCTCTATATACAGTATGTGCCCCCACACAGATTCTCTATATACAGTATGTGCCCCCACACAGCCTCTCTATATACAGTATGTGCCCCCACACAGCCTCTCTATATACAGTATAAGCCCCCACACAGCCTCTCTATATACAGTATGTGCCCCCACACAGCCTCTCTATATACAGTATGTGCCCCCACACAGACTCTCTATATACAGTATGTGCCCCCACACAGCCTCTCTATATACAGTATAAGCCCCCACACAGCCTCTCTATATACAGTATAAGCCCCCCACACAGCCTCCCTATATACAGTATGTGCCCCCCACACAGCCTCCCTAGTATACAGTATGTGCCCCCACACAGCTTCCCTATATACAGTATAAGCCCCCACACAGCCTCTCTATATACAGTATGTGCCCCCACACAGCCTCTCTATATACAGTATAAGCCCCCACACAGCCTCTCTATATACAGTATAAGCCCCCCACACAGCCTCCCTATATACAGTATGTGCCCCCCACACAGCCTCCCTATATACAGTATGTGCCCCCACACAGCTTCCCTATTTACAGTATAAGCCCCCACACAGCCTCTCTATATACAGTATGTGCCCCCACACAGCCTCTCTATATACAGTATAAGCCCCCCACACAGCCTCCCTATATACAGTATAAGCCCCCCACACAGCCTCCCTATATACAGTATGTGCCCCCACACAGCCTCACTATATAGAGTATAAGCCCCCCACAGCCTCTCTATATACAGTATAAGCCCCCCACAGCCTCTCTATATACAGTATAAGCCCCACACAGCCTCTCTATATACAGTATAAGCCCACACAGCTTCCCTATATACAGTATAAGCCCCACACAGCCTCCCTATATAGAGTATAAGCCCCCACACAGCCTCCCTATATACAGTATAAGCCCCCACACAGCCTCCCTATATACAGTATAAGCCCCCACACAGCCTCCCTATATACAGTATAAGCCCCCACACAGCCTCCCTATATACAGTATAAGCCCCCACACAGCCTCTCTATATACAGTATAAGCCCCCACACAGCCTCCTATACACAGTATAAAGCCCCCACACAGCCTCTCTATATACAGTATAAGCCCCCACACAGCCTCCCTATATACAGTATAAGCCCCACAGCCTCCCTATATACAGTATAAGCCCCCACACAGCCTCTCTATATACAGTATAACCCCCACACAGCCTCCCTATATACAGTATAAGCCCCCACACAGCCTCCTATACACAGTATAAGCCCCCACACAGCCTCTCTATATACAGTATAAGCCCCCACACAGCCTCCCTATATACAGTATAAGCCCCCACACAGCCTCCCTATATACAGTATAAGCCCCCACACAGCCTCTCTATATACAGTATAAGCCCCACACAGCCTCTCTATATACAGTATAAGCCCCCCACACAGCCTCTCTATATACAGTATAAGCCCCCACACAGCCTCTCTATATACAGTATAAGCCCCCCACACAGCCTCTCTATATACAGTATAAGCCCCCACACAGCCTCCTATACACAGTATAAGCCCCACATAGCCTCCTATATACCTGATCTCCATATACCACCTATATACAATATGTGCTCATACACATGGAGAAACACCCACCTGCAGAGCCGCACGGTAACGTGTAGCATGGAGTTGATTTCGTGAGGAAAACCGTCACCGGAAGGGGCGGGGCCTCCTCAGTGTAGATCTGGGAGCAAGAAGCAAAGAAAAAAACAGAAAAACCGCAGAGTAGGTGCTAGAATGTACGGGCTCCTGACAGGTATGACGTCACTGGTCATGTGATGGGGCGTGTTCATAATGCAGCCTGGTGGATCCTGCCCGACCTTTCCAGACAGAAAAACAATGTCTATTCTAAGTGCACGTGGTCATAGAGGGGATTACAATAGATATAATAGAGGAGGGGGGTAGTAACAAGGGATTGCAGGTCAATGTCTGTGGGTGCGATGCTCTGTCTGTGGAGGACGGGAGAGAGTGTGATGCTCTGTCTATGGGGGCGGGACAGAGTGCAATGCTCTGTCTATGGGGGCGGGACAGAGTGCAATGCTCTGTCTATGGGGGATGTGTCTAGGGTGGGTCTGGATGGGGGAAGATGAATGCTCTGTCGATGGGGCGGGACAGAGTGCAATGCTCTGTCTATGGGGGGGAAAGTGCAATGCTCTGTCTATGGGGGGGTGGGAGTGCAATGCTCTGTCTATGGGGGGGAGAGTACAATGCTCTGTCTATGGGGGGGAGAGAGCAATGCTCTGTCTATGGGGGGAAAGCGAGTGCAATGCTCTGTCTATGGGGGGGGAGAGAGAGTGCAATGCTCTGTCTATTGGGGGGAGAGAGAGCAATGCTCTGTCTATGGGGGGAAAGAGAGTGCAATGCTCTGTCTATGGGGGGGAGAGAGAGTGCAATGCTCTGTCTATGGGGGGGGGGAGAGAGAGTGCAATGCTCTGTCTATGGGGGGGAGAGAGAGTGCAATGCTCTGTCTATGGGGGGAGAGAGAGTGCAATGCTCTGTCTATGTGGGAGAGAGAGTGCATGCTCTGTCTATGGGGGGACAGAGTGCAATGCTCTGTCTATGGGGGGGAGAGAGAGTGCAATTCTCTGTCTATGGGGGGGAGAGAGAGTGCAATGCTCTGTCTATGGGGGGGGAGAGAGTGCAATGCTCTGTCTATGGGGGGAGAGAGAGTGCAATGCTCTGTCTATGGGGGGGAGAGAGAGTGCAATGCTCTGTCTATGGGGGGGAGAGAGAGTGCAATGCTCTGTCTATGGGGGGGAGAGAGAGTGCAATGCTCTGTCTATGGGGGGGAGAGAGAGTGCAATGCTCTGTCTATGGGGGGGAGAGAGAGTGCAATGCTCTGTCTATGGGGGGGAGAGAGAGTGCAATGCTCTGTCTATGGGGGGGGAAGAGAGAGTGCAATGCTCTGTCTATGGGGGGGGGAAGAGAGAGTGCAATGCTCTGTCTATGGGGGGGGGAAGAGAGAGTGCAATGCTCTGTCTATGGGGGGGGAGTTCCCCCCCGCGCGCAGACAGAGTCCCCCCCCGCGCGGACAGGGTCCCCCCCCCCCCCGCGCGGGGACAGGGTCCCCCCCCCCCGCGCGGACAGGGTTCCCCCCCCCTCCGCGCGGACAGGGTTTACCCCCCCCCTCCGCGCGGACATGGTTTCCCCCCCCGCGCGGACATGGTTTCCCCCCCCGCGCGGACATGGTTTCCCCCCCCCCGCGCGGACATGGTTTCCCCCCCCCGCGCGGTCATGGTTTCCCCCCCCCGCGGCGGTCATGGTTTCCCCCCCCCGCGCGGACATGGTTTCCCCCCCCCCGCGGCGGACATGGTTTTCCCCCCCCCGCGCGGACAGGGTTCCCCCCCCCCCCCCTACGCGCGGACAGGGTTTCCCTCTCCCCCCCCCCCTCCCGCACGGACAGGGGTTCCCCCCGCGCGGCCCTCCCGAGGGGACAGGGGTTCCCCTCCGCGCGCCCTCCCGAGGGGACAGGGGTTCCCCCCGCGCGCCCTCCCGAGGGGACAGGGGTTCCCCTCCGCGCGCCCTCCCGAGGGGACAGGGGTTCCCCCCCGCGCGCCCTCCCGATGGGGACAGGGGTTCCCCCCCGCGCGCTCCTCCCGATGGGGACAGGGGTTCCCCTCCTCGCGCGCCCTCCCGATGGGGACAGAGTTCCCCCCGCGCGCGCCCTCCCGATGGGGACAGAGTTCCCCCCGCGCGCCTCCCGATGGGGACAGAGTTCCCCCCGCGCGCCCTCCCGATGGGGACAGAGTTCCCCCCGCGCGCCTCCTCCCGATGGGGACAGAGTTCCCCCCGCGCGCCCTCCCGATGGGGGACAGAGTTCCCCCGCGGCGCCCTCCCGATGGGGACAGAGTTCCCCAGAGGACAGAGTTCCCCCCTGCGCGCCCTCCCGAGCGGACAGAGTTCCCCCCGCGCGCCCTCCCGAGCGGACAGAGTTCCCCCCGCGCGCCCTCCCGAGCGGACAGAGTTCCCCCCGCGCGCCCTCCCGAGCGGACAGAGTTCCCCCCGCGCGCCCTCCCGAGCGGACAGAGTTCCCCCCGCGCGCTCTCTTGAGGGGACAGAGTTCCCCCCGCGCGCTCTCTTGAGCGGACAGAGTTCCCCCGCACGCCCTACGGAGCGCAGAGTTGCCCCCGCGCGCCTTCCCGAGCGGACAGAGTTCCCCGGGAGTCGGGACAGAGTTCCCCGCGCGCCCTCCCGAGGGGACAGAGTTCCCCCCGCGCGCCCTCCCGAGGGGACAGAGTTCCCCCGCGCGCCCTCCCGAGGGGACAGAGTTCCCCCCGCGCGCCCTCCCGAGGGGACAGAGTTCCCCCCGCGCGCCCTCCCGAGGGGACAGAGTTCCCCCCTGCGCGCCCCTCCCGAGGGGACAGAGTTCCCCCCGCGCGCCCTCCCGAGGGGACAGAGTTCCCCCCGCGCGCCCTCCCGAGGGGACAGAGTTCCCCCCGCGCGCCCTCCCGAGGGGACAGAGTTCCCCCCGCGCGCCCTCCCGAGGGGACAGAGTTCCCCCCGGCGCGCCCTCCCGAGGGGACAGAGTTCCCCCCCGCGCGCGCCCTCCCGAGGGGACAGAGTTCCCCCCGCGCGCCCTCCCGAGGGGACAGAGTTCCCCCCGCGCGCCCTCCCGAGGGGACAGAGTTCCCCCCGCGCGCCCTCCCGAGGGGACAGAGTTCCCCCCGCGCGCCCTCCCGAGGGGACAGAGTTCCCCCCGCGCGCCCTCCCGAGGGGACAGAGTTCCCCCCGCGCGCCCTCCCGAGGGGACAGAGTTCCCCCCGCGCGCCCTCCCGAGCGGACAGAGTTCCCCCCGCGCGCCCTCCCGAGCGGACAGAGTTCCCCCCGCGCGCCCTCCCGAGCGGACAGGGGTTCCCCCCGCGCGCCCTCCCGAGGGGACAGGGGTTCCCCCGCGCGCCCTCCCGAGGGGACAGGGGTTCCCCCCGCGCGCCCTCCCGAGGGGACAGGGGTTCCCCCCGCGCGCCCTCCCGATGGGGACAGGGGTTCCCCCCGCGCGCCCTCCCGATGGGGACAGGGGTTCCCCCCGCGCGCCCTCCCGATGGGGACAGAGTTCCCCCCGCGCGCCCTCCCGATGGGGACAGAGTTCCCCCGCGCGCCCTCCCGATGGGGACAGAGTTCCCCCCCGCGGCGCCCTCCCGATGGGGACAGAGTTCCCCCCGCGCGCCCTCCCGATGGGGACAGAGTTCCCCCCGCGCGCCCTCCCCGATGGGGACAGAGTTCCCCCCGCGCGCCCCTCCCGATGGGGACAGAGTTCCCCCCGCGCGCCCTCCCGATGGGGACAGAGTTCCCCCCGCGCGCCCTCCCGATGGGGACAGAGTTCCC